>NC_081369.1:59787809-60396976 GCF_030684315.1 Stegostoma tigrinum | reverse complement strand
AAATATACATACATTGAATCCCTCTGGCATGGAAGCAGGCCATATGGCCCATTCAGTCTGCACCAACCCTCTGAAGAACATTGCACTCAAACCCATCCCCTACATTATTCCTGCATTTCCCATGGCTTACCCACCTAAGATGTACATCGTTGGATACTACAGGCAATTTAGCATGGTCAATGCATTTAACCTGCACATGTTTGGAATGTGGGAGGAAACTGGATGAAGGGGGCAGACAAGGGGAGAATATGTAAACTCCACACAGACAGTCACCCGAGGGTGGAGTCAAACCTGGTTCCCTGGCACTGTGAGGCAGCAGTGCTAACCACTGAGCCACTCTGCTGTTCCTTAAAATATGTCTTTCAGTTGAGGTCATAACATCATAAAGCATAATGTCCAGTTTTATTTTGGAAAGTACACCCCTTGTCTCAAAGGGAAGTTTGTTAACCAATCATTTCTTCTGTCAATACTCCAGAGGAGTGTTCAGGCTGTCTTCATAGCTTCAGTGAGTCTAAGTTCTCTTATTGGGAACTAAGTAGCAATTAAAAGAAAAGTTTTGTAAATTTGTTAGTAAACTTGTACTCTGAGTGATAGCTCAACAAAAATATTGTTTGTGTCTTTGTTTTCTTTCTTGGCACAGTTCTGCGAATTAGTTTTAAAAATATTTAAACAGGGTAAATAATCTTTTTGACTGGCACTGGGAGAGTCTTTCTGATTTTGAAGTTACTGCAGGAAGGCTGGACACCATGAAGAAGCGTGCATAAGTGGGAACATGGAAGCAGAAAGTCATGCAATGAGACCTTCAGAAAGACGTTGGATCAAAATTGGCAGCTCTAACTGAGGACAATGATCTTCTGATGAGGAAATGGGCTCTAGGAATATCTCCACTGCTGGAGTAAGTTCGAACCCTGGGATTTTAGAAATCGCTCCCAGTTCAAACATCACCGAGCCAGCCTAATGTGTGCAGAGACCGAACATAACAGGTTCCCACTCTTAATTCCACCAGTTTTTGAATTGAGCATGCCCCAGGTTCAACATGTAATCAGCTGAACTCACAGAATGATACAGCACAGAAGGTGAGGGTTCTTGTGTTAGTGTCCCTACCCTCTGAGCCAGCAGAAACTGCGTTCTAGTTCCAGCTGCTCTAGAGTCTCTCAATAAATCTCTGAACAGTTTTATTGAAAATATCTACAGCACAACAAGAGTTCATTCAGCCAGTCAGGTCTCTGGTGGAATCTGACTCTAGTTTCATATATACCGCCACAACTTGCATTATGAAGGTTTGTGACTACAAAGTATCGTCAGATTCCTGACAGTGAGGTTCCAATGCAAAGGATAAAGTTACTGTTAATAAGTAATTAAAGATGAGAATAACAACTTTTATTTGATAACGATGCACACTCATCAATCCTGATGCCAACTTCAACAGCAATATCGATAATTGTAATGCCCCAAAAGTGCTAAAGTACCCCTGACCGCTAGCTCTTTTGTAGCTTATATGTTACATGGGATGGCACGGTGGCTCAGTGGTTAACACCGCAGCCTCACAGCGCCAGGGACCTGCGTTCAATTCCAGCCTCGGGTGGCTGACTGTGTGGAGTTTGCATGTTCTCCCTGTGTCTGCGTGGGTTTCCTCCTACAGTCCAAAGATATGCAGGCTAGGTGGATCAGCCATGTAAATTGCCTGTAGTGTTCAGGCGTGTATGGGTTATAGGGGGATGGGTGTGGGTGGTGTGGACTTGTGGGCCAAAGCGCCTGTTTCCACACTGTCAGTAATCTAATCTAATCCACAGTTTAATCACATGAGAGAATAAAAACATCCAAAGAACTGCAAGTGGTGGAAATCAGTAACAAAAACAGAAATAGCTGGAGAAACTCAGCAAAGACCCATTACAACCTGCTAAGGATTCCCTATAGCCTCTTCCAACAGGCAAATGATACAGGAGCTTGAGCACACAAACCAACAGGCTCAGGAACAGCTTCTTTCCTGCTGCTATTAGGCTGATGAATGGACCTTCTAACTTCAAATAATGTTGCTCAAAGGAGAGTCAAAAGAATGTGTAACTTATTGGGGAGTGAGAGGGTCAATCCAGCAACAGAGAGGATGAATTAGAATGTTAAAAAGAAACTTTTCACTAAGGCAGTGGATCTGAAAAGAAAACAGAAAATGCAGGCAGAAGATTCCTCTGTCACTGCAGGAAAAGGCTGCACTGCTCAGGGCCTTCACGACTAGAAATGTCTCCAGGGAACCTGTAATTGGTATTGGACCCTAATTTTGGACGCGGCTGATCTGTAGGGCTCCCGTGTAAATCCTTACATCAGTGGTGGGAAACTAGTTGGCAGTGATTCTGAAAGACAGGATGTACGTGCATTTGGAAAAGGCAAAGCTTGATCAAGGACAATCAGTGCAGATGAGGGCATAGGAAATTGTGTCTTACTTAACTTGATTGAGTTTTCTGAAGAGATGAGAAAGAAGATTGAAGAAGGCAGAGCGGTTGACGTTATCTATATGGTGTTCAGAAAAGCATTCAACAAGGTTCCACATGCTCAATTGGTTACTAAGGTGAGATCACATGGCATCCAGGACTTGAAGTTAGAGGACATAGGGTGTTAGTAGATGTTTCTTTTAGGACTGGCGGTCTGTGACCAATGATGCTCCATTGGGTTTGATAGTGGGTCCACTGCTTATCTTCATTTAGATGTGAATATGCGAGAGATGGTTAGTAAGTTTGCAGATGACACCAAATTGGTTTAGTGGACAGAGAAGATTATCTCAGAATACAAGAGGACATTGGACCAGATAGACTACTGCGCTGAGGAGTGACAGATGGAGTTTAGAAAAATGTGGGGTGTTGCATTTTGGTAAGGTAGACCAGGCCAGGACTTATACAGTTAATGGTAGGGCCTTGAGGAATGTTGTTGAACTAGGAGACCTCAGGGTGCTGCTGCATTGTTCCTTAAAAGTGGAGTCTCAGGATAGACAGGATGGTGAGAAGACATTTGGCATACTTGACTTCATTTGTCTGGACATTGAGTACAGGAGTTGGGATGCAATGTTGCAGCAGTGCAGGATATTGATGAAGCCACTTTTGGAAAACTGCATACAATTTTGGTCACTCTTCTATTGGAAGGATGTTATTAAACTTGAAATGATGCAGAAAAGATTCACAAACATGTTGCTGAGACTGGAGGGTTTGAGTTACATGGAGAGGCTGAATAGGCTGGAGTTTCTTTTCCTGGAGCAACAGATGCTGAAGCATGACTCTGTAGTGCTTTATAAAATCATGAGGGGCATGAATAGGGTGAATATCCAAGGTCTTTTCTCCAGGATGGGGGGCATCCAAAACTAGAGGGCATAGGTTGAGGCTGAGAGGGGAATGATTTAAAAAGGACCTAAGGGGTACTTCTAAATACAGAGGGTGATGCATTTGTGGAATGAGCTGCCTGAGGAAGTGGTGGACGTTGGTACAATTACAACATTTAAAAGGCATCTGGATGGGTACATGAATAGGGAGGCTTTAGAGGGATATAGGCCAAAATCTGGCAAAAGGGAACAGGTCAGCTTGGGGTATCTGGTCAATGTGGACGAGTTAGACCATGGGCCTGCTTCTGTGCTGTACGATTCTATGATTATGATTCTAATTGAACTTGATATAACACAACCTTTTAATGGTTCCAATGAAATATGTTTAATTATTTTAGTGAATTTAGAAAATCCAAAGAGTTATTCTCATCCACAGAATGACTACAATAGTTGCATCATTTCTAATAGACATTATAAAGTAAATGTGGAAACTGTAAATGTATGGCCCTTTAAGTTGGGGTAAATTGCCTTGTTCACCATCTACTTTTGGAGTTGGAGCTGCAGTATTCCACTGGTGAACAGTCGTGTTGACTCCTTCAGTTGGATGGAGCACTTGTAAAATAAAAAAAAATCCGCAAGAACTGAGGTTGCTGGAAATTGGAAACAAAAACAGAAGTTGTTGAAAAATCCGAGCAGGTTTGGCAGCATCTGTGGGGAGAAATCAGAGGTAACGTTTCGGGAGTGGTGACCCTTCCAGTGACTCTGTTCTGAAAAAGGGTGGCGTGATCTGAAACTCTAGATTTTTTTTTCCGCAGATGCTGCCAGACCTGCAGGGATTTTCCAGCAATTTCTGTTTCTTTTGTCTCAGAGCAGTTTTTGATGGAATGCCATGGATTTGAGGTATCAATGTGGAGCCCATTTCCCTGATTACCAATTTCCTAGGTGAGAGATTGATGTTGGGAATTTGAAAATTGCACCCCAAGCTAAAATTCGCCTGAGTTGTGTGGGGCGTGTTGGGGTAATGACTGCACAGCATTTGGGAATGTTTTGTGCAGGCTAAACAAACTCAAATATAACAACAAAAATGGAAATTGCTAGAGTAGCTCAGAAGGTCTTGTAGCATCTGTGAAGAGAAATCAGAGTTAACGTTTCAGGTGTGGTGACCCTTCCTCAGAATACAGTCTCTACTTTTATTTCTGGTTTACAGCATCCACAGTTCTTTCAGTTTTTTGTGTAAACAAAGTGCTCCCTTTCGGTTCTGCACAAGCGTGGCTGTCAACAAACAGGCTGCACCCTGTGCAGGATAATTAACAGAAATATTGATGTTTTTAGGGAAAGAGGATTGCAGTCCAGCAGCACCACATGGCCCTGTGACTAAAAAGACACAAATAAGCTTTTCCCACCCAGTAACAAATAGGGTAAACCGATCTATAGACTCTCCTTCAGGCTTTCACAGGAAAAGATACATATAGAGCCTCAAATCCATAGATGAATGCAAGATTAAGCCTGAAGGGACTGACCTCCAGGCTAGTGTAAACCCACAATGTGACAGGATTGTGTAATCCTTAATAGTTACATGACAATGAGCAATCGTTGCTGTTTCTTTTCCCCCTTGACAACATTTAAAGGTTTTAGTCATATTTCACTTGTAACAGGAACAAGAAAGTTTTATAGCCCCAGTGACATAGATGGATTTACTGCTCTGTCTTCTCTCTTATTATGGAGGTCTGGAGAATTGTGGAAGATGTTTACAGGACCACCAGCATGTAAACAATTGACCTGGTAATGAAGGTTGAGCCTGTCCAACTTCCACAGAATGGTTAAGTTGGTGGGGCTGATTTAATGAAATTTAGGAAGGAAATTAACTCTGGCTTTCATTACAATTTGATATCCTGCAGTCCTTACAGTGAAGTACAAGAGTGTTAGTTTTGGAAGACAGCTAGGTTAAGCTTGATTTTGACACTCTTTCCAGATGTAAGTATGATTAACTCTCCAGGTCAGTGACAGATGACCATATCTTAATACTTCCAGAAGATCTCATTATTTCTTACTTGCTCCACAATGCATTCTGGACATCACTGAGAGGTATCATTGGTTGCAAAGTTAGCCTGTGAAAGAATGAAAAGCTTGAATAATTATATTTGTGCCTCTCTTTCTGCCAATTAAATGGAAATAAATGTTCCCATTTTCAACATGGACGTTACATCCTTCCTTTTATTTCAATTCTTCCCCGCCTTTCCTTTCTGCCATTCTCCCTACTCATTTCTCCCTCTTTTGCTTCCTGACCAAATATTATTGAAGTATTTTTCTTTCTTCAAAAAAAAATTCAAGAAGACAAAACAGCTATTTCACAAATTAAGATTGCTCCATCCAGTGGACATGTGTGATTAAAATATTGTAGGATTTCCCTTGCTTCCACTGCACTGAGTTGTTCGCTAATTTTAAGCAAAGTAACTGTGAATACCAGAAATCTGAAGACATTGGCAACAGGCAATGTCCGTGCGGAGATGAAACTGTGTTAATGTTTTGAATCAATGATCATAAAGCTCAAATATTAACTACTTGTCAAATCAATCGCTGTTTTTCCAGTAACATTTCAAATGGTCAATTTAAATATTAGCAATGAAGTAATTAACACAATAAGATCTTTGATACCCACCCAAATAGATAGCTTGTTTTGGCATTGCATCTGAGAGGTTATACATTCAATATTGCAGCATTACCTGATGTGTTGCATTGAAGTGTTAACTAAGGTTGTATGGTTGAGATTTGGACACATAATTTTTGAACTCAAAGATGAGAGTGTAACTACTGAGTCATATCTGACACCAAAGATGGAAGGAAGTTGTGAGTAATTGACAGAAGGTCTGAAGAGCGTTAGAGGAAAGTGCAGACTATTTCTAGATTAGGTAAGGATGAAGGGTTGATTTTGCTTAAGCATAATGCAATGGAAAAATGTGGCACTTATGGAGCTAATCTGACAACCTCAAGAAAGTGCAGAGTGTTCCACAACAGAAAAAAGAAGGTACATTTTTAAGTAGAGATAGGAAGAATTGCCAACGTTGGAGTCAGAGCTAGCACAGCGTGGAACTGGAGGAACACAGCAGGCCAGGCAGCATCAGAGGAATTTCTGAAGAAGGTTCCTGACCCGAAACATCAACTTTCCTACTCTTCTGATGCTGATAGGCCAATGTTTTTAAGTATAAGCACTGCAGGGAATATAATTGCAAAGATCTCAAGAGTAGATGGTACAAATTATCAGATAATCTCTTTTAATTATGTGTTGGTTAAAGGTTCAATTATTACCATATCACTGGAGCAATAACCCATAGCCCCCTTGGCAATGATTGCCATGTTGACTTTTCCATCTAGTTGTGAGGTCAGACAGAGATGCTATGGGAATCCTCACCACAGCTCATCATGGAGCAAGATCCATTTGGTAGAATTGATGCCTCCATCCTTTCTTGTGTTAGGCATTTACAAAGGCTTGATTAATCTATCATGATTGTGAAAAAAATACAATATTCTTGCTAGTCTTACAACAAGATGCTTTTATAAAAATGAAATATTGTGGATGCTGGAAATCTGGAACAGATGCAGACAATGCTGGAAAAACTCAGCAGATCTGTCAGTACCTATGGAGAGAGAAGCACAGTTAATGTTACATGTGTGGTATGACTTGCTCTGAAGAAGGGCCAAATTTGAAACATTTACTCTCCTTCTCTCTCCACCAATGATATCAGACGCACTTGAGTTTGTTCAGAATTTTCTGTGTTGTTTGTGTTGAGACTCTTGTCCTGAACAAAATGCAGTTTATGATATGATAACAGTTGAACACATTACATTGTTATGATAGATGTTGTTACTGAGACTGAAGCAGGTATTTGTTGTAAAGGGCTGAAGGAGTTAATGTTCATCTTGCATTAAGTTCCGCCTAAAAAGATGTTGTCACCCAACCTCTGGGTTTAGACTGCTGAGCTCTACAAAAGTACCTGAAGGGACTGCATTCATAACATACACAGAAGCTTTGTAATAGTGCCTGCCTAGTAATGTAAACTGTACTTATTGTTATCAAACAATACATTTCCTTGTTATGTAAAACAAGTGTTTCAACTCAGCAATAGTCCATCCTCTACAATGATAATTAGACAGAATGTAGCTTCAGTATAACCAAGAGAGGGCGGTAACAGTGAAGCAGCCAAACCAGAAAACCATGTTAGTGGCATAGTATCTGAAACTATGACATGATCTGCAACAGTACAATTTGGAATTACATTTAGCTAACCCTAAGACGTGGATGATGAGTTGATGGATAGACACATTACGTTTAGCCGAGGTTAAATTTGTCCCTCTATGGACGCCCAAGTCGATGGTGGCTTTACCTATCAATAATGTCAACATCTGTCAGATAGAATTAGTGGTAAGATGATTTTTGATGAAAAATAACAATGGCCCTTTAAGATAAGTTTTAATTTTTGTTTGGGGAGGTGTAATCTAAACTGTGATTGATGCATACTTTTAATTGACAATTATGGTAAATTCAACTTTTTGGTTTTGATTTTGTAAAATAAGGGTTTTCTGCGTGTCTGGAGTTAATATTTAACTTGTAGGTATTTACCTAGCCATAAGGATTTATTTTAAGATAACACGGTGTAGAGCTGGATGAACACAGCAGGCCAAGCAGCATCAGTGGAGCAGGAAGTCTAATGTTTCGGGTTGAGACCCTTCTTCACAAATGGGGGAGGGGAAGGAGATTCAGAAATAAATAGGGAGCGAGGGGAAGGCAGATAGAAGATGGATAAAAGAGGAGATAGAGGGAGAGGATATTTTTATCCCCAGTGCTATCAGGGATTTCACCTTCCCTCAGAGAACTCCTGATGTCCATTTTCCAGTTGGCAAAACGTTTACTGAGGACTACTTCTACAGATTAGTGGCAATCTGTAACCGCAGGCATGATCAGTTTTTCAGCTCAATGGAACTCAGAGATCACACTCACTACTATATATCATTTTCCAAGTCTGAAATGCTTTTTACCATTGATTGAATCTTGCTACTAGTTTGTCTTCTGCTAAGTTCTAAATTGTTCAGCTCTTTTCTCCACTGTCTCCTCAAGCAGTCTTCTTCAAGCTGTGTCTGAGGAGTCTACAGATCTGCACAAAAACCAACTTTTTGTACACTGCAGATAAATGAAGTCCTTGCCACTGCCATCATGTTATAAGGTGAATTCTCACCACAGCTCACCGTGGTTTAAGATATGTCTGGTAGATATGGTGACATCATTCTTTTTCTTGGTAGGAATTTGTGGGGCCTCTGTAATAGAGGAAGAGCAGTCGGTGGTCTAATGAGGCAAGACTCTTGTCTTAAACAAGATGTTTACTGCATGATAGTAACAAGATGCAAGTTACTTTGGGCTGATTGACATTGTTACTTAGGCTGTGAAAAGAATCAATGTCAGGCATTAGTCCTTTGAGGTAAAGACATGATCCCCAGTCTGTGTCTACAGCATCAGCATATTGGTTGGTGCATCATGCACTCCTCACCATTAACCCTTTCTCTACCTTCCTACAATAGAGGGGATCTCCTTCACTACTTCATTTGGAATGAAGACAGCTCGGACCACATACCCTGTCTCAATTATCACCGGATTAGAAAGAATGTCAAGGTAATGGAGAAGGTTAAGGAGAAAATCTCATTGTGGGATTAAAGTGGACAATTGTTTCAAAAAAGTTGGTTTAAGTACCAGTGATTCTTTTTTGTGCTGTGGGATCCTATGCAGGTTTTGTATTTTATATTCCATCACATAATTTCAACCACTCTATATTTTAACAATAATCTGAGTCTCACATAAATAGACGCAGACATATCACTATCCAAATTATTTGCTAATTGTTCTTAATTATTGCTTTAATCCCCTTCGAAACATGAATTTAAAAAAACTGTAGAAAGGAGCCTGTGAATATCTTCTCTGACCAGCAACGATTCTGTGTTTGAGGTAATGTCCTTGCAATAGGTTCTGCTTGTGCCTTTTCAACTGTAGTTGTTAACATGTTTTTGAGCAAAGATGCTACCACAAAAAAGATTAATGCTTGTGATAGCCTTCGAGCAAGTTAACATTATCAAAATTAAGAAGACATTGCTCTTGGATTTTCTCACTGTCAGCTGTGCTGTGCTCTACTGATGTAGCAGCATTAGTTATATTGTCATCGTTAACATATTCTTATCCCATTATACCACACACTTGTGGTTTAATGGAGGCCCAACACGGCGTAAAATTGTTGCTTAAGTATTATAACATGGCTGCTAACCTCAGAAGTAGTCTATACAATTCTAGCCCTCATCTGTCATGTCTCTCAGACCTCAGCACATGAATCAGCCGAAGAGAAGTGAGAATAACTTGCAGGAAAAAGAGAAAAGTTATTTTACAGTACAGTTTGTGGGTCAAGGAGCAGAAGAGTATCCCATCAGCCCTGTTAGCTGTCATTCTTCTCCAGAATTGGATCCCGCTGTCCCAGTGTTGGAATCTGCAGCCCCACTCCATGTAAAGACTCCATGCAAATGGAGATCGGACCCAGCCATCAGTCAAAGCCCACCCAGCCAGTTGCATCTTTGGAGATTGGAAAAGGGACACATCCTGCCCTGATAATAAAGTGTGAAGCTGGATGAACACAGCAGGCCAAGCAGCATCTCAGGAGCACAAAAGTTGACATTTCGGGCCTAGGCGCTTCATCAGAGAGGGGGATGGGGAGAGTGTTCTGGAATAAATAGGGAGAGAGGGGGAAGGCGGACCGAAGATGGAGAGAAAAGAAGATAGGTGGAGAGCCCTGAAGTCAGATCCCTCCCTGCTGGGACAAGGAATCGGTCTCACTGCCCTGCCCCTATTACTACCGGTTGCAGTCACCTATAATGGCACCAAGCACATTGTAAACAAACAATGCAACAATTAGGGTGACACAGGATTCCTGACCAAAATTCCTCCACTCAACCAAACCTAAACCTGCTACAATCAAGATGCTAATTTAGTACTTTGCAGCACTTTGGGAATGGCGAGCTTCTAAAGGTGTTGTGTTTATGGTGGATGCTGATTGAGGTCCTGATTCTCTTCACTAGGGGAAGCACAATATTTCATAACATTATTTGAAGAATAGCAGGTGAACTTTCTCTGCATTGTCCTAAACTCAATTATTATTTCATTGTTTGTGGGACATTATTGGGTCCAAATTGATTGCTGTGCTTTTTGTAACATTCCAATGACGACATTTCAGAAAGATTTCATTGGTTATAATAACACACCGGGGAGTCTTGAGATCCTGAAAGGTGCAGTCTAAACGGAAATATTTCTTTCGCAGTGATCAAAGAATATGTATTCATTCTATAATTGCGACATCCACAGAATACTACAGACCCTCTAATTAAGTTCCAGATTGTACATTTATTTGGAAAGCTCTGGGGATGTGAAAGGCATTTTATAAATTCAAGTCTCATGATGGTATAAATACAAAATTATATAGTTTGTAAAGAAGGCTAACTGGACTTTTTAATCAGGGTCTTACATGTCTCTCACAAGATTCTTCACAAAAGTCACATGATTTTTCCTGATAATTTGCACTAACGCAGGAAGCAGATAGGTTGGTGTTATATTATAGATTGGTCACAAAATAGAGACTCTTATAAAGTGATCATCCAATGGATGATGTAATGGTTTTGTCTCCAGCTGTGAGAATTCAAAGCTTCTGAGAAAAGAAACAGAAGACTGGAAGGATTCCAAACAGAAAACTGCAACACGATTGACATGACTATTGCTGAAAAAAACATTGTCAGTTCTTTCTGTCATACACTCCTCAGGCCGACTTACAATAGTACCAATTCAAAGCACTAACCAATTACGTGAGAGGAAAGTACTGATTGCATTTCAGGTGGAACTTGATTGATAGAGGTGTAGCCATGGAAAATGCACCAGTTATTGAAGATTGACAGTAACAGCCAAATTTTAAAACAAGTATATTGTCTCACAGTATTACCCTGAGAAATAGACTAATAAATGGATGTCACCTGTATTGTGACTTTAAATGAAAAGATACATGTAATATGTTCTTTCTGTCTACAAAGAATTGTGCCCCATTCATATGTAGATAATAGTAGGAACCTCCGATGCTGGAGAATCTGAGATAACACCGTATGAAGCTGGATGAACACAGCAGGCCAAGCAGATTCACACTATGTTACCCCATTCATATGTAGTGGTTTTTTAATCCACTTATGGAACTTTGACATCGCTGGGTTGGCCAGAAATATTACCCATCCCTAGTTGCTCTTGAGATCATAGGAGTGAACTGCCTTCTTGAACAGCCGCAGTCCATGTGTTCTAGTTTGATCAATAACATTGTTAGGGATGGTGTATTTCAGTACCCACATGTGTGCCACACTGCAGGCCTGCCTGACAATCACAGATCGACTGTTGAGATAATTCTTCACACCAATTGTTGACCAATTGCAGAATCAGATCAAAAGTTGCCCACTTTGTTATCTGTTTCACAAACATGGGATGACAAGTATACTGAGATAACAAGGTGTAGAGCTGGATGAATACAGCAGGTCAAGCAGCATCAGAGGAGCAGGAAAGCTTTCTTGCTCCTAAGATGTTGCTTTGCCTGCTGTGTTCATCCAGCTGTACACCTTGTTATTTCAGATTCTCCAGCATCGGCAGTTCCTACCATCTCCTGACAAGTATGCTGTTTGTTGCATGGGCCTGAAGGGAGATGCTGCTTGATACAATAGATCAGGTTTGCATTTTAATACCAATAGTCTTTCATATCAGTAGCAATGCAGTGTTCATGTGCTTATTTGACATTGTTACCTTCTTCGCCAATGTACACCTAAGTGAGACATAGACATGGGCACTGCACCTTTTTGTAATGGCAATCTAGGCCCACCATTTTCACCTGAATCAACCATTCTTTAAACTTACGACCTACAACTACAAGTATAAACTGAAATGATGCCACTTATGCCTAAATTGACTGTGCTGTCATTGGATCCAACTTGGCCCAGGACTCTGAAACATCTGTATAGGTTTCCATGAGACAAAGTGTCTTCGATGGAATGATACCTAACATCCTACCCCATTTACATTCTTGATAAGTGCATGATATATTTACTATACTTGAGTACGCAGCTGGAAATAAGAATTTCCTTACACATTTTGGCGTGCTCCATCCTCCCTCAAATTTACCTTGGAAATGGAAGAGTCAAATTGGCTCCTGTTCCTTGATGTCGTAGTTGAGAAATTGGAGAAGCTGTTCTTTCACACCTGCCTTCACTTTTCTGTCTATGTATTGGGGTTCCCACAATTCCATGCAGGAAAAGGTTGGCCTTGTTGACAATCTTGTATATACAGCTTAAGCCGTTTTACATATGACAAAATTGATTCTGAAATAAAGTGTTCCTGATTAAACAGTATAAATCTTTTGCTGTTCTCACGAAGGAAGAAGTTGATTGTTGGAGATAGTAAGAACTGCAGATGCTAGAGTTGAAGTCAATACAGTGTGGAGCTGGAGGAACACAGCAGATCAGGCAGAATCAGAGCAGCAAGAAAGTCAATGTTTCGGGTTTACCTCAAACGTCGACTTTCCAGCTCCTTAGATGCTGCCTGGCCTGCTGTGTTTCTTCAGCTCCACACCAGAAATTGATTGTACCCAGTCAGCTTGTAAAACACGCAATACAGCATTCAACTTTTGATATAATTCTGCAGTTGGTCACCAACCACTGAACAATCTTGAAGTTTAAGCTGATGACCAATTTAAAGTAATTAACCAGAGTCACCGTCACGGGCACCTGTACATCTTTGGAAGTGTATAATGATACACAGGGTCTTGTTCTTTGCAGATAGAAAGGGCAAGTATAAATGTTCTCGTCTCCTTGAATTAGTATTCCTATCAGTTATTCTTCTGAGTGCAAATGAAAATCCTCAGAAAATGTATCTTTTCTAGCAAAGCACAAGTTCTGTAATAATAAGTGAATATGATTAGCTTTACTTTGTAGGAAAATTATTCATCAAAATTTCACATATGAGCCATCTTACCATTGATCTATGCAGGGTAGCTATGAGATTTCATTCTAAACAGAAGCCCCAGGAAGCTCTCTAAAAGGTGCCCTCAGAGACAGGCCGTTCTTAACCAAAGAGCGATCAAGAAAAAAGGCTTTTAGAAATTGACTACAGCTTTTTTTTTTGTCAAAAGAACCTTCTTGCAAATTTGAGTCACTATAAATCCAGTGAGAAGCAAGATTTTCTCTTTCTCTGTAGGAGTTCTGAGGAAGAGTCACTGGACTCAAAATGTTGACTATGCCTTCCTTCCATGGATGCTGCCAGACCTGCAGTATTTCTCCATCAATTTCTTTGTTTTATTTTTGTTCTCCCTTTCTGTTTCTCGCTGTCTCACTCTAAGCTTGTTCCACCTGCTAAGCCTAGCTCTACAGGAGATCTCTAACTCTTCAACTGCAAAATACATTGTCGCTACTGAAATCTACCAGGAAGTTTTCAATTGTCTTAATTTGAGAAACAAAGTATTCAAGCAATAACGGGCCTGTAACAAATAATAGACTGATTTTACTCTCACCTTCATTTTTTAAAATCAGTATTCACTTTTAATCTCTGTATTTTATTCAATAATTTTAACAAAAGCTGCATTTTCTTTTACTTAGAAAGTTCCAGCAACAGTTGTGAGAAAACTGTCCTTTGATCTTGTTTAAAACAAAAGCCTGGCTGTGATGCATTTTTAAATGGCAGCACTGGTCAAGAAAAGAGAAGAGGTAGAAATAAGTCCATAAAAATTTACAGTTTGTGAGTCACTCTAAGGACATGGCTGGTGTTGTCATGACACAAATTATTATTTGTTTTCATCGCAAGCAGAGCCAGGATTATTGTGCATCATCTGTCAAAGAGGTCAAAAAAGTTGGTTTTTTAAAGGTTAACCACTAAACACTGGACATAAATTTGACAAGTCTATTCATTGCGCTTGTCAAGTGCTTGATGTCAGATCCAAAATTATTGTTTCCCTTGAAAGCTTGATGCGTCTGATCCAGGCTTCTGTTGAAGATTAGTAATTGGTCACACCAGACACAAGTACCTAAACCAGTTCACTCCAATTAGTGACACAGCTGGGCCTCACAAGCTTCAAAAATTGCAGTAAACAAAGTCTAGTGTGCCAATATAATGCACAACACAAATTGTACCTTAGTTTTTGCAATCTTCAGCTTCTGTGGAACTGCACCTTGGAAGTAGAAGGATTTGTTTCTGCGCATTGCACCTTAGGAAGAATATAGAGCGCCGAATTTAGAGGAAGTGCTGTGCAGATTTGCAAGAATAATCATGGGGCTAAAAGTTATGAAATATAAGGGTTTGAGTTATTTGAGGTGCTGGATAAGCAAGGAAATTTTTCACTGCAGTGTAGGAGGATGAAGGGTGATCTTATAGAAGTTTACAAAATCATGACAGGCATAGACATGGTTAAGAGCAAAGGTGTTTTCTCTAGGGTAGGGGAGTTCGAAACTTAGAGGGAATGTTCTTAATGTGAGAGGAGAAAGATTTAAAAGGCACATGAAGAGCAACTTTTTCACATAGAGGGTAGTCCGTAAGTGAAATGAAGTGTCAGGGGAAGCGGTAGATGCAGGTTCAGTTGCAAAATTTCAAAGGCATTTGAACAAGCACATAAATAGGAAAGTTTAAGACCGGTATGGGCCAAATGCTGGCAAATAGGATTAGTTTAGTTTGGGAAACTTGGTTGGCATAGGTGAGTTGAATGAAAGGGTCTGTTTACATGCTGTATGACTCTGAGATTCTATGATCAGTAGCTTAATTTCAGTTTCTCTTTCGTTGAGTATTGGTGGCGAAAGGTTAATCTAATTGAGCTGTTTGTAGGCTTTTAATCGAGTAGACAGTGAGAAAATATTTCCTCTTTTTGAGGGGATGTCACGTATAAGAAGTATACCTCTGAAATTAGAATCAAATGATTCATAGCTGGTACATCACAAAAGATAATGGAAACTTCAAGCTCTTTCATCATAATAGCTGGGTCTGTAGTTCAAATGAAAATTTCAAGTCTTTGATAGTTTTTTTTTAAAATTTGAGATTAACATCCAAGATTTGGGTGAAAGGTGGGTACAAAGTGTTGTTGTGCAGATCAGTCATGATCTAACAGAATGACAGAATGGATCACCATTAGATGTGAAAGCAGAAGTAGGCCTGTTAGCCCATCAAGTTTTCTCCACCATTCAGTAAGATCACGGCTGATCTGAAAGTCCTCACATAAACTTTCCTGCCTATACCCATAGCCCTTGATTCTCTTAGGCTTTAAAAATCTGTCAGTGTTGAGGATGACACAAGAAGTGAGAGGGATTTATACAGGTCAGGTGTGATAAAACATGAAACAGCTGATCCAAAGCGTGAGCAAATGTTATGTCACAGGCTTTGGTGGGAAAAATAGAGAAACTGCAAATTATCTAAAAGAATTATCTAAAAATTTATCTAAAAACTATTTCCCAGGGCAGAAAAGGCTAACACGAGGGGTCATAGTTTTAAGCTGGTTGGAGGAAAATATAGAGGGGATGTCAGAGGCATGTTCTTTACACAGAGAGTTGTGAGAGCATGGAATGCGTTGCCAGCAGCAGTTGTGGAAGCAAGGTCATTGGGGACATTTAAGAGACTGCTGGACATGCATATGGTCACAGAAATTTGATGGTGCATACATGAGGATCAATGGTCGGCACAACATCGTGGGCTGAAGGGCCTGTTCTGTGCTGTACTGTTCTATGTTCTATGTTCTAAAAATCTGCAATATATCAAATAGACTTCAGGAACTTACAGAGCAGAAGGAATTGGGAGTCCTGGATGAACCTGGTGTTCATGTTCAGTGGATAAATGGAAGGCAAATGGAATATTGTCCTTTATTTCATAGAAAACAAAATATAAAAGTAAGAGAGTTTTGCAAAAACTGTACAAGGCATGAGTCAGACCACAGCTGCAATACAGTGAAGTAATTTGGGCACCTTATCTGAAGAAAGATATGCTGGCATTCGAGATAGCAGAGAGATGGTTCTCTCGACTCTTCTTAGGTATGAGGAGAGAATGAGTAATTTGGGCCTGTGCTCAGGAATTTAGAGGAATGTGGGGTCACCTTATCAAAACATACAACGTTCTCAGCGTGGCTTAATAGGATTGATGTGGAAAAGGTATTTCCCCTAGTGGGAGAATCTAGCACCAGATGTATGAATTCAGAAACAGGAGTTACACATTGAAGACAAAGATGAGGAAAAATTTCTTCACTGAAAGGGCAGAGAATCTATGGAATTTGATAGAGCAGAGGATTGCTGAGGCTTGACATGAGGTAAATTAATGCTGAGATAGACATCAGTAATGGGATTGAGGGTTCCAGAGAATCAGTAGGAAGTGGAGTTTGAGGATTGGCTGATCAGCCATAATTTCACTGAATGGCACAGCAGACTTGATAGGCTGAATGGCGTCCTTCTATTTCTATGTCTTATGGCCTTATTTATGGTCTGACTGAGCCTTGAAGGTCTGAATGACTCCCTTCTGTTCCTCTGTGTTTGCAATGGGAAGTATCAGTCTCTAAGCCATGCAAGTTTCCATTCCTTACCTGATCAGCTTTGTTGTTATTATCTTCTGTGTAGCCTTCTCCTGCGATCGGTATTCTGTCTTTCCTTCTCCTTTTCCTCCCATTATAATTTCTTTAGTCATTTCGTGATGGTAATACTCTATTCATTTTAGTTTATTATGCTTTCCTTTTTAAAATTACACATCTGGCTCATGACTTACTTTAGCTTTTCTCATATTTTCAATGTGACTTTTTTTTATTTTTCTTTTGAATCTTACCTGGTTCATAAAATTATTAGCACAATGTTTGAAGCTTTAAGGATGGATGCAGAGAAGCTGATTGCTGGAATGAGGGGTTATTCTAATGGAGACAGATTCATAGAAACATAGAAGATCAGAGCAGGAGGAGGCCGTTCGACCCTTCGAGTCAGCTCCACCATTCATCACAATCACGGCTGATCATCCAATTTAACAACCTATCCTGCTTTCTCCCCATAACCTTTGATCCCATTCACCCAAGTGTTAGATCTGGCTGCTTCTTGAATACATTCCTCTCATTCAGAAAGTTGGAGCATCTCCCACTGTAACGGAGAAAGTTGCACTGTGTTTGAATTGATCTTCTCAAAATTGTGAGTAATTATTGCACTGAATCGGTAACAAACTGACACAATGGAACTGAGAAATGAACTGGGAATTTACAAGAATCTTTTTCATTTTCACACCTAAGGTTACAGAAAACATGAAATATTTTACCACAGTTTACTAAAATTGGAGGTGTAGTGGACAGCCAAGTATGTTACCTCAGAGTAAAGCGGGATCTTGATCAGATGGGCCAAATGGGCCAGGGAGTAGCAGTTGAAGATTAATTTAGATCAATATGAGGTGCTGCATTTCAAAAGGTAAATCAGAGTAGTTTTGCTGAATAAAAAGACCTTGAAATGCAGGCTTACAGTTCCTTGAAAGTGCAGTTGTGGGTAAATATGACAGTGAAGAAGGTGTTTGGTACACTCGCCTTTATTGGTTATTGTGTTGAGTATAGGAGTTGAGAAGTCATGGCTGTGCAGAACATTGGATTGGTCACCAGTGGAGTATTGCGTGCAGGCCCAGTGTCCCTGCTATAAGAAGAATGTCATGAAATTTGAAAGGGCTCAGAAAAGATTTCTAAGGATGTTGCCAGGGTTGGAGTGTTTGAGCAATGGGGAAAGGTTGGATAGGCTGGAGCTATTTTCCCTGGAGTGTCGGAAGCTGAGGGGTGGCCTTATAGAGGCCCATAAAATCGTGAGGGGTGCAGATAGGGTAAATAGGCATTTTTTTTCCCTGAGGTGGAGGAGTCCAAAACTAAAGGCAAAGGTTTAGGGTGAGAGGGGAAAGATATAAAAGAGACCTATGGGGCAAGAGGGATTTTCTTGCAGAGGGTTGTGTGTGTATGGAATGAGCTGCCAGAGGAAATGGTGGAGGCTGGTACAATTACAACATTTAAAAGGCGTCTGGATAGGTATGTGAACAGAAAGGGTTTGGAGGGATATCGGCCAAATGCTGACAAGTGGGATTACGTTTATTTTGGATATCTGGTCGGCATGGACAAGAGTGGCCAAAGGGTCTGTTTCTGTGTTGTATATCTCTATGGTTCTGTTACTCTATGGCTGTTGAGGGAAGTACCATATGATCACTTAAAAGGAAAGTAGATAAACATCTGAATACAAAGAGTGTAAAATAATACAGATAAAAGTATTAAAGTCAATGGATTCAGATGCAGGAACATTTACAGAATCTTTCTGTGCTCTCAGCTCAAATATCTGCTTTATCAATCTGATTGTCAGGTGCATTTAGAGTTCTAATTTCTCCTAACAGAGGACAATGTAGTCCAGCAACAGAGGAGGCTAAGGTCAACAAAAGACGAATAAAATCATGGCTGCAATGGTCACTGCAGTTACTGCAAATTAAAAGGCCTTTCTGAGAGTTTTTGAAGAAGGCTTTAGTAGTCCAGTCAGCATGTTCCTGGCTGGATAATTGGGTTAGGCTTGTGACTGGGTCACCTTGAGCCACCAGAAAGAAAGGCTGTGACAGAGGGACGGAAGCTGTATGTGAACTCAAAAACAAAGACAGCAATAAACACATGAGAAGAATGACAGTGATTTAAGGCTAAAGAGCATGGAGAGTTATTGGTATACAGAAATATTGTGGGACAAATCTGATCATCAGAACATATTGAAGAAATTTGAGTTATTCTCCTTGGAGAGATGAAAGGTGAGAGGTAATTTGATAGAGGTGTTTAAAAATAGTGGGCGGTCTAGACATAGTAGATAGACAGAAGCAATTCCCACTTGTAAAAGAGCGAAGAATAAAAGGGCACAGATTGAAAGAAATGTACAAAAGAAACAAGGATCATGGGAGAGAAAAAAAACATTGATTAGGTTATGGAATGCACTGCCTGCAAGTGTGGTGGAAACACATTCTTGTGAAATATCCAAGATGACATTGGATGATTATTTGGATAGAATTGGTATGTGGTGATTTGTCAGGAGGGAGAAGGCAGGAGACTGACACTAGGTAATGGGACTAATGCAGTGATGGGCTGAATGGCCTCATTATGCATGATAATAATTCTCTGATTCGATGACACTGAAAATGTACAGTTATTATTTAAACGACCTACCTTTCTGCTCAACTGTAAATCTTACCAGCTAAGTTCACTAATGTCACACTCCAATCTCAGGGCACATGGTCAAAGAGTTGGAACTTTTGAGCTAACATTGCTTAAAGTTGTGAAGATTTAGGCTATTCCAGGATGAGGTTAGGGAAAATTATTCCATACCTAGGGAAATAGAATCCCAAAACCACTCGAATCCAGAACAAGCTCTTGGAATCCAGTGAAAACTCGAAACGTGAAATTGATTGAGTTTTCTATTATTGCTGATGGATCTGGAACCAAACATATGACAGAATAGAGTTGAGCAACTCAGTCCTGTTTCAATGTTCTAATGTTTTAACCCTCGCTTGAGTCAACAGTTTCTTCAATTTCTGAATGATTTCAGAATTTTCATAAGAATGATGTGATGTGCTTATTTTTCATTACACTCATGAATTCTGCAGATGGAGCCCATGATTTCTGCAGCCTTGCCTTTATGGAGAGATTTGTTTTTTTTTTAACCAGCTGTCTTTCTATATTGATCCTCAATTTCTTAAACTCACTTTTAAAACGAGTTCTCAACCTCTTACAAAGTGATTAATTTTGTGCCCTGTCTTCTCGATTTACATTTTGTTGAGTGCACACTCACTGGATGGATGGGGACTTTCCTTTCCTGTCTGACCTATCTTATACGATCGGTGATAAACCCTCTTAATCCAAGCTCATTAGCACTTTGGATTCTCACTCAACAGTTATTGAACAAGTGCTGTTCTTTTGCAAAGTTCCACATCAAACTGACAGCATGGTGCCATCTCTGAAGATGGGTCTAAGCCCGAAACATCAGCCTTCCTGCTCCTCTGATGCTGCTTGTCCTGCTGTGTTCATCCAGTTCTACACCTTGTTATCTCTGTGCTTTAATCCATTTCATCTTTGTACACAGGTTATGTCAAATTATCACCTGCAATTTAGACTTTAAAGCCTGCAGCATCTTACACACTGTTGGTGAAGCTATGTTTATTGTGCAACTCTGGATTGGCTTTCAAAGATTGTAATCTGTTTCCTCTGAGACTGTCCTCATGGAAGGCCTCATACTGGAAGAAGATCATGGGCAACGTGTTGGGTACAGTGTGAATCCCACTGGGCTAAACGCTCAGGCTAATGCAAAAGGGGAAATAGTCTCAAAGCTGACCTCAGCAGCCGGTGGGGCCTGAACTGAATCAATCAAGTCTGGAATTGAGTGTAAATCTCCAGAACACTGAGCATGAAACTGTCACTGATTGCTGTAAAACCCTGTCAGGTTCACTAATGTCCTTTAGGAAATGAAATCTGCCATTCTTACTTGGCCATCCTTCATCTGACTCGAGACACACTGCAACACGATTGACGCTTAACCACCTCTGAAATATTTCCAGCAAGCTGCACAGCTCACTGGTAATTAAGGATATACAGCCAAGATTCCACAAAAGAGGAGATCATCTTAAATTGATGACATTGTGCCGTTTCCCACTTTAACTGGGATTGGCCCATCAGTGCTTTAAATATCCATCACACCAGATTGAAATGTGCTGATGTTTGTCCTCAAAGCTGACTTTCCAAAAAAATCCAATGCAAATAACTGCAAACAAGTGCACAAAATAGATTTAAGGTGAGCAGGTTTAAAACTAGCGTGTTTGGAAGCATATACTGTTTTTGATTTTTGGTAATCAGCTTTACAGAGTTGTTTGAAGCTGCACTAGAAAGCTGAACAAAGTGCCCACAGAATGCATTATCTACAATGGGATTAATAGCTTCCTTTTTTAAAAAAAGAAATGAATTCCACTATTTCACACATTCCCCAGCTGAACATAATTGTTTTCTATATCAGTATTCTGATCCATTTCAGCAGGAACCAGATCATGCTCAAGAGGAGTCCCTGGATGATTTAGTTGCTTCCTCCTTATTCCAGACACAGCAAAAGTACCTCAATCAACAGCAAAAACAAAAACTTGCATTTAGATAACTTTTTTACAGAGGGTAGAATATCCTTTATTGTCACTTGTATTACAACACAGAGATATAGGAGTACAGTGAAAAGCTTTTACAATGGCTGCCTTTTAATAGTGCCATTTTGGTCCGAGTACCTGAGGTACAAATCTTATATAAAGAGGATTAAAGGGAAGCATAAGCATCACTTACAGAGGTATTACACACAGTGAAAAGGTTTTAAACTACAGTCCAATAACAGCAGCTCAGCATGTGGCACTAGGCCCAAGTCCAGCAATTGTCATGCATTGTTCCAGCCTCCTGGCTGCTCCTCAACAGCACTCAGGGTCAACAAGGTGAGTCACGCTGGACCAGCATTCGTTCATTGGCCCCCCCATGTTCTATCTGTTTCACAAAAGGTTTCTTTTTTTCTTTATTCATTCATGGAATAAGGGCATCACTGGCTAGACAGCATTTATCAGTCATCCCAGAGGCAGTTAAGTGTCAACCATATTGGTGTGGAGTCACATGTCGGCCAGATCAGGAAAGGAAGACAGTTTCCTTCCAAAAAGGACATTAATGAACCGGATGAATTTTTGCTGACAATCATTAGATTCTTAGCAACAGATATTTATTGAATTCAAATTCTGCCACTTGCTGTGGTGAGATTTGAACTCAGAACCCCAGAACATTATCGAGGTCTTTGGTTTAACAGTCAAGCAATAATACCACTAGCCCCTCACATTCCCTGTCAAGTATGTTGTTTGACAAATACAATGTGGCCTTACGCTATACAAAGAAATCTGAAATCAGAAACAACAACCACGTTATATTTCTTTATGTCCTTTAACATGCTGTAACATCCTAAATCATTTTACACAAAGGACATAAAACCAGAGTTGACAGCGATCCATAGGATTGGTTTTTCAACATTATTTGCAATATTATGATTACAATCAAAACCAGAAATTGCTAGAAAACTCAGCAGGTCTGGCAGCAAATGTGGAGAGAAAGCAGAGTGAACATTTCGAGTCCAGTGACCCTTCTTCAGAACTGAGAATAGGACAAATTTGGTAAAGATGCTGAAGATAAGGTAGAGTGAGGGGATGGGGTAAATGATAGGTGGAGATAGAGCTCAGAGAGAGAGAAAGACTTAGGCAGACAAAGGAATGATGAATGGCCAGCCTGGAAGAATGATTAGCTGTTATTAGGGGCCATTATTACCTGACAATGGATTGGTCATGTTCGCAGGTCGTGTGATGGCAGTGTCGGGTGTGAGGACGTTGTTGTAGGGAAATGGGAGAATGCACTCCGGGCCCCACAATTTTTGAACTCAATTGTGAGCCCAGAAGACTACAGAGTTACTAAGCAGAAAAGGAGAGGCTGCTCTTTAAGCTTGCACTAAGCTTCGCTGGAACGTTACAGCAGGCCCAAGACAGAGATGATGGCCAGGGAACAAGGTGGTGTGTTGACATGGCAGATAGCCAGAAACTTGGCATTATTTTTGCAGACAGAACATTGGTGCTCGGTGAAGTGGTCACTCAGCCTGTGTTTCGTCTCCTCAGTGTAGAGTAGACCGTATGGTGAACAGTGAATACAGTAAACTAGCTTATGAGAAGTACAGGGAAAATTCTGCTTCACTGGGAAGGTGTGTTTGGGTCCTTGGATGACGAGGAGGGAGGAAGTAAACAGTCAGCTGTTATACCTTCTGCATTTGCATTGGAAGATGGTGTGTAAGAGTAGAGGTGGATTGGACTATGTTGCCCCTGTGGAGAGCTGACAAGGAGGGGAATATGTGTCACTAGGTGGCATCCCACTAGATATGGCAGAAATGGCAGCTAATGATTTTTTGGATGTGGATCCTGTTGGTGAATAATAATTATGACTAAAGAAGTGGGCTTTAAATAGCATGTTAAAGGAAGAAAGTGAGATGCAGTGAAGTGGAAGGAGGGAATTCAAAAGCTGAGCGCTCAGCCTGTTGTAAACACGATTAATGATGAAGCAATTAAAACTGTGGATACTCAAGAAGCCAAAATTAAGTAAGTGCAGATATCTCGAAAGGTCATGGAGGGTTTGAGAAATGGGGCAGAGCAAACCATGGAAAGATATGAAAACAAGAATGAAAATTTTAACATTCAGGTGTTGGTCATCCTGGGACCAGAATGAGCAGGTGTGAACAAGCTTTGGAGAGAATAAAGAGGCCAGACAGTATCAGAGTATTGGGTGATATTATTTTTATAGACAATAGTGCATAAATTTTATAGGGAGCAGAAATTCACTAAAGATCCTTAAACAGCACCTTCCAAGCTCACAAGTGCTACCATCTCTGGTAGGAGGACAAGACCAGCAGATATATGGTAATACCACTTCTTACAAGCTCCCCTCCAAGCCACCCACCGTCCTGACTTGGAAATACATTCTTCAGTGTTACTGGGTCAAAAACCTTTAACGCCCTCCTTAAGGGCATTGTGGGCCTCCCTACAGCATAGGGACAGTAGCAGTGCAGCAAAGCAGCTCAGCACCACCTTCTTGAGGGCAACTAGGGATGGGCAACAAATGCTGGCCCAGCCAGCGACACCCACCTCCCACAGGTGAATATCAAGGCAATGGGAGTCCAACCAGTTGTGCATTGAAATTGTGAAATTTAGGTATAACAAAGCCAATGCATGTGGGTTTCAGCAGCTAGTAAGCTATGGCACAGGAATGCAACAGACAGTAATAGGTAATCTTAATGAAACTGTGGTCATAGCCATTGTGTGGATGATGGAAAAGGGAATTAAATGTAGCTTCTTTTGAAGTGGCTGACATTTTCTGTTTGATGTATAGTTGTACAAAGGGCTTTAGCTATGGGGTTCCCAGGGTGGCACTGTTGCTCAGTGTGTAGCACTGCTGCTTCACTGTACCAAGGAGCTGTGTTCATTTCTACCTCTGGTGACTGTCTGCGTGGAGTTCACACATTCTCCCTGCCTCTGCATTGTTTTCCCCCGATGCTCCGGTTTCCTCCCACAGCCCAAAAATGTGTCAATTAGGTGGGTTGGCCACGCTAAATTGTTCACATGTCTGGTGACATGTAGGCTGGGTGGATTAGCCATAGGGAAAATGTGGGGTGATAGGGTGTGGGATGTCCTTCAGAGGGATGGTATGGACTTGATGGGCTGAATAGCCTGCTTCTGACTCTATAGAATCTAGAATCCATGAATTTATATCCATTAAACTAGATGGGCTAAATGTAAGAGATGGAGAAGAAAATGACAGTCAACAATTTAGCCAGTATTCACAGCATGATTCAAGAGAGAAAAAGTAACATTTCTCACCAATGGCTGAGCCAAGGTACAAGTAGTTAATAAAATCAGAAATCTGGACATGAGTTTGCTCACTGAGCTGGAAGGTTAGTTTTCAGATGTTTCGTCACCATTCTAGGTAACATCATCAGTGAGCCTCTGATGAAGCGCTGGTGTTATGTCCCGCTTTCTATTTATCTGGTTAGGTTTCCTTGGGTTGGTGATGTCATTTCCTGTTCTTTTTCTCAGGGGATGGTAGATTGGCTCCAAATCAATGTGTTTGTTGATGGAGTTCCGGTTAGAATGCCGTGCTTCTAGGAATTCTCCTACGTGTCTCTGTTTGGCTTGTCCTAGGATGGATGTGTTGTCCCAATCAAAGTGGTGTCCTTCCACATCTGTGTGTAAGGATACGAATGATAGTGGGTCATGTCGTTTTGTGGCTAGTTGATGTTCATGTATTCTGGTGGCTAGCTTTCTGCCAGTTTGTCCAATGTAGTGTTTGTCACAGTTCTTGCAAGGTATTTTGTAGATGACATTTGTTTTGTTTGTTGTCTGTATAGGGTCTTTTAAGTTCACTAGCAGCTGTTATAGTGCGTTGGTGGGTTTGTGGGCTATCCTACTGGCCGGACATAACACCAGCGCTTCGTCGGAGGCTCACTGAAAATGTTACCTAGAATGGTGATGAAACGTCTGAAAACTAACCTTCCAGCTCAGCGAGCAAACTCACATCCAGAACCTCAACCTGAGCTACAAATCTTCTCAAAACTCGTTAAAATCAGAAATGTTGAAAAGCTCAGCAAATTTGGCATGGAGAAAAAACAGAGTTAATACTTTGGACCCAATGAAGCTTCTTCAGGGCTGTCAGACCTGCTGAATTTTTCCAGCAATTTCGGGCTTTGTTCCTGCTGTTCCTCAGCATCCTTACTTCTTTGGTTTTCTGAAAAAAACTGTGGAAGGGTCACTGGATCCCACAGACTAACTCTTATTTCTTTCCACAGTTCCTGCCTGACCTGCTGAGCTTTCTCCAGCTCTGTCTGATGTAATTTCTGCCATTCTTTGTTTTTCTTTTAGCAAGTAGTTAAGCTTGTACAAGACCATACCCAGAAAGGAGAACTGAGAGTAAATTTGTTGTCCATTTCCTAACAATGCCTTCAATAAGAGGTCTGGAATTCAAACATTGCTTCAGGTCAAGAATCTACCTTGACACAAGCTCGACACTGATTACACACTGCTTAAAATTACGAAGATACATTAATGCATTAAGTAAGACCATGAAACTTTAAGAAATGGATTCAAAGTATCAGGTCATCATTTTGAGCTAGCAAGTGAGTTGACTGAGGATAATTTAAGAGGTAAAATACACGTACTGTGGAGGAATAAAGCGATATAATAATTGTGATATAAAACTTTCAAGAAAGAGATGGATAGAGCTCTTAAAGATAGTGGAAGCAAGGGTTATGGGGATAAGGCAGGAACAGGATACTGATTGTGGATGATCAGCCATGATCATAATGAATGGTGGTGCTGGCTCGAAGGGCCGAATGGCCTACTCCAGCACCTATTGTCTATTGTCTATAACTGGTATGTTGGCGGCAACTAGAGAAGAGCTCAGTCATTGCCAGTGGTCTGTTCAGAGTTAATGGGAACTGCAGATGCTGGAGAATCCGAGATAACAAAGTGTGGAGCTGGATGAACACAGCAGGCCAAGCAGCATCTCAGGAGCACAAAAGCTGACGTTTCAAGGGCCTAGACCCTTCATCAGAGAGGGGGATGGGGAGAGGGTTCTGAAATAGATAGGGAGAGAGGGGGCGGTGGACCGAAGGTCTGTTGTTTGGCTGACATAGATTAAACCCGTCAATGCTCAACACTCGTTCTAAACTCTGTGACTCTGACTCCCCAAAGCCTGTCCACAAGGTATTAGTCAGGACTGGGATGGAATACTCCCCATTTGCCTGGATGAGTGCAGCTCCAGCAGCACTCAAGAAGCTTGACACCATCCAGGACAGAGCAGCCGCTTGATTAGCACCACATCCACAAGCATCCACTCCCTCCACCACCAATGCTCAGTCCCAGCACTGTGCACAAACTACATGTGCATTGCAAAAATTCACCAACAATCCTTACACAGCACCATCCAATTCCTTGATCATTACCATCCAGACGGACAAGGGCACCAGACACAAGGGAACCTGCAATATTTGTCTCCAAGCCACTCAGTGTCCCGATTTGGAAATAGTTGCTATTCCCTCAATATCACAAGGCTAAAATCCTGAAAGCCCCTCCCCAGCGACATCGTGGCTCCACCTGCAGCACATGCAGCGGCTCAAGAAGGCAACCTTTCACTGCCTTCTCAATGTTAAAGGCATGGTAGCTCAGTACTTAGCACTGCTGCCTCACAATGCCAGGGGCACAGGTTCAATTCCACCTTCAGGCAATTGTCTGTGCGGTGTTTGCACACTCTCCCTGTGTCTGTATAGGTTTTTGCTGGGTATTCCAGTTTCCTCCCACAGTCCAAAGATGTGCAGATTAGGTGGATTGGCCAAGTTAAATTGCATGCAATGTTCAGGGATGTGTAAATTGGTGGGATGCTCCAAGGGTTTGTGTAGACTTGTTGTGCTGAAGGGCCTGTTTCCACACTGTAGAGATTCTATAAACCAAGGAATGGGTGATAAATGCCCACTTACCGTATATAAATTTTTAAAAATCCTCTGCTTTTCATGACCCATCTGTTTGCACAATGTGGCCCTCGAAATTGCTTGCAGCCCTGAATGTGAATATCGTAAAGGGAACACTTCGAATGTATAGGATGAGTTTGTCTCCCGGCGGGTCAGTTCTTTCCTAATGCAGAATGGGAAGTATACATCTCTAGGAAGTTCAACAATTATTGATCTCTAATCGGAATACTGGCAAAAAGATAAAAATGCTTAAGTATGCTTGCCACTAAGAAATTCAAGATAAGAATAGTATAAGTAGAGGTAAGTACAATAATACCAGCAGGATATAAGAATATAAAGCTCAGACAAGGATTGCAATAACCAAAAATCTCCTAATTTTTCAAACAATGTGCCTGTAATTCTGTGATAACAAAGTGTGGAGCTGGATGAACACAGCAGGCGAAGCAGCATCTCAGGAGCACAAAAGCTAATGTTTCGGGCCTAGACCCTTCATCAGAGAGCTCTAGTCTAGGGTCTAGGCCCAAAACATCAGCTTTTGTGCTCCTGAGATGCTGCTTCGCCTGCTGTGTTCATCCAGCTCCATACTTTGTTATCTTGGATTCTCCAGCATCTGCAGTTCCCATTATCACTTATTCTTGTAATTCTGTTTCTTGTTAATGGCATATCTTCAAATAACTGATTATCTGGAATGATGTAGATAAACAGGATAGCTACTAAGTATTTTGTAAAACAAAAGAGTCGAAGAACATATTAATAAGCTGGGCTGTTCAAACTCCAATGAATGGCAACTACTTCCCCTTAGGAGTCTTTTTTAATAACTAACACAGAAAGTAGAAGAAGACTCAATTAAATTGCATAATCTGTTGGTTGAGAGAAGAAAAAAATCTCAAGGTGATTGATGAACTTGCTCAACAGGAAGGCAAACAGAACATTGACAAGTTGTCTATTTGCTTATCAATAAAATATGTTATCCAATAATCAAAAAATTGGCTAGAAAAAGGAAGGACAAAATTTTGGTTCAACTTGTAAAGGGGAGGAAATGGCCTAATGGTACTATCACTAATCCAGAGACCCCAGTAATGATCTGAGAATATGGGTTGAAATCCTGGCCATAGCAGACGGTAGAATTTGAACTCAATTAAAAATCTTGAATGAAGATTCTAATAATGACATGAAACCATTGTGGATTTTTGGAAAAACCCATCTGGTTCACTAGTGTCCTTTCAGGTAGGAAACGGCCATCCTTACCTGGTCTGGCCTTTATGTGACCCCAGACTCACTGCAATGTGGTTGACTCTTAACTGCCCTCCGGGAAATTAGGGATGGATGATAAATGCTGATCTAGCTAATGATAACCACGTTCCATGAGTGAGTTAAACAATAAAAAAAGGTCGTGGTTACATTAAAGTTCAAATACTGTCAGACAACGTGCGCTTCAAGGTCTGTGCGTGAATAACCAAGCAGTAAGCTTGGATTTATCTCAGTAGATCAGGCACGTGCCATAAAGGAAAAGTAAATGTCACAGTGGTGTATAGAATTCTGGATAGTATGTGGAAATCATATTGACATTGGATATGGTATAGCACAGATTTACCAGTATGTTCCATAAACTGCATTTGTTAGATCATGAGATTGCCTAAATCAGGAACTTTCCTGCACTGTAGACAATTAAGTCAGGATTTGATTGAAAAGAACATTAGAAAATAAACTTTCTTGCTGGTAGTGGAACCTAGGGTGATGGACAAATCCTTGGGATCAAAGTCAATCCATTCAGGAGGGAAGGAACGAAACATCTCTTCACGTGAAGAGTGATGAATTTATCTTACACTCAAAATAGGAGATGCTAGTCATAATTTAATCCTAAACCAACAGTCTTTTTTGCTAGCGAAGACTATTTTCTGTATTGAACTAACAATGGGTGGATATACAATAGCTTTAAACTCATTGAATGGCAGAAAAGATGGAGTCTCTGAAAAGCCTCTACTGCTTCTCTGTACCATAGTTCAGAAGAGATGTCCATCTATTTCAGTAGCTCTTGTGGGCATTCAATATCCATTGGACCTTCTGAAGTGTTTTCCTAATTCTCCAGGTAACAAACCTCCTAATATTGACTGTTTCATAAATCATAGAATCCATACAGTGTGGAAACAGTCCATTCAGCCCACCTAATCCCCCTCTGAAGAACATTGCACCCCAATTCATTCCCCTACCCCTGCATTTTCCCATGTCTAACCCACCTAATCGAAACATCTCTGGACACTGCAGGCAATTTAGCATGGCCAATCCACCTATTCTGTGCATTTTTGGACCATGAGAGGAAACCCACACAGACATGGGGAGAACGTGCAAACTCCACACAGACCAAATCACCAGAGGATGGAATCAAACCCAAGTTCCTGGCACAGGGATGCAACAGTGCTAACCACTGAGCCACCGTGTCACCTGACAATGTTTTCTCCCAGGATCGAACTGGGGGCCATTCGCGTGTTGAAGCGAATTTGATAACCATTATACTTTGGATGACAAAGAGGTTACAAAGCTTACAATGGACCTGGCTTTGTGAATAATTGAATCAAATACATGGAGCCAGGAGATTACACTAAAACTTTACAAATCAATGCTCACCCTTCAGCTTTGGTGTTTTGTTCAATTCTGAGCATCATGCATTTGTGAAGGAAAAGTAGCAGAGGTGTTTTGCTAAAATGATTTAAAGAGATAAAAATTTGAGCACAGACAAGATAAAGTGGATCAGTGATAATGGGAACTGCAGATGCTGGAGAATTCAAGATAACAAAGTGTGGAGCTGGATGAACACAGCAGGCCAAGCAGCATCTCAGGAGCACAACAGCTGATGTTTCGGGCCTAGACCCCTCATCAGAGAGGGGGATGGGGAGAGGGTTCTGGAATAAATAGGGGGAGAGGAGGAGGCAGACCGAAGATGGAGAGAAAAGAAGATAGGTGGAGAGGAGAGTATAGGTGGGGACGTAGGGAGGGGATAGGTCAGTCCAGAGAAGACGGACAGGCCAAGGAGGCAGGATGAGGTGGTAGGTAGGAAATGGAGGTGCGGCTTGAGGTGGGAGGAAGGGATGGGTGAGAGTAAAAACAGGCTAGGGAGGCGGGGACAGGCTGGGCTGGTTTTGGGATTCAGTCGGGGAAGGGGATGAGCTGGGCTGGTTTTGTGATGCAGTGGATCCAATGGATCCATTGTACCCGGTGTGGCTTCTTCTACACTGGGGAAACCAAGCGGAGGCTTGGAGACCGCTTTGCAGAACACCCCCGCTCGGTTCGCAATAAACAACTGCACCTCCCATTTTAACTCCCCCTCCTATTCCTCAGACGACATGTCCATCATGGGCCTCCTGCAGTGCCACAATGATGCCACCTGAAGGTTGCAGGAACAGCAACTCATATTCCGCTTGGGAACCCTGCAGCCCAATGGTATCAATGTGGACTTCACAAGCTTCAAAATCTCCCCTCCACCCACTGCATCCCAAAACCAGCCCAGCCTGTCTCTGCCTCCCTAATCTGTTCTTCCTCTCACCCATCCCTTCCTCCCACCTCAAGCCGCACCTCCATTTCCTACCTACTAACCTCATCCCGCCTCCTTGACCTGTCCATCTTCCCTGGACTGACCTATCCCCTCCCTACCTCCCCACCTATATTCTCCTCTCCACCTATCTTCTTTTCTCTCCATCTTCGGTCCGCCTCCCCCTCTCCCCCTATTTATTCCATAACCGTCTCCCCATCCCTGTCTCTGATGAAGGGTCTAGGCCCGAAACGTCAGCTTTTGTGCTCCTGAGATGCTGCTTGGCCTGCTGTGTTCATCCAGCTCCACACTTTGTTATCCAAGATAAAGTGGAATTGTTTGGCTTAGAGTAGAGAAGGACAATTACTCGCAATGTCAAAAATTTTGAAATGTTTTGATAGAGTAAGATAACTGAGAACTTAGTTGCATAAGGCCAGAGGAGGCCAGTAACAAGAACACAGAATGTAATTGACAAAACAATGACGTGTGAAATATAGATAAGCTTTTTTTCATGCATTGAATTGTACTGATCTGGAACACATCATCTGTAAGGATGTTGGAGGCAGATTCAAGAGAAACATTTATAAATACTAGAGGGAGAAATGCAGAAAAATGGAACAATGTGAGTGTTCTTTCTAAAAGCCAGTTCCAGTGCAATGGGTCAAATGTTCACACTGAGGTTCTGCAGATTGGTAAACTGACATGATTATAAGCCAGATAATATGCTTGACCTTTCACTTCCTGATTATAGGCCTTTCTCTGTGCTCCAGTTAACTGTCTTGCTTGCTGACATAACAACAGTGACTTTGAATGTTTGTAAAGAACTTTGGTTGACTCCTCGGATGCAATCAGGTGCAGAATAGCTGCAAATTCTTTGTTGGTCAGCACAGAAATCATCACAAAGAAAGACAGTCAATTCGACAAAGGCTAATTACAATGCATTGGAATAAAATTACCCATGTTTATAACTCTGCCTTTACCTCATCCCCATACCTGCCACCTCCTCACTTTGACAAACCCTGTAAATTCCCTGCAATCATCTAGGTTTTTCCCATTGAGTGTTTCGATTTTCAATACCCCAATGTTGGTAGCTTGGCTTTCGGTTGCACCTTGTCTTTTAGGTCACCATTTCCATTTGCATATAGAGATACACGTTTGGAGTATCTTGGGCTGAAGGTGTCTGCAAATTCACTGTGTGAGGATGTTTGTTCATTCATAAATGTGAGATTCTCCAATACCTTATTTCCTGTTGCACTCCCTTAAGTATATCTGTATATGATAGGTTCTCAAAAATAACACTCTAGTGTGAGGTCTAAGATCTCTCTCACTCTTCAAAACTTATTCCAGAACGATGTTTTCTACCTTATTGATGTCAGAGTCACATGATCAGTCATATTTTCATGATTAACATTATACCATAATTTTATCTTTTTCTTCATTTTTCTAATTTATATCTAAAATGTTGTATATTTGTATCTAAGATGGTGCTGGAAATGGAGAATTTGTTCACTTTTCACTGCACTCATGTATCCCTGTATTTGAGTGCATATGAAAATTAACCTAATTCTGATTATAATTCTAATTCGTTTGTTTGCTGAGGGCCGAAGATTTCTTCCTAATCCTCGACATCGCTGTACATCCCTATCTATATTTCGAAAACATCTGGAAACTACCCCTTTGGGGTTACACTGGGTCATCTGTCCTCATGCCTTTTATGATTTGGTGTCAATCCTTGCTGCGGAACACTCCTATAGACATTTTGGTGTGTTATTATGTTGAAAATGTTCAATGAACATTTAATTTTTGTTGTAATTTTTCTCAAATGAACAATAACCATGAAACATCCCAATTTAGTGCTCGCTGAGAACTGTTTGTTTCATTAATTAACTACAAATAAAGTGCTGTTCTGCAGAATGTAGAGTCTGATGATTCCTCCCTCACATGCTGTGGTTTCTTAGAAAACATAATTGTTTATGCATGAGACACAAATCTATTTGAATTAAGTAAACAGATCAAGACAGCATCACCAGGGAAATGTGTTAATGAAAGACCCCACATACAGGTCATCTTTTATAACTCAAATGATAATTTCTGCTTGTTAAGCAGTCTGTCTGATTTTTATTTTGCCCCTACTCAACTTTATGCTGGCTCAGCAATTTTGCACTTCTTGTTGATTTTTTTTCAATCTCCAAATATCATTTTGGTGTAGGTATTCTCTTGTTGTTCTAAATGCTCTTTCACGTATTAGTCCAACACTCAATTTCAGTTCTGATGAATTGCCCTTTTAAGTAAATGATCAGCTGATAGGCTTGCTTATGGGTCTGAGGATTATCATTAAGGGTGATTTTATAATAGTTAAGGAGTATTGTTCTTGCCCTAGATTCTTTGTGAAGTCATTCAAGATTGGCTTGTCTCTTTTCAAAAAACTGTGGATGCTGTAAATCAGAAACAAAAACAGAAATTGCTGGAAGAGCTTGATAGGTCTGGCAGCATCTGTGGAGAGAAATCCAGAGTTCGGGTCAAGTGGCTCTTCCTCAAAAATGTTAACTCTGATTTCTCTCCACATTTCTCGCCACTTAACTTCCGAGGGAGGGTCACTTGACCCGAACTCTGGATTTCTCTCCACAGATGCTGCCAGACCTATCAAACTCTTCCAGCAATTTCTATTATTGTACCAAAATCACTACTTTAATTCTCAGGAGAAAATAAACAAAATTTTTACATTATCAACATTGAATGGGATAATTTTTACCAGAAACTTTACTGAACCACCCACAGTAATAAAAACAGACATTGTTGGAAAACCTCAGCAGGTCTGGCTGCATCTGCGGAGAAAAATTTAGAGTTAACTTTTCAGGCCCTTTGACTCTTCCTCGGAACTGAGTATCCGTAGTAATGCTGTGGCCAGGAGAGATAGTTAAAGCTTGGGGATTTTTTTTTAGTATGTAACCTACCTCCCTACTCTCCACAGCTTATTCACCATCTAGCATGCATTAGGCAGGAGTGTGATGGAATTTTTCCTATTTACCTGGATTAGTGCAGTTACAATAGCATTGAAGAAACTTTGCGCCATCTAGTACAATGGTTAATTGCCACGCTCAATGCCACTCTTAAACATTCACACCGTCTATCACAATTGTACATTGACAGCAATGTGTACCATATCCAAGGCTACTACAACAAATTGCCAATCTATTTGTGAAAGCATCTTTTTTATGTAGAAGGATAAAGGCAGCAGATACATTGGAAACATCATGACCAGCAAGCTCCCTTCTAAAACATATACCATGTTAACTTGGAAGTAATGTTGCTGTTTTGTCACTATGGCTGGATCAAAATCCTCAAACTCCATCCCTTACAGCTCTCTGAATTTACCTCTGGAAGCAGCAGCTCACCACAACTTGCTCAAGGGCAGTTAGGGATGGGCACTACGAATAGCCACTGACCCTCCAAAGATAAAGCAAATCATCAGGTAGTGAGTGTGTGTGTGTGTGTGACACCACATTGGGGTTTTGGATGTTTTTCAACTGTAATGAGAAAGGGGGCACAGAGGGAAGTACAGTGCTCCAATGTTTTAAGTATGAGTGAGGGATTGAGTTTTGTCAAGACATGGAGAGTCAACAGTGCATTAAAACAGTAGACAGGACCTGAATCAGGATATTCCACCCAGATTTCCAACAGATATCATTTTGCCCAATGGTGGAAACAGGCCAGATGTGACACACTCACAGAGGCTAAGCTGAACTCGGTAAGGCCAGCTGAACTCATCTACTGCATTCACTGATCACAATGTAGTCTCCTCTAAATTGGGGGAATGAAGCGTAAACTGGGTGGCCACTTTGCAGAACATCTACTCGCAAAAGAGACCCTAGACTACCTGCTGCCTGCCACTCTAACACAGCACCCTTCTCCCTGGCCAACAGCTCTAACTCTGAATGATAATGGGAACTGCAGATGCTGGAGAACCCAAGATAACAAAGTGTGGATCATAAAATGTGAGGCTGGATGAACACAGCAGGCCAAGCAGCATCTCAGGAGCACAAAAGCTGACGTTTCGGGCCTAGACCCTTCATCTGCTTGGCCTGCTGTATTCATCCAGCCTCACATTTTATGATCTTGGAATTCTCCAGCATCTGCAGTTCCCATTATCTCTGATAACAAAGTGTGGAGCTGGATGACCACAGCAGGCCAAGCAGCATCTCAGGAGCACAAAAGCTGACGTTTCGGGCCCTCTCTGACGAAGGGTCTAGGCCCGAAACATCAGCTTTTGTGCTCCTGAGATGCTGCTTGGCCTGCTGTGGTCATCCAGCTCCACACTTTGTTATCTCTAACTCTGGCTTGCTTCAGTGTTCCAGTGAATCTCAATGTGAGCTGAAAGAATAACAGCTCATTTTCCTCTTGGGGACCCTGAAGCCCTCTGGACTCAACTGAGTTCAATAATTTTAGGCCCTAAACTCTCCCATGTCCCAGCCCCCTACCCCACACACCAGGCCTTGTTATCCCATAGCCTGCCATTACACACCACCTGTTGTTAATCAATAACACTCCCCATTAACAACTATTGACTCTCCCAGCCTGATCGTTATCAACTCCTTTATCATTCCAATCGTTCTCTCTCTTTAGGCTCTATCCTATTGTTTACTCCCTACCCAAACCCTACCCTATTTTCTGCATATAAACTGACATTTACCAGCCACCATCAGTTCTGAGGAAGGGTCACCAGACCTGAAACGTTAACACTGTTTTTTACTTAACACAGATGCTGCCAGACCTGCTGAGCTTTTCCACCAACTTTGCTTTTGTTGCATTTGAACTAAATGCTGATCTCCAGCCCTTTAAGTACAGTTGAAAAAATCTGTTTTTGTGAGAGACAGTTGAAATAGAAGCTGTTCTAACAATTACAATCATTGTTTGTTAAAACTATCCCAAGAGCTACATTAGTCTCAATGATTGGATATCTTTCTATAAACTATAAATACAAGGAGGGTTCATGTTAACATGTTGACCACTCAAAAGGGTTATTAAAGAATTAGTTATGGGGTTATAGACACAAGTTTGATTTTTAAAATAGTTAAGTATTTAAAGGGTTTTGCTACTTTTGATCCAGTTTGATAAATTATGAATTTTTTTAAAAATGTAGAAGCTGTAATAAATGCAATGGTAAAGGATGATGAGTGAAGTGTACAAGCCGTCATGAGTTGCCATGAAGATGGCAAGGAGGCAATAAGGGGCCAGGGGAAGAGAGAAGTGGCTATGAAATGGCCTAGAGAGAGGTTCATGGATTGTGTAGGATGGCAAGAAGGTTGGCTGAGCTGGGAGATGATGTCAGGCAATCAGCCCTAAAATTCCTCTTAGTTAGATAGAAATAACAGGTGAAATTCCAGAGCAACAAAATAGAGCTGGAAAACAGCCTATCACTGTGTCTGCATGTGATCTGGACCTGCAAGTGATAGGCATGAACCAATCCATGGCTGCTCTCCTGGGCTGAAAAGTGCACCTTTAAAAGAGCTCCTTATCCTAAAGCAAATATACTGAGTAGGGACATTATCTACTTCTACCTATCTACTTTCGGACTGAAAATCTATCTCTAGAGTATGACAATCTGGTGTCTTGACCCCAGCATTGTGAAAGGGGAGAAGATAAGAGATTTTGATTGAGTCAGACAAGAGTTTAAGAAGTTATGCAGTGATTTGATGTATAGCCTTTGAGACAATGGGAACCATGTTTTGCTTATGGCTCCTCCTTCATGAGAAGATGTTTGCTCAGGAAGCAGTTAAGAGTAATGTTTCACATTCTGGGTACGGAGAAAAAAGAATCCTCTCAATATCTGGAGCTTTTTTATTCATAACCTTAAACGCCTTGATAAAGGTGTCAGTCACCAGCAGTTTACCTCATCAGTCAGTCAATTGATATACTCCATAAAAAACAGCAGGTAGTCTTCACCAGGGATCCCAATGGCCTCTGAGGTTGGGGAGAAAAAATAAAGTTCTGCATCTGGACAGCGCCTTTGATGACTGCAGGACTTCCCAGAGCTTTACATAGTTAATGAAGTAGTTCTGAAAGTACAGCCATCATTACAATGTCAGAAACACATCGTGCCTATTTGAGCAAGTTTATATATTTAGCAATGAGATAAAGATCAGAAAATAGGCAAAGGTCAAAAAAAAGTCATTTTCTCATTGTCCATTGGAATCTTGGGGAACAGTCAATGTGGGGGGGGGGGGGGGGGGGGATGTGCAGGGGAGGAAGTTCCTGACAATGTCTGTGTCTGGCACAATACACAGCTTAGCTGCAACCAAAGTCAGCATGACACTATGAGAGGGGAATGGCACTTCTACAGCAGGAGATTTTGGAACACTTCCCACAACTCTAGGCTAAAAGATAAAGGGCTGCAAGGAGACAGGCTTCCAAATTTTCCAAGGCATGTCTTGGTGATAGAGGTGGCATGGAGGGGAGGGGGGGCCGCGGAGTTGTGGAATAGCCGAGTGGTATTATTAGGTAATGAGGAAACAGGTAAATGATTTGGGATCCATGTTCAAAACCTGCCAGATGTCCATTTCAAGCCCACCGACTCCCACAGCTACCTAGAATACACTTCCTCCCACTCACCCTCCTGCAAAAATTCCATCCCCTATTCCCAATTCCTCCACCTCCGCCGCATCTGCTCCCACATCCCAGATGTCCAAGTTCTTCAAGGACTACAACGTCCCCCTTGCAGTGGTCGAGAACGCCCTTGACCGCGTCTCCCGCATTTCTCGCAACACATCGCTCACGCCCCGCCCTCGCCACAATCGCCCAAAGAGGATCCCCCTCGTTCTCACACACCACACCACAAACCTCCGGATACAACGCATCATCCTCCGACACTTCCGCCATCTACAATCCGACCCCACCACCCAAGACATTTTTCCATCCCCACCCTTGTCTGCCTTCCGGAGATACCATTCTCTCCGTGACTCCCTTGTTTGCTCCACACTCCCCTCCAACCCCACCACACCCGGCACCTTCCCCTGCAACCGCAGGAAGTGCTACACTTGCCCCCACACCTCCTCCCTCACCCCCATCCCAGGCCCCAAGATGACTGTCCATATTAAGCAGAGGTTCACCTGCACATCTGCCAATGTGGTATACCATTGTACCCGGTGTGGCTTCCTCTACATTGGGGAAACCAAGTGGAGGCTTGGGGACTGCTTTGCAGAACACCTCCACTCGGTTTGCAATAAACAACTGCACCTCCCAGTCGCAAACCATTTCCACTCCCCCTCCCATTCTTTAGATGACATGTCCATCATGGGCCTCCTGCAGTGCCACAATGATGCCACCCGAAGGTTGCAGGAACAGCAACTCATATTCCGCTTGGGAACCCTGCAGCCCAATGGTGTCAATGTGGACTTCACCAACTTCAAAATCTCCCCTTCCCCCACCACATCCCAAAACCAGCCCAGTTCGTCCCCCCTCCCACTGCATCACACAACCAGCCCAGCTCTTCCCCTCCACCCACTGCATCCGAAAACCAGCCCAGCCTGTCTCTGCCTCCCTAACCTGTTCTTTCTCTCACCCATCCCTTCCTCCCACCCCAAGCCGCACCTCCATTTCCTACCTACTAACCTCATCACACCTCCTTGACCTGTCCGTATTCCTGGACTGATCTATCCCCTCCCTACCTCCCCACCTATACTCTCCTCTCCACCTATCTTCTTTTCTCGCCATCCTCGGTCCGCCTCCCCCTCTTTCCCTATTTATTCCAGAACCCTCTCCCCATCCCCCTCTCTGATGAAGGGTCCAGGCCCGAAACGTCAGCTTTTGTGCTCCTGAGATGCTGTTTGGCCTGCTGTGTTCATCCAGCTTCACATTTTATTATCTTGGATTCTCCAGCATCTGCAGTTCCCATTATCTCATGGCAGATAAAGGAGTTTGAATTCAATAAAAATAAAGAATTAAGAATCTGATGATGCTCAATGTTGATTTTAAGGAAAAACCCATCCATTTCTTTGATGTCATCTATGATAGGAAACTACCATCATAGCCTGGTCTGGACTTCATGTCACTCCAGAACTGGTTGACTGTCAACTGCCCTTGTAGCAATTATAGATGTGCAATAAATTTTGGTGAAGTCAATGAAGCTGCATCCCATAAATAAGTACAATAAAAATAAAGAGATGCACTGTTTCTGTCAAGGAAGCTGTCCAGATAAGAGAAAGCTATCTAGTGACGAAGGAGATCAGTTTTCAAACTCTAACCCTAGCTCTTAGCTGCAATACTATGGAAAAAAATCAATAGTTCCCTGTTAATGGGTTTTTGAATGCTGTCAACTTGACAAGATTGGACCAGCTTTTTTTTATAGGCTTCTCCCACTTGCTAGAAACTGTTGCTGGATGTTCTTCCTAGCTGTTCTGCAAAATATTAACTTCCTCAGACTTCCTGTCAGGACAGTCAGCAGGAATAATGGAGTTCATTCTATCTGTGTTCAATCTAAATGTCAACTTTCTGAAGTAAGATATTTCATTTCTGTTCCTGCTTTAAACATACAACAGTAGGTGGTCTTTTATTGATTAAAATAAAGAAGACTCTCTTCTCTGAGAGGACTGTGAATCTACAGAATTCTTTACCACAGAGGGCCGTGGAGGTTGGTTTGTTAGATATACCCAGCACTGAGCTGGACAGATTTTTCATTTTTAAAGGTTGTGGGTAAAGGCATTAAAGTGGAATTGAGGGTTATCAGATAAGCCAGTTTCACATTGAAGGCAGAGGAAATTTGATAAACTGAATGGCCTTCTTCTATTCCTACATCTTATGGTCTTAAGTTTGAACAATCTTACCAGGTTTCTGATAGCGTCAGCAATCACTCATGCTGGTCAGTACAATGCATCTCTGTCACTCACCTATCAATAATTAGAATTTATGTCCGACAGCCAGAGGTTCTACTTTAATTTTGCATACTTTGCTGTCTGACATTTTCTCGCCCAATCTTCACAGATTCCACAAACCCTTTGCTTTTCAACCAGTTATATGAAGCAAATTCGTTGCAACATATTGTTGCACAAAATAACAAGGTGAGCTATAACCACAGTGAGCTGCACACGACCATTAAGGGCTGGTTTAACTGAGCCATTTGGAGGAGCTAGGGAAGGAGTTCCAGGATTTTGACCAGTCAGCAACTGAGAAATGGTACTATGGCCCCAAGATCCCAATATAATCCCAAGGCAGACTTTAAGATGGGTAATTGGGCTTGAAATGTTAATTCTGTTCCTCTCTCAATAAATGTTGCCAGAGTTTCTGTTTTTTTTTTCACATTTGCAGTATCCACAGTTCTTTGTTTTATTTTATCCAGTCATAGGTTGTTGTTTAACAACAACAGTGACAATATTGAACTCTCTTTGATTTTTCCGAGATTAACACAAAGACCTGCCCACAGAATTGAGTTAGATGTGAAAACGCCCTGCAAAACACAAAAATAAAATAAAAGTGTGGAAAAGGGCTTTTTTACAGGCTTCTCCTTGGCATAAATATGCCTCCAGCAGTGTGTTTTTTTTTACCTGAAAGTGAGGAGCTGTTTCCACTATTGGGGGAGTATTAAACCGTGGCAATAATTACAGAAGAATGGAGAACAACCAATGTTATTCCTTTGTTTAAGAAGGGAAACAGAGATAATCCAGGTAATTACAGGCCAGTGAGCCTGATGTCAGTGGTGCGGAAACTGTTGGAGAAGATACTGAAAGATAGAAGTTATTCACATTTGGAGGTGAATGGGCTTGTGAGTGACATGCAGGATGGGTTTGTGCGAGGAAGGTCATGTCTCACCAACTTGATTGAGTTTTTTGAGCAGGTGATAAGACTGATTGATTAGGGAAGGGCGATGGATTTTATTTACATGGACTTTATTAAAGCAATTGGTATCACATGGCAGGCTGGTACAGAAGGTAGAGTCTTATGAGATCCAGGCTGAGCTGGCCAGACAGATAAAACAAAGTGTGGAGCTGGATGAACACAGCAGGCCAAGCAGCATCTTAGGAGCACAAAAACTGACATTTCGAGGGTCTAGGCCCGTTCATCCAGCTCCACGCTTTGTTATCTCGGATTCTCCATCATCTGCAATTCCCATTATCTCAGATAGATATAAAGGACAAAACTGATTTGCATTGTCTGAAGGGTGCTTCAGGGAATGCAAATCTTTAACTAGTGGTGTTCTGCTAGGAGCTTTATTGTTTGTAATATGTATGGGTGATCCGGAGGAAAATGCAGGTGGTCTGACTAGTAAGAACTGAAAGAACATAGAACATAGAGCAATACAATAAATCAGGAATAAAAAGAAAGTTGCTGGAAAAGCTCAGCAGGTCTGGCAGCATCTGTGAAGGGAAAAACAGAGTTAACATTTCGGGTCCAGTGACCCTTTCTCGGTTCCTGAGTTCTGAGGAAGGGTCACAGGACCCGAAACATTAACTGTTTTTTTTTCCTCCACAGATGCTGCCAGATCTGCTGAACTTTTCCAGCAACTTTGTTTTTAGACCCGATGAGTAAGTTTGTGGATGAAATCAAAATTGGCTGAGTGGCAGATAGTGAAGAGGTTGTCAAAGGATACAGGTGGATATAGATAGATTGCTGATTTGGGCAGAGAAATGGTAGATGGACTTTAATATGGACAACCATGAGGTGATACTTGTTGGACGATCAAATTCAGCTGCAAATTACACCATAACGGCACAAGACTTTGCAGCATTGACATACAGAGGAATCTGAGCGTACAGGTGCACAAATTCCCGAAAGTTAACAACACAAGCCACAGATAATGTGATCAAGAAGGCACAGAGTACACTTGCTTTCATTGGCTGGGGTACTGAATATAAAAGTTGATGAGTTCTGTTACAGCTGTACAAAACTTTAGTTCGGCCACATTTGGAATATTGCATGCTGTTCTCGTCGCCATACTGCCAGAAGGACATGACTGCTTTGGAGAAGGGACAGAGAAGGTTTACCAGGATGTCATCCTGACCTGGGGGTTTTAGTTATGAGGAGAGGTTGGACAAACTCAGGTTGTTTTCACTGGGGAGATGGAGGATAAGAGCAACCTGATTGAGGTCTGCAAAATTATGAGAGGCATAGAAAGTATGGATAGTCAGAGGCTATCTGGTGGAAACGCCAACTATAAGAGGGCACAGGTTCACAGTGTTTTGGGGAGAAGTATGGGAAAAGAAACAGAGGGTGGTGGCTGCCAGGATTGCACTGCCAGTGGAAGTGGGGAAAGCAAGCACGTTTGCAAAGTTTAAGGGGTGTCATGATAGATACATGAACGGGAGGTGAACAAAGGGATAGATACTGTGCATAGGCAACAAGCAGCAGGCCTAAATAGGAATTAGGAATCAGGACAGGCTTGGAGTGATTGTTCACAGCCTGTTCCTGTGCTGTATTGAATTTCATTCTATAATTATTTTGTATTGTGTTGTTGCATTGTATTATTGCAAGAAGTAGACACTTATTGAAAACCAAGATGTGAAGGAATTTCTGGAAATCTGAAGCCCAGCCAGCTGTTAAGGATATTTATAAAGGCAGAAGACAGACTGTTGAAATCTTGTGGAGGTTTTGGCTGTGAGGAGCTGGCATGGAAAAAGAGTTATGGCCTGGAGAGAATTCGCCATGATCTTGTTGAATGGTGGAGCAGTCTTCAGGAGCCAAATGGCCTACTCCCGCTCCTACCCCAATGTCCCCTTAGAGGTGATTAGCAGGTGTACTGGAGTTCTCATAACTGCGTGCTCGGCTAAAATTTCAATGTCATGAAGTCAGCTGTTTAATTCCCAGTCCTGCTTAAACTTTTACTGTAGGTGGATTTTATTGATAAAATACTTCCTCATTAGAACAATCCCATCCAGATGTGAGTCTTCCTGGCCAGAACAAAGGAGTAGAATACAGGGTTCCAACATATCTTCAGGATCATGTACGCATGCTGAGACTTGATGGTTGTTCCACTCTTCACATCAGTTCTTTTCTTCTTTGTGTGAGGGTTGAGGATTATATTTCCCTATGAAATCTTCAAAACCAGGCTACTATCATGATACATGTATCTCATCAACACCAACACGACAACAAACTTTGGTGGATCAAGAATACCCTTTCCTATTAGTTTGAGGTTAATGGTATATGCAGATAGGATTAACTGGAAGTCTATTTATCATACATCTGCACTCAACTCCTGCCATTTGCAGATTGATTATAATTCACCAGGCGATCATATCACATCCTATCAAGATGGCAGTGATTGACAGAAATTTGTGACACACTGTCTGAAAGGCACATATACATCGGATCACAACACTCAGATGTTTTGTGTGGATCTCAAAACTCAAAGGCTTCTGATTCAAATTGACATAGCTGACACTGTAGAAGGAACCATGTTGGTTGAGAGCTCTCTCTCATGACTGCTGTCCAGTCATTTGAATCATTCGGCAAAAGGCAAAGGCTGACCATTTGACATGTCCCAATGTTATGATATGTTTGCCTGTATTGGTCAGTTCACTGAGTATATAGGATTTGGGAGGTCATGTTGCAGCTTACAGGACATTGGTTAAGCTATGTTTGGAGTGCTGCATGCAACTCTGGTCTCCCTGCTACAGGAAGGACGTTGTGAAACTTGAGAGGGTTCAGGAAAGATTTAGAAGGATGTTGCCAGAGTTGGAGAGTTTGAGCTATAGGGAGTGGTAGAACAGGCCGGGGTTAAAAAAGCATTCAGATGACCTTATAGAGGTTTATAAAATCATGAGGGACATGGATAGTACAAATAGGCAAGGTTTTATCTCCAGGGTGGCGGGAGTCCAAATCTAGAGGGCATAGGTTTAAGGTGAGAGGGGAAAGTTTTAAAAGGGACCTAGAGGGCAACTTTTTCTTGCAGAGGATTGTGCATATATGGAAAGAACTGCCAGAGGAAGTGGTGGAGGCTGGTACAATTACAACATTTAAAAGGAAACTGGATGGGTAGATGTATAGTTTGGATTTAGAGGGATAGGGGCCAAATGCTGACAAATCGGACTAGATTAATTTAGGATAGCTGGTGGGTCTGGATGAGTTGGACCAAACGGTCTGTTTCCATGTTGTACATCCTCCTGACTCTATGACTCTATGTTGCCAAGAGCACTAATTCTTGGTGTTAAGAATGGCCACTTGTGTTAACCATTAAACTGCTGTCCGAGCTGTGAAATCATGCTTCAACAAGAAAAGGCGATGTTGGAGTTGGGGCAGCAGCGGGTGTGGGAGAGGATGTAGGGACAGGCAGAGACAGGAAATTTCAAAGAATAATTAAAAGAGGTAAATTACATCTGAAAATAAAAGAAAAAACACTCAAATGGATAGCCATTCCTGGAGAGATACCCAGTGAAGAGATCCTTCTCTGCTTCTGTACAGTAAAATCAGAGTTCTGATAACTTTTCTACACATCTGTGAAATTCTAGTTGGATTTAAGCATTTCCATTTCTTCAAAACCTAAGAACATCAATTGTAATGTCTCAAGCTTCATTTATGATTCAAAACTCGCTCCACACTACATCGTTCAATGTTGAAAATGTCTACTTCCCCAGTTAGGAGCACACATTGCTCCTTTAGCATTATCTGTACTCTGTCCCCTTCAATTCTAAAATCTTTTACAAAAGGCAAACGACCTTGAACTGTTTCTTGAGCTTTATTGCTTGTGGCAGCCATAACAGATCCAGCTGTCTTTTTTTAAAAATACTAAGTGATGGTGCGATTGCTCTTCTGCTCACAGAAGTCTATGTGTTTATTGAAATAGATAGATATATATTTTTCCAGGATCCGCAACTGCACAGAGAAAGCCATTCCACTGTATCAGCTGTCCTCGGGAGGATGGACCTGGTGCTCTCAGAAAGGGCACAGGTGCCGTTGCTCATGTTTTAAAGCATGTTATTTGGATGGCAGCAGTCAGCAATGAAAGCTTCGCAAATAATGACATTTCGCTTTCAATAATGTAACAGTTGTTCAAAGAAAATGAAGTAGTCAGATATACAACTGTCTTTTTACTTCCTTAAATGTTGTGGAAGGCACAGAGAGAAGTGGATAAGTAGTGTCACTGCTAGCCGGATCATACAAAACAAAACGAATAGTGGGCAAAGGTAAATTTGTGACCTTTCCTCAATCAATTGGATACACAGCTTACTGTGGTATCGAGCCTACAGGAAGGCCCATGGCTTTTAGAACATGTGCTACAGTTGCCTCAGTTTGAAGCAGCACAGATGTGGATCAGTCAGTAGCACTCTCTAAGTTCAAACTATACTCTGACTTCTTATGGTTGATGCATTAACCTGAGGTGCTGTCTGCTCTTTCAAGTGTTATTAAAGAGTTTGCCATACTCGTTGAAGAAATTTAGGTAAATACCCTCCCATCAACTTACTCAGTAAAATAATGTATCTTATGTTGCTGCTTGTAGGAACTTCTAAGCGTATAGAAACTGGTATCGCAAAAGTGATTGAGCTCAGGAGGCCATTGATAAAGCGGTCATGAAATAAAGACTGCTCATCATGTCCTATTTGTCATGGGCGTATATCATGAAATCACAGAAGTGCAGAATTATTTAAAGCAGAGAAGGAGGCTAAGCCTACAGCTGCCTACTAAAGCAGCACAGCTATGACCTCAAAAATAAAACAAGGGAGTCAATATCGCATTTGGTAATATTAGAATTTTAGCACCTTCTTCCATGTCCTTAATCCACCACTGCACCCCAAGCCCTGTCACAGCATGGGGTGCTTTCAACACAGTCAACCCATCACTCAATCCCTGCAGTGTGGATACAGACCATTTGGATCATTGAGTCCACACTGACTGTTTGAAAAACATCCCACCCCTGCAATCCTGCCTTTCCCATGGCTATCTGCATAGTCTCCACATTGCTGGACTCTAAGCGCAGTATACCACGGCCAACCTGCCTAACTTATACATTCTTAGACTGTGAGAGGAAACCAGAGCACCCAGAGGAAACCCAAACAGGCATGGGCAGAATGTACACACTCCATACAGACTGTTGCCTTAGGCTGGAATTGACCCTGGGTCCCTGGTGCTGTGAGGCAGCAATGCAAACCACTGAGCCACTGTACACCCCCCATTTCTACAAGCTATGGCTCCCATTATCAGCTTTTCTTCCTCCCTAGCATTGTTTATTCCATTTATCACCCTCATCCTCATCCCTTTATCTGAGATAATGGGAACTGCAGATGCTGGAGAATCCAAGATAATAAAATGTGAGGCTGGATGAACAGAGCAGGCCAAGCAGCATCTCAGGAGCACAAAAGCTGACGTTTCGGGCCTAGACCCTTCATCAGAGAGGGAGATGGGGGGAGGGAACTGGAATAAATAGGGAGAGAGGGGGAGGCGGACCGAAGATGGAGAGAAAAGAAGATAGGTGGAGAATAGACTATAGGTGGGGAGGTAGGGAGGGGTTAGGTCAGTCCAGGAAAGATGGACAGATCAAGGAGGTGGGATGAGGTTAGTAGGTAGATGGGGGTGCGGCTTGGGGTGGGAGGAAGGGATGGGTGAGAGTAAGAACCGGTTAGGGAGACAGAGACACGTTGGACTGGTTTTGGGATGCAGTGGGTGGGGGGGAAGAGCTGGGCTGGTTGTGTGGTGCAGTGGGAGGAGGGGAGATTTTGAAACTGGTGAAGTCCACATTGATACCATATGGCTGCAGGGTTCCCAGGCGGAATATGAGTTGCTGCTCCTGCAACCATCGGGTAGCATCATTGTGGCACTGCAGGAGGCCCATGATGGACATGTCATCTAGAGAATGGGAGGGGGAGTGGAAATGGTTTGTGACTGGGAGGTGCAGTTGTTTGTTGCGAACTGAGCGGAGGTGTTCTGCAAAGCGGTCCCCAAGCCTCCGCTTGGTTTCCCCAATGTAGAGGAAGCCGCACCGGGTACAGTGGATGCAGTATACCACATTGGCAGAGGTGCAGGTGAACCTCTGCTTAATGTGGAATGTTATCTTGGGGCCGGGGATAGGGGTGAGGGAGGAGGTGTGGGGGCAAGTGTAGCATTTCCTGCGGTTGCAGGGGAAGGTGCCGGGTGTGGTGGCGTTGGAGGGCAGTGTGGAGCGAACAAGGGAGTCACGGAGAGAGTGGTCTCTCCGGAAAGCAGACAGGGGTGGGGATGGAAAAATGTCTTGGGTGGTGGGGTCGGATTGTAAATGGCGGAAGTGTCGGAGGATGATGCGTTGTATCCGGAGGTTGGTAGGGTGGTGTGTGAGAATGAGGGGGATCCTCTTAGGGCGGTTGTGGCGGGGGCGGGGTGTGAGGGATGTGTTGCGGGAAATACGGGAGACGCGGTCAAGGGCATTCTCGATCACTGTGGGGGGACAGTTGCGGTCCTTAAAGAGCTTGGACATCTGGGATGTGCAGGAGTGGAATGTCTTATCGTGGGAGCAGATGCTGCGGAGGCGGAGGAATTGGGAATAGGTGATGGAATTTTTGCAGGAGGGTGGGTGGGAGGAGGTGTATTCTAGGTAGCTGTGGGAGTCGGTGGGCTTGAAATGGACATCAGTTACAAGCTGGTTGCCTGAGATGGAGACTGAGAGGTCCAGGAAGGTGAGGGATGTGCTGGAGATGGCCCAGGTGAACTGAAGATTGGGGTGGAAGGTGTTGGTGAAGTGGATGAACTGTTCGAGCTCCTCTCATCCCTTTATCTGTCAAGTTGTCATTCTCTCTCTCTCTCTGCATTCCAAATCAGCCTACCGACTCATCTTTTTACACCCAATCTTCAGTATAGATGCCTCCTCTTCCTAGCTACTGTCAGAAAGAGATAGCTATGATGTGAAGGTTCTGGAGTTGGAGTGGGAAAGTCAGAAGTTACACAACACTAGGTTATAATCCAACAGGTTTATTTGAAATCATATGCTTTCGTAGCACTGCTGCTTCCATAGGTGACTTTATCCGGTGAAGGAACAGTCCTCCAAAAGCTTGTGATTTCAATAAACCTGTTCAACATTAACCCGGTGTGATCTGACTTCTGATTCTGAAGAAGGGTCACCGGACTCAAAATTTTAACACTGTTTCTCTCTCCACAGATGCTGCCAGGTTTTGTTTTCAAGATATTTCTGCTCTGTTAAAGCTATGACTCTCCCACTCTCCTTGTTTGTTTTCCTGTAGCTCTGCAAATTGATTCTTTTGAGATGATTATTTGAACTCTCTGTTGAAAGCAACAAAAAGAAAGTTGCTGGAAAAGCTCAGCAGGCCCAGTGGCATTTGTGAAGAAGAAATCAGAATTAACATTTCGGGTCCAGTGACCCTTCTTCAGAATGGGTCTTTCAACAACTCTGTTGAAAGCCGTCATTGAATCTGCCTACAAAACACCCTCAGGCAGTGGATATAGACATTATGCATTCGCTGCATAAAGACGTTTATTTTTCCCTATAAGGTGACTTTATGGAACCTCTGTTATTCAGCTTATATCAGTGTCCTTTGTTTTCTTAATCTTCCTGTGAATGCAAACATTTTCTCCCTGCCTGCTCCATCCAGACTCCTCATTTAAGATCACACTCACAACAACCTGGACATGCAAGAAATTTCTGGTTATGTTCTTGGGTTTACCAATCAGGATTGAAACTGACCACAAACCATTTATACCCCTCTAACCTATAAAAGAGCTCACAAGACTACCTCCCAAGATTGAGAGGTTCTGTTTGTAGTTCATAGGGTATGTCATAATCAGGGATCACAAGAAAACATATCAGATCCTCTGATGAAGGGTCTAGGCCCGAAATGTCAGCTTTTGTGCTCCTGAGATGCTGCTTGGCCTGCTGTGTTCAACCAGCCTCACATTTTGTTATCTCAGAATATAGCTGATGCTTTATCAACAACTGAAGCATGGAAGACAAAAATATCTGTTTGAGTGGTAAAAGCCTTCATGATCTTAATCATTCCTTATTTGAAAGCTATCATGTAGGGGCTACGGGAATTTTATGCTGTTCAGTGATATAATGAAGAATGTGCCCAGACTCAGATAGTCAGCCTCAAGGCTAGAGTAAAATTATATAACCCAGCCCACCTTGGGATTCTAGCTCCCTTTAGGAAGAGATCTCCAACATTGGTGCTACTCGCAGAGAGATGTCCCTGTGCCCTCCTTGTTAGCAGCCAGGGAAAACCTCAAGAACACCTTTGTGCTAAGGAAACAGTTGACCGCATTGCAGCATTGCTGCCGATGAATCAAGTTCTGGAAGTTCAAACAGCCCATTGCAGAGGCTACAGTAAACTCTTTGCAAACCATCTCTCCCACACATGCAGCATTTCAGGTAGAGGGACCTCTGATAATTGCTCTTAGAACAACTTTTTTCAATCCCTGTAGCCTCAAAGGAATTTTCCATGTTACATGCTCAGTGATGTTTACTCAAGCCAGTGAAATAGAGAGGGATACAGACCTCCTGAGGAAAAATAACGTTTTTTCTCAAGGTCTATGGAAATATGGCTTCACCCCATGACAACCATTGATGTGTGTTGGCTATTAACCCAACCTTCTTCCCTTCCCCAAGCACTAACACCTGATGTTAGATTTTGGATCCAAAAACAGGTTTGAGAGAATCTGGTGTGTCACAAGACAGAGCAGCTCATGTCTTTAACTAATGAAACAGGGTTCAAAGTTTGCCCACAGGAGGAAATAATGACTACTGTGGCTCCAGAACCAGAGACATACAGCCTCAGTATTGATGAGGCTCCAGAAGCCAAGATCACATCTTGCTGGATCACATCTTCCATTTGTTGAAAGACCAAAGTATGCCAAAGGACAGATCAATAGTTCAATTAATTTCCTACACTGATCCTCAGCTGGGAATGGCTGAGACAAGGTCTGAAAGCTTTGTAAAATGTTCACTGATCCTCCATAACCAATCACGTATTAAGCCCAGAAGACCATAACACATAGGAGCAGAAATTAGGCTATTCAGCCTATCGAGTCTGCTCCGCCATTCAATCATGGCTGATAAGTTTCTCAACTCCATTCTCCCACTTTCTCCCCTTGACAATTAAGAACCTATCTATCTCTGTCTTTAACATACAAACATATTTGTAAATTTATTAAGTATATTAAGCATTCTGGGGAAATTAGTTAGAGAACTCCACCAGAACATAAGAACTAGGAACAGGAGTCAACAATTCAACACTTTGAGCCTGTTCCAGCATCGCTCATGGTTGATCTCATCTTGCCCTCAACTCAACTTTCCTGCTCACCCTCCCTTTCACCTATTACTAATTAAAAATCCATCTGTCTCCTCCTTAAATTCATTCAATGTTCCAGCACCCACCACCATCTTGGGTAATGAATCCCATAGACGAATGGTCTTTTGAGAAAAGCAGTTTCCCTGTCAAAGGGTTCCATACAAGTAACGAGTGAACCACATCCTCCTTCAACACAGGCTGAGAACAGAGATTTTGAGAGAGATGTGTGAGTGAGGGAAATATTGACGGGATTGAACAAAGGCTTGGCAGGAGATACAGATTGTTGGTTTAGCCCTGGTATGTTAATGAGCAGCATACACTAGCAGTGATATGTACTGACATCAGTAGAAGCTCTCAGAGTGATCTCTTCTACTTGTCTTTATCAATATTGCACAGCGCCTAGTGAAGGAGGTCAGTTGCAAAGATTGTCTCCAGAGTCAGTTCTGAACACCCTCACATATCCATTCTCTGTTTCCTGTCACTCAAGCCATTTCATGTCTATGCTTTGCATTTCTTTTTATTCCATGAGCTATAATGTAACTGACAAGCCTGTTAAGTGACATTTTATTAAATATTTTCAGAAGTCTATGTACATCACATCAACCGTATTACCCTCACAAACACGTCTGTTCCCTCATCAAAAGACTGAATTGAATTAGTAAAAACAATTTGCCTTTGATGAATCTATGCTGGCTTTCTTGGATCGATTTACATTTGTCCAAGAGACTGTCAATTTGGATCATCATTTCTCAATGCTTTCCCACCACCAAACTCAAATTAATAAGCACAATGTCACTGATTTTGTCCTTGCATCGGTTTTTGAACAGCAGTGTACATCAATATTGTCCAGTCCTCCAGCCTCACCCTTATCCCTAAGTATGACTCGAGGGTCGTGGTCTCATTTCTCTTAAGTCATTTGTTGCATGGAGGTGTTGTGTTGACAAGGCCAGCATTTATTGCCCATTTCTAATTGTACTTGAGAAAGCCTTCTTGGAAATTGATTGACCTTTGTCATCATTTCAGGGAGTATTTAAGGGTGAACTGTATGGTTGGGTCTGGCATCAAATGGAACCAAACTGAATAAAGACATCAGGTTTCCTTTCTGAAAGGGCATGAGGAATAAGTTGGGGTGCTATGACTATCCAGTTGTTACTGTCACTCAAAGTAGCTTTCTAATCCAAGTGTTAGTTATAGACTTGTCATACAAATGCAGTGGTACAAGATCTTGTCACAGGCTGGGAATGCTGCTGTGAGCAACTCACCTTCAGACTCCTCAAAGCCTGTCCATCACTTACAAGGTACAAGTCAGGACTGTGATGGAATATTCCCCTCTTGCCTGGATAAGTGCAGCTCCAGAATCACTCAGGAAGCTTGACACCACCCAGGACAAAACAGCTCACTTGATTGGCACCACACTACATACACTCACTCCTTCCACCACCAGGAATGGCAGCAGTGTGTCATATCTATAAGATGCTCTGCAGAAATTCTCCAAGGCTCCGCAAGCAGCACCTTCCAAACCCACAACCACTTATGATCTCGAACAACAAGGGCAACAGACACATGGGAACACTATCCCCTGCAAGTTCCCCTCCAAGTCACTCATCTTTCCAACTTGTAAATATATTGCTGTTCCTTCAGTGTTGATGGGTCAATATCATGGAATTTCCTCGCTAATGGTATTGGGTCAACTTACAACACATGGACTGCAGCAGTTCAAGAAGGCAGGTCACTACCATCTTCTCAAGTGCAGCTAGGGACAGGAAATAAATGCTAGTCCAACATGCCATGACAAAACAATAAAATTGACCTTGAATTTATACATGGTAGGATTTGAAATTCTGTGGTATTCTATATTTCTGGATTAATAGCTCCGTCACACAAGAATGTTACTAGTCCCTAAAACCAAAGCTTTATTGTATGGAAATTGAGCCCTTGATGGGTCTTCCTGACAGCCAGCTTTGATGATCTGTGATGCCTAAGTACTTTCCACTTGTGTTTCTCCACATAAAATACATTGGCGTCATGATAACCTTTTCTGATGTAGGGCAAATATCCACACGTTTGAGAACTAAAAAAAACAGAAACCAAAAATCTTTTCTGAAGCAGACCCAAATGGCACTAGAGACACGCTACGCTTTTGGGAAAAGATCTGCTTAACCTAAACATATCGAAAAGCAAAGATTTTGTTTTCAAAGTGCAAAACCTAGAGGTCCATTCAGATCTGTTCAGGCCCTTTGGAATAAATCTTCCCTTTTAGGTCCATTTGGATTAAGCAAATTTTTTTTTCCCGAAAGGCCCAAGTGGTCTCAAACAGATCCAAAATGATTACAGTTACCCAAACAGCCTTTACGGTAAAACCAGCTGGTCCCAAAGTGATCCACTAGGCACTGGGGAGAAGTATTTTAGGATGGAGATGAAAAGGAACTTCTTCACATAGAGAGTGTTGAGCCTGTGGAATTCTCTGCCACAGGAAACGGTTAAGGACGAAACATCGAATGTTTTCAAGAAAGAGTGAGATATAGTTAGCATTAGAATTAGAGCTAGGTTTATTGTAATGTGTACTCAAGTTACGAAGGAACAGGAGTACCATCAAGAGTGTACAGTGTGGCCAATGCACAGCACTTACCTTAGGTACAAAATGCCTACGTAACAATCTCATGCACAAAAAAAATAGAGAAATAAAGAAAAGAAGTTACATTACATTACAGATATATGTAGTATAAGTTAGGAAAATAAGAAATGCAGCTAAAAAAAGACATTACAGCCTTTCTATAAGAACGTCCACGTGGTCTGACCATGTCCACCAGTCCCCCACTAGTAATCGTGTTGACTCCAGGCTTGCTGGCTGCCCCTTCTGCGCCCCTTCCCTGCCCTGGCCTGTTAATAACTTGTTCTTACGGTTAAAGGGATCAACAGGTATGGGAAGAAAGCAGGAACAGAGGACTGAGTTAGAGAATTGACCATGATCATATTGAATTGTGGAGCAGGTTCAAAGGGCTAAATAGCCTACTCTTGCTGATATATTTGATACTGCAATGAATATATATCCCTCCTGGATCTCAATTTCATCAGTTATAACCGATAAAGGGCAGTTGATCTAACACTGCATATTACGCTCTCATTAAGGGTATTGTGACACGATGGTTCTCTCTGTCTCTAGATCAGAAGGCTTTTTTCAAGCCCACTTGTTCCAAAGATATGCCATAACATGTTTGAAAAGATGATTAAAAATATGTACACACTTAGTTAAAGTCAGTTTAACTTCCCTTGACTATAAAGTAGGCATCTGGCCTTTACAGGCTGTTATTAAAACTTCCCAGATATTTAGCATCATTGTTTGTGGCATATAATTGCAACAAATTGATTTACCACTTCTACATCTGACTGCTTTCAGCATTGGCTTGTTCCTGCATGAGGAGCTTTGATCTTTCACTAAGTTCTTCAACAGCAATAAAAGCAAATGATGATTTGAAATAAAAGCATCTTTGCAACAATAGAATCACTGATCACATTGCTGAAACTTCTCAAAAGAATAGGCACACTGAATTATTTCTTTTGAAGTTAGAAGACAATTCTGCTTGAGTTTCATTTACAAGCACCAATTACGTGAGGTTCTGCACAATGTACAAAACAGAAACTAGTCTTTTGGGCTGACTGGTCTGTATCAACAGTCATACTCCACATGACCCTCTTCCGACACACTTAGTCTCCATAAGACCAAAAGAAATAGGAACATGAGTAGGCCATTCGGTCTGTCAAGTTTGCTGCACCATTCAATATGGTTGTTGCTGATCTGATGCTCCTCATGACCACTATGATCAATATTCCTTCCTCAATTGTCACCAAAAACACATTAAGCAGTTGTTCACCTCACTAAACATTTACTCCCTCTGCCACCGATATACAGTGTGCATCAGCTGCCAGATGCATTGCAGTAAATCAGACAGGCTCCATCAATAGCGCCTTCTAAAGCATTGACCTAAAACACAGAAGGACAGGAGCATCAGGCTCTTTGTTCAACCATAGCCTGCAAGTTCCCTTCCAAGTTACACACATCCTGTTTTGGAACTACATTGCTATTCCTTTCCCTGCTGCTGGGTCAAAAACCCGAACTCTCTCCCTAACAGCACTCTGGGCATCCTTTCCTCCAGGATAATTAGGGATAGGCAATAATTGCTTGCCTAGCCAACAACACCCACATCCTGTGAAACAAAAAATATGTCTGATCTACGTATTCCCTAATCTTTTGAGTTTATTTATTTTCCCTTTAAATGCATCTATTCTATTCACGTTTATTATTTCATGTGGTGAAAAATCCCACATTCTATCCTCAGATATATTTTTTGATTCACAGGATGTGGGTGTTGTTGGCTAGGCAAGCAATTATTGCCCATCCCTAAGCATCCTGGAGAAAAGGATGCCCAGAGTGCTGTTGGGAAGGGAGTTCAGGATTTTAACCTAGCAGCAGAGAAAGGAATAGCGATGTAGCTCCAAAACAGGATGTGTGTAACTTGGAGGGGGAACTTGCATGCTATGTTTTAACAAAGGGCCTGATGCTCTTATCCTTCTGTGTTTTAGGTCAATGCTTTAGAAAATGCTGTTGATGGAACCTTTCTGATTTACTGCAATGCATCTTGCAGCTGATGCATGCTATGTATCGGTGGCATACCAGTGGAAGAGAAGTAAATGTTTAAAGAGGTGAACAACCGCTTAATGTGCAGTTAGTGACAATTGAAGAAGGAATGTTGATCATTGTGAACATGGTGCTCCCAAAACAAGAGACAGATGTGAATTTTCACCATGATTTCAGCTCCCCCTCTAATATTTCTCACTGATCAGGCACTGCTTAGCTCCTAGAACAGAACAATTAACTATGGGCAAGATACCACTGACTGAAAGATTCAACAGTTGTTGTTGACAACTACTGATATGCATGGGTCTTTTGATTACAAATAGTAGGATGCCTCTGTGAGTGTGTCACGCTTCAAGTGGCCTCAGTTAAGATGGAATCTGAGAGCTTTATGTCATCAGAATACATGCTAGAGATGGTGATGACATCACAAGAATGTTTCTTAAAGGTGTGTTGCACACCAACTGTCAGACATAACACAACAGGGTTTTCTGGGATAAATTCACCTCTGATGAATTGTGTGCAAGGGAAGGCTGGGTGAGTGAGTTTAGGTGCCATTTTTCTTATCTAGCCGCCAACTCTCAATTTCGCGCGGCCCAAGTCCTGCCGGGAGTGAGCAATTGATGAATTTAGCCATGAATTTACAGGTGAGTGAGGGGACAGAGGCTCAGATTGACATCTTATCTTGTCACCTAGCTTCAAGGTGCAGAAATGGCCTTTTCAATATCACCCGCATGCAATGTCAGCTTTTTTCTGTTTTCAAATCACTTCTTTTACCCTTGCCACAAGGTTGCTTCCCATTAAAGGAGAAGCTGTTACTGAATAATAATGTTTCTTTCATACAGAATCTTCCATCATTGGGAACCCAAGAGGCAGCCAGCTCAACCTTTTGACTTCTAACCCCTGTTAAAAAATCTGACTGTTGTCGGCAATTCTAAAAGCGTGCTCATTTTCTATCGTGGAGCATCTCCGGAAATCATTGTTACTAAAGCCTCAGTGTCCATTCCTTGGAGGTACATAACTAATTTTCCTGAAAAAAATCTGTTTGTTACATTCAAATTTATGCTGGGAGCAGGATTTCAGGAATGGGAGTGAAACCTGATATTGTAAAATGAGTCAATTTCGGAGTGTTGAAGCAAGCAAAGGATGAGAAGCGAGGAAAAAGAAAATCAAATGAGGAATATTTATAGGCTTCCAATGTTTGTCCTGTTACGAACTAAGGTTCCTTTCTAAAATAAAATACTGCTGCCAATGAATGAGTGGGGAATTCATTGTATGGCTCAAGATGTCTCACAGGATTTCCCCAATGATGCTCAACGTAGAGAATCTGACAAGCCATGGTTTTGTATCAGTGATAATGGGAACTGCAGATGCTGGAGAATCCAAGATACCAAGTGTGGAGCTGGATGAACACAGCAGGCCAAGCAGCATCTCAGGAGCACAAAAGCTGACGTTTCGGGCCTAGACCCTTCATCAGAGAGCTCTCTCTGATGAAGGGTCTAGGCCCGAAATGTCAACTTTCCTGCTCCTGAGATGCTGCTTTGCCTGCTGTGTTCATCCAGCTCCACACTTTGTTATCTTAGTCATGGTTTTGTATGGGTGTGTTATTGATACGAAACACAATGTAATGTCTGCACTCTCCTGTGTCGAACAAGCCATAATACTGACTGCATCACTGCACACAGTACCCAAAGTGGTTTACACTTTGTTCTATACCTGCTCATACTACTTGGATATGCAGAGAAGCATTTCCTCTCAGCCATTCTGGATTCTTTGGCTGAATTCACGAGAGTTTTGTGTGCCCCATGCAAAAAATGGCAGAAGTCATCTGTAAAAGCTTCTGAAGCTGTTTAGCTTTCATTTCAAGATGTCAGTTCTGAAACTAGCCCGTCTTCCAAAACAAGGTATATCCTGAAATTGAGCTAATCATATACATGGGAACACCAACAGTTGCAAGACCCCCTCCAAGCCACTCACCATCCTGACCTGGAAATAAACCAGTGTCATTAGGCCAAACCTTCGAATTCCTTCTCTAACGGCATTTCGCGTCTACCTACAGCACACAGATTGCAGCGGATCACAAATGCAGCTCACCATCACCTTCTCAAGAGCAGAATGGGATGGGCTGTAAATGCTGGCATGTCCAGCAACATCCACATCTCATGAAAGAATAAAAAAAAGCACTATATAGCAAACTTTTCCTAATAGCACCATTTGCAGACTTTCAAGGAGACTGTTAAATTAAGCATCACCTGAAAGAAATGGTGGTTTCAAAGACACTTATCTAAAAGTTATTCAATGGAATGTGGGGTCACTGGAAATGCCAGCATTTATTGAACACCTGTAATTGACCTTGAATTGAGTTGTTTATCTGACCATCACAAATGATATTTAAGGGTCACCCAAATTATTGTCAGTGTCACAAGTTGGTCAGACTAGGAAAGGATGACAAATTTCCTTCTTTAACAGATATTAGTAAATGAGATGGGTTTCTTACAGCCATCAGTGATAGTTCCATTGTCACTGTTTCGATTCCCCATTTATTGAGTTGAATTTAAATTCCACCACTTGCACTGGGAGGATGTGAATTCATGTTACTCAAGATCTCTGAATAACTGGTCTAGTGATGTTATCACTATTCCACAGTATCCCCTTAAATGTTATTAATCTATTTTTCAAAAAAAATCATATTTAATTTAGTTCGCTGAAAATCTATCTACCCTGGTCTAACTAACTGCATTTATTGAAAGCTTTTCTATTAATTTATAATCAAGTTGCTTCCAGGTAGTGGATTGAAACATTAATTAAAAATGACCTTTTTGTGATAAATTCATGTTCAGCTTTATCAATTAATTCATACCAAGTTACTATTCAAATATATGAAGGGATTTTCTAAAGCAAATTTTTCATGGAAATAGAAAGGGCTGAATCATATGATATCTCGGCAAGTGTTAATTTTGTTGGTTTCTCTCTGAGTGTCCAACAAGGTTTCTTACGGTACCACCCAAATGTGCCTCATTAACAACTTAAAATGTCTCTATGATGATCGTCCAATGCTACTGGATTCAACTATCTCACCATGTCTAGAAGAACTAACTGTTGTGGTGTCTCAGAATAGACTGGCATTCCTAGTGCATGCCATCTTTAAAAGGCTATTTTGCTCCCAGAGAAATGTAATCGATCTGTATGTTTCCTGATCATTGCCCCAAACCATGGCACCCCTCTGTGCACAGGCATCTGGAGGCCCTGGTGGATGGTTTTATGCAGATGTCCTCTCCCCCCTGCACTGGCAAAGGATGCCATACTGTCAGCCTCTGGCAGCCTGGTCCAAGATTGTCGTCTAGATATGCGCTGTCACAGCCGTCTGGAGGAAGGGCCAGCTGCGAAGGGAAAACGTTTGACCTTCTCTACTAGGCCAAGGGGAAGACATCACATTCTCTGTGATACTTCACTGTCACGCCATCTCTGTGGTTGTAGCCAGCTTCTGCAAAGGCTAATGCTCCACCATTCTTATTATTTGCAGTGTCTTCCCAAATTCGCTTTAACTTACCTTGCCAATCCTGCATGGCCTTCGTTCTGCCTACTCATTTTCCTGGGACATCCCAAAATCTTTCCCTCTTGCAGCAACCTATACTAGCAGCTGTCCCACCCACTTAATCTGTCTCAGCCTCTCTGTCTTTCTCTGTAAGCAGCCTACAGCAGATAGAACCAAGCCAACAAGCAGGCCTTTTCATCATCACCTAGGATGGGAGGAACCTGACCCTGACAGACCCTGATGGTTGACTGACCAAACCCAAGACTTTAGGACTGGTATTTGAAGGTCATACTTGACTGACTGAACTATCTGCAGGCTTGTGGAAGGGTCACCAAACTTGTTCCTTCATAGGTGCTGCCAGATCTACTGAGCTTTTCCAGCAACTTTACATTTGTTCTTGATTTACAGCATACGCAGTTCTTTCAGTTTTTATTTAGTATCTGCTAGCTGTCTTCTCATGACTGAAATGAGAGCTAGTGACGGCCATGGCAAACTGCCTGGGCTTGTGTCTGCACTAAATGGCAAGGCAAGGACAGAAGTACCACAAGGCTGGTAGCAAGTGAACAGCCCTGTCCAATCCGTAAACTGGGTGCCTGCCTGATCCCAGGGACGAACACATCCTGAAGAACAGCTTCAAAGCGCAGAAGTATCCCATGAGTGGATTGGAAGTGCATTGTGAGTGGCGTAAGTGGCAGCTCATTTCAGACATCAGCACCCACAGATTCATAGATTCAAACAGCTCAGAAAAAGCCCATCAAGGTGTCACTGGCATAACTGCTGTTATAACTACCACTGATCTCAGTTTCCTGCTTCAGTTTGGGATCGAGTGTTGCAGATGCCTGGTGCATGCTCTGAGATGTTGTTATTTGTTGCTCAAGATGACATTCCACAGCGTCGACTTTTGTGTTGGGAATTGTTGACATCTAGTCTCCTCATGGCGAGTAGTAAGATTTAAGGCTACTTCTGAATGAGGCAAGATTTAGACTTTGTGAGGCTGAAAATAGCAGTACTGAAAGGCGATATACATCTAATCACTTCCAAGTGAGAACTGTGTGTTGACACCCAGGATAACAAAGTGTGAAGCTGGATGAACACAGCAGGCCGAGCAGCAGGCCAAGCAGCATCATCTCTGATGAAGGGTCTAGGCCCGAAACATCAGCTTTTGCGCTCCTAAGATGCCGCTTGGCCTGCTGTGTTCATCCAGCTTCACACTTTGTTATCTTGGATTCTCCAGCATCTGCAGTTCCTATTATCCCTGTTGCCACCCAGGAATCTGTTTAAAAATGCAACAATTCTAACTTCGAAAAGTTTTCACCAACGTCTCATTACAATTCTCCCACATTTCTCACTATTTCCCACACTATTCAGACTCTTGTAAGATTGTGGTCATTGTGTTTTAAAGCACCGTCTGATGGAATGTGATGTTCAGTGATGGGAGAATTAATTTTGAGCAGAAATTTGAGGGGAAAATATCCGCTCAAAATTCGGTGCACTGCTTGCGTCCGTATTCCTGCTGGGCATGGAGTAGGAATTCTACCCAGATCTGTAGAAGCAATATGAGATCAATTGTAACGATGATTTTTCCATTAGTGGAGAACCAAGCTGACTTAGAGCTATATTGATATTCCTTTCATTGAAATCATACACAGGTTATGGGCATTGCTGCTTCGCCCCACATTTATTGTGCATTTTTAATCGCCCAGAAGACAATTTAGAACATTAGAACACACAAAAGAGTGGACAATTCAGCCCCTTGAGCCTGCACCACCATGTAATATTCGCTGACTGATCTCAACCCGGCCTCAACTCCGCTCTCCTGTCCTCTCCTCAGTACCCTTCAGCCTATTACTGATTAAAAGTCTGTCTCCTCTTCAAATTCATTCACTGTGCCGGGTGGTGAATTCTCTGGGTTAGTGAATTCCACAAATTCATAAACCTTTTATAGAAACAGTTTCTTCATATCTCAGTTTTAACCCTGTTACTCCTTATCGGAAAACTCCGTTCTCTCGTTCTGGATTGCCCTACATTAAAAAAATACATATTTTCAAAGATAGTAGGAACTGCCGATGCTGGAGAATCTGAGATAACAAGGTGCAGAGCTGGATGAACACAGCAGGCCAAGCAGCATCAGAGGAGCAGGAAAGCTGACGTTTCGGGCCTAGACCCTTCATCAGAAATCTTCCTCCGATGAAGTGCTGTGGTGTTTTCACACCTGTTATTTAAATTCCGATGTCCGTTGAGCTGGATTACCACATTTCCTGTTTCCCTACTGAAGAAGGGTCAAGACCCGAAACGTCCACTTTCCTGCTCCTCTGATAATGCTTGGCCTGCTGTGCTCATCCAGTTCTGCACCTTGTTATCTCATCTTTTCAAAGAGTCCTTTTTAAAAATGAACCACATTGCAGTGGGTCTGGAACCATGTATGGTGCAAACCCGGTGAGGATGGCGATGGTTCGGAATCTTTAAACTCCTTCCCTAACAGCACCTTTGTTGACTCTACTCCCCAAGGACTGCAGAGGTTCAAGGAAATCACTCGCCACCGCATTCTCCAGGGCAATTAGGGATGAGCAATAAATGCTGGCCTAGTGAGTGTACACCCATATCCTATGAATGCATTAGAAGAAACTGGCTGCCTGTTTGCACTCTCGCCATTGAAGCATTAAGTTGTGAATTCAAGCCTTATGCCAACACACGATCAATTAGCCAAAACTGAGAAAATGCTGCATTGTCAGATATAGCACCTTCAGGCACATCTCAGAAAGATCAGTCCATTAGCCCTTTTTCTAAAACTGCTCCAATTTTCTCCTCTTCAAGTATTCACTGAATTATTTTTAACATTGATAAAAAGCGACACCCAATGTCTGCATTTCCTCTTGCACTTGTCAGGGCTGGGGTGCCAGAAACCAAATCTACAAGAAAAACTGCTATGGTTTTGGGGTAGATTTGTAACTCGGGTTATGGATGTTGCAGTTTTTGTTCCGCAGATGTTTCATTACACTGCTGGGTAACACCATTAGTGCAGCGTCCGATGAAGCGCTGTTGTGTTTTCCCACCTGTTACTTAAACTCTGGTGTCCGTTGAGCTGGATTACCTCACTTCCGGTTTCCCTTTGCAATGGAATGCATATGGGATCTAGCTCTACGTGTTTATTGATGGCTTTCTTAGTGGAGAACCAGGCCTCTAGGAATTCCCATGCTTGTCTCTGCTTTGCACGTACCTGGATCCTGGTGTTGTCCAGATTAAGCTGGTGGTTTTCCTTATCCATGTGGATGGAGATGAGTAAGTATTAGTCGCGTCTTATTATGACCAATTGAAGTTCATGTACCCTTGTGGTTAATTTCCTTCCTGTTTGTCCAATATAATGATTTTTGCAGTCTTTGCAGGGAATCTTGTATACAACATTGGTCCTGTCCATCGTGGGCCTTTGGTTTGGGTGAGCAGTTGGTGTAGGATTGATGTGGGCTTATGAGCTCCTCTGATGCCCAGTGAATGTAGGAATCTTGTGATCAGTTCCAACGTGTTCCTAATGTAAGGTAGCGTGATGAGTGTGTTGGGGCATGCAGTGGCTTCCTGATGTCGTTCATGTACTAGGCATCTTCTGACCTAGTTTTTCGGGTATCCACCGTCCTGGAATACTTGAAAGAGTATTCTTCTTCTTTTTGGTGCAGTTCTGTGTTGTTGCCTGATTAAGTTATGTTCTCATGCAACTTTGTTTGTGTGTATTAGGGTGGTTGCTGTTGAAATTCAGTGCTTGGTCAGTGCGTGTCACTTTCCTGTGTACCTTTGTTAGGAATTCCCCATTGGTCTCGCATGACATCCAGGAATGGGAGCTGTTTGTTCTTTTCCTCTTCCTTGGCGAATCTGATCCCAGTGAGGGTGTTGTTTATTAGTTTGTGTATCTCCTCTAGTTTGGTCTGTTTACGAATGACAAAGCTGTCGTCCACACAGAGTATCCATCGTTTTGGTTGGATTAGCGGAAGGGTCATGCTTTCAAGTCTCTGCATCACTGCTTCAGCTATTAGTCCGGAGGTAGGTGATCCCATGAGTGTCCCATTGATCTGTTTGTATGTTTGACCATTGAAAGTGAAGTGGGTGGTGAGGCATAGGTCCAGTAGCTTCAGCATGATGTCTGTGGAGATGGTGTCACTCGGGTCATACTCTTGTCTTAATAACGTTGTCATTGTTTCACTTGCTAGTGACATGTCTACCAATGTGAATAAGACAGGAATGTCAAACTATACCATGGTCGTATTGTCATCAATTCTAAAGTCCTTGATGGAATTTAGGAACTCCTGGGCTGATGGGATGAGTTGGGCAACTTGCTGGTGATGTGCTTTAGTCTCCTTTATAACTCCTTGGCTAATCTATGTGATGGCGTGACTGGCAAGGAGGCTATGGGTCTGAGGGGTACTTCCAGTTTGTGTACCTTCAAGATACTGTAGAATTGTAGGGTGTTAGTTCCTTCAGGTTTCATTCTTAGGTAGCCTGATTTGTTGATTTGTCCGGTCTGTTTGAAGCTCTTTAGTGTGTTGCGAAACTCGGTGCCCACTTGTGGCGTTGTGTCTGTCCGCACTTGCCGGTATGCGCTACCATCAGCTCGTATGGTTTGTGGCTTGGAAAGGTAGCCCAATTTGATTAGCATTACCAACATGCGCCCTTTATCTTCTGGTAGTATTGTGTTGTTGCTGTCCTTTTTCAGTCTTTCTAGGGCCTTTCTTTCTGGCGTGTTGAGAGTGTTAAGATCACTTTTTCTGGTCTGTGTCAGGATCACTGTCTGTCTTACGGCATTCTATGTTTCTTCATTGATGCTGTTGGTCTGCAGTGTGGCTTCCAGTGTGGCTAGGAATTCTACAGAAGTAATGCCAAATCATAAGGGGTGGTACGATGACTCAATGGTTAACACTACTGCCTCCCAGCGCTCAGGACCTGAATTTGATTCCAGCCATGAGATGTCTGCCTACAGTTTGCACACACTCCCTGTGACTGCATGGTTTTTGTTTTTTTTTCAGGTGCTCCAGTTTCCTTCTACAGTCCAAAGATGTGCAAATTAGATGGATTGGGCTTGGGAAATGCATGGTTACAGGAATACAGGGGAGAGATGGGTCTCTGCAGGATACTCTTCAGAGGGGCAGTTTGGACCCAATGGGCTGAATGGTCTGCTTCCACACTGTAAAGATTGTACATATATCATAAGAGGCACTGCTTTTTGGACAATGGCTGGCAGGTTGAACTGTTAACTGTTAATCTTAGTTAGCCCATTAAACTCAGGCCTGGCAGATAGATTCTGATTGGAGCAGCAGAAATGAAGCAGACATTAACAGCCTCCATAACCCTTTCCTTGGCAATAGATATGAAGAAGTCTATTTTTCCCACAAAGAATAGGGGGCTGTGAATGAGTGCATTTAGCTTCTACCAGACACAAATGAATCCTACTGCAAGTGTGACTGATAATCTTATACTGATTTTCAGTGAAATTCTTCGCTTAATCCAGACAGAACAGGTTTAAGGAGAGAGGGAAAAGATTTATAAGGGACCTATGGGGCAACATTTTCACACAGAGGGTGGTGCTGGTATGGAATTAGTTGCCAGAGAAAGTGGTGGAGACGAATGCAATTGCATCTTTTAATGCCATCTGGATGGGTACATGAATTGGAAGGGTTAAGAGGGATACAGGCCAAACGCTGTAAAATGGAACTAGCTTGTGTTGTCCATGTCTATCCTGGTCCTCCTGCAGTGCCACAATGATGCCACCTGAAGGTTGAAGGAACAGCACCTCATATTCCGTTTGGGAACCCCGCAGCCCAATGATATCAATGTGGACTTCACAAGCTTCAAAATCTCCCCTCCCCCGACCACATCCCAAAACCAGCCCAACTTTTTTCCACTTCCCTAACCTGTCCTTCCTCCCACCCGTCCTCTCCTTCCTCCTTAAGCCCCAACCCCATCTACTACCTCCTAACCTCATCTCGCCCCCTTGACCTGTCCAGCCTCCCTGGACTGACCTACCTCCTTCCTAACTCCCCACTTACACTCACCTTTACTTGGGGATGGTGGCTCCATCCCCACCTCTTTGACTGTCTGTCTCCTCCCACCTATCTTCTCCTCTATCCATCGTCTATCCGCCTCCCGCTCTCTCCTTATTTATTTCAGAACCCCCTTCCCTTCCCCCATTTCTGAAGAAGGGTCTAGGCCCGAAACAGCAGCTTCCTGCTCCTCTGATGCTGCTTGGCCTGCTGTGTTCATTCAGCTCTACACCTTGTCATCTCAGAGTCTCCAGCATCTGCAGTTCCTACTATCTCTGGAACCTCGGAGGTTCAGGCACACAATTCTTTGAAGTTTGCATCACATATAGACAGGGTGGTAAAAAAAGGCTTTTGAGACGCTTGCCTTCATTGCTCAGTCCTTTAAGTATAGGAGTTGGGATATCACGTCGAGGTTATCTCAGATTCTCCAGCATCTGCAGTTCCTACTATCTCACGACATCTTTTTGGCTCATTTTGATTCATTCACAGATTGAGGGAGTCACTAACTCGGCCAGTGTTTATTGCTCAGCCCTAATTGTCCAGAGGGCATTTAAGAGTGAAACTCTTTGTTGTGGGTGTGGAGTTATAAATAGGCCAGACCTGGTAAGGATGGCAGCTATTATTCCCTAAAAGGCATTACTGAACCAAATAGGTTTTTCAGACAATCGACAATGGTTACATCGTCATCATTAGACTCCTAATTTGAGATTTTCAATGAAATTATCCAATTTCCACCATTGCAGAACCCAAACCCAGATGCCCTGGTCATTGCCCATCTCTCTGGATTAATAGTCTAGCGATAATACCACCAGGCCATCATCTCCCAATGATTGTGGCATCCTTTTAAGTGAATTCATTTCAAAATAGTAGCATGGAATGACTAGTCTCAACCGTTCCTCAAGGTTTTGAGGCACCTTATTCTTCCAGGGTAATCGGATGTTGATTGGGAAATCAACCAAAAAATGGCAGATTGGAGGGTGATTATGCAGATTGTCAATCTCGATTGCATTTCCCCTGGCAAATGCTCTGAGCAGCCACAGTGATTCTCTTTGGTCAGAGCTCAATCAGCTCACTGAGGCAGTTAATCATTCTTGCTGCAGCTCCAAACCAACCACAGTCAAAACAATCAGCACACTTTTATTTTGGTAACAAAGTGTGGAGCTGGACGAACACAGCAGGCCAAGCAGCATCCTAGGAGCACAAAAGCTGAAGTTTCGGGCCTAGACCCTTCATCAGAGAGGGGGATGGGGAGTGGGTTCTGAAATAAATAGCGAGAGAGGGGAAGGCGGACTGAAGATGGATAGAGGAGAAGATAAGTGGAGAGGAGAGTATGGGTGGGGAGGTAGGGAGGGGATAGGTCAGTCCAGGGAGGACGGATAGGTCAAGGAAGCGGGATGAGGTTAGTAGGTGGGAAATGGTGTTTGTCTTATCAAGTACGCATTGCTATTCCTTTTCTAAGATTCTTTCTTGCATGTCAATTTTGATGAGTTTTCAAAACCAAAGGCTTTAACTTTGTGTTGTTTTGAGGAATGTTTAAGTTCAGTACCATCAAACTATTCAATTCTGGAACAAAAACAAAGTTGCTGGGACAGATCAGCAGGTTTGGCAACATCTGTGAAGGCAAAAAACAACATTAATGTTTCGGGCTGATGGAGGAAGAGTCACTGGACCCGGAAGGTTAATGTTTTTTTTTCCTTCACAGATGCTGCCATTCCTGCTGAGCTTTTGCAGAAACTTCTGTTTTTGTTCCTGCTTTATAGCATCGGCAGTTCTTTCATTTTTTTCTATTCACTATTCAATTCTCTTTGGGAAGTTACTATTGAATTTGCCTCCATGGTCCTTTCAGTTCATACATTCCACCTCCCAGCTCACTGCTTACCACAGATCTCCTCAACTTCACCTCTAGCTCTTTTCTACATTAAGTTGAACAGAATATTCTTTGAAATGTTCAGAGTTCTCCGTGTTGGCTAGGATAGCCTACTTTCTTTGAATAACTGATGATTCGGTTATTTATTAGGTTTTCGAGTGTGCTTGTGTATGCACAACATTATTGCTATGAAGGCTGCCATATTCGCCTACATGACACCAGAACTGGTTGGCAAAGGTAATTCAGTGTGTGAAGTGCGTCAAGATGTTTCAACCACTCCAAATATTTCTTCTCATTGCAAGCAACACTCAGAGTAGTGTGAACACGTTTGGACGTTGTATTGTGGAAAAGAGAGAAAGTACAGAAACTAAATAAGTGGAATGATATTAGAGCTGAGTGATGGTACCAAAAAAGTTGGGACACCTTGCACAAGGAATAATTAATTTATTTACAGAATGTGTCCTGGCACATATTACTCATGCCCAATTGATTAGAAGGCAGGTAAGAGTTCACCAAATTGCTGTGGGTCTGGAGTCACATGTAGGCCAGAGCAGGTAAGGATGGCAGTTTCCTTCCCTAAAAGACATTAGTGAACCATATGGATTTTCCCAAAAAAAAGTTAACAATAGGTTGTATGATCAACTTTTTACTCCAAGTTTTAACAAATTTAGTTTGAGTGGGATGTGAACACATTTGCCCAAAGCATTGAATAAAAACTAAATGGACTGTGGATGTTCTAAATCAGAAATAAAAACAAAAGTTGCTGGAAAAACTCAGCAGGTCTGGCAGCTTCTGTAGGAAGAAATCAAAGTTAATGTTTTGGGTCGAGTGACCCTTCAGTTTGAGGAAGGTTCACTTGACCCAATATGTTAACTCAAATTTCTCTTCACTGATGCTGCCAGACCTGCTGAGATTTTTCAGCCATTTTTACTGTTCATTCCCAAAGCATTAGCCTGGGAGTTTGGATTACTATACTTGTGATATTACTTCTACATCTCTGCCTCTTCTATCAATGCGATTCATAGAAATCATTAACCATATGGAATGGTTTGATGACGTAGACGCACACAAGACGTTCCTTCGAATGAGGAGACCAGAACTATTGGCCATAAATATAGAGTGGTCACAAATAAACCCATTAGGATATTCAGGATAAAATTAATTACAAGATAAATAGATAAACTGTGGAACTTGCGACCATAAGGAGTACTCATAATTAATAGCATAGATGCAGTTAAGTGAAGTTGATAACTGCAAGAGAGAAAAAGGAACATAAGGATACCTTGATTAAGGCGAAGTCAGGTGAAAAGAGAGTTTGAAAGAAGGAACGATGTTCACTAATTCTCAAGAGCAACTAGGAATGAATAACAAAATGCTGGTCCAGTCAGTATTGCCCACGAGTGAATTAAAAGAAGAGAAAAATTACAGAACGGCAGGAAGATATTCAGCCTATTCTGTCTGAGTCCATTCAAAATGAGCCAGTGTCAACCATAAGCTTCAGAATAGATGTGTTAAGCCAAATAAACCACATCAGTGCTGTGAGTAACATAATGTGTGTGCAATATTCTGATGGAAATGCTTAAGTGGCTAGGGAGAAGGAATCTGGCAGTAACCCCTGTGTGACAGGTCAGCAGCAAACAAAAAAATCGTTTCACGAGGGAAACCATGTACAAAGCTTACACTGACCTTCTATGCTAATACATCACTGAACCCTGGTTGACTTCAATGCAAAATCTTTGGTATAATTGACCCTCAGTCAGCACCGAGTTCAATTTCTAGAAAAGAGAAGGAAGGCAGGTGACCTATCAGAGGATGTTAAAATTACAAAGGAGTTTCAACAGGTTTTATGTTACCCCTTGCTGCTGTTATCACAATTCCAAGCCAGTTAATGAAGTACGAAGCTAGACTCTAATAGTTTTCATGATAATAGGGCTAGCCACAGAGCTTTGCATTTTCACAAAATGCAGTGTGGCATATATCCACTTCATGCCTAACAATCCAGTCATTACAGGTTCTTTTAATTAGTTCTCTGGGTATATAATTTAACATTACCCTTTAATTAAATTGAAATTTTGTTAAAACCTGAAACTAGAGCATGAAAATCGGGCATATGGCATGGTCCAAATTAGGGATCCTGAGACACATTGACAGGTTAGGTCATGTCTTATTAGTTAGTGCTGATTCAGGAGCTTATGATACACACAGAGGGTCTCAGATCTCTTGTGGCACAGTGGTAATGTCCCTAGCTCTGAGCCAGGGAACCTATGCTGCAGAGGATGTTTAATAACATTTCTGAACAGATGGATTAAAAATATTTGCAATCAACCATGATGCAGTCAACTGGAAAAACATGTTTGAGGGTCTAACTGTGCTACTCATGCTTCTTAAAAGCAAAGGCAGGTTTTTTGTGCAGATCGAGGTTTTGCATTATGTACCCTGAGACCAGAAGATCTGAGTTCAAGTCTCTACCTGCTCAGGATTAGTGTAATAGTATCCCTGAACAAAAGCATCTGCACACATAAGGCACCCACTATGTGTGCCTCTTCCATGACAGAATACCACACAGGATACATGCTAAATAGCAGGCAACATAAAATATCAAACATCATGCTACTCACGGGGTTTCCTAGTTTACCTGTCAGAAAAATGATTAGGACACTCCACAGCTAAAGCTAATTCTGTTTCCCATCTGAACCAGGTCAATATCTCGCCTGGTGATTTTTCTCTCAATATATGGCCCTGAGGAACACCAAGAGGTAAGAAGCGATTTTGGTGGTGAAGATAGAAATATATTTTAGTTGTTTGCTTGCATACACAAACTTCACAGAGATTATCGCCTATTAGATCAACCACATTTAGATAATCACACTCAATCTGGCTGTGTGAAGGGTCTTCTTGTCCATCAAAGTACAAACTAAATGCATTATTTTAGCCCATATAGGCAGGTTGACCATTATATCAGGAGCATGGGACGGTTTCAGAAGAGATTACAGAAGTTGACAACGCTTTTCTTCAAGCAGAGAAGACAAAAGCGAAATTTTAAGAGTGCTGTGAAAAGATCTGATTTATAGAGAGGTGCCTGCCAAGGTATGGGAAATGCTTAAAGCTTTCCAGAATCTCTCCTTCAACACAAATGAGAGGGCAGAATATTCAACTCACCAGAGGTGGGTTGGCATGAGCTTTGACTTGGCAGAATTGTCCACAGAATTGACGAGATTGAGCCTGGCTTGCAAATCTGGTACAGAGTGGTCAATCACAAGGAGCCATCCACAGATTGTCGATGGCCAGTTTAGTTTTGGCATGGAGGTGACTGAGGTAAGAGAAATGTTTATCTTGTCAGTGTTTAACTTCACCAGAGGGCTGTTGATATTTGATAAGACGTATGATTGCTGTCGTGGAGAATACAAATAGTATGGGGCTATTATACAGCCTTGCTTGACCCTACTTCATGTTTTTACAGCTTATGATTGTTTCTTAACACCCAAGTAAGGAAGTTGCGCTCATGAAAGAATGACAGGATTATCTCAAATGGCAGTGAGTACTTGTCAGCAAAGACTTCTGCAAGTCAACACTACTCTCTGTGGAAAGCGCATGTCACCACACTTAGTGGGACCTGGAATGTGTAACATCGCCACATTACAGCAGAGGAGAAAATTCACCAGCAGTGGCTCTGCCACAATCTCCAAATTCAATGAGAAGACTGTAAAAGATGCCTATCTCCTTCTTAAAATCAGGTTGTCAGGAATTCAGGCAAAACTGATCAAAAACAAGTACAATGGCATTCTAGTTCAACCCACACCAGGTGGACTGTAACAGTTGAAGAAGTCAGCTCACCTGCTCATGACCACCATCTCAAAAGCAACTATGGACGGGGCGATAGTTGCCGGCCCAGTCAATGACACCCACATCCAACAATTACATTTTCAAGAAAATGATAGACTGGATGCTATGTGTCTCCCTAGCCAGGTCCTAATTTCTCAAATATCAAATATTGCATGGGTGGACAAAAGAAATATTTCAAAGGCTCACTGAGCATCTCTTGAAGCATGACAGCATTGACATTAATGACCGGATGGGATGCTCTCATTATCAATCATTTGGAATAATAAAAACTTGGCAATCATGCCATGGCCCACTTTGAGTCACAACATCTGTTTGATGAGGTAAAGTGGCTGCAGAAAATGAAAGAAAGGAAGCAGACGTCCCACCCTCCAGAACCCACCACCTCAGGGGACACTGTCCTGTTCAGTTACATCAAGATTCAGAGCAGAAATTCATGACCCTCTGTGTATGTCAAATTGGGAAAGAGGTAATGATCTTAGATATTGCATACAGTTCAGGTCACCACACTACCAGCAGGCTATGGGTGCTTTGGAGGGGGTGCAGAAAAGGGTTACCAGAACATTACCTCGTATTGGGTTTTAGCTATGAAGAAAGGTTGGATAGACTGGTTTTGTTTTCACAGGAACACAAGAGGTTAAGGGGCAACCTGATTGACATTTGTGAGATTGTAAATGGCACAGATAGGGTGGGAAGTTCGAGGGAAAAATTACAGCGGGAGCCAGGTTCAAAGTTCGAGGGGGGAAGTTTAAAAGAGGTATGTGAGGCACATTTTTCACACAAAAAGGTGGTGAGTGCCTTGAATGTGCTGCCAGAGTGGGTGGTGGAAGCAGATACAATGGCAACATTCAAGAGGCATTTGAACGAACACACGAATAGGAAGGGAACATAGATCCTGTAAGTTAAGACAGTTTTAGCATGGAAGGGCAAAGTGTATCAGCTTGGCGGGTCAAAGGGCCTATTCCCATGTTACATAGTTCATTGTATATCTATTTGAAGATTATGGATTTGCAAGGCCTTGAGTAAAGGCGAAAGAGTAGCACTTTAAAAGGACTAAGAGAGGAATTAAAAGCTGAATGACACAATCTTGTTTCGTCTCTTTCTATGATGATTATTATATGTGTGTTTAAGTAGCTTAAAAAGACACAAATTCTGGGTGAAATTGAAAGCAATTAGAATTTGGGGCAAGGGCAGGGGTTATTTCAGCTGTAAATGCCATATGCCTGACTTTCTCCTTTTCACAGTATTACCCTCCTTTCATCTCACACTTACTGTGCTTCCTAGAGAGAAAACAAAGCAAAGAACTAGCCGTCACTTCACTATCAATAGATAGAAAATGATAAGAGTTGACATGTGAAATAGATCTACACTGTCTAAAATTCACAGCCAGCAATCAATAATGGTGCCCATTAATGCTATGTACATAGAGATTCTCCCAGTGTAATGAGGTAGCTTAACCATACTTCCTGAAGCATTGAACGCATGCAGTATGTGCTGATGTTTCAACTCCTACATATTGCACAAGGGCATCTAATTTCATGGAGACTCAGGACCAAGAAAAAATAATGGGATTTACGGAGAAATACTTCAACAACCTCTCATTAAGATGGCAGCCTGCTTCCATGTTATTTCAATCATCTTTGTTTTGACCTATTTGGCATCTTACATTGGCCACTAGAACCTATCAATCAAGCACAACTCTGTTTGGACTTTAGAGATAATGGGAACTGCAGATGCTGGAGAATTCCAAGATAATAACATGTGAGGCTGGATGAACACAGCAGGCCAAGCAGCATCTCAGGAGCACAAAAGCTGACGTTTCGGGCCGAGACCCTTCATCAGAGAGGCTCTCTGATGAAGGGTCTAGGCCCGAAACGTCAGCTTTTGTGCTCCTGAGATGCTGCTTGGCCTGCTGTGTTCATCCAGCCTCACATTTTATTATCTGTTTGGACTTTCCCTGCTTTGATGAGAATTATTGATTGAGTCAGAATTTGCCTGAGTGAGTCAAACTGCGCTATTCGTACAACACAAAGCTTTTTACTTTGTAAATATTTCTTTCACAGAGAAACATGTTGTGGAATTCAGCTGTGTTAGAATCGTAAAGTATGTAGAGAACGGAAAGCATTGTGCAACCATTGGACACGACCAACAGGGAATTCAAAGTTACTCTACAGTTTTAACAGAGAAAGGAGCATTTAGAAACGAGGCAAATGCAGGCCTCTCAGTTTAACATCAATCTTAGGAAATCTGTCATCAAAGGCAGGATGTTAAACATAGCAGGAGATCAAACAGTCATTATGGGTGTGCAAAGAAAATGTCATATCTGACATATTAAGTTTTTTTTCATCTTTTAGCTCACCACCAAGGTAAACAGGAGATTCTCTATGATTACTATCTGATATGGAACTACAGAAGGCATCTGATTTTAAGAGCTTGAATATTGTCAAAAAAGGGACATGAAAGCTTCTCATTTGTCATGATAGTGCAAGATGAAAAGATCAGGCATCATGTCTCTCTTCTCAGCAATGTGCATTTGAGGCCAGTCCTTCAGTTCAAACATAGTCAATTTAAAAGAAGATAGCATTGAAAAGCAATATTGTTCATGATGGATAATTTTCAAAAATTAGGCAAATTCTTTCTCTGAGAGGCATAAAAAGAAAAGGGGCATCTACAGACAGAGTGTGTGAAATTCCTATTCTTGGAAGTGGTCAGTAAGGTAGCGAGAAGGGAATATTATTATGCAATTTGACCCTCGGCAAAAACTCACCCCTTTCACAATCAAGTTGTGTGTAAGAAGGCCCACAGGGTAACCCTTTAAATCAGCCTGTGCAGGGACATTGTTACACACCTCTGCAGCAGTTGTGACTTGAACCTGGCCCCCTGGGCCCAGAGTAGGAACACTACCACGGGATTATAAGAGCTGAGGTGATCTTCTCTTTTATTTTCCTCATCAAACTGTTCAGAAATGTTATTACAAACCTCTGCAGCATGTAGGAGTTGAACCCAGGTCTCTTCACTCAGAGGTAGGAACACTACCACAATGCCACTCGAGCCCTCTGCAGTCAGTTTCTCAATCTGTTTCAAATGAGCCCCTTAAGTGGTCCTTTAGGAGCCATTAAGGGACTCACAGAACACATCCCTGATCCCTAGCAGGGGGGAATGGTGTCTAGTTCCCTGACTTGGAAGCCATGGTGACCTGCTGGTTGTGTTGGAGGCTGGGGATGGGGAGGTGGGGTTGGTGGTGGTGTTATGGTAGACGCAGGCTCCAGTTGCCTCAAACTGGAGTCAGTTCTGAAAGCCATATATCCCATGCCCATCCCTTCTGACACCAGTGAAACCTTTCCCTTCCATGAATCCTAGCCTATGAGAAGAGTATAAAAATGGCTTACCTTCCCAACACTGAATCTGAGGAAAACCCCTGAGGACCTGCTGTCTTTGGACCCAGTGTAGTAAGACGCTGAACGACTGGCAGCTTATGTCATCCAGGGTCACCACTATCAAGGCCTTTGATAGGCTGAGAAGCTCACCCACATTCACTTGTCAGTTCTTTTTGATGTGATAGATGGGTGCCAGCACATGCCTTCTTGATACTAAGGGCTTGTCTCTGTGTTACAAGTTTGCCAAAAAACTTCATAAAAAAAATTCAAAATTTCCACGAAGACTACTATTAATGTAATTTTCAAGAGGCTGGAGACCACACAATGCATATACAGCTACAAACTATAAACATGCCTTCAAATTTGCTGCTACAATTTCGAGGTGAGCCTCACATTCTTGCAAGTTCTGAAGTCAGAACAACTTTTTCCGACTGAGATGAAACTGTCTTGATTAGACCAGATCTTCCCCATCAGAAACCACCTCTATGCATGATGGAGTCAGCATAAAATTGCTAAAATAGTTAAGGGAACATGGATTTGGGAGGCTTTCTCAGACAATCTTTGATGTGGATGTGTAGATTAGATTAGATTCCCTACAGCGTGGAAACAGGCCCTTCAGCCCAACAAGTCAACACTGCCCCTTGAAGCATCCCACCCAGACTCATCCCCCTATAGCCCACACACCCCTGAACGCTACGGGCAATTTAGCATGGCCAATCCACCTAGCCTGCACATCTTTGGACTGTGGGAAGAAACGGGAGAACCTGGAGGAAACCCACACAGACACGGGGAGAATGTGCAAACTCCGCACAGACAGTCGCCCGAGGCGGGAATCGAACCTGGGTCCCTGGTGCTGTGAGGCTGCAGTTCTAACCACTGAGTCACCGTGCTGCCCTGAGGAGCAAAATACAACAGATTCTGGAATGTGAACTGAAAACAACAAATGTTGGAAATCACAGTGGATCAGACAGCATCCATGGAGCTGTGGCAGGGGGGAGGTGTGGAAGCTCTCAGTGGCACAATTGCTCAATGGTTAGCACTGCAGTCTCACAGCACCAGGGACCCAGGTTCAATTCCAGCCTAGGGTAACTGTCCATGCTGAGTCTGCACATTCTTCCCGTGTCTGCGTGGATTTCCTCCAGGTGTTCCAGTTTCCTCCCACAGTCCAAAGATGTGCAGGCTAGGTGGATTGGCCATGCTAAATTTCCCATAGTGTTCAGGGGTGTGTGGGTTATAGGGGGATGGTTCTGGGTGGATGCTCCAAGGGGCAGTGTGGACTTGTTGGGCCAAAGGGCCTGTTTCCACACTGAAGGGAATCTAATCTAAACACATCATGTCAGCTCTGATTAAGCATCATCTTGACTTGAAACACCAGCTTGCTCTCTCGTCATGGATGCTGCCTGACCTGCTGTGATCTCCAGCATTTGTTATTTCAACACGGGTCTGACATATCTTTTAATGAATGTGTTTTACAATCTATAATTTATAGCAAACAAAGTAAACAAGAGAAAACAAAGCTAACAGCAAAACACAGCATAGCTGAGAACTCACAATGAGTTGTGAGTGTGAAATTAAATTCCTTGAAGGAAAGGAATGGTTCACTGGCATTTACCAGTCCATTTGTAAGTGTAGAATTAACTCAAAAAGGGAGTAGGGTTATCACTGTTTGTAAAATTATAAATGTTAAAATAAGCTTGATTGACATCACATTCACTAGAATGAACTCTCTCCACCACCGGCACTCAGTCGGAGCAGTGTGTACTATCAACTAGATGCATTGCAGAAATTCACCGAAGTACCTCAGACTCTGTTTCTTCACTGTCACTTGGTCAAAATCCAGGAATACTCTCCCTTAGGGCATTGTGGGTCAACCTGCAGCATGTGGATTGCAACATTTCAAGAAGGCAGCTCACCACCACCTTCACAAGAGCAATTATAGATGGGCAATAAACCCAAAAATGTCCGAACTTCATCAGTGAATAGAAAAGACTGGCGAAAAGAAAGGTGGCCAACCATGACCATTTCCTCTACCTACACGCATTCAGTTCAAATCCCAGAGGGAAAACTACAAGTTTACATAGTTTTACGTACATTCATATTTTGTATAAAAGATTAATTAACAAAAGTGAAACTGTATGGAATTTAAAGCTTGGATTGATAATTAATTGAGGGGTCGAAGACAACGCATACATACAACTTGTTGAGCAGTGATGGCGTCTGTGTCCCCCGTACTGAATAGCTCAGCTCCAAGTCCTACATGCTCCAGATGTGTCACAATCCATTTGAACGTATTTGTTAAAAAATACCTATGCAGACAGTAGGCAAATCTCTTATTGGCTGAAGTTAACAAGTTACTCACTCTCAGAATCAGTGCAACAGCCTTTGCCTTTCATCATCTTTTCTTTATGATTTGGAAGATGGAACGAAAAGATGCTTATCCAAACTGCACTACCTTAGATGATACAGTAATTAGTGTAAATGGCAGCAAAAAAATTTAGGCAGATGAGATAAGTGGGCCTAATTGTGCCAGATGGTGTGGATGACTGGGGTCATGCGCATTAGAATTGACAAAGACAATTTTGAAATATTTCCTCATTGGAAAAAGACTATAATCTGGGGACAAACAAAAAGATTTGTTTTCCATCTGCACTAATCAGGAAAACCTAATATAAAGACAAAAAAAAATTGAAAATGGTGAATGAACTGATGACGATAATCTCAAGGGGGCAATAACTTAAATGTAAACGAGTGATTTTTTTTAAAGTGCGTAGAAAATTGATTGGACTACATCTAGAAAATTGCGTACAGAGTTTTGCAGTGAATTTCAGGACGAATATATTGACCTTGCAAGGGGTGCAATGCAGGCATACCAAAATTATACCAGGGTTTAAGGAATTAAAAGTTGAACACAGTTTACATAAATTTCTTTGGTAATAAAATGTGAGGCTGGATGAATACAGCAGGCCCAGCAGCATCTCAGGAGATGCTGCTGGGCCTGCTGTGTTCATCCAGCCTCACATTTTATTATCTCGGATTCTCCAGCATCTGCAGTTCCCATTATCACATAAATTTCTTTGGTATTTGTTTGCATTTAGATGGTTAAGAAATTATTTAATTAATGTGCCAGGGCCTAGTCGATGCTAGACCGAATGCAAGTAGAAGAGATTAACATAGTTTTGTGTTTGTTAGTTGGCTTAGACAATGTGGGCCGAAAGGCCTGTTCCTGTACTGTATGACTCTATAACTTTATGAGTCTAGGCGCTTAAAATAAAAAAACACACAAGAGCTTTGTAAAAAATTAGACCAAGGCTTCGCAAGGTGCAGTCAGGCCCCAAGTGGGGTCACAAGCTAAAATTTTGGGTTTGTTTTTCTCGAGCGCTAGAAGAAATGGTTCTCATTTAATTCCTCCCCTTCTTCCTCCTGTCTCATATGTCTTCTGTCCTCTGCTTCTTCCTGTCATAGATCTTTCAATTCCTAACTTCCCCCCCAACTCTTGCACTATTCATTGAGGGATCACAATATGTTTCAAGCCTTTTTCAAGATAGGGTCACAATGAGGTTGCGTTTGGGAAAGTGTGAACTCCAGATCATTAAGGAGTACCAACAGAATGCATATTTTTCATGCAAAGGATATTGGAAGCCTAAAGTCAGTTCCTTCAAAATGCTGTGAACAGTGAAAACTTCAAGACTAAGATTAATTAACACATTTGGAAAAGACTATTCATGGGTACTGGGGTAAAGACTGACAACTGGAGTTGAAGTAAAGATTAGGTATGTTCTAAATAAAATATGTAACAAACTCGATGAGCTAAATAGCCTAATCTTCCTATATCAAGATCAGACTTAACTCACCCTGTTATTTCCTTCTGTTTTCTTATACACCAGTTCAAAGCCCTCAGTCGACAATAGAAACATCACTGGACTCAGACCAAAAATTAAACTCTGGTTATTCTCAATCCTTAATTCTCACTTCTGCTTTGAGATGAGCATTTGACAATTTGTCCAAAATTTATGCAAAAAAAGACACATGCCTCTGTGAGGATGTACTGAAGGATAGGGCTCCTCTTGTGCTCATCTGAACTCCTCATCTTCTCATAGAATCACAGAAAATAGCCGTTCAGTCTATTGTAGTTGTACTAGCTCCTTACAAATACAAACCAGATGACTCCACATCTCCTCCATTCCCAGCGTATACCTACATTTTCTTTCTCTTTCAAGGAGTGCTTCAATTCTATTTTAGAAGCTACAAATTGCATTTTTGTCTAATATCTCAGTGTAAGCCAAATCCTAATTGCACAATGTTTTAGAAGCTCCTTTGTTCTCTTACTAATCACCTTAAATCTTTGTCTTTTGGTTAGTCTGTCTTCAGTCATTACAAACTGTTTTGCTTTACTTAATTGATCAAAATCTTCCACATTTTAAGCAATTCTATCAAGTCTCTTCTTAGCCACCTCTGCACTACGAAGAACAATGCAAGCCTCTCCAGTCCATCTGCATAACTGCGATCTCCATCACTTTGACTGTCCTCAAAAATGTCTTTGCTTCATCTCCAAAGTCTTCACCTTCCTAAAACATTTTGTTCATAGTTGAACTCAATACCCAGACTGCAGCTAAACTAGGTTTTTATGAAGCTCTCGCATAAGGTGCCAATTATGGCAATGAAACAAGTGGGAGTTGAAGGGTCTAGGCCCGAAACGTCAGCTTTTGTGCACCTAAGATGCTGCTTGGCCTGCTGTGTTCATCCAGCTCCACACTTTGTTATCTCAGATTCTCCAGCATCTGCAGCTCCCATTATCTCTCGGAGTTTTCACTGCTTACTCTCGAGCAATCCACTCAAAGAGGAATTAACAATGATCTTAGAAGTGACTGTTTGCTCTGACCTCAATCCTGGGGATAACTAACACAGAATAGAACTTGTAAGGGGAATGGATTAAGGATAGAAAATCATTCTGAGAATAAAATTGGAAATAATAAGCTTAAAATATTGATTAAAAACAAAAGAATCTAATGTCTTCTTGTGTTATGACAGCAAATTATTATCGGAGGGAAAGTAAATGATGCATTATCAAAGATTTGCCTATGTATTCACATTGCAATAATTTCAATTTACTTGTTACTTCAAGATGCTGCCAGGCCTGCTGAACTTTTCCAGCAACTTCTGTTTTTGTCATTTTACTCATCATCTGTGACCAGACTCATGGAGTGTATTTTATAAAATCTTGTGTTTATGTAAAAAGTATAAACTCCATACTGTAAGTCATATAAAAAGATCACAGGGCAGGTGACCAAAAGCTTGGTGGATGTTTTGAAGAGTGGCCTAAAGTGAGAGGGAGAGCTGGATAGATAGGGAGAATTCCAGGGCATAAGGGCCATGTGTAGCTGAGGGCACATAACCAAATGGAGGTGTGATTAAAAACAGGGCAAATGTATCTGCCAGAGATAATGGGAACTGCAGATGCTGGAGAATCCAAGATAACAAGAGGTAGAGCTGGATGAACACAGCAGGCCAAGCAGCATCTTAGGAGAAAGAAGGCTGACGTTTCGGGCCTAGACCCCATTTCTGATTAAGGGTCTAAGCCCGAAACATCAGCCTTCCTGCTCCTATGATGCTGCTTGGCCTGCTGTGTTCATCCAGCTCCACACCTTGTTACCTCAGATTCTCCAGAATCGGAAGCTCCTACTATCTCTGCCGCTTAGCTGTGCTCTGACATGGCACAGGTGAGCCATTCGTTTAAAGGCACAGCAATGAGGGATGGGCAAGACATGTTGGTCTTGCAAGCAACGCCCACATCCCATTCAAGGAAGTTTTCACAATGTAGTACGGTGTGAAAATAGTCAAATCAAGAGATGACAGACAGTAACTCAAATAATTTTATTTAAATAGCATGTGGGGACGTATTCCAATTAATGACAAATCATTTAGTTGGATTTAGAAGTTGGCTTTATAACAGAAACATATTGGAAAAGTTCTCCCTGCAGGTGGCATTAACAATTGGAATTGCGCCAGAACAATGGTCCTTTGGCATTCACACTTTCAACAAGCAATTTGAAGGAGAGGATTTGCAATATTCCAACACTTACTGATGATATAACATGGTGCAGTGAAGTGACAAAGATAAGAGCGATAAATTACACTGAAGAAGATCTAGACAATTTAGACAGATGAATTAGAAAATGGCAATGGTGTCCAAAACAGATAAGCACGCATTGAAACACATGAGATTTGAAGCAGACGTACAATAGGCAAGTCCTAGAAATTTTCACTCTCTTCAGCTCTTTCACATACATCAAACACTTTCTGGACATATGAAATAGGAGCAGGAGCAAGCCATTCAGCCCCTTGAACTTGCTTCACCACTCAGTAATATCATGGCTGATTTGCAGGTGTTCTGAATTCCATATTCCCACCTATCCTCAATAAACCAGGGCTCTTGTTGAATTGTGGTAGTGTCTCTACCTCTAAGAAAGGAGGCTTTGGTTCAAGGCCCACCTATTCCAAATGACATCTGAGAGCAGATTGACAAGGAAATTACCAAGCCTCAGTAAACCTTGATGCCCCTGCTTAACATGAATCTATTCATTTGTGTTCCTAAAATACTCAGTGACATTGCCTTCTGAACCAAAGAGTTCCAGAGCCATATGACCTGCTGAAAGAAAAGAAAATCTCCTCCACTCCACCTAGAAGGGGCAACCCCTAATTTTAAAGGAGTGTCCCATAAATCTGGGCTAACCCACAACAAGAAACATCCTTTCCACAGCTGTGATGCCAATGCCATTCTGGATCATACACAATCAAGTCGTCACTCCCCACTCTTTTACACTTCAGTGAATTCAATTCTAAACTGTTCAAACTATCTTCACAAGACAACCTGCTCAATCTTGGTATCGATCCAGCAAAGCTCCTTTGAGCTGTGTCCAACACATTTACATCATTCCTTAAATAAGGAGACCAAAACTGCACGTACTATTCAAGATACCATCACACCAATACCCTGCATAACTAAAGCATAACATCCTTCCTTCCTCAAATGCTTGTGTCATGTGTGGGTTTTGAGTGAGACTGAGTTGGGTTCAGAACCTAATCTGGGCCTATAAATACAAAATCTCTGCTGAAAATGCAGTACTATCTGTTGAATGAGTCCCCATTTTTGCTTGCAGGTGACAACTATCGATTCCTTGGCACTATTTTGAAGTATATCGGGGTGAATTTTCACCAGTGTCCTGATTGGTACATTTACCCCTCAACAAACCATTTGAAGAAAAGGGGTTATTTGGACATTTGATTGTTGCTTGCGGGAGCTTGTTGCTTTTGTGCCTAAACAGCAACTTCACTCCAAGTGTTTCATTGCACACATTGGGCCATCCTGAAGTTATGAATGGTGCCTTGAAAATTTGAGGCCTCATTCTCTACGCAAACTCATAAGCTGAGCCAAAGTTCAAACATAGTGGTGAGGGAGTGCGGCACCCTTAAAGTTTGACCTTTGAGTGAGAAGTGAAACCTGATTGTATCTGCATTCTTGAGTACAGAAAGTACTGTCAGAAAGAATTGTTGTTTCTTTCAACCAAAGTCACCAAAAGACGAGTTGGACATTGACAATTGCACACTTTGAGCATTACACTTCTGTTCTTTTTTATTTGTGCATGGGATGTGGGCATTACTGGGTGGGCCAGCATTTATAGGCCATCATTCAGAGAAGGTGCTGGTGAGCTGCCTTCCTGAATTGCTGCAGTCCTTAGCATACAGAAGCATCCACAGGATAGTGGGAAGTGTGTTCCAGGATAAGAACCCAGCAACAAGAATCAACAAGCATAATGTTCTGAGCCAGTGTAATGACTGGCTTGGAAGGGTACATGCAGGTAGTGATATTCTCATGCATCTGCTGTCCTTTTCCTTCCAAGTGCTAAAAATTGCTCATTTGAAGGGTGCTGCCAATGGAGTCTTGGTGAGTTATTGCTGCGTATTTAGTCGACGTCACACATTACTGTCCAGACGCACTGGTGATGAAGAGTCTGAGTGTTTAAGAGTGTCAATTGAGGCACCAATCAAATAGGTTGCCTTGTCCTGGATGGTGTCAAACTTCTTGAGTGTAGTTACAGCCACACTCGTCCAGGCAAGTGGCGCGTAATCCATCACATTCCTGACTTGTGCCTTATGGGTGGTGGACAGGCTCTGGGGAGTCAGGGGGTCAGAATTTACTGCACAATTTCCAGCCTCTGAATTGTGTTTGTACCTGAGGTGTTTATTTGGATAATTCACTTCAGTTTGTGGTCAATAGTAACCAGCAGAATGTCAATAGTGGGGATTAAGTGATGGTAATATCATTGAACATCAAGAGAGGATGGTTAGATTCTGTCTTATTTGTGACGGTTATGGCCTGGCACTTGCATGGTATGAATGTTACTTGCCACTTGTCAGCCCTGACCTGAGAGTTTCCAGATCTTGCTGCATATTTCTCTACAATACAACTACAACTACATATGAAAAGTAATGTTTTTGGCAATGAAGTTTTTTTATTTGACATCTTAATGTTATGAGTGGTGCTAAGTATATGGAAGTTGTAGTCAGATAAAGATGGAATATAGAGGGAGCCATTTGTCCTCTCCTATCCATCCATTTAAAAGAATAATTTTCAACATCTGTCCATTTCAAAGAGCTGTCCAATAATTTTCATTCTCCTCACTCTTTCCCTATTGCCCTATAAACATTTCCGATTCAAATTTTCAGCCAATTCCTCTTGAAGTTATAATTGAACCTTCTTCCAACACCTTTTCAGACAGTATCTTCCTGATCCGAAAAATTCTCCTCATCTCAACCTGGCTGTTTTGCTATTTAACTCAAATCTGAGGCCCCTGGCCAAGTGCAAACAATTTCCTGTACAGTTCTGTCAGTTTTGGCCATGAGAAACAATTCCCTGTCCAATTTTGTCCTTTTTACACCACAAACAAACATCTGCTCTCTTCTCAGTGCCATTTCCTAATATTATGGTTGCAATTATCAATTTATGGTGGCAGGAAGCAAAGGAACAAGCCAGCCTTCTTTGAAGTCCAGCTTCAGTTATACCAGTTGCAGTAAATCTGTCATTTGCATTTGAAGCTTTTTTGGACTCTTTCAGGGAGCTACATAAAATAATACACTTTGGACTGGATAAATTTGCTCGGACATGCCATCAATGAATTTGCACATCAGAATCCATTTGGAACATATTCAGGTGATGAGTGCAAATGTATTTTTCCAATCTATTTCACTGCTAAAATATAAAGACTACTCCAGTTAGTCACTGTTCAGATTTTACAGGAGGAGAAGGTGCAATGTTCTCTTTACATAATGATCCTTACAGCCTTCCTAATGTTGAAACACTACCAGCCACTTCCAGTTAACCTCACCAATTCAATCATCCATGTCAGCATTAAGTATTTTGGAATCTCTCAACAGCAATGATATTCACTCTGGAATCAATAAGCATTTAAACTTGCATATTATGTCTGAAATCATTGTCTGCAGAATTCTGCGTGATTGCACCAACAGCTTTGATGCTACAAGATTCAGTTTTTGTCACAATGTAGAGTCTGCACTTCTTCCACCTGCCACCAGTGTGGCCCACATCAAATGTCATTCTCCCTGAGTGGCAATAATACAGGCAATGCATGTATAACAGAGGAGTACGCAGAGTAGACAGATTGTAAGATTGGCTGTAAAAGAGCTTTCAAAATATTGCAATGGATCACAGAAACTTAATTAGCCCTCGACATAATTTCTCTGAAATTCGGCAATTTTTAATTCTGGATTCACACCACTGTCTCAAACAAAAAAAAAATCAGTGAGGGAGTTGGGATGTCATGGTGCAGCTGCGCAGGACATTGATTAGGCCACTTTTAGGATATTGGGTACAATCAATTGCCCTTCTGAGGAAGGAAGATGTTAAACTTGAGAGGGTGCAAAAAATATTTACAAGGATGTTGCCAAGTTGGAAGGTTGGAGTTATCAGGAGATCCTGAATAGGCTAGGAATTTTTTTCCCTTGGAGCATTGGGAGCTGAGGGCCGAGCTTATAGACACTTACAAAATCATGAGAGAAATGGATATGGTGATTAAACAGGGTCTTTTTAATAGAGTGGAAGAGTCCAAACCTAGAGGGCATAGGTTTACCGTGAGAGGAGAAAGATATAAAAAGGACCTGAGGGGTAACTTTTTCAGGCAGGGCTTGTTGCATATACGGAAAGAGCTGGTTCTGGCAGGTATAGTTATAACATTTAAAAGGCATCTGCATGGGTTTATGAATAGGAAGTTTTTAGAAGGATAAGAGCCAAATGCTGGCAAATGAGACTAGTTCAGATTGGTTGGCATGGATGAGTTTGACTGAAGGATCTGTTGACTTGTCGTATGGCCCTACGAACCCCTGACTCTATAATTCAATGTTAGAAGCTGGGCTGGCCTGCAAAACCAACCATATCTTGAGATTAACTGAATTACTATACCCAGTTTTGTGTAATTACGCTGGTTTGCAAACCATCTAGGATGTTCTTGAAATCTTGTGATCAGAGATAATGGGAACTGCAGATACTGGAGAATCCAAGATAACAAAGTGTGAAGCTGGATGAACATAGCTGGCCAAGCAGCAAAGGGTCTACGCCTGAAACGTCAGCTTTTGTGCTCCTGAGATGCTGCTTGGCCTGCTGTGTTCATCCAGCTTCCAACTTTGTTATCATGTGTTCTTGAAATGTTGCTTATTTTATATATAAGGTCATTAATCCACACACTGCAACTATTAAAATATATTTGATTTGCAAAGAAACTGATTACTGCACATCAGTGATAAGTATTGTTTTATTTTTGAAAACAATTGTCAGCTATTATTTAACTCAAGTTAATTCTATGATACACAGCTTAACTTTTTTTTGTGATTATCTGATTTCCAACTGCATTAGACAAGATGCTCTAATTTACTATCCTTGACTATAAAAGAAAAAAATGTTTTAACTCGTATCAATTTTGCATTACAATCTAAGTCACAACCCTATTGCATGTTTGGCAAAATTTAAGAGAATTTGAGTGGGCAGCTGTTCAAAATAAAATCCAGAATTGAATGCAATGTCGGGCATAAAATGTGACCAAACTGCATTCAAACCTGAGCATTTACCCTGGGAGTCAAGTTGAAAACTGACAACTGAGAGGAACGCAGGGTTGGTTGCTTTTTACAACACAGAAACAGCCTCTTTCACCACGCTGGGCATTAAACATTGAACTATTCTAATTCTATTATCCAGCAGTAGATACATGAAGTTTGATTGTCAATGACAATTTGAGGTTCTCAGACAATTTCTTAAATAGTTCATAAAAATTAAAGAATGACAGGGAAGATTAAAGTTTTTTTTGTAATTGCTAATTTGCAGAACATGCAAATTGCTAGCCAGCATTTATTATCCAGGTCTAATTGGCCTTGAATTAGGACACCTTCTCAAGCTGCTGCTGCCAATTCAGTGTAGATGCACCAAGGGTGTTCCAGGATCTCTGTCCAGCGACACTGAAGAGTGGCGATACAATTCCAAGTCATGTTCGTGTGTGGTTTGAGAGGAGCATGGAGGTGGTAGGGATTGCATCGGTCTGTTGCCCTATCCTTCTAAGTGACTGAGATCAATAGTTTTGAAGGTGTTTTCGAAGGAGCTTTGATGTAAGTTCTTGTGGCCTAGCATGTGGATTAATCTGCACTGCTGTTATTATGTGATGGTGATGCAGGGAATGAATGCCTTAAGTAATTGGATAGGTAGCCAATCAACTGAACTGCTTTGTCCTTGATAGTGTTGAACTTCTTAAACGCTGTTGGAGTTGTTCTCAACCAGGTAAATGGGGAGTTTTCCATTGTGCTCCTCATTTATGTCTTGAGGATGGTCAACAGGCACTGGTTGAATTGCTCCTCACGGGCTTCTTAGCCTTTAGCCTGTTCTCATAGCCACATATTTATATGGCTAATCTAGTTCAGTTTCTGGCTAATGCTAACTCCAAATGTTAATAGAAGAGGGATTCAATGATGTTTGTGAGATTGAATGTAAAAGGACAATGGTTAGGTCCTTTCTTGTTGGAGATGGTCTTTGCTTGCCCCTTGTCTGAAATGTCTCCTACTTTCCACTTAACAGCCTGAGACTGAATGGTGCCCAAGTCTTGCTGCATATGGACACAGCTGCTCCAGTATCTGAGAATTATGGATGGTGGTGATCATTGTGTGGTCTTAGGCACACATCCCCACTTCTGATCTTATGATGGAGGGCAGCTCATTGATGAAGCTGCTGACACTACCCTGAGGAAATCTTACAGTGAAGCCCTCTTGATTGTGATGAGTAAACTCCAACAACCCTAATCATTCTTCTTTGTGCCATGTGTGACTCCACACAGTGGAGAGTTTTACACAAGAACATAAGAAATTGGAGCAGGAGTAGGCCATCTGGCCCATTGAACCTGCTCTGCCATTCAATAAAATCATGACTGAGCATACTGTGGACTCAGCTGCACTTACCCACCTGCTCACCACAACCCTTAATTCCTTTACTGTTCAAAATTCTATCTATCTTTGGCTGAAAAACATTCAATGAGGAAGCCTTCATTGATCCTCTGAGCAGGAGGTTCCACAGATTCACAACCCTTTGGGGAAAGAAGTTCCTCCTCAACTCAGTCCTAAACCTGCTCTCCCTTATTTTGAGCTATACCCACTTGTTCTAGTTTCATCCACCAGTGGAAACAACCTCTCCACTTCTGCCTTATCGATCCCAAACTCTCACTGATGTTGATTTTTTTCAGGCCCCTCAACACCACAGTTAGTCAAGTGATGCCTTGGTGTTCCTTTGTCCATGTTTGCATCAGGAATATATGAAGGCAAGAGCTGACCAAACCAGGCATTATTGAGCAGGTGAGATAGTAAGAATTGCTGATGCTGAAGTCAGAAATAACACAGTGTGTGGCTGGATGAACACAGCTGGCCAGGCAGCATCAGAGGAGCAGGAAAGCTGATGTTTCTGAAGATAGGTCCCAACCGAAAACATCAGCTTTCCTGCTCTCTGATGCTACCTCGTCTACCAAGTTCCTCCAGCTTGACAATGTGGCAACATTTAGCAGGTTATCACTGAGCAAGTTCCACTTAATAACATTGTTGACAACATCTTCCAGCATTTGGCTGATGATTAAGTCTATCTGAGAATTGGACTGTGTTGGACTGGTCCAGTGTTATCGACAGATTCCAGGTTTTAATGCAAGTCTCTCTCCCCATTCTTGCCTCCTGTCTGTAAGGAGGTTGGAATTTAATGTTGTCCTCAATGAGGTTATAATTTATCTTTTTTGTGTCTATTCTGATAATGTAAAGACTGCAACAATGCCTCTGTCAAGTTAAAACGGAAGTCAGTTTTAATTCATGCACGTTGACATACGTTGGAGAAAGGTTAGGGTTGATGAGAGATGTGGAATTGTTTTCAACGCAGGTACATTCACAAACATGCAAAATGACAGACTGAATCTGAACATATCTACATATCTACAGGTTTTTCAGTTCATAACAGCTTCAGTACAAAGCGACTGAGAGATACCAGTTTCACAATGTCCAAGTTTTTAAGGTAGAGTCCAATAGTCCACAACTGGAGGGAACAGCCCTGAGTTCCTTTACTTGGGGTTGGGGTGTTGGATGATTGACTGTGTGGGAACTGCAGAGTCTGGTGGCATTACTTTCTTTTTTAAAGTTTCTTCAAATGTCATACAAGCAAAATTACTGAAACATAACCTCTGTTACAGTGCTTTTTTTGTAACGTAATAAAGTGATTGCTTGCAGTGATTTATAGGCATGAGGCTTCCCCCTTTGGAGCCTGCATTCAGGGTTTACCCTTGTTAGTAAATATTGTGTGGAGCAGTCTTTTTCCTTTAACTGTCTGCTCATAATTCAATTGCCAATGGAGAGGCAGTGACATAATGATAATGCCACTGGCCTTGTGATACAGAACTTCAAACCGATTGTCTGGGGATATAGGTTTGAATCCCATCATGACAAATGGTGACATTTGAATTCAATATAAAATTTGGCTGAATGGTGATCCTTGATGATTGACATAAAAACCCAAATGGTTCACTAATGTCCTTCAGGGAAGGAAACCCTACTTAGCCTGTCCTACAAGTGACTCTAGATCCAGAGCAATCTGAGTGACTCTTTGCATTTCTCTGAAATGGTGCTAGTAAGTCATCAGATTCAAGAAGCAATTAGAATGGGCAATAAATTTTAGCCCACCCAGTGATGCCACATCCAACAAATGAACTAAATAAAACATAGAATGTTGGGATCAGTACAGTGAGAGCCAGGAGATAATATCTCCTTGGGAGCAAAGGGGTTTTGAAAAGTCTCTAGCTGTACATCTCTTTGACTATATGTATTAGCATCAGCTTATTATTTCCTTTGTACTCAGGTAATAAACTGAAATCTACATTAGCTTTTCTGAATCATTTCAACAAAAGGAAATTAAGAGACAAGGGTGTTATTAATTCATTCTACTATTCACACTAAGTGTTCACAAACATCTACCATCTTCAAGTTGCAAAGCAGAAATTCACCAAGGCTGCACAGACAGCATCTTCCAAACCCATCACCACTCCTGTTTAGAAACGCTAGGGCAGCAAATGCATAGGAGAACTATTACATGTAAGTTCCCCTCAAAGACACTGAACACCTTGCCTGGGAAATACATTGCCATTCCTTCAGCGTTGCTGGGTCAAATTCCTGCAGCATCTTCCACAACTGCATTGTGGGTTATTGCAGGTTTAAAGAACTTTGTTGAATTCGAACTTTCCGAGACACGTCTTCCTTTTTCTGTAGTCCAAGTTAAACTCTTCTTGCTCGTTCAGGCCCTTTTGGCTCTATTTGTTCTCCCTCTGTCGCTACCTGGTCTGGTATATTTCAGCGGAATCTTGCTTGGCATCTGTCAATCCCTGTAGCTCCTCAGTGTCCCATGTGATGGCTGTCTGGCCAGGGCCTTTTGGGATTAATATGACTTGATTTCCAGCCAGATCATTCTTAAATAGGGAGTCTATCCTTGCTACTGGGTGCTCCGGAGCGATTCCCACAATTTCAGGCCTCACGCTTAGACAACATTGCAGGTGAACTGTGTGGAGGGGATCAAGAGTTGCAGGGAAAAAGCAGGAAGCTGGAGTTGAGAATTAGCAGCTCAGCCTATATCTCATTGAACGGCAGAACCGTCTTGATGGGCTGAATGGTCTCCTCCTGCTCCTGCATCTTATGGAGGGGAACAAGTTTGCGCCTTTATCCTTTCCTCATACTTGGACTTTAGCCTTAAGAGTTGGGGGGGGCGAGGCAGTGAGGGTGCAGGGTGAAAGCCAACTCTGACATTAGGAACTAAGTAGCCTGTATAGCTCTAAGTAAAGTAGTAAACTTGTTCACTTTTGGTGAGGAGAATGAGGGCATTGTTCCTGGAAGGACAAAGCATGAGAATTTTTCAGGGAGTTTGCCTGGGTCACACATGGATCTGAACTCCCTCATGTGGTTAGATTCAGAAGCAGTCATACTCTTTCATTCTGATGGACCCCCTGGTGAAGTACTCCTCTCAGGACTGATTTAGTGGACTTTCATCATTCCCACCACTTTCTCTTTCATCTTTAGCATTCCAGGAAATGCAGTAGGAGTACACAGGTCGCCTGGATTTCTCCCTTTAGTCTTGCGGTGGTCTTCTTGAGAGTCGTTCCCTTTTTATTCAGTTTTCCTTTCCACAGATATTGGATGGTGTCTTAACAAGGATTGGCACAAGGGGCCAGGCTTTTGGGCCAGATCATGGATATAAACAGGGATCAGCGTCTTTAACAGTGCGTAATTTCTGCTCCATTGAGTGCATTCTCATGGATGGGATTGATATTAACAATTTTTACATTTCTCCAGCAATATTAGCTCATGTAATTCATCACAGAGTGGACACACTGGATAATAGCTATTTGTTTGGTATTTTACCCTCCAGATACCCTCCAGATAGCTCAACGTGACTTTTTTTTTCAAACATTCTGGAAATGCAAATGACATACCTCGAGGGGCCAGCTCATATTCATCAAGTTTAGCAGATTCTGCCTGCTCACAAGCAATAGACATTTTCTGGGTCAGCACAGAATAGAACTCCTGTCTGTTGCTATTGTATCATCAAGTCCATTTATCTTGTGGCCCTCCGCTTCTTCCTGTCCCGCAGGCCCGACCAGCCCCCCTTCAGCGACACCCTCATCCGCCGAGTTGAACTCGTCCTCACCCTCAACAACTTCTCTTTCGATTCCTCCCACTTCCTACAGACAAAGGGGGTGGCCATGGGCACCCGCATGGGCCCCAGCTATGCCTGCCTCTTTGTAGGTTACGTGGAACAGTTCCTCTTCCGCACCTACGCAGGCCCCAAACCCCACCTCTTCCTCCGTTACGTTGATGACTGTATCGGCGCCGCCTCTTGCTCCCCAGAGGAGCTCGAACAGTTCATCCACTTCACCAACACCTTCCACCCCAACCTTCAGTTCACATGGGCCATCTCCAGCACATCCCTCACATTCCTGGACCTCTCAGTCTCCATCTCAGGCAACCAGCTTGTAACTGATGTCTATTTCAAGCCCACTGACTCCCACAGCTACCTAGAATACACCTCCTCCCACCCACTCTCCTTCAAAAATTCCATCCCCTATTCCCAATTCTTTCGCCTCTGCCGCATCTGCTCCCACGATGAGGCATTCCACGCCCGCACATCCCAGATGTCCAAATTCTTCAAGGACCGAAACTTTCCCCCCACAGTGGTCGAGAACGCCCTTGACCGCGCCTCTCTCATTTCCCGCAACACATACCTCAGACCCCGCCCCCACCACAACCGCCCCAAGAGGATCCCCCTCGTTCTCACACACCACCCCACCAATCTCCGGATACAACGCGCCATCCTCCGACACTTCCACCATCTACAATCTGACCCCACCACCCAAGACATTTTTCCATCCCCACCCTTGTCTGCTTTCCGGAGAGACCACTCTCTCTGTGACTCCCTTGTTCGCTCCACACTCCCCTCCAATGCCACCACACCCAGCACCTTCCCCTGCAACCGCAGGAAATGCTACACTTGCCCCCACACCTCCTCCCTCACCCCTACCCCAGGCCCCAAGATGACTTTCCATATTAAGCAGAGGTTCACCTGCACATCTGCCAATGTGGTATACTGCATCCATTGTACCCGGTGTGGCTTCCTCTACATTGGGGAAACCAAGCGGAGGCTTGGGGACCGCTTTGCAGAACACCTCCGCTCGGTTCGCAATAAGCAACTGCACCTCCCAGTCGCAAACCATTTCCACTCCGCCTCCCATTCTTTAGATGACATGTCCATCATGGGCCTCCTGCAGTGCCACAATGATGCCACCCAAAGGTTGCAGGAACAGCAACTCATATTCCACTTGGGAAGCCTGCAGCCCAATGGCATCATTGTGGACTTCACCAGCTTCAAAATCTCCCCTTCCCCCACTGCATCCCAAAACCAGCCCAGCTCTTCCCCTCCACCCACTGCATCCCAAAACCAGTCCAACCTGTCTCTGCCTCCCTAACCTGTTCTTCCTCTCACCCATCCCTTCCTCCCACCCCAAGCCGCACCTCCATCTCCTACCTACTAACCTCATCCCACCTCCTTGACCTGTCCGTCTTCCCTAGACTGACCTATCCCCTCCCTACCTCCCCACCTATACTCCCCTCTCCACCTATCTTCTTTTCTCTCCATCTTCGGTCCGCCTCCCCCTCTCTCCCTATTTATTCGAGAACCCTCACCCCAACCCATCTCTGATGAAGGGTCGAGGCCCGAAACATCAGCTTTTGTGCTCCTGAGATGCTGCTGGGCCTGCTGTGTTCATCCAGCCTCACATTTTATTATCTTGTGGCTCTTCATTCTTGCCTGCAACCTTCTCATAATTACTGAAGAGGGACTCCATTTCACTGTCTGAAAATTTCAGAACAAATCGAGCCTAATTAAGGGCTTTGCAACTTAGCTCTGGGCAGGAAAAGGGAAGGCAATGGTTATTGCTAGACTATTAACTTAAAGATCCAGGTAACGTTCTGAGGACCTGGGTTTAAATGGCAGGTACGAGTTGAATTCAATAGCAATATGGAATTAAGAATCTAATAATAGCCATTGTAAACAGTCCGGATATATTTTACAGGAGAGACACACTCCCAAACAGACAAGGGGTCAAATTAAATCAATAAGAGTTTATTCAATTAACAACAACTTAAGTACAAAGCAATCAAGGTATGTCAGTTTCTCAGTATCTTTGATTTTAATACAGAGTCAGAAAGTCCAAATCTGGAGTTCGCCATCTGGAATCCCTTAAAATGCAGTACTGAAAAATAAGCTTGATCAATTAAAGAAGTCCTGCAACATTTTGCAAGTAAATAATTTTGAAGAATTGAGAAAGTAATGCAATGACATTGGAAAAATAGATCACACCTTCAAGTAGATTTAAGATCAACGGTAATTTACAGACAGAACTAATCTATATTGTATGAAAAAAAACAAGAAATAGACTTAGAGATAGTGGGAACTGCCGATGCTGGAGAATCCGAGATGACAAGGTGTAGAGCTGGAAGAACACAGCAGGCCAAGCAGCATCAGAGGAACAGGAAAGCTAATGTTTCAGGTCTGGACCCTTCTTCAGAAATGGGGGGTGGGGGGAAAGGACTCTGAAATAAATAGAGAGAGAGGGGGAAGCGAATGGGAGATGGATAAAGGAGCAGATAGGTGGAGAGGAGACAGGCAGGTCAAAGAGGTGGGAATGGAGCCAGGAAACGTGAGTGCAAGTGGGGAGTTAGGGACGGGATAGATTAGTCCAGTGAGGACAGAAAGGTCAAGGAGACAGGATGAGGCTGGAAAGTAGGAGGTGGCGTTGGGGCTTGAGGTGGGAGGAGTGTAGAAATGGGAGAAAGGACAGGCAGGTTACGGAGGCGGGGAACAGCTGGGCTGGTTTTGGGATATGTTTGGGGGAGGGGAGATTTTGAAAGTTGTGAAGTCCACACTGATCCTCCAGTAGCACAACAATGCCACCCAAAGGCTGCAGGAACAGCACCTCATATTTCACCTGGGAACCCTGCAGCCCAAGGATATCAATGAGTTCTTCACCAGCTTCAAAATCTCCCCTCCCCTGACCGCATCCTAAAACCAGCCCAGCTGGTCCCCGCACCCCCCCCCCCCCCAACATGTGTTCCCACCTGTGGGGTCCCCATCTGCACTCACCATTACTGGCTCCACCCCTGCCTCTTTGACCTGTCTGTCTCCTCTCCACCTATCGTCTTTTTTATCCATCTTCTATCCGCCTCCACCTCCCTCCCCATTTACTTCAGAATCTTTTTCCCCTCCTCCATTTCTGAAGAAGTGTCCAGACCTGAAACATCAGCCTTCCTGCTCCTCTGTTGCTGCTTGGCCTGCTGTGTTCATCCAGCTCTACATCTTTTTATCTCAAGAAATAGACTATTGTTTCACAAGAACAAAAGGATCCCAGAAAAGAATAAGTGAACATCATTTCCTCTATTTGATTTAATTTGATTTTATTATAGTCACATATTCTGAGATACAGTGAAAAGTATTGTTTTCCATACAGTCCAGGCAAATCATTCTTTACATAAGTACATCAGGATAACAGAAGAGAATGCAGAATTTAGTGTTACAGACACAGAGAAGTTGCAGAGAAAGATCCACTTTAATATATGAGAAGTCTGTTTGTAAGTCTGATAACAGGAGGAAGAAGCTGTTCTTGAATCTATTGGATACTAAAATGTGAGGCTGGATGAACACAGCAGGCCCAGCAGCACCTCAGGAGCTTTTGTGCTCCTGAGATGCTGCTGGGCCTGCTGTGTTCATCCAGCCTCACATTTTATTATCTTGGATTCTCCAGCATCTGCAGTTCCCATAATCATTGAATCTATTGGTATGTGTTTTCAAATATTTGTACCTTCTGTCTTATGGAAGAAGGTGGAAGAGTGTACAACCAGGGTGGGAGGTGTATTTGATTATGTTGGCTGCTTTCCCAAGGCAGCGGGAAGTATAGACAGAATCAATGGATGGTTGGCATAATGGACTAGGCTGTGTTCACAAATCTCCTGCCATCTTGGGCAGAGCAGTTGCCACACCAAGATTTGTGTGTCTGGATAGGATGCTTTCTATAGTATATCTATAAAAATTGTTGGCACGCTGAGTTTCTTAGGCCTTCTGAGGAAGTAGAGGAATTGGTGAGGTTTCATAAATGGAGCATCGACAGAGCAGGACAGAGGTTGGTGATTTTTACTCTTGGGAATTTGAAGCACCCAATCACCACTGCCTAAACACCATTGATACAGACAGGGAAATACACTCCACTGCTGAAATCGATGACTAGATCCTTCATTTTGCTGACACTGGTGGAGAGATTGTTGCCTTAAACCATGCCACTAAGTTCTATATCTCTTTCCATTACTCTGTCTCATAATTGTTTAAGATACAATCCACTACAGTGGTCTCATTAGCAAATTTGCAAATTGAGTTAAAGTGGAATTTGGCCACAGTTGTGAGTGTATAAGGGGTGCAGTAAGGGACTGAGTGCACAGTGAAGGAGCACTGATATATTCCCAAGCCAGGATGCTGAGTGGCTTGCAATTGGTGGTGTTCCCACATATCTGCTTCTAATGTCCTACTAGACATATGTGTTAAGTATCTTTGGTGAATTTCTGCAGTGCATTTTTAGATGGTATATACTGCTGCTACTTAGTGTCAGTGATGGAGGGAGTGGATGCTTGTGGATATAATACCAAACAGGCATGCCATTTTGTCCTTGATGCTATCAAGCTTCTTGAATGTTGTAGCTGTGCTCAACCAAGCAAATATGTTTTATGTTGCAGGCTACTTAAACTTCAGGCTCCCGATATTGAGGTGAAAAGTGGATCCCTAGCCTTCACTTGTCGTCAGGGATGCTTCCTCAGGTAGCCTCATAATTGACTGCCTTCAGACCCACCATCCATTAAATATAATGGGTGGACTTACAATGTTGTTGATCCTTGGATTCTAACAAAGAACAAGTCTCCCACAGTATGACAGTGCTGTTTCTCCCGAGGCTATGTTCTAAAAATCTAAAATGGTATTATTAAAACCTCTAAGTTCTGAATCAGATTTATGAGTGTGATAAACAGGGCCAAAATGTTGTCTAGCCCTCTATCTCAGTCAATGATTGAGTTCATTTAGACCTGTGAAAGTTCGACTTAGTTGGAATTTTGCCATTTGATAATTTTCCTCATGTGTTCCTTTAACACAATCAGTAAGCATAATATGACTAAAAGAATGATAACATTTACAAACTGAGGAAAGATTGCAACAGGAGGTGTGTCATCTCCACATCGGTGGTAGCCCTTCTCAAATTTTGTGCTCAAATCTACTGTAATATACCTAAATATAATGGCTGCAAAATGCTGAGATGTCCCATATGAATATCAACCTTCACTCAACATCAGCACTCTCACCTCGGTTGTGGATAATATTGATTTTATGTCACACTCCAATTTTTGAGCAAATAATTCAGCTATTTTGTTCGGTGATGTCACATTACAATGAATTTGTTAAACTGATGTCTGCCTGAGGTGGCATAATGAAATAAAATTGAACTGTTTTGAAGGATATGTAAACATGCTCCTGATTTTCTGAGCCAATAGCCACCCCTCAACTAGTTTCGTAAAATAAATCATGATGTGTAGGTGCCAATGTTCGATAAGGATGGAGAAAGTCAGAAGCCATGCGACACTTTCACCTGATGAAGGAGCAGCTATTTGAATTGCTATTTCAAATAAACCTGTTAGACTGTAATCTGGTGTTGTGTGACTTCTGACCAAAAACAAATCATTTATCCTATTGCTCCAAAAGCTTGTGATTTCAAATAAACCTGTTGGACTGTAATCTGGTGTTGTGTGACTTCTGACCAAAAACAAATCATTTATCCTATTGCTCCAAAAGCTTGTGATTTCAAATAAACCTGTTGGACTATAATCAGGTGTAACACAGTGTGAAGCTGGATGAACACAGCAGGCCAAGTAGCATCAGAGAAGCAGGAAAGTTTGGCATTTCGGGTCGAGCCCCTTCTTCAGAAAATCACAGATTCTCCAGCCTCAGCAGTTCCTACTATCTCTGGACTATAATATGGTGTTGTGTGACTTCTGACCTAAAATAAATCATTTGTCGTACTATAATAGAGATAGTATCTTACTGCTGCTTGTGTGACCTTAAGAGGCACAACTCTTAAGACTGCAGCATTACTGTGTTACAATAGCAACAATCCTCAAAGTAAAGACTTAACTTACTCTTCTTGTGAGTGCAAAAGTGTCTTTTTTTAAAATGAACAATAACAGTATTGATGCAACATTTTAAAATTGAAACTCCTTTTACACTGGCAACTCTTTCCAAGATCTTCAGAAATGCATGAGGGGAAGTTGAATACCAAGTTAATATAAGTGCTGTTAGCAGGGGCAAGCAAAGGTTTGGTCAAGGTTTGGAATAAGATCTTGAAGGAATGGAGGAAACTAAAAGGTTTGGAAAAACTATCATCGGGAAATAGGCCTACACAATTGAAGACAGGGTCATTAGTCATGGTGTAAGTGGTGGGGTGATGGTACCACAGACCAAAAGTCAGATGGATAAGATGTTCAAGTTAAGGTGACTGCTTTACATTGCCAAAGGGGTGCTACATTCAGGTGAGAAGTGTTAAAAATGGTTTGTCTCTTTGACAACTCGTTAGGCAGAAGCTATGCCGCTAGGACCACAGCTGTTCAAGAAAGCAGTCTCATCACCCCTTTCACCAGAACAATTGAAGATAGGCAGTAAATGTTGGCCGAGCCATAGATATCTGCAACACATGTGTGCACAAAATAAAAACTCTTCAATGATTAGAAAAGAGATTTTGAATTTTCAAGAGGATGCATTTGCCAATGAAGTGAGTATATTTAATTCTTTACTTGCTGACAGAGAAAAAAAACTAAGCCAGGCATGGTTTATCAAGTAAAGCCAGTAAGGAGTCAGCTTATTGTGCTAAAACACAGTTAGCTAACAATATTTTAAAAAGTTAAAAAAAAAGCATCTCAAATTTGACAACCTGTGCATGCGCACACAAACGAAGCATACAAAAAATACAAGTAGTAGATGACAGGACATTTAATTTGTGAACTTAAGATTGGACAAAAAAATAATAAATGAGTGTTCAAAACATCTCACTCCAGCAGCGTTGGTTCTCAGCTCAGGCGAGTTTTAAAGTAATAGTTTGTCTGTTCCTCTTCTTCTGGAAATGCTGCTGTGAATATTGAATTCTGTGTTTGCTTACAGGAACGTAAAACTAATAAAACTCAGCAAACAGGGCTGAGATGGACAAGAGGAGAGAGAAAAAAAAGCATTGTTTTTCCTCACTAAAGCTTGTGCATTCTATCAGCTCAAATCCATGAACACACACAAAGCTTGGTTGGTTACTTATCTCCAACTGTCAGCTAAAATTCTAAAATCCACAGCGTATTCCGAAAGATAGCTTCAATTATAACATGTCTATAAAGCAACCCTTATTTTTTGTTTGCTCGTGGGATGCAGGTATCACTCGTGAGGCTGCCATTTAGAGTCATAGCCCTACGGTGTTGGCGATCTGCCTACTGTAATCACTTCAGGTCTTGGTGGTTAGGTAGACTCTCTATGCTGCTGAGGAAGTAGATCAAGGACATTGACTCAGCGACAGTAATTGAATGGTGATAGTGTTCCATGTCAAAGTGCTGAGCGGCTTGGAGGGAAAGTTATGGTAGTGGTGTTCTCTCTTTGCTATGGTTTCATATCCTCAGCGTGTAATAAGAAAATAAGGCATACTGTGGTTGGTTCGCTCACTGAGCTTGTTCATTAGTTTGCAGACGTTTCATTACGTTGCTGGGTAAGATCATCAGAGCAGCCTCTGATGAAGAGCTGTTGTGTTTTCCTGCCTGGTATTTAAACTCTGGAGTCCGTTGGATTTGATTACCTCATTTCCAGCTTTCCTTCGCAGTGGTGTATATATAGGGTCTAACTCTATGTGTATTTTGATGGATAAAACAGAAGAAGCAGGCACAGGAGTAGGCCATCTGGCCCATCGAGCCTGCTCCTCCACTCAATAAGCTCATGGCTGATCTTTCTGTGGACTCAGTTTCACTTACTCGCCCGCTAACCATAACCCTTAATTCCCTTACTGGTCAGAAATCTACCTATTTTTGTTGAAAAAAAACATTTAATGAGTAAGTCTCAACTGCTTCACTGGGCAGGGAATTCCCTTTAGCTGAAGAAGCTCCTCCTCAACTCATTCCTAAATCAGGTCCCCCTTATTCTGAGGCTATGACCCCTTGTTCCAGTTTCTCTCGCCAGTGTAAACAACCTCCCTGCTTCTATTGAGATCAGAGATAATGGGAACTGCAGATGCTGGAGAATCTGAGATAACAAAGTATGGTGTAGTGAACCTCCTCTGCATCCCCTCCAGTGCCAATACTTCCTTTCTCAAGTAAGGAGACCAGGACTGAACACACAGTACTCCAGGTGTGGCCTCACCAGCGCGCTATACAGCTGCAGCATAACCTTCCATACCTTAAACATTATTCTTCTAGCAATGAAGGATAGTATTCCATTTACCTTCTTAATTGTCTGCTGCACCTGCAATCCAACTGTTTGTGATTCATAAAGAGGAACTTTAGTATCCTGTTCCCAAGGTTTAACTTTGGCGATTTGTCTTAATATTTTGTTAATAACACAGGAAATAGTCTTTCACGGTTCTCAGAGGATGTTTGTCTATGTAGACCCTGTGAAATGGAATGTGATGGTGCATTGATGCATATTGAAAACTATCTTAATGTGGATCCAGCCAATTAAATTAAAAATTAATATTTGATAATAGCATATCTCTATGGAGATAATAGAAGGTCAATTACTGAGTTTGAAACATTGATGGTGTAGAATTGGGAAACTGTAGAGCCTCTACCTTCTATATTTCAAGAGCCCACTTTTGATGCTGACCCCCAGAGCCTAAATTGACAAAAAAAAGACTGTTTCAGGATGTTCAAAGCCAGTGTGGTATGCCTAGCATACTTTGAACATTTATTATGCTCAGTTCGAAGATTTTCTTGTGACTAGAATAATCAAATCTTCATCTTTGATTACTTACAGGATCTAACCACACCCAAATCCAATTTCAGTTTTACCTTTACTAAGTTAAAGCAGTTCTTTCAGTGCAAATTCCAAGCTCTCCTTTGCATTTATATCCATTGAAATCCATCTGCTATTCTACGCTCATGAGATTAGTTGTTGGATGCGGAGCTGTTATAAATTAAGCATGGGAAATTCTATGCCAGCCTCCCTCACGCTCCTTCAATTTTTGCTCTTTAACCAAGCTTTTTGTGGCTTGTCCTAATGTAGCTTTATAAACTGCAGTGTCAAAGTCTGTTTAACCTGGAAGAAGCAATTATTAAATTAAAGGTGTGCTGTAAATGCTGATAAGGTGAGATATACTGGGCTAAGTAAGAGCTCATCTCAAGCATTAAATGCCAGGTTTGAACAGTTGGACAGAATGACCTGCTTCTTTGCTGCGAATTCAGTGTCAAGTTGTTGTTGTTGCTGTGGAGGTAGATGAAAAGTCTAACAATTCTGACATGCTGCCTTTCACAAGCACAGGAGATACCAACATAATCTACAGGAAATTAACTCTACTCCTGAAGTGCACTCACCGTTGTAATGGGAATAATACAACTAATTTGAACACCACAAGGTCCCAGAAAAGCAATGAGGTAATTTACTGTAACTATCTAGTGATGTTAACATGAAATGGGGAGGCTGTGGAAAGTGCTAATATCAGCAAACCCGCATTCCAAAACTTACAGATGATGTCTTGAGGATATGGGTTCGACTCTCACTATAACAAATGGTATAATTTGAATTAAACAAAAATCTTAAATATAAAGCCCGCCTAAAGAATGTCTAGCCACGGTAAATTATCATTTTGAAAAAAAATCTGATTCAAGATTTACCGTGATGTTGTTGGGAATGGACAGTTTAAGTTATAAGGATATGTTGGATCGACTGAGACCATTTTGCACTGGAATGTAGGAGGTTGAGGGGTGACGTTATAGAGGTTTAAAAAATCATGAGGAGCATAACAAGGTGAATGATTGTTGTTTTATCCCTTGAGTGGGAGATTTCAAGACCAGGGGACATATTTTTAAGGTGAGAGAAGAAAGATTTTAAAAATACATGAGGGCAACATTTTTACACAGAGAGTAGTTCGTATATAGAATGAACTTCCAGAGGAAGTGATGATGCTGGTACAGTTACAATATTTTAATGGCAAGTTGATGAATGAGAAATCTTTGGAGGCATGTAGGCCAAGTGAAGGTAAAGTGGGGCTTGTTTAGTTTTAGATAATGGTCAGCATGGGCCTGTTGGACTGAAGGTTCTGTTTCCATGTTCTAACTTTATGATACGAATGTCATTTAGGGAGGGAAATTTGACATCTTTACCCTGTCTGGTCTTCATGTGACTCCAGAACCACTACAATATGTGTTGAAGCTACACATTGGCCGGGTCACCAAAGTCGTTTCCTGATCTTCTCTGGGTGAGGGGGTGTGCCTTAGAAACAATGAAAGCCATTTAAATTTGGCATCAATTAACAAATCTTCCAAAACACACTACGCCCAACAGAGTGGCCCTTCATCAAGTCCTGAAGTATCTGTTGGAAGTATTTACACTACTTGCTGGAATAAACCCTCAAAGTCAGAAGAGAGTGCATAAATGTTATTTCGAAATATACGACATGATCAAACAGAGTCAGATGGCTTTATGAATGGGAAATCAAGACTGCTGAATCTATTAGAATTCTTTGAGGAGCATAAATATAGGAGAAGTTTTCGATGTAATATATTTGGATTTAATAAAGAAATTTGATAAAGCAAAATACACAAGAATGTTGAATAAGAGCCCTTGATATCAGAGGTAGTACTTTAGTATGAATGGAGGATTGGCCAACTAATAAATTATAGACTTTTGAGGTAAAGGGGATATTTTTGGGATGTCATCCTCTAATTAGTGGAGTGTCACAGGGATCAGCACTGTTATCACTATTTGTTAAAATATACATTAACTATGTGGACAGGAAAGTCAATTTACTACAGTTAAATTTGTGAATGACACAAATATAGGTGGGAGGCAAGTGGTGAGGATGACAGGAAGAGTCTGAAGGGGAATATAGACAGGTTAAGTGAGTAGCTGAAAACTTGGCAGGTGGAAGAGAGAGTGGGGAAACATGATGTGATATATTTTGGTAGCAAGCGCAGAGAAGATGAATATTATTTAAATAGAGAAAGACTGTAGAAAGCTGCAGCATAGAGAAATTTGGGAGTTCCCATTCTTAAGTCACAATAAAACAAGCATTCAAGTTCAGTATGTAACAGGGAATGCAAATGGAATGTTGGCCTTTATTTCAAAAGGAAAGGAAAATAGAAATCGGGAAATGTTAAAACAATACAAGGCCTGAGTCAGACCACAGATGGAGTAGTGTGAACAGTTTGCGCCCCTTTTTGAAGGAAGGATCTACTGACATTAGAAGCAGTTCAGTAAGGTTCACAAAGTGAGATTGTGTATAGTGGGATTGAGTTAGGATATAATTCAGTTTGGTTCAGTAAGTTGGGCCTGTAGTCATTGGAGTCCAGAAGAATGAGATGAGAATGTACACAATATGCTTAGGTGCTTGACAAGGGAGACATAGGAAGGATGTTTTCCCTTCTAGGAGAGTTTGGAACCAGAGGACATAATTTCAGGATAATGGGTCATCCATTTAAGACTGGGATGAAGAAGAATTCTTTCTCTGAGAGAGCCATGAATCTTTGAAATTCACCATCACAGAAAGCCTTAAAGAGTGGGCAATTTAGTATATACAAGGCTGACACAGATTTTTAACCAGGAAGACAGCCAAGTGTTATCGAGAAAAGAGATAATGGGAACTGCAGAGGCCCAAAACGTCAGCTTTTGTGCTCCTGAGATGCTGTTTGGCCTGCTGTGTTCATCCAGCTTCACATTTTGTTGTCTTGTTATCGAGAAAAGGCAGGTTAGTGAGGTTGAAAATTATTCAATCAGCCATGGGCTGAATGGTCTACTGCTTCGAGATCTTATGATCTTATGGACATGCGGCCAAAGTTGTCAGGTATATAGATGAGTTTTTTTTGTGTATCATTTATAAACCGCTGGATATGCAAATATAAATTCAGATACATTGTGGGAAATTGGAAGGGAAATAAATCAGGCAAGTTGTTCCTGTAGGCTGTATTGTGCTAACATGCAGCGCTGATTTCACCCTCTTATCTGTGGGGAATTAACACCACTGGGGTTTAATTTCCTATTTTCTACTGCTTAACTTGATCTCAACAAATTCCTGTCTATCCTACATTAACACATCAGTTGAATATGCTAATACCTGTACTAGAAGAGCATAAGAGGACACTTCAACAAAGGCAAAATACTATGTATATTGGAAATCTGAACTAAAAAGAGAAATGGTTCAAAATGCTCTGTTTTTATTATGTAAGTATGTACCTGATGGGAATGCACAAACCAGTGAGTGAACATACCTCACAGAAAATTAACCCATAGCTGCGGGTTGTATGCAACAGAATCAGCAAAACAGCAAACAGTCCAAACAATACTCAAAGAAGAATAGGCCTCAAAGGACTATGCTTTTATTTGTGTGCTGAGTGTCACAGTAGTGTATATATATTCATTAGAAGCAGATTCATGATATTGTGTGACATAATACCCTTTGAAGTCTTGCACTATGTATAGCATCAGTTACCTTTTATACGCATGAAGTAACATAAATTTCATGTAAGCATTAGCGAGTTTTGAGAAGATTGTAAGCATTAAATTGATTGTGGTATTTTTCACAGGCTATTGATTAATATAAATTTTCATGTGTATCGACAAGATTGTGATTGACAACACACTGAGAATGTTGCAAAAACTCAGCAGGTCTGGCAGAAGCTGGGGAGAGAGGGTCAGAGTTAATATTTCAAGTCCCATATGACTTCATCATAACTGGGTTGGGTTCTGAGTTCTGAAGAAGGGTTGGCAGACTCAAAGCATTAACTCAGTTTCTCTTTGTACTGATTCTGCCGGATCTACTGAGTTTCTCCACCATTCCCTGCATTTGTTTCAGATTTCTAGTATCTGCAGTATTTCAGCTTTGTAAAATTGTAATGGAGTTTGGAGACTGACTTGAGAATCAAGCTCCACAGGACAGCCCAGCTGGTTGCAGGTTTCGAAGCAACAATTGTCGCCCTCAAAACAACTCAACTAATCTTTTCCCACTCTAACAGATCCCTGTTTTTAACAGTGCATTACCCTTCACCACCCACCCATTCTCATTTGCTCATCACGGGTCACCTAACTCCCCTTCCCACCTTCCACCTTTCTCTCCCCAACTGTTGCAGTTTTCACTGAGTGGCCAATTCAATCTTCAAGCCTCAAAAAGGGCCCACAGTGTAATCAAGGCTTTTGGAAATGATAGTTTTGATTGGCATTCTCAGCAGGAGGTGATTCACTAGAGGTGGCATCACAATGCAGTCACCATTATGCCCACACAATGGGCATTTCACAGCACAAGTGGGAGAATTGTAATTAGTTCTCCCCCTTTCTCATCCACTGGTGCAGTTGCTTCTTCAAGAGTATCCCACAGGAATCGACCTACATTGTCTCCAAGTCTAACAATGCTTCTATCTTGAAATGTTTATCTTTACATTCAAATCTCTCCAGGGCTTCACTTCTTCTTATCTCCATGCCCCTACTCCGGTCCAAAAATGTTCTGAAGAGCACAACATGCCTGCGCTTCCAGATTAAAATGTATTCCTCACTTCCTGTTTTCCACCATTACTTTCCAGTTGCCTGGACCAAAAGTTCTTCAGTTCTTGCCTCAAAGTTTTCAAACTGTGTGTGCCTCTTTCCACATAATCTAGATCTTTAGCTGACCTTTTTGTTGCCTGTTCCAAATTCCCATTCCATTACTCAGTCTTCAATTTTCAATGAATTATTGTCCCATACAGCATTCTAGGATACATTTTTATGGGCGGCATGGTAGCTCAGTTGTTAGCACTGCAGCCTCACTGCACCAGGGACCCAGGTTCAGTTCCCGCCTCGGGCGACTGTCTGTGTGGAGTTTGCACATTCTCCCCATGTCCGCGTGGGTTTCCTTCGGGTGCTCCAGTTTCCTCCCACAGTCCAAAGATGTGCAGATTAGGTGGATTGGCCATGCTAAATTGCCTGTAGTGTTCAGGGGTGTGTGTGTTATAGGGGGATGGGTCTGGGTGGGATGCTTTAAGGGGCTGTGTGGACTTGTTGGGCCGAAGGGCCTGTTTCCACACTGTAGGGAATCTAATCTAATCACAATTTTAAAGGAGATGTACAAATACAAGTTAAAATTGCTTCCAAATTCGGTCTAACTTCATGTAATTCGCTCGTAGAATAAACATTGTAGTCAACATTTCTATGACCAGTATTCGCTACATACATAATCATGAATTGTTGAGATTATTTTCTCTCATTTTCACATGACCCTAAGGGAGGTAGGCCAACAAAGGTAGAAGAACAATAAATAAATAAGAATTCCCACCATTGTTTCAGTAAATCCAAATTTCCTTTTCTAATATATTCCCTTGTTCTTGTATCATGGCATATTTTAAAACACAGTAATTGTGTAACTCTGAATGGTTAGCATTTTTCAGTTGCCACTGGAATTTTTGTGTTTCCAATGAAATTATGAATGCCTTTTTGTCTTGTCGTATGTTGAGTTACACAGAGTCTCCAAATTAGGAACAGGACACATTAATCCAACTCGTCTGTGGTACCATTTATGCAATGCATGAACATTTTTCCAACCCTTCTTGTCTAACCCCCACATCCTTCTGTATCTTTCTCCCTCATCTGCTTAACTTGCTTCCCCCCACATGCATCTATTTCATCCTTACTATCAACTCTGCATGATGGTGAGTTTTACATTGTTATTCTTTTGGCCACACAGTTTTTACTGAGATAGCTAATTCATTTAATAGTCACTGTCTGGTGCATATCTGCTAGCTTGCCACCAACCTCCACAGCAAAGATTGTATTGGACCAGTCCTCCTCAAGATCCATTGAGTCAGGCAGGATTTTAAAAATAATCACTGCTTACGCTACCTCAGGATGACTGGTCTACTCTGGCTGTGAGATTCTCTGTTTGTACGTGTCACCCATTCCCCAAACCTAAGTTATGTTCCTCCATTCACCCACTCCGTTAAGCCTTATACCTCATTCCCTGATTGCAAATTTAAGTACCTCCAGCCAACAACTCCACCTCCCGCCATGGCTGTTGAAACTCTTCATCTACAGCTGTACCCCTCCATCTACTGCCAAGGCTTCCATAAACTCCATGGCCACCTCCAATCCCGGTTATCTATTGCATTAAACAAAGTGGCGTCATAGTGACATTAGGATCCGTTAAAAAAAAACACAATTTTCTGAACGCTTCATTCATTACTTCACATTTCCTTATAAGAAACTCACTTCACCTCTGGCCAATGAAGATATTAATCATCTGGATCATTTAAAATATGGATAGCAGAAACTGCAATCAATTTAATCTTCATTACTTTGTTAATATAAATGTCAGGCAATTTTCAGAACAGCTCAGAAAGCCAGGCTGATTAATTATCAATGTTTCCCCTCTGTCTCAGCTGTTTCAGTATTCTGGTGAATGTTTGGATGCCTTGAGAAGAATTCTCCACTATCCCTTTTCTGGAATTCTGGTTCAAGCAATATGACTTCCTTATTCTTCCCAGCAAAATGTACTGTATCTACTTCATCGGGAAGAAACATAGCCAAAGGATTTTAAATGTTTTTGTTTATTTTGGGGTCCAGCGACTTCATTGGGGAAAAATCAGAAAAGCAAATGATTAGCCTTTGATTTGGGAATAGTATGATGCATTTAAGAGATCACTCCTAGGAATGTTGCTGGAATCCCAACTTGGGCTCAGTTAATGATTTATTTATCCTTGCGCATGATGATTGAGCACCTGTATCACAGTGACTCCGCAGTACATTGTATGGATCATTTAAAGAATACTTGGAGAGTCCAGACATCCAATGCTGGTACAGCCAATGACTCCCCAATCCCATTAGAGAAAACAAAAAAAAAGAAGTACATGGGAACACTATCACCTCCAAGTCACACCCATAATGATCTTGAAGTTCCCTCATCACTGCTGGGCCAAAATGTAGGAAGTTCAGTTGTAACAGTACTATCAGACAACCTTCACCACACAGATTGCAGTGATTCAAGAAGACAACTCACCGTTATCTACTCAAGGGCAATTAAGCATGAACAATCAATACTGATCTTTCCTTCAATATACACATCTAATGAATGAATGAGGAAACAAATGATCAGCAAAGCAGAAAACAGGCGTCAGTCATCTGCTGTAAGTGGATAATGGATGTTGCTACAATCATTTTGCCTACAGCATCACAGAGTTATTATTGTGCAGAAGAAGGCCATTCAGCCCATCACAACTGCACTGGAAAACATTCATCTGAGACTCCAATGATATTACCACTACTCCACTACCTGCCACATTGCAGTTAGAGCTTCATTTACAACAAGGGATAAAAGTCAAAGCTGGCTGCTGCAGGTCAATATCCAGTTGCAGTTCTTTTCCAGAGATAATAGGAACTGCAGCTGGAGAATCCGAGATAACAAGGTGTAGAGCTGGATGAACACAGCAGGCCAAGCAGCATCTTTGGAGCTGGAAAGCTCACGTTTCGAGCCGAGACCGTCCATCAGAAATAGGCCTGAAACGCCAGCTTTCCTGCTCTTAAGATGCTGCTTGGCCTGTTGTGTTCATCCAGCTCCACACTTTATTAGTGCAGTTCTCTTACAGTCAAGTTTACTTTGCACATACTTAAAATCAATTTGCAAGTTGTGCACTGCAAAATTACATTTAAAAGCAGATTTCACCGGAGGCAGTCAGATGGGAGAAATCACTGTGGTTGCATTTGCAGTTTTTCTACCCACAGAGACTAGAAGCTTGGTAGTTACAACAATGAGAAGGCATCTTTAATTATGATCCTTAATCGAAGTTGGTACCTTCACTCTGCAACCCCCAAAAATAAAAACACACACACCTGCAAGGCAAAATAGGTTCTTCTCTCTCTGGACAGAGCTAATTAAACATTGTATTTTCTGGATTTATGTGTGGCCTTTGCCATCACTGTTAATTTATCTCAGTGAAACTAGCTTAAGGACATTATACATAGAAACAGTACATCTTCTGCTTTCATGAACTGTTGCACTCAAAGCAATGGGTGGGTTGAGCCTACATAGGGCTGGCTTGGTTTTAACATTATTGTTCTTTCCTTTACCTCCGTCAACTGAGAACAGAAACATATATTTGTACAGCTCTTTCTTCAAAAGTCTCAATTGTGGCTCAGTGGAGACCATTCTTACGTTTAAATTGGATGTTTTTGAGGTTTCAAAGCACACTTCAGTGCGTTAACTATATAATCTGGGCAGATTCTTGGAGGTGAGAGCTAGGATTTAATGAAATTCCGGAAATTGGGCTAGGTGATGGGCAGGAGGGAAAACAGAAAACCATTTGTACAGCAGTGGGAATAGGCTGAGACAGGCAAGATGTTAAATGCCAAGGCTCACTATTGGAGCACTTACAGGCCAATATCCCGGAGTCCACCGGCATTAATTGGTAGTTCAGAGCTTTTCTTAAATTCTTGCGGGGCTCAAGCTCCTCCTGGCAGTTGCTTGGAAAACACTTCCAGACTTTTTTAGTGACCTCATTGTTTTATAGGCACTTAAAGCCTGATCAAAGAACACAGAATTGGGAAGCAAGGTCACCCAATGAAGAGCCAAATCTCTTGGCCTTTACTTCAAGCTCACTAGTGATTTCCTCTCTGTAGCCCCAGTCCATCCACGCTCATATGACTACAAGAATCCAGCAACTATCCCTGGTGGTGGCTTCACTGAATGACCAGCAGCAGTTATTGCCGTGCTGGGGTAGCCAGGCCTGCTCTCCACTTGACTGCACTTAAATGGCAAGTGAGTGTTGCTTGGAGAGGCATCATGAGTTTTCCACTAGTTCTCCCACCAATGAGACTACACATGTCAACCAACATTAAATTCCATGTGAGGGTGAAATGCATACCTGTGGTCATGCTCCTGTTCTCAACTGGGCAGAGGAGAAATCAGGAAATTATATTTAAGAAAGCCAGGGGGTGCTATGGTTCCTACTTAGCAAAACAGTGCCCAAAAACAGATAACAAGGTGTAGATAACAAAGTGTGGTGTTGCATGAACACAGCAGGCCCAGCAGCATCTTAGGAGTACAAAAGCTGACATTTCAGGACTAGACCCCAATTTCTGAAGAAGAAGGGTCCAGATCCGAAACTTCAGCCTTCCTGCTCCTCTGATGCTGCTTGGCATGCTGTGTTCATCCAGCTCTACATCTTGTTACCTCAGATTCTCCAGCATCGGCAGTTCCTACTATCTCTGAGATCTGTTGGACTTGCCTACAAAGAGTGTTCACTTATAATAATCATCAGGTCTGCTGTGACCCTCACAACAACCTGAAATGCCACTTTCAAACAGAAATGTTGCATCAACATTGACACCATCGCAACAACTGCGCAGCAACATGAATCCAGATGCAGCTTCTTTCTCTTACAGGTTAACAGGGTCACCAGTGAGTTGACACGGGGTTCAGCACATCTCAGTGCTAGAAAATTGGTCTGACTGTATTGAAAGATGATGCCTCTGCTCTCCCAAGTCATACATCAGCTATGGCAGTGATGATGACAAGACTTGTATCAGGGCATGCCCCAACAGCGCTTTTCAATCAATACTACAAATTTTCAGTGTTAATGTATCTTTACACAGTAAATGTGTTGACTGTACCAAGGTGATTTACACCTCCATTGAATTAATATTGGAACACATTTGCAAGTGAAAATTGCCAAGTTTGCTTATTCTGAAAGTTGATTTCTCATTTATTTTTCTTATTGGATTTATGTTAATTGACTGCCCACAGAAGTAACTGATAAGATCATCACAGCATTTTTGTTTTCTGAGCCATTCTGTAACCCATTACAACTCAATCTTCAACCTGAAAATTATAACGCCAGAAGTTTTAAATACACACACGAGCCAAAGCAAACTTACACATACATACGTACATGCACATACTGCCGACTTGACTCAATGATAATGTTCATGCCGCTATGTCAGAATGTTATGGACTTGGTCGCCAGAATAATTCACACACTCCGTTCTAATGTCTTAGAACAATCTTCGAAGATTATAACAATGGCAGAGAGATATTCCTTTGTCTGAGACCAAGTGCAGATGGTCATGAAGGGTCACAAAGCACATTTTCAACGATGGGCAAAACTCCAATGATCTAATAAATAATCACTCAACGAACGTCATGCCTCAACTAACTGTATTCAAACAATATAATTATAACAGTATAATTGCTGGGCTGTTAATCCAGAGACCCTGATAGCATCCTGGGGACTTGGGTTCGAGATCCTGATAGCATCCAGGGGACTTGGGTTCAAATGCTGCCAGGGACCCAGGCTCAATATAATCAAAACAAATTTACCAATTACTCAGTTCTTTGATATTTGTAAAATATTGGTGTGTACAATTTGCTTGTTCTGTTGGTTAATATTCATAGTTAATTTGTTAGGTACGTTCAAAAATAATAGAAGAGAAAAGAACAAATAGCACTAATACCAGTGAGAAGAATTAAATGCTCAGTCAAAATCTGTTCTCAGGCATTAAAGGAGGAAATAAACTTTCATCTCAGCACCTCATATCTGCATATAGTATATTCATGAGGACTTGTATGTTTTAACTAAAGCTAAGCAATTTGCAATAAAGTGGAGTATGATTTCTTCAGCATGACATGCTTCAAGAGGATTCAGTAAGATGGTGTCTGGGGCTTTTATAACATCTGGTCACTTGCTATAATATTGTGAGAATGTTATGAGCATGTTGATTAAAAGTATATAGTGTGTGACCTATAACATGTAACTCAAAATTGGTGCTTGTTAGTGCATTGCTGTTGAGAAGCAGTTAGGAAAAAGTGAAGTTTGTTTCCACATTTTTTAAATGTAATTTCAGGAGTTGACTCGTATTAGTTCTAACACTGTGCCCCAAGTTGGTATTCTTTCTTTATTTATTCACAGGATGAAGGTGTGGCTGGTCAGGCAGCATTTATTGCCCATCCTTATTGCCCCGAAGGCCATTATGAGTCAACCCCATTGCTGTGGTTCTGGAGTTGCATATAGGCCAGACCAGGTAGCAATGGTAGTTTCCTTCCCTACAGAGAATTAGTGAACCACATGGGGGTTTCCAACAACTGGCAATGGATTCGTGGTTATCATTAATTCCAGATATTCCTGAATTCAAATTCCACTGTTTGTCATGGCAGGATTCGTATCCTGGTTCCCATGAACATCACCTGGGTGTCTGGATTCACAGTCCAGCTTTGATACTACTAGGTCATCGCCTCCCGTGTATATATAGCTATTTGTGTCATTTTTCCCTCCTGATGTTTTCATCAGCTACCTGCTGTCCTCAGCAATGGTAGCAGTAGCTTTCCTCATAACTATTGATTCTCTTTTGCTGGAATGAACACTTGCTGCTCCCTTCCTCTCCTCTCAAACCATTCCACCCCACCCCCCAACCAACACCCCAACTTTGGGAATTGCTTGTCTGTAAATTGCATGGCCAGCTTGACTCCTGCTTGTTTATATCTAAAAGATAGCATCACAGGAGCAGCAAAATTCAAAGGATTCATTCAGATATGATGTTTCTGGACTCTCTGAATTTTCGGTTCGTGTTGCTCATTCAGAGGACAAGTGCCCGAGAATAAGACTGGCCACACTGAAGTAGTTTAGTCTCAGTGGGTGGGGAGAGAGCGTTTACAAGGCTGGAAGGAAAGATGGAACTGAAGGGAAATTGTAGGCTACAGCTAATCGATGCTGGTATTTGAAGATGAATGCATAAAATTTGATGCACAGGCTGAACTAGAACACCAACAAGGATGGTAAAGGATTAATGATTGGTGCTGTCTTCATACCTACAAGTTCCACTTCAAACCACTCACCATCCTAACTTGTGTACACTTCTGGGGAGGCAATTTCCCAATGGTATAATTGCAGGACTGTTAATCTGGAGACCCTGATAGTGTCCTGGGGACCCTGGTTTGAACACTGTCTTGGCAGACAGTGGAATTGAAATTCAATAAAATATCTGGAATTAAGAATCTGTTTTGGCCATGAATCCATCTTTGACTGTTGGAAAAGCCCATCTGGTTCACTAATGTCCGTGAGAGAAGAAAACTGCCACCCTTACCTTATCTGGCCTGAATGTGACTTCTGGCCCACAACAATGTGGTTGACTCTGAACTGAACTCTGGACAATAGACAACAGACAATAAACAATAGACAATAGGTGCTGGAGTAGGCCATTCGGCCCTTCAAGCCAGCACCAACATTCATTATGATCATGGCTGATCATCCACAATTAGTATCCTGTTCCTGCCTTACCCCCATAACCCTTGATTCCACTATCTTTAAGAGCTCTGTCTATCTCTTTCATGAAAGCATCCAGAGAGTTTGCCTCCACTGCCTTCTGGGGCAGAGCATTCCATATATCCACCACTCTCTAGGTGAAGAAGTTTTTCCTCAACTCTGTTCTAAATGGCCTACCCCTTATTTTTAAACTGTGTCCTCTGGTCCTGGACTCACCCATCAGCGGAAACATGCTTCCTGCCTCCACAGTGTCCAATCTCTTAATAGTCTTATATGTCTCAATCAGATCCCCTCTCATCCTTCTAAACTCAAGAGTATACAAGCCCAGTCGCTCCAATCTTTCAACATATGATAGTCCCGCCATTCCGGGAATTGACCTTGTGAACCTACGCTGCACTTCCTCAATAGCAAGAATGTCCTTCCTCAAATTGGGAGACCAAAACTGCACACAATACTCCAGGTGTGTCTCACCAGGGCCCTGTACAGCTGCTGAAGGACCTCTTCGCTCCTGTACTCAATTCCACTTGTGATGAAGGCCAACATGTTATTAGCTTTCTTCACTGCCTGCTGTACCTGCATGCTTGCCTTCATTGACTGATGTACAAGAACACCAAGATCTCGTTGTGCTTCCCCTTTACCTAGCCTGACTCCATTGAGATAGTAATCTGCCTTCCTGTTCTTGCCACCAAAGTGTATAACCACACATTTATCCACATTAAACTGCATCTGCCATGCATCCGTCCACTCACCTAGTCTGTCCAAGTCACCTTGTATTTTAATAACATCCTCCTCACATTTCAGACTGCCACAGATGGGCAATAAATGTTGGCTGGTGAGTGATACCCTCATCCCGTGAATGAATTTTAAAAAATACTTTAGGGAAGATATGATCACATTGGAGAGAGTGCAGAAGACGTTTAAAAGAATCAATCCAGGTCTGAAAAATTTCAATTGTAAGGATAGTTTGGCAAAGTTGGGACTATTCTGTTCAAAGAGGAGGAGGCAAAGATGAGAACGAGAGATTATAGATGTTATTTTTGTATTACCTGCAAACTTACAAATTATTGTCCTCCAAATCATTTGAGTATATATTTTATACATATATATTACAAACAACAATGGTCCCAGCACTGAACCCTGAAGAACACCACTGGCCACAGATCTCCAGTCAAAAACACCTTTCCACAGCTACTCACTGCCTTCAATAACTAAGTCAGCCCTGCATCTATCTTACCAGCTCATTGCGGACCCCGTGTGACCTCACCTTCTGTATAAGCAGGCCATGAGGGATGTGGTCCATTGTGTTGCTAATGCCCTTGCAGACAACATCCACCACTCTGCCCTCATCAATCACCTTTGTCACTTCCACAAAATACTTAGCCAAGTTTGTGAGATATGACCTTTTCTGCATAAAGTCATGCTGCCTGTCATTTATTAGTCCATACTTTTCCAAATGTGATAAATCCTGTCCCTAAAAATCTTCTCCAATAATTTCCCTACTGCTAATGTAAGGCTTACCAGCCTGTGATTTTCTGGATTACCCCTGTTGCGCTTCTAAACAAAACAAAAACATTAGCTATTCTCCACTCCTCTAGGATCTCTCTTGTGGCAAAAGAGAATATAAAGATTTCATAGAAACCTCCAGCAATCTCCTCACCTGCCTCCCTCAACATTCGGGGTTAGATCTCATCAGGTGCAGGGGACTTGTTGGCTTTAAAACTGTCCAAAACTCCCAACACCTTCACTGTTTTTATAATGACATGTCCTAGATTGTGAACATATCCCTCTCTAGACGCAACAATTCACCACATCTTTCTCCTTTGTGAATTCCAATGAAAAATATTTGTTAAAGACATTACCCATATCCTCTGGCTTCATGCATAAGTTTCCTTTTTTATCTTTGATTGGATCTACCCTTTCCCTAGCAGCCCTCTTTCTCCTTATAATGGATATTACATATTGCATCTAGCCCCAATAACTTTTGTATCCCATGGTTGACAAAAATCTATCTTGCACTGCCTTAAATACTATCCATAACATATAGTAATGATTCAGCTAAGGGGACTAAGTACAATATATCCTAATTTGTAGGTGGTACAAAACAGGATGGAAGAGTTAACTTTGAGGAGGGTGCATAGATACTTCAGTGTGGTTTTTACAAGTTCAGCATGCTGGCAAATGCATGGCCAATGCAATATAATGTAAGTACATGAGACATTGCCCACTTTGGTAGCAAAAACAAGACCATTATCTGAATGGTGATAGACTGGGATTGAGGGAGGTGCAACGATATCTGGGAGTCCAAGTCTAGCAGTCACTGAAATAAACATACAGTTGCAGCAGTGGGTGAGGAAGGCAAGAGGCATGCTGACCTTCATAGCAAGAGGATTCAAGTATAGGAGCAGGGACATCTTGCTGCAATTACACAGGGCCTCGTATGGAACACATCTGGGGTATTGTGTGCAGTTTTGGTCTCCTCACCTGAGGAAGGATGTTTGGCTACGGAGGGAATGCAAAAAAAGGTTTACCACATTGAGTCCTGGCAGGACTGACTAAACAGACATTTGGCTAGCTATACTTGCTGGAATTGAGAAGAATTAGTGGAGGAGGAGATCTCATTGAAACCCATAAAATTCTAACAGGACTACACAGGGTAAATGCATGAAGGATGTTCCTGACAACTGGGGAGTGCAGAACCAGGTGTCACAGTTTGAGGATATGGGGTAGGCCATTTAAGATTGAGATGAGGATAAACCTCTACAACCAGAGAATTATAGAATCCCTACAACATGGAGGCACGCCATTCAGCCCATCAAGTCCACGTAGAGGTATCCCACCCAGACTACCACATCTTTGTGACCCTGTATTTTCCATGGCCAATCTACTTAGTCAGGGACTGTGTGACAGAGCTGGAGGAAACCCACGCAGACTCACCTGCTTTGGGACTGGTCTTATGAAAATTCTCCACCTGGGAGAATGTGCAAACTCCACGCAGGCAGTCACCCAGCAGTGAAATTGAACGCCAGTCCCTGACACTGTGAGGCAGCAGTGCTGACCACTGAGCCACCGTGACTGGTGACCCCGAGGAACTCCCTGCCAAGAAAAGTAGTGGAGACCAAAATATTGAATGTTTTTAAGGAACGGGTAGATTTGATTCTTAGGACTGAAGATATCAAAGATTATGGAGAGAAAGTGGGAGAGGTTACTGAGTTGGCTGACCAACCGTGATCATTTTGAATGACAGAGCAGACTTGAAGGGCTGAAAGGTCTACTCCTATTGCTAGTTTCTAGATTTCCATATAAAAATAATCTACAAGTTCCCAATCCTCTAAGAGAAAAATAATTCTACTCGTCTCTGTCCTACAAGGATGATGCCTCACAAAATACACAGTAAAACGGAGAATGGCAAAATGGAGAAATGAAAGATGTGTTAGACTAACTGGCAACAGTAGAAACAATAGTGGCAGCTGCTGTCTGAAGAGATTGGAACAGTGCTTACAATCATAGCTTTAATTCACTATTTGACATCTGCTCCTCTATTCTCTGTACAGCACTATGTTAAGGGGATTATCCAAATACAAGTTACTGCTGTTCGAGGTCACACTATGTTGATTGAATTATGTGTTCTCTGCAGTTTGTTTTTAAATAGTGCTGTACTCCACCAGAACATTCTTCATTGAGAATTATGCTTATCTAACATAAATAATTACATTAATATATTCCACCTTTAATTATCAACCAGATGGCAAAATGAGGAAAAGGTATTACAGATTTTATCTTGTGTTCATTTGTCAACTAATATATTGCTCCCACCTCATTATGGGAAGGAATGCAACCAAAAAATAAAAACGTTTTGTAATTTTGGGGCTGGCCTTATGAAAAGACTCAAATGCTAAGTGCTTTGTTCAATCCTTAATGGAGATGTCAACCTATTAAAATAAAAGACAAAGAAATTATAGGTGAATATAATAATCATTCTGCAGTGTAATTCTGAAGATCAGATTTTGCAGTGGCTTAGCACACTTCCCCTCAGGGACTTTGACATTAAATCTGACAATGCTAATGAGATGGGAGTGTTCCACCTTCAATGGATAACAACATCCATTTGGGATATGTTTGCAATCCTGTTTGATGAGATGCATTTCAAAGCCTGTGTCTTATCCACAAGCTATGACTGCTTATTCGCTCTGCAGCACTGTAAAACTTTGATATACCAGCCTCTCATTGTTGCCAAAACCCTTCAGCCCATCTTTAAAAATCCCCCAAACTTGTTCATTCTAACATTGTCATCTTCAGCCTCCATTTCCTTTCTGTACAGCTCATCCAATATCTTCCCTGCGAGACTGATTCAGGCTCGCTCAGTTTTGCATGTTCATGACCACCGATCATAATCCTGGATTATGTAGAATCTATTAAACTTTGATTACTACATAATCACTGACATTCATTTACTACATACTTCAAAAAAAGGCTCACATGGACAAAAATTGACTGAAGCTGTAAATTCAGTGGCTGCTTGGGAGGAGGGAGTCATGGGGGTGAGAGAGAGTGAGAAAGAGAGAGAGAGAGAGAGAGAGAGAGAAAAGTCAATCTCTGGAATGTCTTATGATGAAAAGTGGTTAGCACTGCTGTCTCATGGCGCACGGGACCTGGGTTCAATTCCAACCGCGGGTGACTGTACGTGTGGAGTTTACACATTCTCATCCTCTGACACTTCCGCCATCTACAATCCGACCCCATCACCAAAGACATTTTTTCCATCCCCACCCTTGTCTGCCTTCGGGAAACACCACTCTCTCTGTGACTCGCAAGTCCACTCCACACTCCCCTCCAAGCCCACCACACCCAGCACTTTCCCCTACAACCGCAGGAAGTGCTACACCTGCCCCAACACCTCCTCCCTCACCTCCATCCCAGGCCCCAAGATGACTTTCCACATCAAGCAGAGGTTCACCCGCACATCCTCCAATGTGTATACTGCATCCACTGTACCCGGTGTGGTTTCGTCTACATTGGGGAAACCAAGCGGAGGCTTGGGGACTGCTTTGCAGAATGCCTATGCTCGGTTCGCAGTAAACAACTGCACATCCCAGTCATGAACCATTTCAACTCCCCCTCCCATTCCTTAGACGACATGCCCATCCTGAGCCTCCTGCAGTGCCACAATGCTGCCACCCGTAGGTTGCAGGAACAGCAACTCATATTCCGCATGGGAACCCTGCAGCCCAATGGTATCAATGTGCATTTCATCAGCTTCAAAATCTCCCCTCCCCCCACTGCATCCCAAAACCAGCCCAGCTCATCCCCGCCTCCCTAACCTGTTCTTCCTCTCACCTATCCCCTCCTCCCTCCTCAAGCCGCACCTCCATTTCCTACCTACTAACCACATCCGCCCCCTTGACCTGTCCGTCCTCCCTGGACTGACCTATCCCCTCTCTACCTCCCCACCCATACTCTCCTCTGCGCCTATCTTCTCCTCTCGCCATCTTCAGTTCGCCTCCCCCTCCCTCCCTATTTATTTCAGAATCCTCTCCCCATCCCCCTTTTCTGATGAAGGGTCTAGGCCCGAAACGTCAGCTTTTGTGCTCCTGAGATGCTGCTTGGCCTGCTGTGTTCATCCAGCCCCACACTTTGTTATCTTGGAATCTCCAGCATCTGCAGTTCCCATTGTCTCTGATCACATTCTCCCTGTGTTTGTTTGGGTTTCCTCCGGGTGCCCCAGTTTCCTCCTTCAGTCCAAAGATGTGCAGACTGGATGGATTGCCCATGTTAAATTGCCTGTAGTGTTCAGAGGTATGTAAGCTAGGTCAATTATCCATGGTAAATGTGACTTACAGGGATGTGGTATGAGTGGAATGTTGTTTAGAGGGTCAGTGTGGACATGATGGGCTGAAAGACATCCTGTAAATTGTACTGTGAATTCTGTGATTGTTAGTGTCAAGGGAGCTTAAAGGGAGAAAAGAAACTGAACTTGTTGCTTTCTGGGACTATCTCAGACAGTGAACAAAGGCAGCAGGCTGGCGAGAGGCTATACTTGTGTATTCCCACTTTTAAAAATGCATAGTGACAGGGATTAAAGCAACCTTCAATCCTGGTGTGTGTATGTAAATGCCTGTTGTTTTAGTATGATGGGTCACAGCTCTGAGGATGAACTCAGGCTCCAGGTTTCAGAGCTCAGGCAGCAGTTGGAGTCACTGACCTGCATTCATGAGGCAGAGAACAATGTGGATAGCATTTTCCAAGCGGTGGTCACATTTCACCATCGGTGTGGGAGCAGGGCAGGTAGGGAATGGATTGCAAAGCAATCCAAAAGAAACAGATAGGTGATATGGCAGCACACAGCCGTCCTGCTCCTTGAACAGACTTCCATTCTGGTTACCAGTGAAGGTGATGGATCCTTGGAGGAAGGCAACAAGAGTTAGTTCAGTGGCACCATCTGTGTCCCAGCTAACCAGAAGGGAAGGGAGAAGCATTGATAGAAGAGTCTTTCAGAGAACAGAGTGAGACTTGTACAGCCATCAATGTCATTCCCTTGATGAAGGATGACAGAGAGTGACTGCAGAACATTCTTCTGGGGGAAGGGCCAACAGCTAGAGGTCATTGGTACAAACCGCATAAGTAGGAAGGGAGATGTAAGTTCTGCTGTCAAAATTCAGGGAGTGAGGTGGAAAATCAACAAGTGAAAATGTCACCTCGCACCACCCCCGACCCTCCATATTACTCCCAGTGTCACGTACAATTAAGTACAGAAATGGAAAGATTTAGGAGATGACCATGTGGCTGGAAAGATGGTGCAGGAGGGTGAACTGGGATATGGCACAGAGAAGATGGCGCCTGCACAAGCTGGATTAGTTGCATCTCAACAGAAGTAGCACCAGGCCCCTTGCAAGGTGTTTCATATGTGCCCTTCGGGAGGAGAAAACTGGCCAGGGTTGTGGGAATGAGGAGAGTCTATCAGAATGTAATTCAAGAATGCAAAAATCCTGGAAAAGACAGATAGCACTAGAATAGAGAATAATAAGTTGATATGTGGATTCGTAGGAAGGAAAAAAGCAATTTATTCGAAATCATGATGACACTACATGTGTGAATGTGTGCGATGCAGTTCAGAAAATGAAGAAGTTACAGATGCAGGTTTTCTTGGGATTATGTTGCAGCAATAATGGAGACCTGCTTAAGGAAGGGCAGGCCCCTTGCTTAATATGCAAGGTTACAAGGTGTTCAGAGGAAATAGAGAGGGAAAAAAGGAGAATGGGGTGTCATTTCTGATTTAGAAGGCCATTGCACTACTGCAGAAAGAGGAGTAAGCAGGTAACTAGAGTGAAAGCCAGTGGTAAAACATGGCGCTTGGGGATCGGTGGCTTTGTCATTGGTTGGATCTGGTGCTCTCAGCAGAGAAGTGATGGCAGAAGGGCACCGCAGTGACATTAGTGAGATGGGGCTATCAGCGAGAGATGAGACTCTGACATTGGAGGGCCCAGTGCAAGCAGCAAGGAGGTGGTGGTGGAGAAGAACTGGCCCAGCAGCAAAAGATGGCCCCTGAGGATCATCAACTTCAACGTTGGTTGTATCTGGTGTAGACAGCGACGAGGCAGTGAAAGAGGGATGGTGGTGATGAAGAGCTGGCTCAGGACTGATGACAAAGTGTAAAGCTGGATGAACACAGCAGGCCAAGCTTCATCCAGCTTCACACTTTGTTATCTTGGATTCTCCAGCATCTGCAGTTCCCATTATCTCAGGACTAATGAAGCCTCTTTGAGCCATATTTTGTATATTTTTGCTCTTGTACTTAAGTCTATTCTAAATATTGCCTGATCATGGCAACAGTGAAAAAGCTTTTCCCTGTATTTCACTGCTTTGCCTCACTGTAAAATACACGTGACAGTAAAATCATTCATTCAGTCTAAAATCGAGGGTGAAGGTAAATCCACTCAAGGGCAAAGGAGGGGATTTGTGGAACAAGAAGACGTGGGTTTTATTGATATGGTCCTTACTGCATGCATCATACCAGTGTTTAACAAGGAGAAAGATGTGGATGATAGTAAGTTTAGAGAGGTGTTTGTTGATTCTCTAAATCATGTCAATATGAAGAAGGAGGAGGCGTTGTGTGTCTCGAAAAGCATTCAAGTAGATAGGTCTCCACAGCCAGATATGATCTATCCTGATACTGAAGGAGGCAAATGAGGAGATTGCTGAAGCCTTGACAGAAATCTCTGTATCCTCTTTAGCCATAGGTGAGGCCCAGAAGACTGGGGAATAGCTAATGTTGTCATTTTACTCAAGATGGGCAACAACATTATATATCGTCCTTATATTTCCAGCTTCATTGCCACCATCAACGCAAAGTCTCATGATTATTACACTAAGCAGTCACTAAGGAATAGTTTATTTGATCATGAGGGGGCCCTACCCTGAGCCTCAGCTGGAAGAATCAATTCCCTGGGCAATAGTTGTGGGTTCACACTAATTTCCTTCAAATATGGCTCCACCAGCTGTGATGATACAGATAGTGGAAACATATCAATAAAATTTTTAATATTTTAAGCTTATGGCAGATTAAATCATTGGCTCAGGGACAGCAGACACCCAAATATAAAAGGTAATTGCACGCTATTGTCTTCTCAAAGTTGGAGCTGAGTTCAAATCTACATATCACATTAGCCATAGACACCTAAAAGGATGAGTTCCATTGACATTTATTTCTGAAGCTAAATGAGGAGAATGTGGTTGAATATTTTCAGATCTATGATTGGATAATCAAAGATCTTTACAAAAAATAAGTCGACATAGGGCAATCTGCCAAGCATGCCTGAAAATTACCCATAAATGGGCAACTAATATCAAAGATGTTTACTCTGATGTTTACTCATCCCAAAAGGTTAAAAGATAAAGCTTCTTACTCCCATGCTATTACTGTGTTGTCATTACTGAGGGTAAGGTTAATGGACCAGCTTTGGACACTCAATAAAAATAATTGCCCACCTGTGATATAATCCTAGGTGGTCAGACTGACTCTTAAACTGGCAGTGGGTCAACAGTTGTGCACATTCAGCAGGGAGCTATGAATTTCGCAACCTTTGACAGGCTGGGCCACCCAGTGGGGGGAGGGGACGAACTGGGCTGGTTTTGGGATGCGGTGGGGGAAGGGGAGATTTTGAAGCTGGTGAAGTCTGCATTGATTCCATTGGGCTGCAGGGTTCCCAAGCTGAATATGAGTTGCTGTTCCTGGCAAACATGAAGGGATCCCAGCTGGAATCTGCTCAGGAAATTATTCATCAAAGCGGCCAAATTACAAGTTACAATTCCGGGTCTAATTCACTACCAGTGGAATTGAGTCTGGGTAGCTAGAGACAGCTGGTGCACTTGAGTTTGAGCCACAGAGCTCCATTGAAACCTTAAAACATTTAGGGTAACACCAATAGGCATCTGCTCAAGGTCCTGGTACAATTATCACTCATACCTCGTTCTGCATCATTGAATTGTTACAGGGCAATATGGAGCTGTTCAGTTCATTGTGTGTACACCAAATTTCTGTGCATTTTGACTTGGTGCCACTCTTCTGCCTTCTTCCTAAAACCCTGCCAATTGTTCTGATGTAAATAATCATTTAATGTTGTCCACAGTGCCGCATTTTTACCTGCACCCATCTTACTTCTGGCCGGTGCTTTGCAAACCCACTCCAATCACTGTGTGAAGAAATGTTTCCTTACTTTGCATTTGAGAGACACACTGAAAATGGTGACTTTTGGTTGTTGAATTGAAACAAAAGTTCTGGAAAAACTCAACAGGTCTGGCAGCATCTGAGGAGTGAGAAACAAAGTTGATGTTTTGATTCCATAGTGATTCTTCCTCAGAGCGGTCTGGCTTTCAATCATTTTAAAAATAAGAATAGTTTCCTCATATCTTCTCTGTTAAAATCTCCTATGATAATAAAAACATCAATCAGATGTCCTCTTAGCATTTCTTCTCCAAAGAAAATAGTTCCAATCTATTCTCGTTACTGAAATTTCTCACTCCTGGAATTATTCTTGTAAACCTCTTCTGCACTTTCTTCGATGCATTCACTCCTTCCTGAAGTATGGTGCGCAGAACAGTATTCCAGCTGACATCTAACAAGTGTCCTATACAGGTTCTAGCATAACCTCCCTGCTGTGGCACTACATGCCCCTAAGGAGAAAGCTTGGATTACTGTATGTTTTCTTAGCAGGTCTCTCTGGTATCATTCAGGATTTTATCACCTGCAAATCCAGGTCTGCTGCTCCTTCAGAATTGTATTCTTCATTTTATATTGTGTCTGCTTGTTCCTTTTACCAAAACATATCACTTAACATTTCTCTGCATTCGACTTCATCTGTCACTGAACTGTTTACTCAACAAATTTGTCGATGTCTTTTTGAAGTTCTACACTGTCTTCCTTGAAGTTTACAATCTTCCTAAGTTTTGTGTCATGTGCAAGATCTGTATCATCAGCATAATTTGTTAAAATATTCCCTGGGGACTTCCACTACAAACTTTTCTCCAACCCCCAAAAATGCTGTTTGAACAACACTCATTGTTCACTATCACTGAGCCAGTTTTGTAACCATGTTCCTATTGCCTCTCTTATTCCACAACATATGGCTACCTCACTTTCTTCAGGTATGCCGCACACATCAAACTTGCTTTGCAAGTCCATGCATGTCACATTAACAGCCTTCCTTTCATTAAACACCCCCGTTAATTGAGCCAGGAGGGGGCACGAGAAAGGCTTGGCAGAAGGAATCCGGGAAAACACAAAGGCATTTTACACTTACGTGAGGAATAAGAGAATGGTCAAAGAAAGAGTAGGGCCGATCAGGGATAGCATAGGGAACTTGTGTGTGGAGCCTGAGGAGGTAGGGGAAGCCCTAAATGAGTTTTTTGCTTCTGTCTTTACGAAAGAAACGACCGGTGTAGTGAATGAAACCTTTGAAGAGCAGGTGTGCATGCTGGAATGGATAGAGATAGAGGAAGCTGATGTACTGAAAATTTTGTCAAACATTAAGATTGACAAGTCGCCAGGCCCGGATCAGATTTGTCCTCGGCTGCTTTGGGAAGCGAGAAATGCAATTGCTTCGCCACTTGCGAAGATCTTTGCATCCTCGCTCTCCACTGGAGTCGTACCTGAGGACTGGAGAGAGGCAAATGTAATTCCTCTCTTCAAGAAAGGAAATAGGGAAATCCCCGGCAATTATAGACCGGTAAGTCTCACGTCTGTCGTCTGCAAGGTGTTAGAAAGGATTCTGAGGGATAAGATTTATGACCATCTGGAAGAGCATGGCTTGATCAAATACAGTCAACACGGCTTTGTGAGGGGTAGGTCATGCCTTACAAACCTTATCGAGTTTTTTGAGGATGTGACTAGTAAGGTTGATGAGGGTCAAGCTGTGGATGTGGTGTATATGGACTTCAGTAAGGCATTTGACAAGGTTCCCCATGGAAGGCTCATTCAGAAGGTCAGGAGGAATGGGATACAGGGGAACTTAGCTGCTTGGATACAGAATTGGCTGGCCAACAGAAGACAGCGAGTGGTAGTAGAAGGAAAATATTCTGCCTGGAAGTCAGTGGTGAGTGGGGTTCCACAGGGCTCTGTCCTTGGGCCTCTACTGTTTGTAATTTTTATTAATGACTTGGACGAGGGAATTGAAGGATGGGTCAGCAAGTTTGCAGACGACACAAAGGTCGGAGGTGTCGTTGACAGTGTAGAGGGCTGTTGTAGGCTGCAGCGGGACATTGACAGGATGCAGAGATGGGTTGAGAGGTGGCAGATGGAGTTCAACCTGGATAAATGCGAGGTGATGCATTTTGGAAGGTCGAATTTGAAAACTGAGTACAGGATTAAGGATAGGATTCTTGGCAGCGTGGAGGAACAGAGGGATCTTGGTGTGCAGATACATAGATCCCTTGAAATGGCCACCCAAGTGGACAGGGTTGTTAAGAAAGCATATGGTGTTTTGGCTTTCATTAACAGGGGGATTGAGTTTAAGAGTCGTGAGATCTTGTTGCAGCTCTATAAAACTTTGGTTAGACCGCACTTGGAATACTGCGTCCAGTTCTGGGCGCCCTATTATAGGAAAGATGTGGATGCTTTGGAGAGGGTTCAGAGGAGGTTTACCAGGATGCTGCCTGGACTGGAGGGCTTATCTTATGAAGAGAGGTTGACTGAGCTCGGTCTCTTTTCATTGGAGAAAAGGAGGAGGAGAGGGGACCTAATTGAGGTATACAAGATAATGAGAGGCATAGATAGAGTCGATAGCCAGAGACTATTTCCCAGGGCAGAAATGGCTAGCACGAGGGGTCATAGTTTTAAGCTGGTTGGTGGAAAGTATAGAGGGGATGTCAGAGGCAGGTTCTTTACGCAGAGAGTTGTGAGAGCATGGAATGCGTTGCCAGCAGCAGTTGTGGAAGCAAGGTCATTGGGGTCATTTAAGAGACTGCTGGACATGCATATGGTCACAGAAATTTGAGGGTGCATCCATGAGGATCAATGGTCGGCACAACATTGTGGGCTGAAGGGCCTGTTCTGTGCTGTACTGTTCTATGTTCTATGTTCTATGTTCTAATTCTTCATAAAAAAAGTTTGTTAGACACAATTTTCCTTTGACAACTCAATGCTGACCCTCTGCATTAATCCCCTCTTTTTCCATGTAATGACGAATTCTATTCAGATAATTGTTCCTAGTAGTTTCCCCAACACCAGAACTACATTGACTGATATTATTCTTGCAACTACCTTTACAACCTTTTTTAAACAAAGGTGTCATTTTTGCAGTTCTGGAGTGCTCTGGTACAACTTCAAAATGAAGACAAGAGTGAAAGATCAGTGCTTCTACGATTCCAATTCAATGCATTTCATCCAGTTCCAATGTCTGTTCAACTTTAACTCCAGGTTGCTAATCTAATCCCACATCTTTATCAATTTTAGACCCTTCTAATGGCTGAGTTTCCTCCTTTGCCTTCCACCTAGCCTCAAGGGACACTTCCAGAGTTTCACTACTGCCTGCACAAGACTCATCAACGTTGGAGTTGCCCCACTTTAGGCACTATTTCTTTGCCGCTTAGCCCACTTTGTTGACACCACCGAACGCACACTCACCAACCCAAGGATCCCTGGCACCACTGCCAGGCTTGGCCACTGCTGGACCATGTGTCCGGCTTCATCTGCAGATGTCATCTTGCCGATACCACCACTTCCAGCGATGTCACCAAACTTGATCGCTGCAGGAGCTTTGCTGTCACTGCCACAGGCCCCGACTGGTGGGAGAATGAGCTCAATACCGCCGGCCTCCTGTTGCTAGGGGAGTGTCTTTGCTGCCACTGCCTCCAATCGCCAAGAGAAGCCACATCTGCCAGTCTGCACGCGGCTCACTCTTGTTGCTGCACTGTGCTGTTGACCAACCTCCACGGGAAAGAAGAAAAAAAGGACTGAAAGTAAAAATAGAGTGAAAGAAAAGAGCTGAAGCAAAGTATAACAAAGAAGGAAAGCAGATGGGAGCAGGTGGGCCCTGGGCAAGAGCCCACGCACAGCCCTGTCACTCTGCTGCCATCTTGCACATCAGAGTCCGGCCAATTATAGCATACTTTCCTTTTGCATTCAACCTCCCAAAATGCATCACCTCACACTTGTGCAGATTAAATTGCCATCTGCCATTTTGTCACCCAACTTTCCAGCTGATCTATATCCTACTGTTCCCTTTGATATCCTTCCTCACTACAGACAACACAGCCAATTTTTGAAAACTTACTAATCGGGCCGCTGACATTTTCGTCCAAACCACTTATGTATATGTTATAAATAACAGAGGTCCCAGCAATGGTTGTTGTGGAACACCACTGTTTTCAGATATTCAGACGGTATAATACCCTTCCTTGACTACATTCTATTTTCTATTGCTCAGCAATTTTGTAACCAACTTGTCAACTCACCATGGACTCCATGCAATTTGATCTTCTGGACCAGGCTACCACGAGGTAACTTGTCAAAAGCCTTGCTAAAATCCATGTAGATAACATCCACTGCCTAACCCTCATCAATCATCTTTGTCACTTCCTCAAAAAAGTCCATCAAGTTTGTGAGACAAGTCCTCACCTACATAAAGCCATGCTGATTATCTGTAATAAGTTGACTTTCTCCAAATGCAAGTAAATCCTATGCCTAAGAATCTTCTCCGATAATTTTGATACCACTGATGTAAGGCTCACTGGCCTATAATTTCTGTGGGCCTGGAGTCATATGTGGGCCAGATCAGGTAAGATCAATGTTGGAGGATGAATGGGTGTTGATGAGAATTAGTATATGGACAGTAGAGTTTTGAATGAATTTCTGGATGGTGGAGGGTAGGAGGTCGGCCAGGAGATTTCTCGAGTATTCAAGCCGAGAAGAGGGAAAGTCAAGATTGAGGCTTCCATCAGTTGAGGTGAGGTGAGGCCAAGGTAAATTCAGACCTGGGAGTGGTTGGTCTTAACGATGAAGCGCATATGTGGGTATAAGCTCGTTCCACAACCAAATACTCTAATCTGCTAATGACAGTGGAGTGGAATAGAGTTGAAAGCTTGAAAATGAATTTTGCACACTGCATGGGATAAAGTCACTGGCTTCAACATTCCCAATATTTAGTTGGAAGGCATTTAGTTGTAAATTAAAGTATTGGAGGCTGAGGGGGTTATCTTATAGAGGTTCATAAAATCAGGAGGACCGTGGATAGGATAAATAGACAAGGTCTTTTCCCCAGGGTTGGGAGGGTCCAAAACAAGAAGACATAGATTTCAGGTGAAAGCAGCAAGATTTAAAGGGGCCTTAAGGGGCATCTTTTTCACAGAGAGGGTGGTGTGTGTACAGAATGAACTGTCAGAGGAAGTGGTGTCGGCTGGTACAATTACAGCATTGGCAGTGGAGTGGCATAGAATTTACAGGTTGAAAATGAATTTTCCACATTATATGGGTTGAAGTCACTGGCTTCAGTATTCCCAATATTTAGCTGGAAGGCATTTAGTTGTAAATTAGAGCTGAGGAATGACCTTACGGAGGTTTATAAAGTCATGAGGGGCATGGATAGGGTAAATAGACAAGATCTTTTCCCCAGGGTAGGGGAATCCAAAACTAGAGAACATCGGTTTCTGGTGAGGGGGGCAAGATTTAAAAGGAACTTAAGGGGCAACTTTTTCACACAGAGGGTGGTGTGTGTACGGAATGAGCTGCCAGAGGAAGTGGTATAGGCTGTTACAAATACGACATGTAAAAGGCATCTGGGTGCATGTATGACCGGGAGGGCCAAATGCTGGCAAATAGAACTAGATTAGTTTTGAAAATCTGGTTGGCATGAATGGGTTGGACTGAAGGATCTGTTTCTGTGCTGTACATCTCTATGACTCTTTGACTCTAAATGATTTTTCAATCAGTGGTTGCACTGAACAAAGCAGTCGAACAAATTAGAGTAAATGGTGTTGTTGAGAGACTATTCAGTCCTCGCTGCCTGGGTCATCCTTTTAAAAGAATTGTCCAATCAAACACCCCATTTGCCGCTGTTTATTTCTCTGCTTGTTTTCTGAAGAAAATATCCAATTTTCCTTTGAAAGTTGCAGCTGGTGAAAGCCTATAGATCTTCATGGAAACCCAGTTTTTAGCTGCAGGATCTGTTTTCACTCCTTCCCACAAAGATCAGTGGTAATGCCACATTAAATACCTGAAGGAATTGTTTGATTTAGACAGGAACATCTTTCCTTCAAAATTGAAGAGACTTGAGAATCTCTGAATAATCAGAGGAAAAGGAACAGCAGAGTAATTTTACTTGATAGCCATCTTCGATTCAGTATGAAATAAGTAATTTATAAATCTTTTAAGTGGCAAAGCCACACACACACAGAAAAGAATGCTCTGAAATCACTTCTTGAGCTCTTACAATATACACTACTTAAAGTTCTGCTGGGCTGCTGATATGGATAGCTGCTGAGCGGCATTGGAATACTAAACAGCTCACCATTGTAAGGTGACTCTAAGAATGAAATGAGGAGCCTTCAGATCATAAAGCATACGGCTTCTCTCTATCTTTGTAACTCACATTCATTGAAGCTTGTCCATAGGAGTGACACCCAGTGTTATTTATCCTGAAGACGCACACATTATTATCACATGCCGCACGAACAAGCTTCACATAAAGTCTCCAGCATACTTCGGCTTGACGGTTGACTGCTGTGGCACTTTTAGGGTCTGAGGAGCATCAAGGGAGTTTGGTAGGGGGTGGAAAGGCAGAGGGTAAGTTGTACAGGGAGTGGAATAATAGCTAGGATGCTGCTGACAACAAAGGAATGGGACCAGCATAAACCCAAGAGGCGAAATTGGGTTATTGGGTTTTAGAAATCTTCTCAGAAAGATTATGTGAATAATAAATCTCAGAACTGATTCACATTTTCACACTTGTATGAGCTTCTGTGTTGCATGCAGTACAATAGATTCAATGGTTTTTTTTGTCTCTGTAATCATCAAGATGAAGAGTGTAAGCGCTTGGGGAACAGAATATTTTCTTTTTTCGGGTGGCTGGTATCAGCATGAAACAGTTCTGCAAATTGAGATCCAAACTAAAGCTCTTCTAATCTGTCCTTCAAAGAGCACTTCCATATCAATGTGTCATTTTTGCATGTACTTTACTATGTATCCCGAGGCAAGCCTTTAGCTTAACATTAGCATTCCTGTCTCAGAGCCAAAGTCATGGGGGTGGGGGAATCATGAGAGACACTCCACAATATCCCAGTGAGTTGGAAGCAGAATTCCAGCTCCAAAGTCTCTGAATAATACTCAGCAAGACATTTGGGCAGGGGATTTAGAGTTAGGGGTAGTGAGCCCATTGAATGGGGCTGCGGGAGCCCACTAAAAAATTATAAAGATATCACAGCCTGGCAGCCTGGAAATCTCTCCAGTGCTTTGAGACTGTTTTGAAGGAGACTGTGACAATGAAAAAGCAACATCCAGCTATCCCGAGAAGCAGGAAGGCTGATGTTTCAGGTCTAGGCCTGAAACGTCAGCTTTCCTGCTCATCTGATGCTGCTTGGCCTGCTGTGTTCGTTCAGCTCTACACCTTGTTATCTCAGATTCTCCAGCATCTGCAGTTCCTACTATCTCTGATCTAGCTATCTTGTTTCTTTTCTTGACTGAGATTGCCAAAATAAGACCAATATTTTGCTTGGCTCTAATAATCACAGGCTGGGCCACCATGTAATTTCAATATTTGTATTAAAAGGAGGTTACATATTTTCAAATTGATATTGCTGAATTAGTAAACTGACAAAATTGTGGCAGATGGCATGATAAATTTCTGCAGTGCATCTTATCAATGGTGCACACTGCTGCTATTAGGTATTGGTAGTGGAAAGATTGAATCTTTACCTTAACACTATGTGGAACTGGAGGAACACAGCAGGCCAGGCAGCACCAGAGGAGCAGGAAAATCAACATTTCGGGCCAGGACTCCTCTTGATGGGTTTTTAGTCAAACAAGATAACAAAGTGTGGAGCTGGATGAGCACAGCAGGCCAAGCAGCATCTCAGGAGCACACAAGCTGATATTTCGGGCCTTCAGGTTGTTTTGTCCAGGGTGCTGTCAATCTTTTTGTCTGTTATTGGAGCTGCACCCAAATAATCAAGTGGGGAATATTCCATCGCACTCCTGATGTGTGCTTTGTAGATTGAGGACAGGCAATGGGGAGTCAGGAGTTGAGCTGCTCGCTGCAGTATTCCTAGCCTCTGACCAAATAAGAAATGTGCAGCAGTCTGAGATTGAATGAGCACGTGAGACACAGAAACCCTGATGGAAGCTCCTTACTGATTCCGACTCTCTCACATTCCTCATGGAATGATCTTGATTTGATTAGTCACTACCTCAGAAAGGGACTTTGGTGCCCAAACCTCGGCCTTCACAGAAGCATGATTCCTCGTGATGAATATTGCATGGACCCACATTTCCCAGGCACTGGGAATAGGTGAATGGAACATTAGTGCGAGTTAGAATTCTATGCTTCAGAGACTTGAATGAGTTCAAATCGAAGGAGAGTAGAAGTTCAAAATCTCCCCTCCTCCCACTGCATCCCAAAACCAGCCCAGCTCGCCCCAGCCTGCCTAATCTGTTCTTCCTCTCACCTATCCCCTCCTTCCACCTCAAGCCACACAATTTCCTACCTACTAACCTCATCCCGCCCCCTTGACCTGTCCGTCCTCCCCGGACTGACCTATCCCTTCCCTACCTCCCCACTTATACTCTCCTCTGCACCTATCTTCTCCTCTATCCATCTTCGGTCCACCTCTCCCTCTCTCCCCATTTACTTCAGAATCCTCACCCCATCCCCCTTTTCTGATGAAGGTTCTAGGCCCGAAACGTCAGCTTTTGCGCTCCTAAGATGCGGCTTGGCCTGCTGTGTTCATCCAGCTCCACACTTTGTTATCTTATTAAGGACTGTAGAAGCTGGGTGATAGACCGAGTACATTAGAACGATCAATTCAAATGCATTGATTGTTTTCTTCTTCGCCACCAGGACACCCCCCCCCTCCCAACCCTGCCCTACCTGGAGAGCGGAGTTGTGGAGCAGAGCGGATGGGCTGGGTCCCACATAGAAGTGAGCGCAGGTTGTGTCCGAGATAACAAAGGGTGGGGCTGGATGAACACAGCAGGCCAAGCAGCATCTTAGGAGCACAAAAGCTGACGTTTCGGGCCTAGACCCTTCATCAGAAAAGGGGGATGGGGAGAGGATTCTGAAATAAATAGGGAGAGAGGGGGAGGCGGACTGATGATGGATAGAGGAGAAGATAGGCGCAGAGGAATACAGGAGAGTTGCAGTGGGAGAGAGATCCCCTGAGGTTGGTCCGGAGGGAGGAGGCTGAGCCCAGTCGTGGAGCGAGTACAGGACAAGTCCTGAAGCAGAATGAACGGGCTGATGCCCAAAGCAGCAGTGGAGCGAATCCTGGGTAGAGGATGGCAGGTGGGGACCACATGGCCTCATGCTCTGAGGCTAGCAGGCACAGACTAGAACTTAAGTACTTATGATCACCTGTTATCATTCTGGGCTTCTTCAACTGTTCTCATGCTAGTCTATACTCTTTTTTTACTTTGTAACAACACTTTTTTTTCACTCTGTAACTACACTTAAAAGTATTGGTTCCTACGTCCTCTTTACCTAAGATAGTGCCGAAAGGCGACATTGCAAACTTTTCGCTGCACTTATTCAAGTACACATGACAATGAAGGCTATTTTATTCTACATTATTATACATTTGGTCCTATGTTATGGACCAAACCAAACACCCTCAAAATATATTAAGAGTATAGTCTCGACCCTGACAATTTCTTATTTTAATGGCAGGTGTTGCATTCTGGATGCAATTTGATTGGTCAAATTATCAGATTTGAGGCAAAACGTTTTTTCAAGCACTATAGTTGAAATACAACAGTAAAAAACAAAATTAGAATAACGTAACTGTATTAGAAAACTTAACAGAGCAATAGATTATTTTATGATTAAACAGTATCTGTTCCAATATAGCAACATGCCACAAACATACCTTTGATAAGGCAAATTCAGTAAAACAGACTGTCTCACATGCAATTCTAGCTGCAGGAAGAGGACACCAGCTTTCAGATGTAACTTAACAGAGGAATAAAAGCTTCCTACTTGTCTTCAAGCCACCAACAACTGCTATGACTGAAAAATTAAAGCGGAAATCTTGGTTCTTTCGGAGATGAGCCCACCTATTCAGGCTGCTTCTATTGTTCCAAATTAAGAGAAAAAGAAGGCCTCACAACTGTTTACTTTATTGGCTTTCAATAGACAGCTCTGCACCTCTGTCTCAAAACCTCTCTTCAAAAATAAAACAGGAAAAAATATAGCAAAAATATTATCATGAGGTTAAGAACTTTAAATCGACAAATTCGGCCAGGATTAGTAAAGTCACTGGTCAATAACCAAAACAAGGGCACGTTGAGAACATTTCCACAAGGTTCATTTTTAATTGCGATCATTTCTCCGGAAAGTTACCAATGTGAGCAGTTTGAAGAAGTTCTGCCAGATTAAACTCAGAAAGCAAAGTTGCTTCCAAATTGCGCAAACATTAAGGACAAACCCCGGCTGAATATGAAGTGAAAATATAAATGGGGGTGGACTGCACTATGCTTCAAAATTCATGCAAATGAACAGAAATCAGGTCAACCTGATTATGGACGCGGGATCATACTGCCCAATTTTTTTTTCCATTCTGTCAAAACTCATGAAGTAGAGTCTGAAAAAGAATTGAAATGTTAATTCTGTTTCTCTCTCCATAGATGGTACCAGACCTGCAGAGTTTCTACAGCATACTCAGTGCTTGTTTCAATCTGCTCCATTTGCTATCTGCATTATTTTTGAATCACTTTATATGAAGCTGTCCAAATGAATATGGGAGTCAAATACCCAACCCTGCAGCCCCCCTCCCCCAATATGTCTCAGTAATTCTTTTCTTCTGATTTTGCTCATTGCATATTAATCTTTAATTCTTTGCCTGGAGATTCCAGTGTTTAATCCTAGAAGATTTGCAAAACTGAGCTAAGTGCGTAATAAGAGCCATGATAGGTCTCATTAAGGGAAAACGTGTTTTTGATGTTGGAGCCAAAGCTAAACAGTGGTTGGAAATAACCGCACAGTAAAAAAGAAAAAGACATTTTTCCACACTTGCACATTTAAATATCCAGATTAGATTGAAAAATCTCAGGGCAGGTCAGCAGCGTAGAGTCATCTGAAGCTTGTCAGCTTTCCCCAAAGGCGCTACCCCAGGTAACAGTCTCCCTGAGCCTCAATTAATGTTTTCACTCTCCCCACAGGTAATGCCCAGCAAGGATGACAGCATTAACTATTTTGTTATGTGACTGTGTTTAGGGGTGAAGGGAAGCTGACAATGCTTTTATTTTGTTCCTGCAGTGATACCTCAGGGAACCACAGGCTGGGCCGGTTCCAAGAGAGAATAGGTCTTTTCTCTTCAGTTTTAGCTAACTGTAAGGTCTGCACGTTTGCAAACACCCAGAAATGCTTCTTTTCCACAGGCATCGATGGGTAACTGCAAAACCCTGCTGAATTTCATTCTTTTCAAAAACTCTTCGGGAATGCACCAGACTGAAAAATATCAGTGTCTTGCTGATTTTGTGATACGCCAACCACTCCTTCATTTTCTCGAGCTGCTGATGTAATGCTGAAAATAAGACGAGCATGCATCACCAGTCATTCATTCATCACATAACCGGCAACATTATCTCTCTCCTCTGAGACAAGTACTTAAAGGGACGTGGAAGTGAGACGTTGATGTTCTTGTTGAAAGTTGACGTGTTAATCAGAAGGTTGGTATGGGCTCAATGGGCTAAATGACCTGTTTCTGCACTGTACAGATTCTATGAAAACATGTCTTCATTCTGCAGCTCCTCCCCCCCCCACCCCTAAGGAATTGTATAGAGACACAGGTGGGATCATTAGATTTTCTATCTATCTACAATTACTCTTCGTCTGAAAACTTTTTCTCCTATCCTTGCATTATACCCATCCTCCTTACTAGCTATCATAGAATCATTGGATTGTTACAACATGCCAGAAAGAGGCCATCCAGCCCACTGCTCCTCCCCCAGCTCTCTCTCATATCAAAGACACTACCAAATGATCTCAGTTGGTAAGTGGAGGCGATGAATGGCATTCGTCTTTTTCACTATCCTGTAGTCAAGTTGTACTCTATCGTCACCAATCACACAGTGGCCCTGTCTCACTGTGACTAGTGCTCCTACCTGTCACGTTTCAAGTTCCACCCTAGGAATTGATGACCAAGAACAGTATGTTCAGAACCCACCCATAACAGATTGAGCATCTAACTGCAATTCCTTTGAATATGCTCCAAAGGTGGATGGAAGATGAAGTGAGAGTTAGTCGGTCCGGCAATGAAAGGAACATCAGTGCCAGTAACGTCATTACCCACAGCAATGGACTACAACGTGCATGTGAAAAGCTCTTGTTACCACAGCAACCTGGATGACAAAGTGAACTATACCCCCACCTCCCAATGCTCTAGTATTATCTTGGAATTAATGACTGAATTCCCCTCATACCTCGCAACTTTTGTGACCTGAAGATGGTGAAACATAGCAATGAAGAGCTCCAATACATCATTTGGTCATTTCAATCTTCACCATTCAATTAGATCATGGCTGTACCTCTCTCTGAATCAAAAACAGAAATTTCTGGAAAAGCTCAGCAGGTTTGGCAGCATCTGTGGAGAGAAATCAGAGTTAACATTTCAGGTCCAGTGACCTTTCCTCATAACTAGCAGTAGCTAGGGAAACATTGCTTTATACACAGAAGATAGGGTGTAGAAAAAGTGTAAGGAGTAAGCGATAGATGGGGATGGAGCCCAAAGAGAGAGAATAACAATTGGACACACAAAGGAGTGAATAAGATCTGGCTAGGAGGGTGAGAAGCTATTAGTGGGGACTGCATGTGGCTAGTAATGGGTTATGTGTAATAGCAGGCTATATGATAGCAAGGCCTGATGTGGGTGTGTTGGGGTAAGGACGTGGGAGAGCTCAAGCCCTAAAGTTGTTGAACCCGATATTAGTCCAGTAGGCTGCAGAGTCCCCAGTTGGAAAATGAGGTGCTGTTCTGCTAGAGTGCTGCAGCAAGCCTGAGACAGAAATGTGGTCCAGGGAACAGGTGCTTCGAGGGGGCAGGCAACTGAAAGCACAGAATCTTTTTTTGCGGATAGAATGCAAAACACAGAATTTCTGTGAAGTGGTCACACAGTCTACACTTCATTTCCCCAGTAGACAGGAGACCGGCACTGTGAGCAGCAAATGCAGTGACTAGATTCTGGGAAATGCTGCTTCACCTTAAAGATATGTTTATGCTCTTGACTACTGAGAAGGAAGGAAACAAACAGACAAGAGTTACATCTTTTGCAGTTGCAGGCAAAGGTGTCATGAGGCTGTGTTGTTAGGAGTGAAGGAACTGTGGACCAGGTTGGCCCCGACAGAACAGTCCCTGTGGAACGCTGACTGGAGAGGGGAGGGGAGGGGAATATGTGTCCGGTGGTGGTATCTCACTGGAGGCGACGCAGATGGCAGGAAATGATCCTATGGATGTGGATGCTGCTGGGATGGTAGGTAAGGACAAGGGAAACCCTATTGCTGTTGTGGGAGGGAAGGGAGGGGGTGAGGGCCAAAGTGTGGGAGATAGGTTGGACCTGACTGTGGGCCCAGTTGACAATGGAGCTGGGGAATCCTCATTTGAGGGAGAAGGTGGACATTTCAGAGGCTCCCTTGTCGAAGTTGTCGTCTTCAGAACAGATGTGACAGAGATGGAGCAACAGGGAGCATGGAATAATGTCTTGGCAAGAATTGGGGTGTGAAAACGCTATTCTCTCTCTCCACGCTCTTTGATACCCTTTTTATCTAAAAAAATCTTTTTTTTCTTCCTTGAATATACTCGGCCTCTTGTGGTTGTAAATTTCTTAGGTAGGCCACCCTTCAGTGAAGAAATGTTTCCTCATCTCATGTTAACTTAACTGGACAATCACATACTGTAAAACTGTAATGCCAGATTCTATGTTCACAAAGCAGGAAAATCATCCTGGTTGCATCCAATCTGTTTAATCCTCTTCGACTTGTATGTTTCAATTAGATCCCCTCTCACTCTTTCCAAACTCAAGTGAATGCAGGCCTAATTGAAACATTCTCTCCTGAAACAATACTGCCATCCCCACCATCATCCCAGTTAACTTTCTCTGCAATCCTCAGCAGCAAGTATATCCTTCCCTCAGTAGTGAGACCAAAACTGCACACAATACTGCATGTTCTCATCACAGCCTTACGTAGCTTCAGTAAGACAACCTTACTTTTCAGAACTCAAACCCTCATGTATAGAAGGTCAGTGTACCGTTTGTCTTCTGAATTGCTAGCTGCACCTGTCTTTATACTTTCATTAGCCAGTTTACATGGACACCCAGATCTCTTTGTACATTTCGCATTCCCTAATGCATCATTATTTAAAGTCAGGAGTCACACAACACCAGTTTATTGTTCAATGGGTTTATGTGAAATCACAAGCTTTCATAGCGCTGCTCCTTCATCGGATGAAGTGGTCATTTTACCTGGTGAAGGAGTAGTGCCCCAAAAGCTTGTGATTTCAAATAACCCTGTTGGACGACACCCTGGTGTCTTGTGATTTCCGACCTTGTCCACACCAGTCCAACACCAGCACCTCCACATCATTGCGATTTAAATAACACTGTTTTTCAGCTTTTCACACTGCAGGGTAGAAATTCATATTTACCCATGTTATGCTGCATCTGCCAGGTGTTTTCCCATATATTCCACTTGCCTGGATTGCCCTGAAACCCATTTGTAACCTCCATTAATTATTCTAAGTAATCTCCATTCTAGGAGAGGCTACTTACTTTTTGGCTCATCTGAGATTCAGCTATGGTTAAAGGCTTTGTGTTTCGTCTATCACATCTTAAACCTCTACGGTATAAACAAACCTCATTTGACACCCAAGATGCCCTGTAGTGTGATGCATACATGTTTAAAGTTATGGCTTTGGAAAGACTGACACATCACACAGCAACCAAAGCCCATGTGTGATCAGTGATAATGGGAACTGCAGATGCTGGAGAATCCAAGATAACAAAGTGTGGGGCTGGATGAACACAGCAGCATCTTAGGAGCACAAAAGCTGCTGTTTCGGGCCTAGACCCTTCATCTTCCAATTGAGATAGTCAAAACAAAATTGGATTGTGCTCTGGAAAGGAAAAATTAACAGGGTTACAGAGTGAAAGTGTAGCAATAGCAGTCAGAACCTCATTCAGTGACCCAGTGCAGCACAATGGGCTGAATGGCCTGTGCTGTACTGTAAGGGTTCTGTGACATCCCTTGATTTCAGTTCTATCACAGTTGGCTGCTGATTTGTGGGAGTACATGAGCAGAGGGGGGTTCAGTTTTAGCAGAAACAAGAACCTAATTTTCAGGATCTAATGTTGGCTTTGAGAAAATCTATACAATTTAGGAAAACCTACTGAATATTGAGATACTTCTGTCACTTAACCAAAGACATCTATTACTCCACAGGAATAGTTAACAATTCCTGACATTGCAGATTTCAATCTTGGTTACTTTACTGTTACCAGGAATCTTTGACACTCCTTCTACTCATTGCTGTGAGCTCACACTCCCCCATACCAGCTGCTACAACACAGACTTCAATACTCCCACCAAAGCTAAACTCAGCCTAGTTTCCTGGCTCGTCTCCCAACCAACATGATTTTGATAGTTGTCCATGGATCTCTTACTCCCATGCCATTGAACTCTGCTTCTCGATTTCCTACTAGCTCCTCATTTCCTGCACCTTCCCTTGTTGCTCTGCTCAACAATGCCTTACATTTATGTAACGTATTTAACAAAATAAAGCTTTTCAAGACACTTTTACTTGCATCAAATGAATTTGGCACTAAGCCACTTTTGTTAGTATCAGTCCAGGTGACTAAAGACCAGTTCAAAGGGGTAAGTTTTAAGAAGCACCTGAAACAAGGATCATGTCAGAAGAAATAGGAATATCCTGACCCAGTGCTGTCATTCAGTGCGATCTGATCCAAATCAAATCTATTTGAATCTCTGGTCAATTGAATATTTATTGATTAAACCTCACATCTACTTCATACAGAGGCACAGAGCTGTGAAGGTGCACAAATCTCTTAAAGAAGAAATTATTCTTAATCTCAGTCTGAAATAATTGTCTATTGAATTAGAAGTTTTACTTCTGTAATCTAGATTTCCTTGACAGGAGAAATCTTCTCTCAGTGCTTCAAGTGGAACGACATTGAGTCACAAAGGAAGGAAATTTCAGAACTTGAGGATTTCGGTGACTTGATTTGCCTCAATGCTGAAGCAATGGAAGGATTTTGAAAGCCAGAGTGATAATTTTACAATTATGAAGCAGTGTGACAAAAGGCTTTTGTGATGATCAGCTTAAAAAACTAGTATGAGTAGTTACTTTGTGAGCTGTGATAAAGGCACAGTCATCATAGTCTTGCCAGACCATAGCACTGCTCCTTCAGTAGAGAAAGACAACAGATGATGGTTTAACATGAGGGTCACCATAACTCAGGGGAGAGGAGAGGCTCAGAGGGAGATTCCTCCATGGTAACCTTAGCCAATGCAGGAATTGAACCCCTGCTGGTGGTATCATTCTACATCTCAAACCAGTCAACAGAACTAACCTGTATACAATACACAATGTAAAACATGATATAATGTTCTGAAGAAGGGTCACTGGACTTGAAATTTTATAAGGTCAAAAAGCATGGAAATAGACCCTTTGGTTCAATCATCCATGCCAACCAAATATCTTATACTGATCCAATCTCATTTGTCAACATTTGGTCCATATCCTTCTCAAGACTTTCTATTCATCTCCTCTTTTACATGTTATAATTGAACTTGTCTCTACCACCTCCTCTGGCAGCTCATTCCATACACACACCATCTCCTGTGTGATAAAGCCGCCCCTTTGGTCCCTCTTAAATCTTTCCCCACTCACCTTAAACCTATGCCTTGTAATTATGGACTCTTGTACCCTGGGAAAAGAACTTTGGCTACGAACCCTATCCATGCCCCTCATGATCTTACAATCCTCTATAACATCATCCCTCAGGTTCCAATGCTGTAAGGAAAATAGCTCCAGCCTATTCAGCTTGTCTCTATAGCTCAAACCCTCTGTATAGCTGTGCTTTCTCTCCACAGGTGTTGACAGATCTGTTGCATTTCTCCATCAATTTCCATTTGTGCTCTAAATGCAATGTTGTTCAATATAACAATGTCTCCTGGCCTTCGATGCCACTCTCCTAATTTTCTGCTTGGCAGCTTCCCAAGTTGCCATCAAATTGGCAAGTTGTCGATTTTACTTGGTCACCTCAAAGTGAGTCAATTTGAAAAGGGTGAGCTGCTATCTCGTCCCACCTTCTGGGTGGAACCTTTTGGTATTTTCCAAGGGCTTAGTCTTCCGGCTGTGTTGACTTTGGATGCCCTCCAGCAAACCTGAGACCTTGGATTTCGTGAAGAAGTGAGACATAGAATTACACAGACTGTACACCACAGAAATAGATTGTTGGCTCATCCAGCTCTCATCAGTGTTGATGCTGCACACTTCATTTCATCATATCAACATTTTTTTAAAAAATCTAGTTTTATCCAGCTTCGCCAAAATGCATTTTTGCGGCTCATTTTAATGACACCCTGTGGTTCAAAGTTCACGTTCTCAACATATTCTGCGTCAAGGACTTTCTCCAAAATTCCCTTCAGATTTGTGACTGTGCTCCTGGTTTTGGTAATGCCTCAAAACCTCTTTATGTGAGGAGATTAGATTGACTGTGGGCTTGAAAGGACTGAGTTTGAGGAGACTGCCCCACCTCACGCACATTCTACCGATCGAGAGGACCACATGTTCAGTTATGAGGATGTCCATATACTTTGAAGACGTCTGCAGATGCTGGTTATCAAACTGAGGTCAACTTGATTGTAGTGAATCACCACAGTGGTACAGTGAAAGTGAGATTCGAGGAGAAAGGTTTGGGGGTTATGTGTGCAGAATAAAAATTGACTTCACTGTTCTCACTTTTTATAGAGTGGCAATAAAGTCAACAGGTAGATTTCAAGCAGCAAATGTTCAGTGTGGTTAAGTGACCATGCGCCCAAAGTTATACATTCAAAAAGACCCACAGTCAGACCTGACATAAAATTGGCCAAACTGAATCAAGCAGCAGCCATCACTTTCTGAGAGCAGTGGAAACCAGGATGTTACAAAGGGTCAGGAGAAAACAGTTTCAACCAGCCCAAGGAAGGTGTATCTGAAAAGTATTGACATTCTGCACCTTGACTTCCAGCCAGGACCTCCTTGACATAGCAACAGTGAAGAACAAAAACAAAGTTGCTGGAAAAGCTCAGCAGGTCTGGCAGCATCTGTGGAGGAGAAAACAGAGTTAACGTTTCAGGTCCAGTGACCCTTCCTCAGAACTCAGAACCTGTTCTGAGGAAGGGTCACCAGACCAAAACATTAACTCTGTTTTCTCCTCCACAGATGCTGCCAGACCTGCTGAGATTTTCCAACAACTTGGTTTTTGTTCCTGATTTGTAGCATCCGTTGTTCTTTTTTTTAGCAACAGTGAAGAGTGTTGATTCAGCCTCATTGGATGCTTTGGGCCCCACCTATGACCCCATTAGCCAAAGGCTGCAGAACATTATGGAATGTCTGAGGCAAGGGGGTATAAAAATTCACACTTGGAAGCCCCATCAGCAAAGGCTCACAGCAAGATTCAGGGCAGAAGACTGTATGGCAACCCAGAAAGATCCAGGAGAAGATCCACGTTAACTTGCGAGATCTATCTTCATGGAAGAGTGCCAGCCCTATTTTGGTAAGGAAGAAGATTCCAACAGGCCAGGTCAAACACATCGTGGATGATTGTAGGTAAGATCCTTTCTTAGAAGGTTAGAGATAAATAGAGAGTAAATATTGTGGGAATTTGGAAAATGGTCCAATGGTGTTTTTAATAAGAAATATTGTTTAATAACATGGAGTTGAACCGCAAACTCAACTCTGTGTCCTTACTGACTAGAGCATTTGGGCAAAGTGTTTGTAATACATAAGGTTGTCTCTGGGTAGAGAATCAGTTAATTTGAGGGTCTGGCACAATCTCTTAAGGCACACATGTCTTCTCTACCTCTTGCTAGTAATTGTTAATGTGTGTAAAAGTTAATGTGATCAGTGTATAATTATTGGTGTGTAATAAACTGTATATTGTTATCAAAGACAGAGCCTCTCTTGTTCAGAATTATTAATGGCCCATCCTTCAGCACAGACTTCGGAACAGACCCTTAGTCTAAGCATGGGAAGACGGATTGTATGGCAGAGGGACAGCCAGCATTGTACCTCAACCACAAGTTACCAGTAGCTACTGTCCAAGCATCGCATAACAATACCTTATGGGCATGTTCATTGTTACGTAATAACAAAAAAAATCCCTTATTTGGCCAAAGTCGTTATTATTCACAGTGTACTAGTTTTTGGAGAGAGTTCTGGGTGCTTTGTGGAACACAGAGGGAGTGAATGATGCCGAGAAAGCGGCAAAACATATCAAATATTTCCCATCCCTTGGGATCTTGGCCAATACCAGTACTCGGTATCCATTATGTAGTCTGCTCTGCCACGACAGCCTCTGGTGTCCTTAGACAGATTGGTTGAAGAACATGTGCACAGGGCCCCCTTCCTTACTAATGATCTAAGGAAAGTTCCACGTGAAGATCAGGGCTAGGCATCCACTGAAGAAAGGATTATAAGGTTTAATCGTAGCTGTCTAGAAATTTTGGATATCTCAAAGTGTACGAAATAGCTGCTGCCTTTAATTTTCATTACTACTCTTCCGTGTATTGGGGAACAACTTTGAAATATTTCAAAGGAACCTGGGAAGAACTTACATCACTGAGACACTTTCCTGATGATGTTTCTTTCTCACACTAACTTGTCACTTTCCAAAACCAATCTTTCTCAGTATGGTTGCCAAGTCTTTTTTTTCCATTCAGCTCAGTGACACTTGAAAGGAAGGTGTTAGTTTTGTAAGACTGTGTTTAATGAGCAAGAGGTACCAATTAGAAAGTAAAGCATGCAGATCTTTAACCTGTCAGGAAAAGTATAGGAAAACCGGAACTAGGGTTACTATTTAGCTCCTTAAGCTTGACTTAGCAAACAAATAGTCATCCAGAATCAGCATCACATACCATCTGAGACTCAAATCTTTTACGCATTTGGTTAACAAAAATCTACTAGCTTTGGGTATAAGATTAGCAATTGGTTGAAGGGAGTTCCAGACGGTAGGTAGCTTCTACGTTTCACTCCAGAAACTTTGAGATTCAACTTTAAGACTTTGTTTCTTAAACTGAGACTCAGGAACAGTTTCTCTCCTACCCTATTTGTTCATCTTACCATCAGGGCATTTTCACTCAATTCACATCTTAATTTTGGAAATTCCATAGGACACAAGTCTTGTGCTTTAACTCCTGGAATCTAGATACTGTTCTGGTAAATTTACACCATACTCCCTCCAAGGCCAATATAGCCTTATTAAGGTGTGATTCTCAGGATTTCTCACAGTAAGGCCATAAGACCATAAGACATAGGGATAGAAATAGGTCATTCACTCCATCAAGTCTGTTCCAGCATTCTGTGGCATTAAGGCTGACTGATTTGATCAATCCCAGCGGTAGATTTCCTGCCTGACCATCATACCCCTTGATTCTTTTATTTATTAAAAATCTATCTTGGCCTTGTACGTTCTTATAGCTCAACCTCTGCAACCTTCTATAGTAAAGAATTCCACAGATTCACTACGTACTGAGACAAGAAATTGCACCTCATCTCTGTCCTAACTGGGCTACTCTGAGATTATGCCCTGCTGTCCTTGAGTCTCCTACAAGGGGAAGCAACCTTTCTGCATCCACCCTGTCAAGCCCTCTAAGAATTTTATATGTTTTAATAAAGTCATCTTTCATTCTCCTCTCATTCAGTTCAGGTCCAATAGACTTGACCTCTCCTCATAAGACAGTCCTTCCATACCTCGGGTCAACTGAATGAACATTCTCTGAACTGCCTCCGATGCCAGTGCATCATTTCTTGGATAAGGAGCCTAAAACTGTTTACAGTATTCCAGTTAGTGCCTAGTATACTTTCAACAAGACTTCCCTATCCTTATACACCACTACATTTGAAATAAAGGTCGACATTCCATTTGCCTTCCCTATTACCTGCTGAACTTTTATGTTAACTTTTTGTGATTTATGGACAGGGATTCCCAAACCCTCTGTGCTGTGGCTCTCTGCAGTCCTTCTCCATTTAAATAATAGAAAGCTCTATTCTTCCTGCTGAGGTTCATAACCTTTCATTTCCTCCTGTTGGATAAGCCCGAATCAAAATGAGACTTTACAGTGGACTGGAGCATGTTACTTGCAAGCCAAGTAGAAGACATTGTGGAAAGCAATTCCCTGAGGTAAATAGGTTACCATACCCAAGTTCTAGTTGAAGTTAGGAAGAATGAACAGAATGATATTCCAGCTGCAGTGAAGACCAGTCATAGAGTCATACATGGAAATGTATAGCATGGAGACAGACACTTTGGTCCAACTCATCCATGCCAACCAGATATCCTAAATTAAATCTCGTCACATTTGCTATCATTTGGCCCTCGACCCTCTAAACCATTCCTATTAATACACCCATCCAAATGCCTTTTAAGTGTGGTAATTGTACCATTTTGCTAAGACAAACAAGGGCAGGGCTTACACATTTAATGGTAGGGCCCTAGATAATGTTGCCCAACAGAGAGCTTTAGGAGTTGAGATGCTTTGTTAGGGGTTGATGGTTCTTTGAAAGTTGCATCACAAGTAGACAGGATGCTGAAGAAGGCATTTAGCACATTTAACGTCATTGTTCAGACCACTAAGTATGGGAGTTGGGACATCAAAGAAACAAAGAAACCTACAGCACAGGAACAGGCCCTTCAGCCCTCCAAACCTGCGCCGATCAAGATCCTCTGTCTAACCTGTCATCTATTTTCTAACGGCCTGTGTCCATTTGCTCCCTTCCCATCCATGTACCTGTCCAAATCTATATTAAAAGATGCTAACATGTCTGCGTCTACCACCTCCGCTGGCAACATGTTCCAGGCGCCCACCGCCCTCTGTGTGAAGAACTTTCCACGCATATCTCCCCTAAACTTTCCTCCTCTCACTTTGAACTCATGACCCCTAGTAATTGAGTCCCCCACTCTGGGAAAAAGCTTTTTGCTATCCACCCTGTCTATATCCCTCATGATTTTGTAGACCTCAATCAGGTCCCCCCTCAATCTCCGTCTTTCCAATGAAAATAATCCTAATCTACTCAACCTCTCTTCATAGCTAGCACCCTCCATACCAGGCAACATCCTGGTGAACCTCCTCTGCACCCTCTCCAAAGCATCCACATCCTTTTGGTAATGTAGCAACCAGAACTGTACACAGTACTCCAAATGTGGCCGAACCAAAGTCCTACACAACCGCAACATGACCTGCCAACTTTTGTACTCAATACCCCGCCCAATGAAGGAAAGCATGCCATATGCCTTTTTGACCACCCTATTGACCTGCGTTGTCACCTTCAGGGAACAATGGAACTGAACACCCAGATCTCTCTGTTCATCAATTTTCCCTAAGGCTTTTCCATTTACTGTATAGTTCACACTTGAATTTGATCTTCTAAAATGCATCACCTCACATTTGCCCGGATTGAACTCCATCTGCCATTTATCTGCCCAAATCTCCAGTCTATCTATATTCTGCTGTAATTTCTGACAGTCCCCTTCACTATCAGCTACCCCACCAATCTTAGTGTCATCAGCAAACTTGCTGATCAGACCACCTACGCCTTCCTCCAGATCATTGACATATATCACAAACAACAGTGGTCCCAGCACAGATCCCTGTGGAACACCACTGGTCACAGGTCTCCAATTTGAGAAACTGCCTTCTACTACTACCCTCTGTCTCCTGTTGCCTCCTGTTGCCACATTGTGTTGCAGTTGTCCACAGCGTTGTTGAGGTCTGTTCTGGAGTACTGTGCACCATCTGGTTGCCCTGCTATAAGAAGGATCTTATCAAATTGGAGAGGGATCAGAAAAGATTTACAAGGATGTTGCTAGGGCTGGAGGGTTTGAGTTATAGGATAAGGTTGGAGAGGCTGGGATCTTTTTCACTGGAGAATAAGAGATTGAGGAGTGACCTTATGGAGACTTACAAAATTCTGAGAGGCATAGACAAGGTGAATAGCAAAAGTCATTTCCCCAGGGTAGGTGAGTTGAAAGCTAGGTGCTTTTTTTTAAAGGTGTGATGAGGAAGATTTAAAAGGGGCCTGAGGGGTAACATTTTCATTCAGAGAGTGATTAGTGGGTGGGATGAACTGCAAGGGCAAGTGATGGATGCAGGTACAGTTACAACATTTAAAAGGCATTTGGGCAGGTACATAAATGGGAAAAGTTAGAGGGATATTGGGCAAACACAGGAAAACAGGATGAATTTAGGTTGGGAAACTTGGTTGGTGTGGGTTCTATTTCCATGCTACAGGACTCTGTGCAGTTTGTTCCTTCTTCAAGATTTCTATTAAATTTGTCAGGTATGGTTTCTCCTTCATGAAGCCATACTGATCCTGTTTGATTATAGAATTCATCCCTACAGTGTGGAAGCTGGCCACTTGGCCCATTGAGTTCACACTGATCCTCTGAATAGCATCTCATTCAGACCCACCCCCTACCCTGTTCCTGTAACTGTGCATTTCCCATGGCTAATCCACTGAGCCTACACATGCCTGAACACGACAGGCAATTTAGCCTGGCCAATCCACCGAACCTGCACATCTTTGTACTGTGGGAAGAAACGAGAGCACACGAAGGAAACACACACAGACATGAGGAGAATGTGCAGACTCCAATCATATTGAGAATTTCTAAATACTTGACTATTATATCCTCTATAATAGGCCCTAACATTTTCACAATGTGAGACATTAAGTGAATTGGCCTCTGGTTACTTATTTTTGTTTATCTCTCCTTCAGAATAAAGGTATTATATTGGCAATTTACTAATCCTCTGGACTTTTCAAGAATCTAAGGAATTTTGGAAGATTACTAGACCACATCCACTATCTCTCTAGAGACATCTTTTAATATCCGAAGATACTTCCCATCATGCCCAGGAGACTTATCGGTCTTTAGCCCCCATCGGTTTCCTGACTGCTTGTTCACGAGTGATAGTTATTGTATTTGTTACCACTCATCTTTCTGCCCCTCACTTACTTAATATATTCGGAATTCTACTGATGCTCTCTCCTGTGAAGATCGTAACATATTTATTCAACTTCTCTGCCATTTGCTAGTTCCTCATTATGATGTCCCTATCCTCATTCTATCAATGTGTATAACTCCAGGTGTATCTAAACAGGGTTTGGCACAGCTGAAGCATGACTTCTCCCATTTCAGGTTACAGTCTTCTCTGTATAGGTACCGGTATATTTACTGAAGATGCAGAGTCCTGTTTATTAGTATTTTACATAGGGTTCATGCGCCCCATCAACATAGAGAGTACACGTTGCATTATCCTTTCGGTACGGTGTTTCACTAACTACTCAGTCAATGAATTTCGGTTGGAGCCTCACTTCACCCCCAGAGGCATGAGTGTGCAATTTGCAGTATCGAATAGGGGACATGTGGCAGTCTTTAAAGTGAATGCCCTTGCAATGAAACATGAAGCCAAAGCCCTTCCTGACTTCCTCAGTGTACTACTATCTAAAAAATGGCACCAAAAACTGTGGCACCAAAAAGCAGCAGTTCTGGCTAAAGCTTGTGCCACTATCTGAGTCCTGGGCTCCTAAACTACGCTTTTGATGCTAAGCTCTGCACTATCTGAAAATTTTATTACCACAAACCCTTTATTGCCAAAAGCCTTTGCAGAAAGATTGTAATGTTTATCTTTTTAACTTTAATTCTTATTTTTTTCCAACTGAAATTATTAATAAGTGTAAGGTAATGTAGATTTTTTAATTTGTTTATTTCTCAGTTTTGTATCTAAGGTTTGTACATTTACCAAAGATGGTGCCAAGTGGGGCAACATTCTGAACTTTTCACTGCACTCCTGTACTTCTATTCTTAAGTACAAGTACTGGTAAGCCTAGTTCTAGTTTTAATTCTAAAGATCTGTGGTATTATCTGAATCCTCTTCTATAATCTTAAGTTTGCAGCACTGTTGTACAATATGTGCGACCATCGCCTGTGCTACTAACTGAGACCTGATACTCAGGGTCTACTTAAGGCCTATGTTTAAATTTGTTGTCTTCAGGAGCACCTATGTGTGATACTATCAGAGGCCAGTGGTACTGAACAAGAGAGTACATGTAATGGGTTGTATTACTTGCAAGCTGAGAAATTATGTCAGAGTTGTAACACATCAGGATAACATAGGACAGAGATGTTCATTCAAGGTGAAGACAGATGTTACTGAAAGATAAAGCAGAAACCACTGTCTTAACATGGGCAATTGCATGTAGGGGCTTGATCTTATCTGTAAAATAAATACCTTGCTGTCTGCTCGAGCTTCTTTAAAATACAAAGCAAGGTACAGGATTCAATTGTGTTTGCCAAGAGTCAGTTTAGTCTGTCATTGTGCAAGCACAATGAAGTAAAATGGCCCTTTAAAATGGTCCTTTTAATTCTTATGCTTTTGTTTTCTTCTGATGTCGGTAAATGCACTAGTTGGAGGGCTGTTGACATCAATCCTTTGGCACCTTGCTAAATGAGCCCTTCCTCTTTTGCAAGTCTAATCTCGATCTTAACTTCCGCTCAACGCAAATCCGGCACATATGATCAAGCTAAATATAGAGCTGGGGTGATTTAACTTATCCTTTCCCAACCAGATCTGATATGTCTCCAACTTTAAATTGCAGCTGATGTAGATACTTGATTCAATCTAGCCACGTCCTCTCCAGTTATAATAAAATAAAACCTGCGGCTGCTAGATGTCTAAAAAAAAATGGAAAATGCTGGAGAAACTCAGCAGGTCCTGAAACATCTGTGGAGGGAAACTGACCAAATATTTTGAGTCCATTGACATTTCTTCAAAACTGATAGAAACCAGCAAAATGTGGTACTTATCTTCATGACAGGGAATGGATGGACGGGGTATAATGGGTGAGGATTGAGTAGACAAGTGAAAATGGAACCCAGAGAAATGGGGTGGGGACGTTGCTGGGGGCTTGTAGAGAGAGCGAGAGCGAGAGAGAAAGAGAAAGAGCAAGGAAAAATATCTGACAGACAAATGGCTTGTTGACATGAAGTCAGGAAAGAAGTAAAGCTAGATTAGATTAGATTCCCTACAGTGTGGAAACAGGCCCTTTGGCCCATCAAGTCCACACCACCCTTTGGAGCATCCCACCCAGACCCATCTCCCATAACCCACACACCCCTGAACACTACGGGCAATTTAGCATTTCCAATCCACCTAGCCTGCACATCTTTGGACTGTTGGGGGGGGGGGGGGGGGGGAACAGGAGCACCTGGAGGAAACCTGCACAGACACGGGGAGAATGTGCAAACTCCACACAGACAGTTGCCTGAGGCTGGAATCGAACCCAGGTCCCTGGTGCTGTGAAGCTGCAGTGCTAACCAACTAGCCAGGCAGGCAGCATCAGAAGATCAGGAGAGTCAATGTTTTAGGTCTAGACCCTTCATCAGGAGTCTTGATGAAGGGTCTAGACCCAAAATGTCGGCACTGCTACTCTTCTAATGCTGTCTGGCCTGCTGTGTTCCTCCAACTCCACACTGTACCAACTCTGACTCCAGCATCTGCAGTTCTTGCTATTATCAAGTAACACTAGCCAGGTTATAACGGAGACTATGAAAGGGAGAACATGAGTTCACTGGGCTTTAAGCAAACTACATCATGACAGGATCTCATTGAAATTTACAGAATATTGACATACCTGGATAGAGTGGAGGTGGAGAACATGTTTTCACTAGTAGGAGAGGCTAGGGCCTGAGGACACAGTCTCAAAGGGGAGGGATGGCCCTATAGAATTGAGATGAGTAGGAATTTCTTCAGCCAGAGGTTTGTTAATCTGTGAAATTCATTGCCTCAGAAGGGTGTGGAGGCCTAGTCCTTGAGCGTGTTTAAGGCAAATAGATAGATTCTTGATTAATAAGGGGATCAAGGTTTACAACAAGCAGGCTGAAGAATGGGTTGAGTAACTTTTCAGCCTTGATCGAATGGTGGAGCAGATCTGATGGGCTGAATGACCTAATTCTACTCCTATATGTTATTGTCTTATGGACCTAGGATTTGGGGGTGGCGTCCTGGAAGGACGTACCTGTTAAAGAGGGAATGCAACTGAGTATCACCAGACTAATGCCTGAGTTGGCAATATTCTTTCATGAGATGCATTTGAAGAAACTGGGTCTGTATTCCCTCGCATTTCAAAGAATGAAGGCTAAACTCACTGAAACTTGCAGGATGTGACAAGGTGGATGCAGATAGGTGACTCTAGAAACAGGGGACATAATCTCAGTATAAGAATTGAACCATTTAGAACTGGAATGGAGAAGAATTTCTGTACTCAGACAGCTGTGTGAGGAAACTCAGTCATTGAATATGTTCAGGACAGCAGTTGATGCCTTTCTAGAGATTAATGACATTTAGGATACGGCAAGAGTGTGTGAAAATAACATTAAGGAAATGATCAGTCATGATCTAGAATAGTGTGGCAGGCTTGATGGATTGAGTTGCCTCCTCCTGTTCCTATGTACAAGTCCAAACAGTAGGAAGTTTGGAGTAGTCACATAGCTCAACACTAAACAGGCAAGGTTCTTCTAACAAGCCATTTTTTTTCAAAGGATGTGATGATAAGCACAGCCATATTGGGAGGAGGAAAAGGGGAAATGAGGAAAGGAAGGGATTCAGAGATAATGGGAACTGCAGATGCTGGAGAATCCAAGATCATAAAGTGTGAAGCTGGATGAACACAGCAGGCCAAGCAGCATCTCAGGAGCACAAAAGCTGACGTTTCAGGCCTAGACCCTTCATCAGAGAGGGGGATGGGGTGAGGGTTCTGGAATAAATAGAGAGAGGGGGGAGGCGGACCGAAGATGGAGAGAAAAGAAGATAGGTGGAGAGGAGAGTACAGGTGGGGAGGTAGGGAGGGGATAGGTCAGTCCAGTGAAGACGGACAGGTCAAGGAGGTGGGATGAGGTTAGTAGGTAGGAAATGGAGGTGCGGCTTGAGGTGGGAGGAAGGGATGGGTGAGAGGAAGAACAGGTTAGGGAGGCAGAGACAGGGCTTTGGCATGCAGTGGGTGGAGGGGAAGAGCTGGGCTGGTTGTGTGATGCAGTGGGGGGAGGGGATGAACTGGGCTGGTTTTGGGATGCGGTGGGGGAAGGGAAGATTTTGAAGCTGGTGAAGTGCACATTGATACCATTGGGCTGCAGGGTTCCCAAGCAGAACGAGTTGCAGTTCCTGCAACCTTCAGGTGGCATCATTGTGGCACTGCAGGAGGCCCATGATGGACATGTCGTCTGAGGAATGGGAGGGGGAGTTAAAATGGTTCGCGTCTGGGAGGTGCAGTTGTTTATTGCGAACCGATCGGAGGTGTTCTGCAAAGCGGTCCCCAAGCCTCTGCTTGGTTTCCCCAATGTAGAGGAAGCCACACCGGGTACAATGGGTACAGTATACCACATTGGCAGATGTGCAGGTGAACATCTGCTTAATATGGAAAGTCATCTTGGGTCCTGGGATGGGGGTAAGGGACGAGGTGTGGGGGCAAGTGTAGCACTTCCTGTGGTGGGAGGGGAAGGTGCCGGGTGTGGTGGGGTTGAAGCGGAGTGTGGAGCGAACAAGGGAGTCACAGAGAGTGGTCTCTCCGGAGGGCAGACAAGGGTGGGGATAGAAAAATGTCTTGGGTGGTGGGGTCGGATTGTAGATGGCGGAAGTGTCGGAGGATGATGCATTGTATCCGGATGTTGGTGGGGTGGTGTGTGAGAACGAGGGGGATCCTCTTAGGGCGCTTGTGGCGGGGGCGGGGCGTGAAGGATGTGTTGTGGGAAATGCGGGAGACATGGTCAAGGGCATTCTCGACCACTGCGGGGGGAAAGTTGAGGTCCTTGAAGAACCTGAACATCTGGGATGTGCAGGAGTGGAATGCCTCATCGTGGGAGCAGATGTCACGGAGGCAGAGGAATTGGGAATAGGGGATGGAATTTTTGCAGGAGGGTGGGTGGGAGGAAGTGTATTCTAGGTAGCTGTGGGAGTCAGTGGGCTAGAACTCCCCCTCCCATTCTTTAGATGACAAGTCCATCATTGGCCTCCTGCAGTGCCACAATTGATGCCACCCGAAGCTTGTAGGAACAGCAACTCATATTCCACTTGGGAACCCTGCAGCCCAATGGTATCAATGTGGACTTCACCAGCTTCAAAATCTCCCCTTCGCCCACCGCATCCCAAAACCAGCCCAGTTCGTCCCCTCCCCCCACTGCATTACACAACCAGTCCAGCTCATCCCCTCCCCCCACTGCATGCCAAAACGAGCCCAGCCTGTCTCTGCCTCCCTAACCTGTTCTTCCTCTCACTCATCCCTTCCTCCCTTCTCAAGCCGCACCTCAATTTCCTACCTACTAACCTCATCCCACCTCCTTGACCTATCCGTCTTCCCTGGACTGACCTATCCCCTCCCTACCTCCCCACCTATACTCTCCTCTCCACCCATCTTCTTTTCTCTCCATGTTCGGTCCGCCTCCCCCCTCTCCCTATTTATTCCAGAACCCTCACCCCATCCCCCTCTCTGACAAAGGAAGGGATACATTCTTTTTATTTTAAAATTTTTTGTTTGATTCTACTCTCCCACAAGTGGAAATATCCTTTCAGCATCCACCCTGCCAAGCCAACTCAAGACCTTATGTGTTTCAGTATCACCTGTCATTCTTCTGAATTCCAGCAGATACCTGCCCACACAAAAGAAGTGAAGAAATTATGGATGAAAAGGGGGTTCAAACCTCATTGTGCACCTCCATCACTTCAACCTCTTGGCTTCTCTATTCCACCTAAGTGATCTTTCCCCTATGGAGAGGCTGTACATATGTATTTATTCCACCAACTTAATTGATCTACATTTTTCAGTTCCCCACAAAGGTTGTGATGTCCCATTGCAAAGCTTCTTTGGTACAAGCCCTGCAACAGAAGTCCCTTAGAAGTACCAAGATAATAAAATGTGAGGCTGGATGAACACAGCAGGCCAAGCAGCATCTCAGGAGCACAAAAGCTGACGTTTCGGGCCTAGACCCTTCATCAGAGAGGGGGATGGGGAGAGGGAACTGGAATAAATAGGGAGAGAGGGGGAGGCGGACCGAAGATGGAGACAAAAGAAGATAGGTGGAGAGAGTATAGGTGGGGAGGTAGGGAGGGGATAGGTCAGTCCAGGGAAGACGGACAGGTCAAGGAGGTGGGATGAGGTTAGTGGGTAGATGGGGGTGCGGCTTGGGGTGGAAGGAAGGGATGGGTGAGAGGAAGAACAGGTTAGGGAGGCAGAGACAGGTTGGACTGGGTTTGGGATGCAGTGGGTGGGGGGGAAGAGCTGGGCTGGTTGTGTGTTGCAGTGGGGGGAGGGGACGAACTAGGCTGGTTTAGGGATGGAGTAGGGGAAGGGGAGATTTTGAAACTGGTGAAGTCCACATTGATACCATATGGCTGCAGGGTTCCCAGGCGGAATATGAGTTGCTGTTCCTGCAACCTTCGGGTGGCATCATTGTGGCACTGCAGGAGGCCCATGATGGACATGTCATCTAGAGAATGGGAGGGGGAGTGGAAATGGTTTGCGACTGGGAAGTGCAGTTGTTTGTTGCGAACTGAGAGGAGGTGTTCTGCAAAGCGGTCCCCAAGCCTCCGCTTGGTTTCCCCAATGTAGAGGAAGCCGCACCGGGTACAGTGGATGCAGTATACCACATTGGCAGATGTGCAGGTGAACCTCTGCTTGATGTGGAATGTCATCTTGGGGCCTGGGATAGGGGTGAGGGAGGAGGTGTGGGGGCAAGTGTAGCATTTCCTGTGGTTGCAGGGGAAGGTGCCGGGTGTGGTGGGGTTGGAGGGCAGTGTGGAGCGAACAAGGGAGTCACGGAGAGAGTGGTCTCTCTGGAAAGCAGACAGGGGTGGGGATGGAAAAATGTCTTGGATGGTGGGGTCGGATTGTAAATGGCGGAAGTGTCGGAGGATGATGCGTTGTATCCGGAGGTTGGTAGGGTGGTGTGTGAGAACGAGGGGGATCCTCTTAGGGCGGTTGTGGCGGGGGCGGGGTGTGAGGGATGTGTTGCGGGAAATACGGGAGACGCAGTCAAGGGCGTTCTCGATCACTGTGGGGGGAAAGTTGCGGTCCCTAAAGAACTTGGACATCTGGGATGTGCGGGAGTGGAATGTCTTATCGTGGGAGCAGATGCGGCGGAGGCGGAGGAATTGGGAATTAGGATGGAATTTTTGCAGGAGGGTGGGTGGGAGGAGGTGTATTCTAGGTAGCTGTGGGAGTCGGTGGGCTTGAAATGGACATCAGTTACAAGCTGGTTGCCTGAGATGGAGACTGAGAGGTCCAGGAAGGTGAGGGATGTGCTGGAGATGGCCCAGGTGAACTGAAGGTTGGGGTGGAAGGTGTTGGTGAAGTGGATGAACTGTTCAAGCTCCTCTGGGGAGCAAGAGGTGGCGCCGATACAGTCATCAATGTACCGGAGGAAGAGGTGTGGTTTGGGGCCTGTGTAGGTGCGGAAGTGGGACTGTTCCACGTAACCTACAAAGAGGCAGGCATAGCTGGGGACCATGCGGGTGCCCATGGCCACCCCCTTATTCTGTAGGAAGTGGGAGGAGTCAAAAGAGAAGTTGTATGTTTCCCTTAGAAGTACCAATTAGTTTTACCAACAACAAATCTAGTTGTACAATCAAAAATCACTGATGCACTCAGTTGCATTCCCTCCATGTCTGTGTTTCAGGTACCTTTGCCTGGTACAGTCCAGTTATGCCCCAGCTTGAAAATTCTCATCCTTGTTTTCAAATCACTTCACAACCTCACTCCTTTTTTTTAGCTGTGACTTCCTCCAATCTCCAAAAAACATGAAATGTGCACACGTCTCCCATTCTGGTCACTTATCCATCTGCAATTTTCATTGCTGCTCTTTGAGTGATTGCGACTTAAGCTGCCTGGAATTAATCTGTGGAATTCTCTCCAGAAACCTCCCCCCACCCACCCCACCTGCTCCCTCCATCTCTATAGATCCTCCATAAAGACACTCTTGTAACCCATCTCTTTGCCCTAGCTTTTGATCAGTCCATCCTGTGTTCTCTTTATGTGACTGGGTGTTAATGATGAAGAGAATACACACATCATTTGTTATTTTGGGTGATAGGTTCCTAATTCACATCCTGTGTAGCAGCTTCTGTCATAACTGAGAACGGAGACAGTTAGTCATATCACAGTCCTCAGTGCTTGCCAGCGGAAGGAGTTTGGTTTTGTTGTTTGTCACACAGGGTGAGAAGGCACAAGGTGCCATTTAGACTCACATCCCAGGGGTGACCATTTATGAGCTTCAGTCATGAAAATGCATGTGTGCAAACAGCTGGCCCCATTCACCAGAAAAAGCATTCTAAAGACCAACAATGACTGGCAGAAAGAGCTGTGTAAATAAAGGACTACATAATGGAGGCTTGTGGACAATTCCCTGTAGTCCCTGTATAGTAATGACATAATAAACGTAGTGGCAAGATTCCCTTTGCTCACTATTTGTGCTTATGACACTAAATACAGCAAGAAGGTTCCCTGTGGTTTCTGTGTGTTGATGACATTATGAACACAGTAAAAAGAATCCTTTGCATTCAAGAGACATTCCATTCAGTTAGCAACATCGTGAGCTGTGTGTGTGTGTGTGTACGTGTATTTATTTATGTGTCTGTTTGCATGTGCCAATGTATCTTTGCATGTCCATATGTATCTCTCTCTGTGTTCATGTGTCTCTCTCTCTGTCTATATGTTTTTGTGTGTATGTATCAATATGTCTGTAAGTCTTTGCTTGTGTCTGTGTGTGTCTGTCGATATGTCTGAGTGTCTGTGTATCTGTTGGTAGGTCTGTGCGTGTGTGTCACTATGTCTGTAAGTCTCTGTCTGTGCCAATAAGTCTCTGTGCGTGTCTATATGTCTGAGAGTCTGCACATCTTCTGTTCGCGTGTCCATATGTCTGTGATTGTCTGTGTGTGCCTATATGTCTGCTGTGTTTGTCTCTGTGTATTTGTCACTCTTAACACAACAAGAATACAGCAGCGTGAAATCTCTGCATGTACTTTACAAAGCCATAATGCAAAGTGGGCGATAGTGAATTGACATTCTGTTTGACATCCTACTCAATTCTTGCTTCAATTACCTTCAATCAAGCATGGCTATAACAGGCTGCCAATTTCACTATCGCCCTTTTCACCGCTGTGCCAAAAGCAGATTGCTTTTTTGCATAAAACCAAACCTAAAAAGCCTGCAGTCACAACCAGGATTTACTGAACGCAATTTACGGCTTTAGCCTTCAAAGACTGATGAATTACCTTCGCCTGAGCAAAAGAATGATACTCGTTTTGTTAACATGATTAAAACTCCTTCTCTTAAAATATAATTTCATGCAAAATCATAACTTTGTGCCTCTGCACAGTTTATAATTTTATGCTTCCTGTTAAAGTATAACAGTTATTGGGGGAGAGCACTGGTAAATGGGAGAGTTTGAATTTAGGTCAGTCAGTGGAATCTTTTCTCTAGAAAAGTCAGATAAACCAGTGCAAATCTATAAAATAATGGAAGAGTTTACCTGGGTAGATACGGACAATATGAAGCCAAGTACAGGAGACAGATCACCAGCAAATTTAGCACAGAGTATGAGAGAAATATCAGTTACCAGAAAGCCATGAGAACATGAAACATGCTTCCACTTAAGGATGCTATGAAGAATAGCATGGAATCATCAAAGGGAAAGTGAAATTTAAATGAGGGAGAGGGAGTCATTATATAATTATTAATGAAAATGGACACACATGGTGATAGATAATAAAATGTAAGGCTGGATGAACACAGCAAGCCCAGCAGCATCTCAGGAGCACAAAAGCTGACGTTTCGGGCCTAGACCATTCATCAGAGAGGGGGATGGGGTGAGGGTTCTGGAATAAATAGGGAGAGAGGGGGAGGCGGACCGAAGATGGAGAGAAAAGAAGATAGGTAGAGAGGAGAGTATGGGTGGGGAGGTAGGGAGGGGATAGGTCAGTCCAGTGAAGACAGACAGGTCAAGGGGGTAGGATGACGTTAGTAGGTAGGAGATGGAGGTGCAGCTTGGGGTGGGAGGAAGAACAGGTTAGGGAAGCAGAGACAGGTTGGGCTGGTTTTGGCATGCAGTGGGTGGAGGGGAAGAGCTGGGCTGGTTGTGTGGTGCAGTGGGGGGAATTGATGAATTGGGCTAGTTTTGGGATGCGGTGGGGGAAGGTGAGATTTTGAAGCTGGTGAAGTGCACATAGATACCATTGGGCTGCAGGGTTCCCAAGCGGAATATGAGTTGCTGTTCCTGCAACCTTCGGGTGGCATCAATTGTGGCACTGCAGGAGGCCCATGATGGACATGTCATCTAAAGAATGGGAGGGGGAGTGGAAATGGTTTGCAACTGGGAGGTGCAGTTGTTTATTGCGAACTGAGCGGAGGTGTTCTGCAAAGCGGTCCCCAAGCCTCCGCTTGGTTTCCCCAATGTAGAGGAAGCCACACCGGGCACAATGGATACAGTATACCACATTGGCAGATGTGCAGGTGAACCTCTGCTTAATATGGAAAGTCATCTTGGGGCCTGCGATGGGGTGAGGGAGGAGGTAAGGGGGCAAGTGTAGCATTTCCTGCGGTTGCAGGGGAAGGTGCCGGGTGTGGTGGGGTTGGAGGGCAGTGTGGAGCGAACAAGGGAGTCATGGAGAGAGTGGTCTCTCCGGAAAGCAGACAAGGGTGGGGATAGAAAAATATCTTGGGTGTTGGGGTCGGATTGTAGATGGCGGAAGTGTCGGAGGATGATGTGTTGTATCCGGAGGTTGGTGGGGTGGTGTGTGAGAACGAGGGGGATCCTCTTTGGGCGGTTGTGGCGGGGGCGTGGTGTGAGGGATGTGTTGCGGGAAATGAGAGAGACGCGGTCAAGGGCGTTCTCGGCCACTGTGGGAGGAAAGTTGCGGTCCTTGAAGATCTTGGACATCTGGGATGTGCGGGAGAGGAATGCCTCATCGTGGGAGCAGATGCGGCGGAGGCGGAGGAATTGGGAATTAGGATGGAATTTTTGCAGGAGGGTGGGTGGGAAGAGGTGTATTCTAGGTAGCTGTGGAAGTCGGTGGGCTTAAAATGGACATCAGTTACAAGCTGGTTGCCTGAGATGGAGACTAAGAGGTCCAGTAAGATGAGGGATGTGTTAGAGATGGCCCAGGTGAACTGAAGGTTGGGGTGGAAGGTGTTGGTGAAGTGGATGAACTGTTCGAGCTCCTCTGGGGAGCAAGAGGCGGCGCTGATACAGTCATCAATGTAACGGAGGAAGAGGTGGGGTTTGGAGCCTGTGTAGGTGCGGAAGAGGGACTGTTCCACGTAACCTACAAAGAGGCAGGCATAGCTGGGGCCCATGCGGGTGCCTATGGCCACCCTCTTAGTCTGTAGGAAGTGGGAGGAATCGAAAGAGAAGTTGTTGTGGGTGAGGACGAGTTCAACTAGACGGATGAGGGTGTCGCTGGAGGGGGACTGGTCGGGCCTGCGGGACAGGAAGAAGCAGAGGGCCTTGAGGCCATCTGCATGCGGAATACAGGTGTATAGGGACTGGACGTCCATGGTGAAAATTAGGTGTTGGGTGCCAGGAAATTGGAAGTCCTGGAGGAGGTGGAGGGCGTGGGTGGTGTCATGGACGTCGGTAGGGAGTTCTTGGACCAAAGGGGAGAAGATGGAGTCCAGATAGGTGGAGATGAGTTCGGTGGGGCAGGAACAGGCTGAGACAATGGGTCGACCAGGGCAGGCGGATTTGTGGATTTTGGGAAGGAGATAGAAACGAGCCGTGTGGGGTGGGGAACAATGAGGTTGGAGGCTGTGGGTGGGAGGTCTCCTGAGGTGATGAGGTCATGAATGGTGTTGGAGATGATAGTTTGGTGCTCGGGGGTGGGGTCATGATCGAGGGGGCGGTAGGAGGTGGTGTCGGCGAGTTGGCGTCTGGCCTTAGCGATGTAGAGGTCAGTGTGCCATACTACCATTCCGCCACCCTTGTCTGCAGGTTTGATGGTGAGGTTGGGGTTGGAGCGGAGGGAGCGGAGGGCTGCCCGCTCTGCGGGGGAGAGGTTGGAGTGGGTGAGAGGGGTGGAGAGGTTGAGGCAGTTAATGTCTTGACAGCAGTTGGAGATGAAGAGGTCGAGGGAAGGTAGGAGGGCTGGGGGTGGTGTCCAGGAGGAGGACTTGTGTTGGAAGCGGGCGAAGGGGTCAGTGGAGGGAGGGTTAGGTTCCCAGTTGAAGTAGTAAGCGTGGAGGCGAAGGCGGAGGAAAAACTGTTCTACGTCCAACCATGACTGGTATTCATTGATGTGTGGTTGTAGGGGAACAAAGGTGAGCCCCTTACTGAGGACTGACCGTTCGTCCTCAGTCAGTGGAAGGTCTGGGGGGATGGTGAAGATGCGGCAGGGCTCAGTGTGGCTGTCTTCTCTGGGGTTGCTGGTTGTGGAGGTTGTGGGCGGAGCGATGAGGTCGTCGGCCATGGGCGGGGTTCCATCGACATCGGCCGTGGGCGGAGTTCCGTTCCGTCGGACACATGGTGATAGCTTGTGCTCATCAGGAGAACTTGCGAGAAAATCAATTTAAAAAGGAAAAACATATTTATGAAGTTTAAATTAAATAAAAGCTGGCTGTTAACTGTCAGCCATCATCCAACTGGTGCAGTCTCCATGGTAACTCGCCTATTAGCAAGGCTTGTCAAATAATCAGCACAGTCTGCTCATACAGGATAAAAATGAGACAGCGGTGTCATTATAATGACACTAGACTGATAAACATGAGCTACAAGCCTGGAAATATAGATTAAAATGTCAAAACAAAATTTGAATCCAATGAAGTCTGTAATTTTGTTTTACTCATTTGTGGGATGTGGGCATAACTGACTGAACCAGCATTTATTACCCATCCCTAATTGCCGAGAAGGAAGTTAAGCATCAAGCACATTGCTGTGGGTCTGCAATCAGACAAGTAAGGATGGCAATTTCCTTCCCTAAAGACATTAATGAGCCAGATAGGTTTTTCGGTGACAATTAGCAATAGTTCCACATTATCATTGAATTTAAATTCCACCATCTGACATTCTGGTATTTGAACCTAAGTCCCCAGAACACTGTCTGGGTCTCTGGATTAATAATCCAGTGATAATGCCACGAGGCTATTGCTTACTGCCTTGCTAGTTTAATGGTGACCATGTAACAATTATTGAAAAAAAACATCTGGTTCATGAATTTTATTCAGGAAAGGAATTTTGCAATGCTGACCTAGTGTGCACCGTCTACTCCAGAACTACAACAATGTATGTCTAAAATGGCTGCGAGCTAGGGGCAATTAGGGAGGCACACTAAATATTAGCTTTGCCAGAGACACTTACATGCCAGAGAAGAGAAATTAAAGGTGCGTTTTCTTTCAAACAAAATGTGTTTTCTTTCTCAGAAACTCCTGACGTTCTGTCCTACCAAAAGGCTTGGAGGGCCGAAGAGCCTGTTCCTGTGCTGTAATTTTCTTTCTTTGCTATTTGAAATAGAATATGCAGCTTTGGTGAGACAAAGTAGGGCAAGACAAGATTCATGTGGAGCACAAATACCAGAATCGGTGAAATGGACCAAATTGACCCTTCAATTTTCCCAAAATCTGCATCCTTGTAGGTAACATTGACTAAAGTCCTAAAATACTTCAGTGGCCTACAAAGCACTTTTGGATCACCCAGAGGCTGCAAAAACGTAAGCTTCCCTTTTTTCCTTCGTCTACTCAAAAACAAGAGAAATGTTACAGGCTTGATTGATGCTAATTTTCAACTTCTTTTCCTGCATGCAAGGACTGATCATAGACAAGAAATTCATCACTAGCCCCTTGGCAACTAGTAAGCTCAGCTTGGCCATCGCTGAACCAAAGATTTACAATGCTAGAAACACTGTAGTCTTTGTGACAAAATATAACCTTGGCCCCCACTATAGTGTAAGAATCCCCCAAAATAGTTGAAATGCCTATCAGCCATGATTTAAATGGTGGAGTGGACTTGATGGGCCAAACGGCCTTACTTCCACTCCTATGTCTTATGGTCTTATGGCCTTATATTCCCAGAGAAAAGCCTCAGCTGTATGCTGTCAATGAAAAGCAGAGGGAAGGGCTGGATCTGAATTTAGAGAAGAATTTTCCGAAGTTTGCCCTGTTACTGCAGTTTAAAAAGTACAATAGAAGTCCAGCAAGTTTACGTAAGGTTCCTTTCCATCTTTCTGGCACATATAGTCGATGCTGGTGAAGTCACATTAAAGAAGAGAATATTCTCTATATAGCTTTGTGATAATACCTGGAATGTGTTGTCCTTCTGCTTTTATTAATACAAAAAGATCATGTCTGCAATACTCCCATCTGCAGTACAATCATTGCTGATGTTACTCAAAGCCCTGCAGAGAAATGATAGCAACGAGAACATGTGTGGCCATTCCTGCTGAGATCCACACCGCAATCACTGACAGATAAGATGAAGGCTGAGGTCCATGAGAATGGACAGTTTGTGATATCAATATGTTCCCAAGGCTAATTTGTTGGCTGATCTTCATGATTGTATTAAAAGGAAGCAATAGCCTAGTGGTATTATCACTGGATTATTAATAAAGAGACCCAGGTAATGTGCTGGGGGCTGGGTTTCACATCCTGCCATGATAGTTAGTGGAACTTGCATTCAATAAAAGTTGGGAATTACAAATCTAATGATGACAATTAAATCATTATAGATTGTTGAGGGAAAACTCCATCTGATTTGCTGATATCCTTTGGGAAAAGAAACTGCCATCCTTATGTGGGGATAGTAGGAACTGCTGATGCTGGAGAATCTGAGATAACAAGGCGTAGAGCTGGATGAACACAGCAGGCTAAGCAGCGTCAGAGGAGCAAGAAAGCTGACATTTCGGGTCTGGACCCTTCTTCAGAATGGTCCAAAATGCCCTTAAAATCCTTGCCTCCTGAACCTGTCCTTCCTCCCAACTCAAGCCCCACCCCAATCTCCTACCTACTAGCCTCATCCCACCCCCTTGACTTTTCCGTCCTCCCTAGACTGAACTATGCCCTCCCTAACTCCCACCTACACTCATCTTTACTGGCTCCACTCCTGCCTCTTTGACCTGTCTGTCTCCTCTCCAACTACCTTCTCCTTTATCCATCTTCTATCCACCTCTCCCTCGCTCCCTATTCATTTCAGAATCCCCTTCCTCTCCCCCATTTCTGAAGAAGGGTCTAGGCCCGAAATGTCAACTTTCCTGCTTCTCTGATGCTGCTTGACCTGCTGTGTTCATCCAGCTCTACACTTTGTTATCTCAACTTTTGGGGCAGCACGGTGACTCAGTGATTAGCACTGCAGCCTCACAGCGCCAGGGACCCGGGTTCAATTCCCGCCTCAGGCGACTGTCTGTGTGAAGTTTGCACATTCTCCCCGTGTCTGCTTGGGTTTCGTCCAGACTCTCCAGTTTCCTCCCACAGTCCAAAGATGTGCAGGTTAGGTGGATTGGCCATGCTAAATTGCCCGTAGTGGTCAGGGGTGTGTGGGTTGTAGGGGGATGGGTCTGGGTGGGATGCCTCAAGGGGCAGTGTGGACTTGTTGGGCTGAGGGGCCTGTTTCCACACTGTAGGGAATCTAATCTAATCTAATCTACTTCTCTGATCTATCCTCAGAAGTTTCTCATCCCTGTAACCATTTTCGTAAACTTCTCTGCGCTCTCGTCAATGCATTCACATCCTTAAGTGTGGAACCTAGAAATATACTCAGTATACCACCTGGATCTCTATCCAATGTAAACAACACAATTGGGAAAGTGCATTGATTCTAAAACCCCAGGGTTAGCACAAAAGGTAATGATTTAATTGAAATAAGTAAAATCCACAGTTTATTTGTCCTATTGAATCAGGTTAAAAGAAAACATTGACTAGGTTCCGATACTTAATGAGAACCACTGTCTTCTAATATAAGGAATTTCTGCTCACAAGTAAACAAAATTGTGAACTGTCATCATTTCTCTGTTAGTTGAAACACTCACCCCTTTTAAAACTTGTAAACACAAAAGGGGAAACACTCACTCAGACCAGTCCACAGGGTTCATTATGATGTTAGTTTACTTCTCAAAGCCTTCAGTTTTTTGATTTCCTTTCTCACTTCTTTGAATCCCAACAGTGTGGAAGCAGGCCATGCAGTTCATCTTGTATACTTCAGCCCTCTGCAACAGCATCGTACCCACACCCAGCCCTCCTACCCTATTCCTGTAACCCTGCATTTCGTCAAAGCCAATCTATCTAACCTTCACATCCCTAGCCACTACACCCAGTTTAACACAGCCAATCCATCAAACATGCACACATTTGGACTGAGGGTGGAAACCCATGCAGGCATGTGTAGAATATGCAAACTTAACAGACAGATGTCAAAGGCTGGAATTGAACCCAGATCTCTGCTGCTCTGAGGCAACAGTGCTAACCACTGAGCCATCATACCACCTACAGCTTTGTAGGAGGTACAGTGCATTTTGTTGGCCAATTGCAGAGGCTCTCCAGAGAAGTTTGCAAGCCCTTTACCTGCTAACCCACTACATGGAACCAATACATTCTGTCCCATATTCCATGTGGAGAGAAGTGTGGAGTGTGAAAATCAGTCATGTGAACTTTCTTCTCTCAAACCTCACTCTCTCCTCTCACCAGTTCTTTTCGTATGGAAGTCAAGACATGTTGAATCATTATTATGGCAATGAACAATCTTGGCCAGAGTTTGGAATTATAGAATTTCTTCCCTCAATCTAACAAGCATCTTTTGATCCAACTACGTTATTCTCTCACTCTTCAAATTACTTAATGTTTCACCATGAGTTTCAATGATAATATTTCAGAAAAATGTTATTTTAAACTTTTACTTAGACATTATCAATTCTCAGAAAGATTTCTGACTGAAAAGGGGCTCTGCTGAAGATCATCAAGAAAATTAGAACTGTTTTAACCTGGAGAGCAATACATTCCAATGACAACTCTCTGTCAATTTGATCAATCAAGTGATTTGAAATAATCTCAAGATAATTTGCTTATTCAATTAAAAAATCTCAAGCCAACTGAGGTAATCTCAATGATCTCTCAAGCTGCAATACAGAATCTGTTGTTACCTGTAGTGAGAGTGCTTTCTCTGGTTAACACTGACAGTGGGACAGAAACTCGCAGGAAGGCAAGTTCAATGCAGATATGCAGGTTTCCAGAAAATGAAAGTGCATTCGAATGACGCAAAATGCAGAATGGAGTCACAGTTCTCTTGTCGTGCAATCTGTATTGTTTCTACCTCTAGGCTAAGATCACATCTCAAACTTTCCATTGTAGCCAAAGCCTTGTTGTGATCAATGCACAGTCATAAACTCAAATGGCTAGAATGCCATGTGGAATCACTCAAATGTGATGACTTTCATTTCTATTACAGACTGAATGAGTTCTTGGGGGCCTTCTCATCTTCCCTCATAGCGATATCATGGCATGAAATATAATTGGCAAATCCCTGATCACGAGCAAGAGCAGGACATTTTCAGACATTGGGGTTTCCCATCCCATCATCTTGTAAATTTTTGGGGGTAGTGCATCTCACCCCACTACTGCCTGTCCAACTGTTCTACATCCATTTAACACTCCAAGAGATGTAACTCCTATTACTCAGTTAAAGGCAAGTCTGGCCATAGGCCATTACTGGCCAATCTGATTGGCAGAAAGCCTTGTAGTCCCAACATTGCTTGTGGTCAGGACTGGAACTAAAGAGCTGTCTGTAGATTCTAAGGACATGATGTTCCAACAGGCTTTTTCCTCAGTGAAAGGGTGAGTACATTAGGGGTGGTTGAGATAATTCCTCTGAACAGCCATGAGCCAGTTCATGAAGATCTGACAGGAAGAGTGAGGGCAGGAATCACATCCCTACCATATGGGGAGATGACGGCCTAGTGGTGCTAACACTAGATTGTTAATCTAGAGGCCCAGAAAATGCTCTGGGGACCTAGGATCAAATCCTGCCACTGCAGTTGGTAGAATTTGAATTCAATACAAACCTGGAGTGAACAGTCAAATGATGACCAAGAATCCAGCGTCAATTTTGGGGGGAAAAACAAACAAATGGTTTACTCATGACCTTTAGGGAAGGAAACTGCCATCCTTACCTGGCCTGGCCTATACGTGACTCCAGACCCACAGTTATAGGTCTGGGAAAGTAGGGATGGACAATAATTACTGATCTAGCCAGTGAAGCCCTCCTCATGTGGATGGATAAACCATAGCCCTCAGCACTTGAATCCTGGATCATCAGAAACTGACAGATTATCTTAGAAAATCTAGTGGCAAGAAGGTAAATCATATACATTTTCTACTTATACATTAAGCGCTAAACAGAGATGGAGAGAGGGGATTGGAGTCAAAGGCAGAGGGCTAGCTTTCAGAAGCCAATCCTTTGCAATACCCCTCCCAATGTGTGCCCCCAAAGTCCTCCAGTTTTAAGCAATTTTAGTCCCTTGTCCCATCTTGAGCTAAGCAGCAGGGCACACGCTTTGGTGTACATTTGGATCCCTGGGAGGCCAATCTGATATAATGACACACAGACATGCTCCCTGGAACCGTACAAGATGCTTTGGTAAATTCACTGCCGCCAGCATCTCTTCTTGGCACTCATCTATGTTACTGATACCAAGTGTGAAAGGATGGCCCCACAAAGTCTTCTGCAGAAGAGGCAGACTCAATCTGGCTAAATAGTAAAGGCTTATTATGTATTGTTATAGTCCTAGCTGATCGGAAAAAGCAGATGCAGGCTGAAATCTGACCTGATAGGTCACATTTTAATGTGTTTTAATTTAGCATGGTGGACTTTCACTGAAACATGAGCAGACAAGATTGTAGATTTCATTTTCACAACAAAATAGAAGCTCATTATACTAAAGAAATTAAATAAAATAAACCTAATCAAACTATCTAAATGCAATAAATGTAATAAAAAATAAAAATGCTTTTTCTGATGAAGGGTCTAGGCCCAAAATGTCATCTTTTGTGCTCCTGAGATGCTGCTTGGCCTGCTGTGTTCATCAGGCTCCACACTTTGTTATCTAAATGTAACACAGTTTGAAAGATTTCAGAACTCATGGCAAAAGATAATCCTGTCTACTCCTCAACACCTTCAATTATGGTACCCACAAATCAAATCAATTTTCAATCCCTGTCCAAATTGTAGTTTGACTCAACTGCTTTGTCTCTTTTCCAAACTTGTGAATTGGGAAATGTTTTCCCTGGAGCTCACACAGCTGAGAGCTTTGATTTTTTTTTAAGTCTGTAAATAATCAGCCAAGCTCTGACCAAACTCTCCAGGTCCACGTGTTTCAAAAACTAAACTCATTCGCTCTCATACCTGACTCTGAAGAAGGGTCACTGGGCTCATGATCACATGAACTCTGTTTCTCTCTCCACAGACACTACCAGATTTGCTGAAGTTCTGTTTTTGTTTGTTTCAGATCACCAGTACTTTTGTCTAATATTAGCTTAACCGTTTTTGACAATCTCCTTTCTAGGAAAGATTACAGTTGATTTTGGTTTTTAGTCAGGTCTCCTTCAAACTGATCCCACAAACATTTGAATGCATAAAAAAAACTTGCTCATGTGGGGTGACAATGGGAACTGCAGATGCTGGAGAATCCAAGATAATGAAATGTGAGGCTGAATGAACACAGCAGGCCCAGCAGCATCTCAGGAGCACAAAAGCTGACGTTTCGGGCCTCGACCCTTCATCAGAGAGGGGGATGGGGTGGGGGTTCTGGAATAAATAGGGAGAGAGGGGGAGGCAGACCAAAGATGGAGAAAAAAGAAGTTAGGTGGAGAGGAGAGTATAGGTGGGGAGGTAGGGAGGGGATAGGTCAGTCCAGGGAAAACGGACAGGTCAAGGAGGTGGGATGAGGTTAGTAGGGAGGAGATGGAGGTGCGGCTTGGGGTGGGAGGAAGGGATGGGTGAGAGGAAGAACAGGTTAGGGGGGCACAGGCAGGTTGGACTGGTTTTGGGATGCAGTGGGGGGAGGGGACGAACTGGGCTGGTTTTGGGATGCGGTGCGGGAAGGGGAGATTTTGAAGCTGGTGAAGTCCACATTGATACCATTGGGCTGCAGGGTTCCCAAGCGGAAAATGAGTTGCTGTTCCTGCAACCTTCGGGTGGCAGCATTGTGGCACTGCAGCAGGCCCATGATGGACATGTCATCTAAAGAATGGGAGGGGGAGTGGAAATGGTTTGCGACTGGGAGGTGCAGTTGTTTATTGCGAACCGAGTGGAGGTGTTCTGCAAAGCGGTCCCCAAGCTTCCGCTTGGTTTCCCCAATGTAGAGGAAGCCACACCGGGTACAGTGGATGCAGTATACCACATTGGCAGATGTGCAGGTGAACCTCTGCTTAATATGGAAAGTCATCTTGGGTCCTGGGATAGGGGTGAGGGAGGAGGTGTGGGGGCAAGTGTAGCATTTCCTGCGGTTGCAGGGGAAGGTGCCAGGTGTGGTGGGGTTGGAGAGCAGTGTGGAGCGAACAAGGGAGTCACGGAGAGACTGCTTTCCAGAGAGACCACTCTCTCCATGACTCCCTTGTTCGCTCCACACTGCCCTCCAACCCCACCACACCCGGCACCTTCCCCTGCAACCGCAGGAAATGCTACACTTGCCCCCACACCTTCTCATTCACCCTTATCCCAGGACCCAAGATGACTTTCCATATTAAGCAGAGGTTCACCTGCACATCTGCCAATGTGGTATACTGCATCCACTGTACCCGGTGTGGCTTCCTCTACATTGGGGAAACCAAGCAGAGGCTTGGGGACCACTTTGCAGAACACCTCCGCTCGGTTCGCAATAAACAACTGCACCTCCCAGTCGCAAACCATTTCCACTCCCCCTCCCATTCTTTAGATGACATGTCCATCATGGGCCTCCTGCAGTGCCACAATGATGCCACCCGAAGGTTGCAGGAACAGCAACTCATATTCCGCTTGGGAACCCTGCAGCCCAATGGTATCAATGTGGACTTCACCAGCTTCAAGTTCTCCCTTCCCCCACTGCATCCCAAAACCAGCCCAGTTCATCCCCTCCCCCAACTGCACCACACAACCAGCCCAGCTCTTCCCCTCCACCCGTTGCATCCCAAAACCAGTCCAACCTGTCTGTGCCTCCCTAACCTGTTCTTCCTCTCACCCATCCCTTCCTCCCACCCCAAGCCGCACCTCCATCTCCTACCTACTAACCTCATCCCACCTCCTTGACCTGTCCGTCTTCCCTGGACTGACCTATCCCCTCCCTACCTCCCCACCTATACTCTCCTCTCCACCTATCTTCTTTTCTCTCCATCTTTGGTCCGCCTCCCCCTCTCTCCCTATTTATTCCAGAACCCGCATCCCCTCCCTCTCTGATGAAGGTTCAAGGCCCGAAACGTCAGCTTTTGTGCTCCTGAGATGCTGCTGGGCCTGCCGTGTTCATCCAGCCTCACATTTCATTATCTTGCTCATGTCGGGCACTTGTAAAGCTCAGCGTATATTTTGTTTTCTTTTTCTCTTGTCATTAAAACCCACAATACGATCAAATCTTCATTAACACATCAGCGGTCCTCATAGTCAACTGCTCTCTGACACATATTGGTTGAAAATCATGGATCTGGAAAGACTGGCCTAATTATCTTTAAACACTTTCACAAAAATAAATCAACTCCAACATACTACTAGTTTAAAATCCAAACTCTAAAAGTAATTGCTGTTAATGCACACTGATAGTTCTGCTATAAAACGTGTTTTGTTAATGTGAATTGGCAGTAACACGATGATGAATAGTGGACACTGTTTGAATAACATGAACTCTCTGCGGTACAGGTATTGTAATTTTCGATAGCGATTTCCGTATAACATAATTTTCAATGGCGATTTTCCAGAGTGTGATTTTCTGCAAGTAAGGCATTATAGGAGAACTCTGTTGTCAACAGGGCCCTCAATTGAATCCAACCCATCTCCTGCACTTCTGACCTCACCCCTTCTCTTCCCTCCAGCAACAGCGATGGCGTTCCCTGTATCCCTACCTACCATCCCACCAGCATCCATATCCAGAAGATCATCAGACGCCATTTCCACCACCTCTAGCAGGATGCCACCACCAGACACATATTTCCCTCCCCTCCCTTGTCCGCCTTCCGCACGGACTGTTCCCTCCGACACAGCCTGGTCCATACTTCCTTCGACCCCAACACCTCCCAACAGGCTTATGGCACCTTCCCCTGTAACCAGCGAAGGTGCAACACCTGCCTATTTATCTCCTCTCTCCCCAGTATCCAAGGTCCCACACATACCTTCCAGCACTTCCAAGAATCTAGTCTACTGCATTTGCTGCTCACATTGTAGTCTCCTCTACACTAGGGAAAGAAAGCGTAGACTTGGCGACCACTTCGCAGAGCATCTACGTTCTGCTCACAAAAAAGACCCTAAACTACCTGTTGTATCAGTGATAATGGAACTGCAGATATTGGAGAATCCAAGATAACAAAGTGTGGAGCTGGATGAACACAGCAGGCCAAGCAGCATCTCAGGAGCACAAAAGCTAACGTTTCGGGCCTAGACCTTTCATCAGAGAGGGGGATGGGGAGAGGGAACTGGAATAAATAGGGAGAGAGGGGGAGGCGGACCGAAGATGGAGAGAAAACAAGATAGGTAGAGAGGAGAGTATAGGTGGGGAGGTGGGGAGGGGATAGGTCAGTCCAGGGAAGATGGACAAGTCAAGGAGGTGGGATGAGGTGGTAGGTAGGAAATGGAGGTGCAGCTTGAGGTGGGAGGAAGGGATGGGTGAGAGGAAGAAAATCTCCCCTTCCCCCACTGCATCCCAAAACCAGCCCAGTTCTTCCCCTCCCCCCACTGCATCACAAAACCAGCCCAGCTCGTCCCCTCCCCCCACTGCAACCCAAAACCGGCCCAGCCTGTCTCTGCATCCCTAACCTGTTCTTCCTCTCACCCATCCCTTTCTCCTACCTCAAGCCGCACCAGGCCTTGTTACCACATAGCCTGTCATTACACACACCCCCGTTGTAAGTCACTAACAGTCCCCATTTACAACTATTCATCCTCCCAGCCTGATCGTTAGCAACTCCTTCATCTGCCCAACTGTCTTTTTCTCTCTTTGGTCTCGATCCTATTGTTTACTCCCTATGCCATCCTATTTTCTGCATAATAACTGACATTTTCTCAGCCACCACCTGTTCTGAGGAAGATAGAGACAGAAAGGTTAGCTTTCTGAGGGAGAGAGCCACCTCATGGAAGGCAGGTCAGGGAGTGAGATGGCACTCATTGTGAATGAAAGGACAGTAATGGAGACGGACCTACCTTTTCCAGCTGAGACTCAAGTAGGATAACTTTCTGGGTTTCTCCCACCATAGAACACCTTCCTCTACTCTCAAGATTGATACCAAGTGTTAAAGAGCACCCCCACCACGCCCCCATCCCCACCCGCAATGGTGAGGGCTTCAAATGGGATAGGGATTGACCAGCCTTGGCCTGGACAGACCTCTATTAAATTGTAGAAAGGTTGGCCATACAAGACAGGGGTACAGAAGGTCCAAGTTCAAGTTTTACCTGGCACAGAAATAAAACTAATTTGTGTAATAAGATCCCATATTTAATCAACCATGCATATTCAATTCATGATTGACCTCAGCCTGGGTATGAGAAGGAATGGTCACTAAAATTGGCACCAAAATCTCTTCTGTAATGAGTTCCTGTAGATGGCAGTTAATAAAACATCACGGTCCACCTTCTACCAGACAGGTAGTCACATTTCTTGCTGGTAATTAATGAAGCTCAGCAGTAAACAATATATCCATGAATAGGATGAAGGAGACCCCCCAGGTGGAAAGCTTCTGGAAACCAATATCACTTGTTTCCTCACAGTACCTAACACTCACCAAAGATCATATCTCAAGTTCTCCTTCGCTGGATTCTAAAATTAATATTCTCTGAAAAATATCTGTGTTTGAATAACTCAATGCTCAATGTTTCCACTGCTAACTAGGGAATCTGTTCCCTCTTGTAGGTTCCCTACAGTGTGGAAGCAGGCCATTCAGCCCATCAAGTCCACTCTGACTCTCCGAAGAGAATCCCACCCGAACGCACCCCCGCTACCCTATTCCTGCAACTCTATACTTCCCATGATTAATCTATCTGGCCTACATATCCCTGGACTCTGTAAGCAGTTTAGCATGCTCGATCCACCCAACTCACATGTTTTTGCACAGTGGGAAGAAACTGGAGCACCCGGCAGAAATCCACATAGACACAGGGAGAATATGCCACCCAGTTAATGTGTGAAGTTAAATGACACCTCATCAGAACTTTATGTCATAGGATGATGATACCCAAGAACATTACAGCACTTACAATATGTACTAACCCCCATGTTATGCTTAGTGTCTGAACTGCTGGCTATAATAGTCAGGTCAAATATTGGTTCTTTCTTCTCACTGGTTCACTTACTCTTCCTCTGTGTACACTGTAGATTGCAATATAGCAGTTACAGAAGCATATCTTCAGGGTAATCAAAGACCAAATAGAATGTCCTACAAAAGGCATCTTCTAACACAAGGTGAATTTCAGATAGAAGTTTGATTGTGTGCTGTTAAAGAGCAATAATGTACCATCGCCAGTGAGGGCCTCCGTAACATTGGTTTTCATTGCAGTTATCTCCATAATCTGGAACATCTCCTCCCTTGGGCTCACTGGCTAAAAGCCCTGCCATCACCTGGTAAACCCTGTCGTTGGGCGACGCCTATTCCTGCAAGATACAGACAGAAAGAAATAGCAGAATATAGAACATAGAACATTACGCACAGTACGGACCCTTCGGGCCTTGATGTTGTGCCGACCTGTCATACCAATCTCAAGCCCATCTAACCTACACTATTCCTTGTACGTCCATATGCTTATCCAATGACGACTTAAATGTACCTAAAGTTGGCGAATCTACTACCGTTGCAGGCAAAGCGTTCCATTCCCTTACTACCCTCTGAGTAAAGAAACTACCTCTGACATCTGTCCTATATCTTTCACCCCTCCATTTAAAGCTATGCCCCCTCATGCTCGCCATCACCATCCTAGGAAAAAGGCTCTCCCTATCCATCCTCTCTAACCCTCTGATTATTTTATATGTTTCAATTAAATCACCTCTCAACCTTCTTCTCTCTAATGAAAACAGCCTCAAGTCCCTCAGCCTTTCCTCGTAAGGCCTTCCTTCCATACCAGGCAACATCCTAGTAAATCTCCTCTGCACTCTTTCCAAAGCTTCCACATCCTTCTTATAATGTGGTGACCAGAACTGTATGCAATACTCCAAGTGCGGCTGCACCAGAGTTTTGTACAGCTTCACCATAACCTCTTGGTTCCGGAACTTGATCCCTCTATTAATAAAAGCTAAAACACTGTATGCCTTCTTAACAGCCCTGTCAACCTGGGTGGCAACTTTCAAGGATCTGTGTACATGGATACCGATGTCTCTCTACTCATCTACACTACCAAGAATCTTACCATTAGCCCTGTACTTTGCCTTCTGGCTACTCATACCAAAGTGCATCACCTCACACTTGTCTGCATTAAACTCCATTTGCCACCTCTCAGCCCAGCTCTGCAGCTTATCTATGTCTGTCTGCAACCTACAGCATCCTTCGTCACTATCCGCAACTCCACGAACCTTAGTTTCGTCTTCAAATTTACTAACCCATCCGTCTATGCCCTCATCCAGGTCATTTATAAAAATGATAAACAGCAGTGGACCCAACACTGACCCTTGTGGTACACCACTAGTAACTGCTGTCCAGGATGAACATTTCCCATCAATTACCACTCTCTGTCTTCTTTCAGCAAACCAATTTCTGATCCAAACTGCTATATGTCCCACAATTTCATTCCTCCGCATTTTGTACAGTAGCCTACTGTGGGGAACCTTATCGAACGCCTTGCTGAAATCCATACACACCACGTCAACCGGTTTACTCTCATCTACCTGTTTGGTCACCTTCTCAAAGAACTCAATAAGATTCGTGAGGCACGACCTTCCCTTCACAAAACCGTGCTGACTATCCCTAATCAATTTATTATTTTCTAGATGTTTGTAAATCCTATCCCTTATAACCTTTTCCAACACTTTACCAACAACTGAGGTAAGGCTCACTGGTCTATAATTACCAGGGTTGTCTCTACTCCCCTTCTTGAACAGGGGAACCACATTTGCGATCCTCCAGTCGTCTGGCACTATTCCTGTAGACAATGACGAGTTAAAGATCAATGCCAAAGGCTCGGTAATCTCCTCCCTGGCTTCCCAGAGGATCCGAGGATAAATCCCATCCGGCCCAGGGGACTTATCTACCTTCACCCTCTGAAAGATTTCTAATACCTCTTCCTTGTGAACCTCAATCCCACCTAGTCTAGTAGCCTGTATCTCAGTATTCTCCTTGACAACATTGTTGTTTTCAAGAGTGAATACTGTTGAAAAATATTCATTTAGCGCTTCCCCTATCTCATCTGACTCCACACACAACTTACCACTACTATCTTTGATTGGACCTAATCTTACTTTCGTCATTCTTTTATTCCTTAAATACCTGTAGAAAGCCTTAGGGTTACCCTGATTCTATCTGCCAACAACTTCTCATGTCTTCTCCTGGCTCTTCTGAGCTCTCTCTTTAGGTCTTTCCTGGCTACCTCATAGCCCTCAAGTGCTCTAACTGAGCCTTCACATCTCATCCTAACATAAGCCTTCTTCTTCCTCTTGACCAGAGAATCCACCTCCTTCGTAAACCACGTCTCCCACAGTCTACAGCTTCCTCCCTGCCTGACAGGTACATATTTATCTAGGACACACAGGAGCTTTTCCTTGAAAAAGCTCCACATTTCTAATGTGCCCATCCCCTGCAGTTTCCTTCCCCATCCTATGCTCCCTAAATCTTGCCTAATCTCATCGTAATTGCCTTTCCCCCAGCTATAACTCTTGCCCAGTGGTATACACCTATCTCTTTCCATCACTAAAGTAAACATAACAGAATTGTGATCGCTATCACCAAAGTGCTCACCTACTTCCAAATCTAACACCTGGCCGGGCTCATTACCCAGTACCAAATCTAATGTGGCTTCACCCCTTGTTGGCCTACATCAGTGATTGCTTAGCACTTTATTTGGTTCCAGTGACCACCAAACCCAAACATCTGGACATATTGAGAGATTTGGACAGTGGAAGCTATGCAAGAGTGGAATAGAGTGTATCAATGTTAGACATGAGAGTAAGAGTGTTCAGGGCTATGGACTCCTTCAGGTCAGCAATGCAATCAATTGAAGTGATATTTTCATCATAGAATCCCTACAGTATGGAAATAGGCCCTTTGGCCCAACAAATCCACGCGAACCCTCCGAGCATCCCATCCAGACCCATCACCCTATAACTCACCTAATCTACACATCCCTTAATGTTATGGGCGGTTTAGCATGGCCAATCCACCTAACCTGCACATATTTGGGCTGTGGGAGGAAACCAGAGCACCCCTAAAGGAAACCTACGCAGACACAGGGAGAATGTGCAAACTATACATGGGCAGGCGCCCGAAGGAGGAATCAAACCTGGGTCCCTGTTGCTATAAGGCTGTAGTACTAACCACTGAGCCAACATGCCACCCTATGGTATGTGGTACTTTGAGCAGTAGGTCAGGTTGATGCTGGAGTGAAAAGTGCAAGGAAAGTTAAGCAAACATTTACTGGGATGGCAGCACTGACATATGAAGAGGGTGTGGATTGATTCATCCAGAACCAAGAATCTTGGCCATTTTGGGATAAGATGAAGAGAAATTTGTGAATCCAAAGAGCGGTGAGCTCGTGGAACTGTTTGCCACAGAATGCATCTGAGGCCAAAATACTGAATGTTTTCAAGAAGGAATTGGATATCGTGCTTCGGTATAAATTGATCAAATGGCATGGAGAGAAGCAGGATGGGGACTGAGTTAAAAGATCAGACATGATCATACTGAATGGTAGAACAGGCTCAGTGGGCCAAATGGACTACTGTTACTTCTATTTTCTGTGACTCTATGTTTAGTGAATGTCATGAAACCTGATGTCAGTGACCTTGAACGACCTCATGAGGTCATGAACTTTATTGCAGCGGGTCCCCATGATTGGACTCTGAGGATTAACGTCTGCAGTCATGTGCTCCAAGTCCCTTTGGAATGCCTTCTGTGAAGCTTCTCAGGCCAACTATGGAAATATAGCTCCTTCCTTGCTTTCCCCCTCCATGTTGAGAGTCCCCACCATCATGTAAACTGTGTAGCTTTGTCTCTGCCCTGATGTTCCATGCCAGTGAGTCACAGTCCCATTCTTGGTGGTCAACATCAGCCTCCTTTAAATCAGCGCAGATTCCATTTTAAGACTGACGGACCACCTTCGAGAGTTGGAAGCTATCTGCAATAAACCCAAGCTGTTGGGAATATTCTTATACTTGTGGCCAGCCAAGTACATGGGTTTACACTGGGGTCCCTGCTGAGGCCGCTCAAGCACAGAGGTGGCACATTCATTGGCCAGTGTCCGAATTGGAACAAACAAAGGTGACAGTCCATGAGCCACAGCACCCACCACCCACCACCCACCCTCCCCTTCCCCACGCCACTCAAAACATGAGCTGACCTTTTATTTTTCTTTAAATCAACCTATATCACTCATCAACCGCTTCCGAGATGTTATTATACACCTCTGGAGAGGTGGAACTTGAACCCAGGCCTCCTGGTCTGGGATAGGGACATTACCACTGTGTCACAAGACAGCCCTATTTTTGTCCTGAGTGCTTTGGTACTCCAAATATCAAATCGGAAGTAATAATTTTGTTCATCTGCTCTGGTTTGGCAGACAAGTCGCCTAACATAACAGGTGTGGTGCAGGACCCTCAGAGAAAGATGGAGCTGGGTCACTCTGTAGCTCAGTTCTGATATGTTGTCAGATGATAAGACCATGAAAACAAACACACACACGCGCACACACACGTGCGCGCGCACACACACACACAAACACAGACACATTTCTGGAATTATTTTGGAAAATGTAATGAGGTATAAATTAATATTTTGAGAGATCTAATGTTCAATCAGTATGCACTCTCTTTTGCATGTCCCCCTAGTATTATGCAAATTCTGGCAACATGGTATGAGTTCAATTGCATTGCTCAGTTCTGATGAAACATTAATGCAAGAAGTATATTTTAGTTGGCCAAGATTAATTGCATCCGTTACTTTCCAACTCTAAAGATATTCACAATGTGTAATCCTGATGGCTACTCCGTCAACAAGTTCAGAGGAAAATTAATATACAATCTTTTCCAGGAATCCTTGGAGAGTTTTATAAAACAGCGCCAACAACGGGGGAACAGTATACTGCGAGATGATGGTATTTATCAGGTATTCATTGAGCTTCTGCTATCATCTTTTAACCCTTTAATTGCCACATTTTTTTTTCATTTTATCAACTAAAACAACAACAGTTTTAAAAGCTTTTTGCTGACAGGGGCTGGATATAGTTTTGCCATTGACACCTCTTGCGGATTCACCTTCTGTTTCTTCATTTGTCCCAGTGTTGTTCCCATTGCCAATGAACTGTCTTCCCCATTTCTTTATCACTTCACCACTGCTATGCTTCCATCAATTGCAGGCCCGCCTTTCATTGATTTCTCCTTGGCTCCTCTCCCTGACCTCAGAAATTCCTCAAATACTGTTCATTATGCAGGTACTTTCAGTTGTGAAGAGAGGTAATTGACTTAAAATATGGCATTGAACTTTCCTGCGTGCATTGGGACCATTTCAAAATATTGGCCATGTGTTTCAGTGCCATGTCTACTCCCCTGGCCATTTCCCCATAGAACCATAGAATCCCTTTGGTGCGGAAACAGGCTGTTCAGTCCATCAAGTCCACTCTAACATTCTGAGGAGCATCCCACCTAGACCCACCCCTCTACCTAGTCCCAGTAACCCTGCATTCCCCATGGCTAACCCACCTAGCCGACACACACCTGAACACTACGGGCAATTTAGCATGGCCAATCCACCTAGCTTACACATCTTGGACTGTGATCAAAACCTGAGCACCCAAAGGAAACCCATGCAGATTCTGGGCGAATGCACAGACTCCACACAGTCACCTGAGGGTAGAATCAAACCTGGGTTTATGGTGATTCAAGGCTGCAGTGCTTACCACTGAGCTACCATGCTATGTGGATGGGTAGTCACTTAGAGGCCCCCTTAGAAAGGTGAGTGTGACACAATGAAACTGAGAGGGTGCTTCTTCTCATGGGAAAGTCTCGGACCAGAGGGCATAGTCTCAGAATTAAAGCACACCAATTTAAGCCTGAAAATAGGAGGAATTTCCTCTCTTAGAAGGTTCTTTGGAATGCCTTGCCATGGAGAGTTAAGGGGTACAGAGTTTTGTGTAAATTTAAGGCTGAGATATTATAGATTCACCCTCTGTAGGGGAAGCTAGGGTTACAGAAGCCGAAATAACAGGGTGTCGAGTTGAAGGAGCACAGTAGGCCAGGCAGCATCAGAGGGGCAGGAAAACTGACGTTTTGGGTCTGGACCTTTCTTCAGGATCAGCTTTCGTGCTCCTCTCATGCTGCCTGGCCTGCTGTGTTCATCCAGCTCTACACCTTGTTATCTCAGACTTCAGCATTGGCAGTTCCTACTATCCCTTATTGAAGCTGAACATTTCAGACTTGAAAGTCAGAGCAGGAACTGGGTGACTCCAGCTCACCGTCTGCTCCTCTGCACCTTCGCCTTGTGCATTAGTCACTGGTGTTAGAGGGCACACTCTATGGCCAGACACCACACGCTCCACATGTCCAGCGAGACGTACGAACCTCTGCAACATCGGGGCACTTTTCCAATTGGCAACTTGCAGTCATAAGAGGCGTGCAGCCCAGAAACAGGTACTTCAGTCCAACCAGTCCATGTTGAACATAATCGCAAACTAAACTAGTCCCACCTGCCTGCACATTGGCCCATATCCCTCCAAATCTTTCTTACTCAACTACTCACCTAAATTGCTTTTAAATTGGAAGTTTATTCCATATACACTCCATCCCTGTGCGAAAAAGTTATCCTGAGGTCCCTTTTAAATCTTTTTCCTTTCGTCTTATATCAATGTCCTCCAGTCTTGAAATTCCTCATCCTGGGGAAAATCCTTTTGCTATTCACTTCATCCATGCCTTTCATGCTTTTATAGACCTCTCACCCGTCAACCTCCGATACTCCAGTGAAAAAAGTCCCAGTCTACCCAGCCTCTCCTTACAACTCAAACACTCTAATCCAGGTAACATCCTGGTCAACCTTTTCTGCACCCTCTCCAATTTAATAATGCCTTTACTATAGCAGAGACCAGGAATCTCTGCCATGCTGAGAATGATTTGTAAATTCTTACTCTCTGTTTTCTATCAGTTAACCAATTCTCAATCACTTCGAGTATATTTGTCCCAATTCCTAACACTCTAATTTTAGATATTAGCCTCCGTGTTGGACTTTATCAGCAGCCTTCTGAAAATCCACATGCACCAATTTCACTAGATTTCCTCTGCCCATGCTGCCTGTAACATCCTCAAGAAGACTGTAGAAAATTGCCAAACATGACTTCCCTTTCATAAACTATGTTGACTCTGCTCCATTCCGCCATTTATTATGGACAGTGATCACATCCTTTAAAATAAATCATAATACGGTCCCTACTACATGCATCAAGCTAGCAGCCTGTTATCCTCTACTCTTGCTCTCCCTTGCCTTTTAATTAGTGCGGTTGAATTTACTAGTGCCCCTCCTGCCTGTTCTGTCATTCAGTTGGATCATGGATAATCTGCATTTTAACCCCACCTAAACTCATTGATTCAGTCGCCCTTAATATCTTTAGCTTTCAAAAATCTAGTAAATGCTTTTCCAATTAATCCCTAACGTCAACAACTTGCCCAGAAGAAGACTTCATATTTCTATTACACTGCATACAGAACCCTGTATTCAACATCATTCTCTGAATAACTTAGCTCTAGTTTTCAATGCTGTATTTGAATGATTAGAGTGATTTCCATAAAGTTTCAGTCAGTTGCAGATAGCTAGAGGCAATGCAGAGATGGGTGGTGACAGCAGGTTACTGTTGAAGATCTACAGGAGTGAGCAACAAGAGTTACAAGTTAAACATTTCAACAGGCTCCATCAGCAACACCACACAGCCTGCAGCAACTTTTTCAAGAAACATATTGCAACACAGGTTCCCTTTGCTGGCTGGCAGGATTTTACAAAAGAACGTCATGACTGTGCAAAGCTCCCAAGGCTTCACTCCAGACATGCAGTTCAGATAAACGATTTGCTGTAAAATTACGCCGCTGGACCCATTTTCAAGGTGGCAGCTCTGGCATGATAGGTAGTGTTCGGGCTCCTGAGCCCATCTGCTCCAGTCCTGTGACATCCTTTTACATAGCGGATAACAAGGTGCAGAGCTGGATGAAGACAGCAGGCTAAGCAGCATCAGAGGAGCAGGAAAGTTGATGTTTCGGGCCGAGACCCTTCTTCAGAAATGGGAGAGGGGAAGGGGATTCTGAAATAAATTTATAATGTCCCGATTTATTTCAGAATCCCCTTCCCCTCCCCCATTTATGAAGAAGGATCCAGACTTGAAACATCAGCCTTCCTTCTCCTTTGATGCTGCTTGGCCTGCTGTCTTCATCCAGCTCTACACCTTGTTATCTCAGATTCCCCAGCATCTTCAGTTCCTACTATCTTTGAAACATCCTTTTATACTTCTCCTTTTCATCTTTTTCTTTTTTCATCTTCGAGGCCAGAGCAGAGTCAACGGGGCATTGGCTGCAATATTGGCCGCATGGATTGGGATTCCTGGTAGCAGCGGCAGGGCCCAGCGTGTAGGTAGGCCCAGAGCCTGGACTCTTGGTGGTGTCAGCAGGCCATCAACCTTGTCATTGCTGTAATCAGAGCGGAGTCTCCTTGAGCTTCGGAACACCTTGCAGGGACCTTGTAAAAAGCCGGGAGCAATGCATGAGCCTGAATTTGAAGAGAAGATGAACTCTATTCAAGTCATCTTTTGTTATTATAGAGTCATAAAATCATAGTCACACAGCATGGAAGCAAACCCTTCGATCCAACCAGTCTGTGTGGAATATAATCCCAAACTAAACTAGTCCCACCTGCCTGCTCCTGGCCCATATCACTCCAAATCTTTTCTATTCATGTATCTATCAAAATGTCTTTTAAACATAGTCATTAGGGACAGCACGGTGGTTCAGTGGTTAGCACTGCAGCCTCACAGTGCCAGGGACCCGGGTTCGATTCCAGCCTTGGGCGACTGTCTGTATGGAGTTTGCACATTCTCTCCGTGTCTGTGTGGGTTTCCTCTGGGTGCTCCGGTTTCCTCCCACAGTCCAAAGATGTGCAGGTTAGGTGGATTGGCCATGCTAAATTGCCCAAAGTGCTCAGGGGTGTGTGGGTTATAGGGGGATGGGTCTGGGTGGGATTCTCCAAGGGGCGGTGTGGACTTGTTGGGCCGAAGGGCCTGTTTCCACACTGTAGGGAATCTAATCTAATCAAGTCATTATACCTGCAATCACCACTTCCTCAGGAAGTCCACTTCACACGCAAACCATACTCTGTGTAAAAGGTTTGCCTCTTATGTCTTTTTAAAATCTCACTCCTCACACCTTAAAAATGTATGCCCTGGTTTTGAAATCCTCCATCCTAGGGAAAAGACATTAACTTCATCCAGACTTCTCATTATTTCACAAACTTCCACCAGGTCACCTCTCAAGCTCCTATGCTTCAGTGAAAAACATCCCAGCCTATCCAGCCTTTCTTTATAACTCAAAACTTCTGTATCAGGTAAGATCCTGTTAAATCTCTTCTGAACCCTCTCCAACTTGAATCATATCCTTCCTATAACTGGGAGACCAGAACTGGACATAGTATTCCAGAAGAGGCCTCACTAATATCATGTGCAACGTTAATGTGACTTCCCAACTCCTGTAATAAAAAGACTGGGCAATTTTGATTCTTCATAACTCAATATGTCGCCACAGTGTGGCAACAAAACTCTTTTCACTGCATCTTCCCAGATATTTGTAACAATAGAGTCATTAATTCATTCTCAATTCTATTGAAATATGTCTTGTCCATCACAACACATACCCCAAAATTTATTTTCACATTTCTGTACTCTACTCCTGAATAAATGGCCTTCATTGGTACCTGGTTCATGTCTATGGGTGCCAACTTTCCACGTGGCACTTCTGCAATGGTCAAATCTGGGAGCCTGGACATTGAGCGCTCGCAACCTTTGCTCTATCATTTCAAACAGCTCATTCAAGGCTGAGCATGGCCTATTTGACAGCAGCCAATGGAAAGGCTGTCTAATCTGGATCAGATAAAGATAGAACCTAGCAATTTTAAATCATGATAAACTAAAAACGGTGAAGTTGCAAGGCATTTCAGGAGCCACATTGAACAATCCACCAAAATGTGATGATCAGGCTTAAGACGATACTCAAAGAAGTGAACAGAATGTTAACATTTTATCAGATGGATGGAGTATAAAAATGGAGACATTTCATTACATTTGTACAAAGCCCTAGTCCAAAAGTTTTCAAGCTATGTGCCACAGTAAGGTGAAAAGTGTGCTATGAAATTCTCTGGAAGCGGTGCTGCTCCTCAGATTCCAATAATGGGAATACGAGGAGGTTCAGCGTGCACATGTGTGGACATTTGTCACCATGCATGCACAAAGAGAAGGAAAATCCATTCAGTTATGCAATCCACTTGTTCACATGCCAGACAAAACATTCAGTCTGCTCATGCAGAGTGATTTATAGAATCCTTACAGTGTGGAAACAGGATGTTCAGCCCAACAAGTCCACACTGCCCCTCTGAAGAGCATCCCACCCAGACTCATTCCCCTAATTTCCTGTGTATAATCCACAACCATAAACATCCCTGAACACTACAGACAATTTAGCATGGCCAATCCACCTACCTTGCACATCTTTGGACTGTGGAAGGAAACCAGAGCACCTGGAGGAAACCCACGCAGAATGTACAAACTCCACACAGACAGTCACCCAATGCTAGAATTGAACCTGGGCCCCTGGTACACTGAGGCAGCAGTGCTAACCACTGAGCCACCACACTACCCCATGTAACACAGGTTGCATTTCTGGCCTGAGAAGAAACAGTGTGACTAGGAATGTGATGGTCTGGTGGTATTAACACTGAACTAGTAACTCAGAGAGCCAGTTAATATCCAAGGAAAGTGGGCTTGGATACCACCAAGCCAGATTGTGAAATTCGAATTTGATAAAAGTCTGGAATTAAGAGTCTAATGATGATCATGAACCATTGTCAATTGTTGGAATAAAAAAAAAATCTGGTTCACTTATATCTGTTAGGAAAGGGCACTACTGGCCTGACTTCAGAACCACAGCAACATGGTTGATTCTTAGCTGCCCTCTGGGCAGTTAGGGATGGGCAACAAATGCTGATCTAGTCAGCGACACAATCACCCAGTGAACGAATAGGAGAAAGTGCAGCAAAGAGATGAATTAAAATAACTGATGAACTGGCCTTCCTCTCTGCCTGGACACATTTCCATGTTAGCACACACTTTACAGAGAACATTTTCAGATTTTTTCTTAATTATACCTCTGACTTAAGTCTGTGAAAAAAAAGAAAATATTTCTTGTCAAAAGAGGTGGATTCCCTTGCTAATTCAGTCAATGAATCGTCTGAATCCAAAGGATTGAAAAAGCAAGGGCTGTTCTGAGACAGTACAATGAAAGCAATCTGGACTTTGGGTTTTCGTGGACAGGGGTTGTTTCTTGCCTCATTCTTGAATGTCTCATCCTCAGAGAAGTTGGGAGTTACTATAATGGTACCAAGTTAAGGTGCCATTTGCAAATACTTCCAGAGCTTGACAGAACAAAACATCAAGAAGCCCCAATGTCTGATGGAGTGAGTGTAGGTATTGGATACAGCTCAAGAGGATTGTTACCTGGTGCCTGAACTTGGACCACAATCATAGAAACCTTATACCATTGCCAAAGCCTTAACCAGGCGTGCATGCAAAACGATCTTAAGTGTGATGTTCAAAGCAAAAGTGATCGACAAAATTTCACTCTCTGAAAATAGTTAAACAGCAGATTGACAGCATGTCAGCAGATATTGAGGAGTTTCTGCTAGAGATGTTAACTACTCATGAGCAGTTTGCTTTACAAATTGAAGAGTCCACCAATATTAAGGGAAACTGCCAGCTGCTGGCCAACACTCAGTTTGTTGATGGGAACACCATTCAGGAAAATATTTTCTTTTAGAAGGAGATATTTTGATCAGTAAAGAAACATTTTGGATACCTAGATGAAGGAAAACAAACTTGCCTGGGCCATGTCTGTTCTGACAGAGCAACATCCATGATGGGGAAAGTCAAAGGAATTGCCAGGAAAATGAAAGAACAAAATCCTGATTTTCAGATCACCCATTGAATCCTCTTTCACCATGAAGTTCTTGCAGCTAAAACAATATAATTAGAGTTAGCTGCTTCATTACAGCAAAACATGAAAATCACTAATAAAAACCAGAAGAACAGGATGCTGTAAATCAGAAACAAAAGCAGAAATTGCTGGAAAAGCTCAGCAGATTTGGCAGGAATTCCAGTCTTTTGTCTTGAACATGTAATATTGAGATAAAACATTGTGTAAAGATAATGTAAAGTAGGGAAGTGCTTTCCATTGTGACTTCTCAATTGCTATTGTGCCATAATTATTGCAATACACACAGGAATGTGCTGCAGGTAATGCAATTAAATTTGCTAGTGAAAATTGACCATTCATTCCCCAAGGACACTTGTCTACTCACTTTTTGCATTCTGCAGAGACGGACAACATATTTTCTAATGAGACTTTTAATAAACTTATAGGGTGTCAACCACAGACGCCAATTATTAATTAGGGAGAGTGAGACTTACAAGTTTTGGATTAGTAATAGTTTGACATAATGCCAGATATTTCTCTGCTTGCAGAGAAAAGACTGTATCCTTTTAGATTCACAGTACACACCACACAGCACAGAAATATACATAGGGTACCACCCTTTATCATAGCATCACATTATTGCAAATCTTAGATACTTATACTTACGTTGTGTCTCTCACATAATATCTCATGGTGATTCTGCGACGGTGAATGGAGCAAATCATCAACAGATGTGATCTTGACATAACATTGAGAAGGCCTTGCATTCTCAATCAATGTCAGCCCCCTAGCTATTTTCCATTCATAGTTATGCCCATATTAGAACAGTGCTCTCCTAAAGATTTTTCTGAGTGCCAATAATCGTTATGCTCCTCGACCTCTCCTGCAGGACATGTCACCAACTCAGTGAATACAAAGTGTCCTTATCCAAAAAACACACACTAAATGTTGAAACCAATGATAACTATACTAGCACAGCCAAGTTCATGAAGTTTGAAGATAGACATTGCATTCTGATTTTTGTATTTTTGTTTAGATGCAGGTATTTACCAGGATGGCTGCAAAATTTCACTGCAAGGAATTTGATACCTGTTGTGTTTTTGTGTAGCTATGGTATGTTGCAATGTGCAGACGATCTGGAGCTGAAGAGTTGATTACAAATGAAACTGATTGGTTGCAATCTAACTAAGCAGTTTGATATTGGAGAAAAAGCAATATAGAAATGGACAGAGAGAGAGAGAAAAAAAAAATACAGAAAAGTGTGTGCAGGCCTTCTCCCAGCCCAGAAGCAGCCTGCATTCTCAGTCAAAAACTCAAATTGAACCTTTTGCTGTCTTTTCTGGAGCATTTGCTGTGAGCTATTGCAGATGAATTGATATATCAGAAACAATTTCCCAAGTGGTTCAATCACTATGTAGAGAATCATAAAATACCTCCTGTTTAGGAACGGGATGAAAGCAAGACAAAAACTGAAATAACTATTGATGCTGTAAGTCAGAAACAGAAACTGTGAGAAAAGTTCAGCACGTGGTAGCATCCATGAAGAGAAATCAAAGTTAACATTTCAGGTCCGGCGACTCTTCCTCAATTCTGAGAAAGGATCAGCCAACTCAAAACATTAACTCTCACTTTTCTTCACAGATGCTGCCAGACCTGCTGCGCTTTTCCAGCAACTTCTGTTTTTGTTCTTTGTTGCTACAGTCTAATTACTTGTAGTCAATAATATTTCCATTTCATTACTAAAAGCTGGTTCATCTCTCCATTACAGCAGGTCAAATAGCATCGATGGAGAGAGAGTAAGCTAACATTTCGATTCTAGTTGACTCTTCATGAAGTGAATTGTGAAGGAGACAGCATTTATGTGATAGTTTTGCGGGGATGCTGGTGTGGGCTAGTGGGTGTGGGATGCTAATGGAGAAAAGATGTTGATAATTCAGATTAAGGTTGTTAACTTCCCCCCTTCTGCCAAATTGTAGCATAAATGATCTCCCATACACTTAACTTCATCTCTGATAAACAGTCAACTCGGCTCAAAACATTAGCTTGCTCTCTCTCCATGGGTGCTGTCTGACCCACTGTGATCCCCAGCATTTGTTGTTTTCGGTACAGATTCCAACATCTGCAATAATTTGCTCCTCCCTTTCCCCATCAACCTTGCCCTGAAAGTCTGGTGCATTGGGTTACAGTGATCACCTTAAAAGAAAATCTAACATTCATATCAGCTGCAAGGATAGTGGGGCTTCATTTATAGTGTGTCACGCTAATGGGTTGTAACACAGTCATACACCCAAACATCTTCCATGTGGTGACCTGGTCAATGTGCCATGACTGACTAGGTTCCTGCTCTTCGCTACAAGGGAACCTGGAACTAGGATTTGAAGATTGCTGATCCCAGGGTGGAAATGTCAAATACTAGGAGGCATAGGTTTAAGGTGAGAGCGGAAAAGTGTAAGGGAGATGTGTGAGGAAAGTTTATTGCACAGAGGGTGATAGGTGTCGAGAACACATTGCCTGGGGAGGCGATAGAAGCAGATAAATTACCATTGCTTAAGAGGCATTTAGATAAACATATGATCAAGCAAGGAATAGAGGGACATGGATTATGTGCAGGTAGATGGGATTAGTTTAGAATAGCATCACTGTCATCACAGACATAATGAACCAAAGGGCCTGTTCCTGTGCTGTACTGTTCTACGTTTATGATGAATGGGAGGCAGTTATTGATGGTCATGCTTGGAAATACATTGCAAGAGGTGAGCAGAAATGTCATGTTCAGCGAGCAGAAAACAGGGCCCAGAGAGATCATTTCTCCAGCATCTCCTCAGCTCACTATCATCCTGTCAGGGAGTTACATGCTGGGAGTAGGGTTCCCAAGCTGAAGCTGAACACAAAGTTAACCAACACAACACAAAACCTCCTCTTGCGAAATGGGAGTCTGTCATCAAGCTGCAAAAAAAGTTCACTTTGAAAAGTCACAAGGCTATGAGAACTGCTATACAAACAGGTCTACTTTTATGACAATTACAGCTCTTGAGTTTTAGATTATGCTTTGACTTTATGAACAGAAACAATAACAATTGTATACAAATAAAAGCACATTTAACATGCTTTTTAGGTGGTTCAGAGGAACAGAATGAGCACTGAGGAAGAAAAGGAGATATTAGGAGAAATAATGATGATAAAATCTACCACTTTGTGCAAAGTTAACAGGCATGTTATATTAGAAGAGAGGCAGAAAAGTTCAGGGAGTGAATTTAAGTACTTCGAGTTGTGACAGCTGAAGCGTAGTAGACCAATCAAAATTGAGGATACTTCAGATGTTAGAATTGAGGAAGATTTCATGGCTGGTGAAGATTTCAGAGATAGGGATGATAGAAGAGTTTTAAAAAGAGGATGAAAATTGTAGAGACTATATGTTGTTTGACTGGGAGCCAGTTCAGGCCAATGAGCTTGGTGATGCTGGGTGAAGAATAATTGGTCTAACTTACATCAGGGACAAAAGTTTTTTTGGATAATCCCAAGTTTATGAAGGATTGAATGTGGAGAGCTAACCAGGAGTACAGTGGACTTGTTAAGCTTTGTGGCAGCTAATCGATGATCAAGGGTTTTAACAACAGACAAGCTGAAACAGGCATGGAATTGGATGGAAGTGCAAACAGGTGATCTTTGTGTTTATTACATAATTGGAAAATTATTTCAGGGCCAACCTTTGGACCAAGATTATGAACAATTCGGTTCAGTCTCAGATATTTGCCAAAAATAGGGAATGAGTCCTGAAAACAATTTAATTACTGAAGCTTACATCCAGATTTTAAAAAATTGGACTGTATTGGTAGGTTGACAAATTGAGCGAAGTAACAGCACCTCTAGAACCATATGCTTTTACTTAGTATTTCCTCTGTTCCAATTATGACGGAATCTATCATTTGAAATCTTGCTTTTTGTCGCAGATGCTAACTGAATAGGAAAACTGAAAAGAGAAACTTAAGAAGAAAACCTGATTCCTCCAGCTTTTAAGGAAATTAAGACTGAAACTGAGTTTTGAAAGGAAAATTTCTGTGCAGATTGACAGAGCTTGAGTCAGATAAAAGGGCACAGAATTCTCAGAGCTCAGTGGATGTCAATGCTCCAGTGGTGCCGTATAGGCAGATTGGAGGAGATCGAGACTCAACACAGAAGCATAGGCATTGTTACTGCAGGTGGCCCTGTTACTGGAATGCAATATTGGCTGATCTACACCACCCAGAACATCATAAGCAAAGTTGAAGAGCTTCTGCAAGACATGTTCCATTTCTGGAGTGGACTATGGAAGTCAAGTTAATCGTATTCTATTAGTGGTTTCAGTTGAGGCCAGATCAAAGAAGAAAATGAGCTGATCTTATTTTTGTGTTTAAGACAGGTTTTTGAAGGACTTTGCATAAAACCCCTTTATTTGGTCTAAAGCTTCTGGTCTAAGTATCAAAAGTGCACAACTTGGATTTCGTTCAACTTCACTCAATTCAGTCATTTTCTTACCTATTTCTTCTGTGATGCCCAAACCACCTCCATGAGACAAACTCAGCGCATAGGATTTCATGACAACCAGTTTACACCTATTAATAACAAAGAAATAAAAGTCTGGTTGCATGATTCAAAATTATTAACATACAGGAGTAAATAGAGCATAAGAACTAGGAGTAACAGCAGACAATTCAGTCCCTTGAACCTGCTCCACTATTCAGTACAGACTGATTACCTCCCTAATTGCCGTGGGACTGAGTACCTCACTAGATCAGAGGCCAGTTAAAAAGTCAAGTGCATGTAGGCCAGACAGAATAAGCATTATAAATTTCCTTCTCCAAAGCACAATGATGAACCAAATAGGTTTTTATAGCCATCAATAATAGTTTCAATCACTATGATTGAGACTGGATTTCAATTCCACAATTAATTGCCTATTAATTGAATTTAAATTCCTCCCCTCATTCAGCACCATAATGGTACTGGAATCCATGTCAACAGAAGATTAATCTGGGTCTCTGGATCACTCATCCAGTTACATTATCAAGAGTAGAGCTGTAGGAATCCCAACGTGGATCCTGATCATTTAGATCATTGAGGAAGGGGAACTCGTTCAGGTGATTCTGGACTAATGTCCACCAGAAATCTACTCTCACTGTATCAATGAAGCAGTCTGGTAAACGTGTGCATACTGGAAGTTACACATATTAACAGGCAGGGCTTTGCTCTTTACAGGCAAAGAAGAACATGTGCCCACACAGTGCCTGCTTCAATTTGAAACAAATATGTGACTTTGCTTATTGGTTAATTTCTCAGGGCAATTCCCATAACCAATCAGAGTCAAAGATAACAAAGTGTGGAGCTGGATGAACACAGCAGGCCAAGCAACATCTTAGGAGCACAAAAGCTGGCGTTTCAGGCCAAGACCAATCATCAGAAAAGGGGGAGGAGGAGAGGGCTTTGAAATAAATAGGGAGAGGCGGGAAGCAGATCAAAGAGACCCCCTGAAGTTTGTCTGAAGGAAGGAGGGTAACTTCTTCAGGTTCGGCATGTGACGTTTCTCTCTCTCCCTGGAAGAGGCTTCGCAGTGAGGTTAAAATCCTATCAGAGATAATGGGAACTGCAGATGTTGGAGAATCCGAGATAACAAAGTGTGGAGCTGAATGAACAAAGCAGGCCAAGCAGCATCTTAGGAGCACAAAAGCTGACGTTTTGGGCCTAGACACTTCAACAGAAAAGGGGGAGGGAGAGTGGGTTCTGAAATAAATAGGGAGAGAGAAACATCAGCTTGCCTCACCTGAAGAAGTCACCCTCCTCCCTCCGGACAAACCTCAGGAATTTCTTTGATCCGGCTCCCCCCAGCCTCTCTATTTATTTCAGAGCTCTGTCCCCATCCCCCTTTTCTGATGGAGGGTCTAGGCCCGAAACGTCAGCTTCTGTGCTCCTAAGATGCTGCTTGGCCTGCTGTGGTCATCCAGCTCCACATTTTGTATTCTCGGATTCTCCAGCATCTGCAGTTCCCACCAATCAGAGTGAACTTGCCTGGTTTGAGATGTAAACAGATCCTTGCAGTTAATTGTCAATTATCATTAACTGTTGCTTTCTCCACAGTGAGGCAAAACCAATCAGAGTCTACTTGTCAACTATACAGCACTCTCCTATCCAACAGTATGAACATTGGTTTACCCCTTGATTGGTATTCTTGCAAATTGTCCTGGTGACTGTAAAGGAAAAAGCTTCAATAGTAATTTTTTTTCAGGTTTACTCAAAACCAGAAAAATGTTGTTTTTAAATAAATGGATTAAGATAAAAACAAAATGAAAGAAAAATTCTGGTTTGACTGAAATTAAACAAACCACAGCAAGAATGAGCTGCCAACAGAAAATGTTGAAAGTGCACATCATCCGAAATGATAGATCAATCTATGCCTCAATGCGTAACTCACATGAGAGGCTTCAATCAACTCAAAAACTATAAATTCACTTTCAGGTTCATACTGCTCTGAATTTTCGACATTTATGCTTTCAGGAAGAGGAATTGAGATAATCAAAAACCAAAGTCCATAAACATAGAAAAAACACAAGCAAAATAATCAAGAAGAAATACAACCGAAAGTTATAAACTTGAAATTGCACAGTGCAATGTATCTGTATCATAGCGGAGAGGATCATATCAAATTCCTCATTTACTGGAGGTGTTAACCAATTTCAAATATGACTGCAATTTGATATAAACACATGAACTGTGCACATTGTCACTTTGAGATCAGTTTGTTTTGTATGTTAGTGCTGCTGACAAGCAAAGCAATGGCGCCTCGAATTTTTTCTCCATTTTAATAATTTGTCCTGTATAATCAAAGCTGTTACCTTCCCCTCTTCCCCAAACAAGGTACTTTTCTTCCTCCTGAATTGTACCTTCTCAATGGGCCTCAGTGTAGTTGATTGTTCGAATATGCAATGAATTAGACTTACATCTGGAATGCACCTATTGGAAGCAGGGTGGCATTTGGCCGACCTCAATTTCCGTAGTTAATGCCTTTCTATCCAGAGACAGCAGCACTAAGCTTGTACGACAGCTGTCAAGTCAGGAGAAGGCGAAAATCTTACACATGTACAGTTGAGTGCACCCAGAGAGCTCAGCAAACATTACACGATTGCTGGAGAAATTAGCTGAGAACAACTTGTTGGCTCTTGGTTTGCATTTTAAATGTTAAAACAGTCCACTAGACTAGCAGATGATGTTGTAAATGTCAGAATCATACAGCACGGATGCAAATCAGTCGACCCTTTGGGCGGAACTTAATTGGAGAGCCGCCAAGAGCTCTGTGTCGCCTCTTTTTTGGGAAAATGCACTGTATCAAATGCAAATGAGGCATACAATTGGGTAGTCTTGCAGAAGAGAGAGGCTGAGGGGCTCGGGTAAATAATGTAGATAGGGCGGTTAAGAAGTTGTTTAGCGTGCTTGCCTTCAATGCTCAGCCCTTTGAGGAGAGGAGTTGGGGCATTATATTGAGGTTATACAGAATATTTGTGAAGCTTCTTTTGCAGTACTGTGCCCAGTTCTGGTCATCCTGTCGTAGGAAGGATCTTATTATTAAACTGGAGACAGTTCAGTAAAAAAAAACAGGATTTTGCCAGGAAATGGGGGTTTTCAGTTATAAGGAGAGGCTGGATAAGCTAGGACTTTTTTCAGTGGAGTGTAAGAGGTTGAGAGGGTGACCTTATAGAGGTTTATAAAAGCGTAAGAAGTATGGATAAGGTGAGTGGCAGGTGTCATTTCCCTAATGTGAGATATTTCAAGACAAGGGGACATATTTTTAAGGTGAGAGGGGAAACAGTTACAGAAGACATGAGTGACACTGTCTTTACACATATTCATGTATGGAATGAACTTCCAAAGGAAGTGATAGATGCGTTGTACGGTTACAATATTTAAAAGATATTTAAAATAAGTACATGAATTAAAAATATTTGGAGGGATCTCGACCAAGCGCAGGTGGGTGGAACCAGTTTAATTTTGGATTATGGTCGGCATGGACTGGTTGGATTGAAGGGTCTGTTTCTGTGCTGTATGGCTTTATAATTGTGCTGTATTGGCCTGCCTTGAGATCAAGAACACACTAGAAGTCTCAGCCATTAAGAGTTGCTATAATAAGAGTAGGAGTAGAAGTAGGCAGTTCAGCCCATCGCATCTATTGTGCCATTCAATGAGATCATGGCTAATCTGATGACCTTCAACTCCACTTTCTTGTCTTGGTCCCATACACTTAATTCCCCTATTGACTAAAAGGTCTCTTGATCTATCCCTGAATATACTTAATGATCCAGCCTCAACAGTCATCTACAATAAAGAATTCTACAGATTCACTATTTTCAGAGAGAGAAATTCCACTTTACCTCTGTCTTAAGCGTGCAAAGCTGCATTCGGAGATTTTGACTACCGGTCTCAGTCTCTCCCACCAGGGGAAACAACCTTTCCAGATCTACCTGTCAAGACCCCTAAGAATCTTGAACAAAAACAGAAATTGCTGGAGAATTTCAGCCAGTCTGCTTGCAGTGGCGGAGAGAGAAACACAATTGGTATTTGGAGTCCAATGATTTTTCTCTAAAAATAAAAACTGAAAGAACTGCAGATTCTGTAAATCAGGAACAAAAACAAAGTTGCTGGACAAGCTTAGCAGGTCTGGCAGCATCTGTGAAGGTAAAAACAGAGTTAACATTTTGGGTCCGGTAACCCTTCTTCAGAACTTAGTTCAGAACTAGAGGAACTGTCACCGGACTCAAAATGTTAACTCTGTTTTTCCCTTCACAGATGCTGCCAGACCTGCTGAGCTTTTCCAGCAACTTCTGTTTTTGTCCCTGACTTTTCTTCAGAATCTGATTTGCTTCAATCAGGACGTCTCTCATTTTTCTTAACTCCAGTGAGTACAAACCCAAGCTACTCACCCTGCCCTCATAAGACAATCCCTCTATTCCCAGGATCAGCCCAGTGAATTTTCTCTGAACTGTCTCCAATTCCAGTATGTATATATATATAGGAAATGATATATTTTCTTCGATATGGGGCATGAATTTTTTTCACAGTATTCCATCTGTGGCCTGACTTGTACATATTCATTCCCTTTCTTAATATTGTTGTTTAATCTGCTTACGCTGTTCTATCAGGGAACACATCCCAAAATACACTACAAACAGATCTTTTTTCCTCATTTCAACTCTGACCTTTTTGCCAGTTATTGTAAATGAATGCCCTCAAAAACAAACCTTCCTGCTGTTTCACAGCTCAATATCTATATATTGAATTATGAATCAAAAGATTTTCAGACATTTACGAGAGTTTAATTGTAAATCTATAGTTTAGAATTAACAACAGTTTCCACCTTTCCTTTCTAGACCCTTTCCTTGGCCAGCTGCCAACTCCTCACTGGGAATATATTAAGTTCTTATTTTTATGAGTAAATCTTCACCAATGAACAACTTACAAATACAGAAGCTGCTGTAAAAGGTCAGCAGGTCTGGCAACATCTGTGAAAAGAAATCAGAATTAACATTTCCTCTGAACATTCTGAGGAAGGGTCACCAGGCCTGAAATGTTAAGTTTGATTTCTCTTCACACATGCTGCTGGGCCTGCTGAGCTTTTACAGCAACTTCTGTTTTTGCTCTTGATTTACAGCATCTGCAGTTCTTTCGGTTTCTACAACTTACAAATGCAGACCACTGGGGCATTGCAACAATAACAAAAAAGGGAGGAGGGAAGGAAGATGCTCAATGAAAATGGTTTTAGTGGGGGAGACAATGCATTCCAGCCCCTGCAGTGCCACCTCTTTCTAGATACTTCAACATTACTAGCAGACACTACTTTGTCCCTCTCCAGAGTCAGCTGGGCACAAACATAGCCATAGAGAACAAGCAGCCAGCCAGGATTGATGAACCATTTCACTGCCCACCGCTTTGACCTTTTGATGACAACCTTAACCAAGTCCACAAAGTGGGTGTCTGACCTCCCCACCCCACCTCCATACCACGAGTCAAAACATCAGAAGCATAACGGCTAATTTGCTGTCAATAAAAAGCAAAAGATTTTCCAAATAACTCAAAAAAGCAGTGCAACTGCCTTCAGCCAGCGGGCACATTATCGACAGGCTTCATAGCACTTCAGAGTAAACAATTAGGTTGGGAGTCCATAAACCACCTTCTTCTATGACTGTATGTGACTCCTGCATGCAACACTCTCCACTCATGTCCCCAATGGCTGGCTGAAGTGATATGAACTAAAAGTGTCATCACAAATGTACTGTAAAATTATCCAGTGTTTGCAATGCAAAAATTTAGCTCTCAAAGTAGCAACATCCATGAATAAAGTGGTAAAGAAGCCATAAGGCAGGCCCTCCTTTATTAGTCTGGGCGTTGAGTATAAAATTTGGCAAGTTATGTTGCAGCTGTATAAAACTTTAGTTAGGTCACATTTGGTGTATCATGTGCAGTTCTGTTCAGCACACTATAGGAAGGATGTGGAAGCTTTGGAGAGGGTCCAAAAGTGTTTTTCACTAGCATGTTGCCTGGATTGGAGTGTATTAGCTGTAAGGAGAGGTTGACAAACTTGGAACGTGTTTGCAAGAGTGTGGGAAGTTGAGGGGTAACCTGATAGAACGATATGAAATGACAAGAGGCATTGGGTGGTGTGGATAGTTGGAGGCTTTTTCTTAGGGTGGAAATGTCAAATACAAGGAACATAGATTTGGCCTGAGAGGGAGAAAATTTAAAGGAGATGTCTGAGGAAACTTTTTCACACAAAGGCTGGTAGGTGCCTGAAACATACTGCGAGGGGAGATGGTAGAAGCAGATATGATAATAATGTTTGAGAGACATTGAGGCAAACACATGAACAGGCAGGGAATTGAGGGATATGGAATATGTGCAAGTAGATGGGATTCTTTAGAAAGGCGTTGTGGTCAGCACAGGCATAGTGGGCTGAAATGGCCTGCTCTGTTCTGTACTATTCTACGATCTTACCAAAGTGAGAAAGAGACCAGGTCTGTTCAATCTTTCTCCACAGTTTATTCTGTAATTCTAAATCATGTCTGTTTTGCACCTGCTACTACAGATCTACATATTTCTCATTATGCTGAGACCAGAGCCTCATACAGAATTGTCCACAGTGTGTGGTTCTTTTCTGCTTCATTGTGCTTTTAACTCCACTGCAGGAGATGGGCGTTGAATCCATCCAAACAAGCAAAGGGGTTGAAACCCTTGTTGCTGTTAGCACCAAACTGATCTGCACAAGCCATCTGGCCAGTTGAGTCAACCAGCCCCTGAGGAGTCCAAATTGCTATCGCCATGTGTAAGTTGATGCCCAGTGCCATGAAAAGTGATTGACAGAGGCTTCAATTTTTGTGTCGATCACTTGACCAATCAATAACCTCTCCCTCTCTTGCAGCCAGATCTTGAACTGTGTTGGAATGGTTCACAAGTTGTCTCTCAGCCTATTTCGTTACATGATGAAGGCATATGTCTTGGCCATCAACTTCTAGAAAGAGACTTAAACACAGAGTTTCTGACACACAGGCGGGGAGACTATCCAGTACACCACAGGACTTCCAAATAATGTCTTATCCAAGTTTAATGCACTACCTGCTGATCAAGTTGATTAAATCAAGTCTTTAAAAATGAATCCTTAAGCTCGTTTTGCTGTTATAATGGCCTTATTAAACTGCATTGTTACTTCTAGAGATTTGTAGCTTGGTTATGTGGATTCAACACCCCAGCTCAAATGGTAAGTTCAGGAATCCTGTTATCATGCATTAAGGATTCTGGCTTGCAAATGTTGCATCACACTGTACTTTTCAAAGGATATTCTTGGGATTGGAGAGGTCACCACGGGTCATAGTTCTGTCAATAATCAAACAGTTAGGAATGATTCATTTCATTAACTATTCCACCATCCTGAATGATAAAATATACATTAGAAAGTGATATCAATACTTGTCATTTGTGCCGTGTAAAACACGAGGGAAGTGGAAATGGGTCCACAGTCCAATAAACAAAGGAAGAAATAAATTATATTTATACAGCACTTCACATTAAGCTCTGAAGGTTTCCAAGTGCCAACAAGTCATGAAGTTCAATAAGTATATCCATGCTGAAATGTAGGTGCAGCAGATTGCCATCTGTGAGACCTTAGGATACACAGTCAGATAAATGGTTGGATCTTCTGTTTCTATGTAGTGTTTAGTTGAAGATTAAATATTGGCTAGAACACTGGGAACAGCTATCCTGCTTCTATAAAGTAGAGACTATTTTATATCCCAACAAAGGTAAATGTGGATTAATTTGTCTTTGTGTAGCTGGATCTCCAACAGTGCAAAGTTCCTCAGCACTGGGTTCTGTGGAAGGGTCACTGGACTTGAAATGTGAACTCTGATTTCTCTTCTCTGCCAGGCCTCCTGAGATTTTCCAGCAACTTCTGTTTTTGTTCCCTCAACACTGTACTAGAACTCTCTGTCTGGATTTCCCATGCTTAGGACAAAAACCCAGGGTCTTTTGAGTCTGAAGTGAGAATGGCAGGCACTGACTGAAGACTGGAAAAGATAAGATGGTGCATTGGGTCTGGCATTATGTCAATAACATTGGAGACACTCTTCAAATGGACAGTGAAGAATTATTGTGACTATTCAAGGAAACTTAATCTGGAGAAGCAGATTCCAAGCAAACACAGACATTAAGTACCACACAGCATTACCTGCCACACCTCTGAACATTCTTAAACTCCCAACGTTTGTTTGAATTCTATATCGAATTAATATGTTGAGATTGATCACTATTGATTTTTTTTAAGATTCCCTACAATGTGGAAACAGGCCCTTCGGCCCAACAAGTCCACACCACCCTTTGGAGCATCCCACCCAGACCCACACCCCTGAACACTATGGGCAATTTAGCAAGGCCGATCCACCTAGCCTGCACATCTTTGGACTGAGGGTGGAAATCGGAGCACCTGGAGGAAACCCACACAGACACAGGGAGGATGTGCAAACTCCGCTCAGACAGTTGCCCGAGGCTGGAATCGAACCCAGGTCCCTGGTGCTGTGAGGCTGCAATGCTAACCACTGAGTTACTGTGCTGCCCGATGTTGATCTCAACTTCAAACTTTCAAAATGCAACTCCAGTGAATTCAATGCAACATGAACATAGTGAACCCAACCCACCTACACTCTCTCCACCTATCTTCTTTACTCTCCATCTTCGGTCCGCCTCCCCCTCTCTCCCTATTTATTCCAGCTCCCTCCCCCCATCCCCCTCTCTGATGAAGGGTCTAGGCCCGAAACGTCAGCTTTTGTGCTCCTGAGATGCTGCTTGGCCTGCTGTGTTCATCCAGCCTCACATTTTATTAACTTGGAATTCTCCAGCATCTGCAGTTCCCATTATCTCCGAACCCAACTCATATTGTCTTTAGGCTTCATTTATAAAATGCATTATTACAAATCTGAGCCCACTTCATCGAGAAGCCAACATGTTCAAAATAATTAATAAACTAAAAGTGGGGAGTAATGTCCTTAAAGAATCAGCGTGCATTTCAGGAATAACAACATTGCTGAATTCTTTCTAACCAGTTTACCATTTGTTTTCCCCAATTCTCTCCTCAATCCTATGGGAGCTGAGATGCAATTTCACAGTCATTTCATCAGTGTCTGTTACATTTGCCAAGGGACCCACACTTTATACTGGGATTAGGGCTTTAAAGTTCTTTGACCTTGGAAGGCATCACAGCCAGGAATGCAAATTTCTCTGTTGGCTGCTATCCACTTGTATGAGCTTTTTAAGCAAGGGCAGTGGGTTTCTGGCTGTATAGTAAGTAATCTGGCTGATGACTCTCCCCTCACTATCCCCCACTTAAGTTATTGCAAGCCATTACTGAACTGTTCAACAGGGGCAGATATTTCCACGTAAGCTAAGAATTGAAAACAGAGCTCCAATCTGTGCAGTTCAGGAATACACTGCCGAGTTCCTTTATCGTCTGACCGAGCAAGGGAGCATCAGCTCACTGTTTAAATGTATTCATGAATCTCACTTGTTTCAACTCTACAGTGATGTTTCCCTCAAGACCATATTGTAATTTTCCAGACCCCTGAACGCATTCATAGCAACTAATATCGCATCTCAGACTCCACTCTGACTTGTTTTAAATTCTCCCTGACTGCTAATTATGTTTATACATGGTCTATTAAAGCAAAATAGATCATTAGTGAAAAGTTCCCTCCCTCAGATATGAAATGATGCCTATTTGGATGATGACAGTGTATTTGAAAATAAACAAATAACAATTGACTAACTCAATGGGAATATATATAATTTGCTTAGGCCTAAGGTTATACCCCAGACTCTGCTAATTGCCTTTCACTGGCAAGAATTCAAATTAAAGTGGTGTATTCTACATGACAAATGGTAGTGAGCAGTCTATTCGTCTTAACTCCATTCCTGGAAGTTTGTGTTATTCATCTATCATAGTTGCTGTTGGGTATACTTAGTTATATTGGAAACAATTTTCATTAACACAACACCAATTTACTTCTGTACACCTCCACTTATGTCGTAGAATGTCCCATGGCACTTTACAGGAATGTCATCAGACAAAAAAAGAGTGAGACTAAGGCACAGAAGGAGATAAAATCCTGACAAAAATGTGACACTTAAGCAGCATTTGAATGGGTGGAGAGAGAGAGGTGGGGAGGCTCAGTTCAGAGAGTTCCAGCCTTTTTACTGCTGAAAGCACAACTGTTACGAGCCATGGTGTTTCCACTACACTTCGTAGGACGGCCTGGCATCAGAGGCCCTTCAGCCCGTCCCACCTACCATGGTTCTTTGCAAAAAATTAATCCAACTCCATTCAGCTTACCATATAGCCTTGAAATACTTCTATCCTCTAATTGTTCAGAACTGTGATAATACTGAGCCGGGAGACAATGTAGATTAGTGGGCACCGGCTGTGTTTAAACAATGCTTGGTGCTAGTTAGGACATGGGCAGCAGAGTTTGGAAAGTTGTGCAAATTTCTCATTTTTGTTGTAGTGCGTTTATAGGCATTATATCAACGTTAGTATTCATTGTAAAGGGAGGTTGAGTTCAAGGTTGAATTTCCAAAAGATCTGCTTTTACAGTACCCACTGTTTTGAGACCCTGTAGTTGGAGGTCCAGCCACAAAGACATTTATTTCATATTCTGAGTTCAGAGGAAGGGTCACTGGACCCTAAATGTTAACTCTGATTCCTCTCCACAGATGCAGCCAGACCTGCTGAGCTTTTCCAGCAATTTCTGTTTCTGTTTCTGATTTCCAGCATCTACAGTTCTTTCATTTTTTTTCATCCATTTCACATTGCCAGGTTTTTATCTGCCTGGAACACTCAAACACTGTTTGGCAAAATGCTGTGAATATATTTTGTCTAGTGGCTGGTTTGTGGGATGGGGAGAGGGGAGGGAGGGTGCGTGATGGTGATGGGTTTGGGCTGGGGTTGGGGGGGGTGGGGGGGGAGTGCAAAATTGGTTGGCGGGATCATAAAATCTGATTGGTGACCTTCCCGATGCCTTCACAACCTGACTGAAACTTTATGAAGGGCGAAGGAAGCTGTGAAAGACCCAGCCATCCGTGGCTGTTCTGAATCCTGTGTGGCTGGAAAGTGGCCTCCTAAAGACAACCCCCTCGATTGTCAGAGATCAGATATACCCAAGACTGAGACCCTACACAGAAATTCTGTTGCAAAGACTCCTGCTGGTATAACCTGGAAATTTAAAGCTGCCCAGGGACTATGAGTTAACACTGGAAACTGTGATAACAAGGTGTAGAGCTGGATGAACACAGCAGGCCAAACAGCATCTTAGGAGCACAAAAGCTGATGTTTCGGGCCTAGACCTTTCTTCAGAAAAAAGCTTTTTTCTGATGAAGGGTCTAGGCCCGAAACATCAGCTTCTGTGCTCCTGAGATGCTGTTTGGCCTGCTGTGTTCATCCAGCTCCACACTTTGTTATCTTGGATTCTCCAGCATCTGCAGTTCCCATTATCACTGGAAACTGTGACCTCTCAGGAGACAAACTGGACCTTTAGTTTCACACAGTAAGAATAAAGGTTTAAAGTCATGCTCGGTCTGGAGAAAGTAGATAGGGAGACAGTTCCTGCATGTACAAGAGGGACACAAATTTCACGTGATTTGCAAAAGAAGCAAGCATGAAATGAAGAAAAGATTTTTCTTAAAATCGCTCGCCGGATGTGGGTATCACTGGTCAGGTCAGTATTTATTGTTCAGAGGCAGCTGAGAGTCAACCACATTGATGTGGGCCTGGAGTCACATGGAGATCAGACCAGATAAGGATAGCAGATTTCCTTCCCTAAAGGTGGGAGCCAGATGGGTTCACTCCCCACCCCAAACAATCATTTGATTATTAGTCCCAGATTTTTTTTAATTGCATTAAATTCCTGCATCTGCCATGGCATGATTTGAACCAAGACCCCCACAATATTACCAGGGCCTCTGGATTACTGAATCTAGTATTGTTATCATGAAGCCATGCCTCCGTTTTTTTTCTCTCGTACCGGCGTGTGGAATGCACTGCCCCAGAGTGTCATGAAAGGCCGATTCAATTGAGGCATTCAAGAGAACATCGGATGGATATTTTGATACAGGGTTTAGGTAAATATTGGGTCAGGGTGGGAGGGTCGGTGCAGACTCAATGAGCCGAACGACCCCCTTCTGCACGGTGGGGATTCTACGATCCAATGCTTTTTTAAAAAACAAAATATATAGGATGCGAGGCTATGGGGCTGGGGGTGATAGAGGGGAGCAGGATATTCGCCCTCGGGTAATGATGCTCTTTTAAGGATTGCGGGCTGAATGGCCTCTTTGCGCCAATTCATTGCGGGTGGGGAGAGATGCACCGAGTAGTGGGAGGATGAGCCAGCACGGCGAGTGGAGTGGAGGGAGGAGGAAGAAGAGGTGCTAGCACAATGCAGAAAACCGAGGCAAGTAAGAATGAGGTGAGGGGAGACACGTGTGAAAAGTGAACAGGGAAAGGGGAAGCAGGCGGCTGCAGACTGAGACAGACTGCACCGTTTTGAACTGGCAGCCCCTGCAGTAAGAGGCACTGAGGAGCCAAATTCTGTGGAAGTCAGGGGGCGCCGTTGGATCATGTTTGAGCTGGAGAGAGATACTGTCAAGACTCAAAAATTCCTGGCCTTTTGTTGCTGGCGTGAGGTAGCGACTGGTTTATACTTTGAGAGAGAGAGAAATAATCAACTGGTTCTTGGTGAAGTTCATGCCCGTCTGCGGATTACTTGTTTCCTCCCCAAAACTGTCAATCTCACTCTAATGAAGTGTCGAAAAATTGTGATCTGGGTTTGACGTTTAAGACCTGCGTTGTACGGGATAAATACAATTCCTGTGTTTTATTGTCCGGCCGAGATGAATAATCTCAATTCTTACAAATTCATCACATTAAAGGGCCCCGAAAGGTGTTAATTTGTATTTTTACTGCTTGCCTTCCGGTGTTGCCTCCACGCGTGTTTTAGGTCCGTATCCAGTTAAAGACAACTCCCCCGGGCTCTGCGATTATCGACACATTATGTTTAGTTGCCTGTGCTCCCCTACCATTTTCCAAACCTGCCACTTTATTCTCAGTGTATTGGCATCTGTGTGATTCTTAAACTTATGTTTGATCACTTCACAGCTGTAAAACAAAACATCGAAGCACGCAGAGAGGAGGTTAATGCTGCAACTAATTTATCGTGAGCATATCACGTTCGAAAACAACGCAATGTTCGCTAATGTACGCCAGCAGGCACAAGTCCCAAATGTAATGTATAATTGAAACAGCGTCACCAATACACAAACGCGCACACACTCAGGCGCCCACAAAAGCGCACACAGATCGACAAACGTGGGAATGCAAATAGCTAAAGACTAAGATTCATCCACTTTGCTTTCAACCATCCTGGTTAGCACATCATTATAAAGGAATTGTCAATTCCCGATTTCAGTCAATCTCCATCAATTAGTCCACAGACCTGAGGTGTGGAAAACCCCAGCGGTAGACAGCTTTGGGACCCAAAATCATCTGTTCCTCACAACACACTACAGGCACCATATGCCGTGTCACAAGCTATTCATATAATAAGCACAGACACCCCTGCATACGAGCAAAGCACATAGCCACATTAACGCATGCACACAAACAATTGCAGGCACTTAATTGGCACAGATTTTCTCCTTTCAAATGGACACAAAAACTTGAACTCCCAGAAACATCGCGTTCAAACAGCGGGTATGCAAGCAGTTGCCTCAAGTAAGGTAAGTATTTATTTGATTTTGCAAATGTGCATACATGCACTCATTAGACATATTCACTGATAGAGAAATCAAGTTGCCAGTTATAACTATGTACATGTACATGTGCAATGTGATGTCAAGATTTCACCAGTGATTTTGTATGAATCAGATTCAATTAGAAAGAAATGGAAGAACTTACATTTCTACACCCCCATCCCAGGATATCCTAAAGTGCTTTACAGTCTTTGAAGAGGACGGTAAGGTCATCAAAAGACTGCTCTCTTTGCGCAGAGAGAGACTGGCAGTGGTTTAACCAGAGGGTCACCATTCCTTAGGCAAGGGGAGAAGTTGAGATGGAGAATCTTCCATTATAACATCAACTGGTACATGCTACTGGTCTCACTGTGCATGACAAAACAGCCATCCAATAAATAAATCAGCCTCCAACTTTGCAGAGTAATCACTTGTAACACAAGAAAAACATCAACTCATTTGCACACGAAAGCTCCCTCAAAGCGCAATGAGGTAATGGCCTGATTATATGCTTTTATGAACCCGCAATTTCAAAGCCTCTAAATTATTTAATTTGGAATATTACTTTAAGAACTGTAATTCATGAGAATTTGTCACTCGATATCACTCTGCACTGAAAGCAATCTTATTCTTATTCCATCCATTTCTCCATTGAAGTTTTAGCAGCTAAATTATTGTTTTTCACATTTTCTGAAGTGGTTACAACAGCATAAGTTGGTGAAACTTTTTGCTTTTTTCTGAAATCGCCGCAGAAGAAAAATACAAAACAAATGATCAAACTCCTAATGACTAATGTTCCCACCCCACCCCACCACACACACACCTTCTGCCTTTCCATTGGAAGTATATTAATCAACTGCTATTTTCTAAATCCCTCAATCTTCTTTGACCATCCCTTCAGTCTCCACCATTCAGTCTCTGTTCACTCCTTCTCCTGCAGGATGTCCACTGTGGTCCTCTCACATCTCTATGTGTATCAAAGATGCACTAATTAAATGTGAGCCAATGTTTACTACCTCCAAAATCAAAGATAGCTCACAAACCTGAATGGACCTCGTAACAGTGTGCTTGCCAAGCTAGGTTTTGCACCTTAACTAGCGTGCCTTGTGTCAGGATAACAAAGTGTGGAACTGGATGAACACAGCAGGACAAGCAGCATCTCAGGAGCACAACAGCTGACGTTTCCGGCCTAGACCCTTCATCAGAGAGGGGGATGGGGAGAGGGAACTGGAATAAATAGCGAGAGAGGGGGAGGCGGACCGAAGATGGAGAGAAAACAACATAGGTAGAGAGGAGAGCATAGGTGGGGAGGCAGGGAGGGGATAGGTCAGTCCAGGGAAGATGGACAAGTCAAGGAGGCGGGATGAGATGGTAGGTAGGAAATAGAGGTGCGGCTTGAGGTGGGAGAAAGGGATGGGTGAGAGGAAGAACAGGTTAGGGAAGCAGAGACAGGCTGGGCTGGTTTTGGGATGCGGTGGGTGGAGGGGAGATTTTGAAGCTTGTGAAGTCCACATTGATACCATTGGGCCGCAGGGTTCCCAAGCGGAATATGAGTTGCTGTTCCTGCAACCTTCGGGTGGCATCATTGTGGCACTGTAGGAGGATGATAGACATGACGTCTGAGGAATGGGAGGGGGAGTTGAAATGGTTCGCGACTGGGAGGTGCAGTTGTTTGTTGCAAACCGAGTGGAGGTGTTCTACAAAATGATCCCCAAGCCTCCACTTGGTTTCCCCAATGTAGAGGAAGCCACACCAGGTACAATGGATACAATATACCACATTGGCAGATGTGCAGGTGAACATCTGCTTGATATGGAAAATTATCTTGGGGCCTGGGATAGGGGTGAGGGAGGAGGTGTGGGGGCAAGTGTAGCACTTCCTGCGGTTGCAGGGGAAGGTGCCGGGTGTGGTGGGGTTGGAGGGGAGTGTGGAGCGAACAAGGGAGTCGCAGAGAGAGTGGTCTCTCCAGAAGGCAGACACCTTGTGTCAACTTTTTGAGTAGGTTCAAGATCCAATTTCATCCACATTGCAGTAAAACAGAAACTTGCTCAGGCTGAGGCAAAAGCACAGTGTTAAGTATGAGGCAAAATGCAGAATGGTGCAGAGACAAAAATACAGTCTGAAAATACTGGACAGATTACAAGGGCACTGTCAATGTAAAGGTGCTTGTTGAGCTCAGAAACAAGCTCCCTTGTGCTTCAAAGTCATAGAGCTTCACCAACGCATTAGGAAATACCTAAGGAATCAATAGGGACTTGTTGGTCACTTTGTAAACTCAATTTTTGCTGGATTTAATCTTAATAGAGAGGCAATGACCTGGCGGTGTTATCGCTGGACTGTTAATCCCGAGACCCAGATAACACTTTCAGCTATCAAATGATTTTAATGTCTTCTCCTCCTTTCTGACATTATTTAAAACTTAGCTCCTGGTTAAAGGTTCACTTTTCCTAAAACTCTTATGTGATTTTGGGTATCAAATTTTAAGACAGAAGGAATATGATCAGGAGGAGAACTTCTGTTCCCTTCTTCTTGCTGCACCAAACTATTAAATTGTGGCCAATGTTTAGCCCCAGTAGCAGGTTTCTGTGTCACATCTCCATATTCCTTGATTTTATTTGTTTCCCTTGGTTTACAATATTCTATCAAATTCTCCTTTGAATATATATAGTAACTAATATCTATACCAATCTACCACAGAGAATTGCAAAGATACACAATTGTTTAAGTTGAAATAAAATCTCTTTACAGTTCTAAATGGTGGATTCTTCAAACTGTGACTGGCCTAATTTCTAGAATTTGCTGCCAGAGAGAAAGTCCTTATATCATTCAATCCGTCAAATTCCTTAAGAATTCATATTTTTCAATGAGAGCACTGTTTATCCTCCAAAATTCCAGGTAAAGCAAGCTTAAACTCAATCTCACTTCATAAGACAATCCTCACCCCTTGAACCAGTTTAGCAATCTTTGCCTCTGGCAAAAGTATATACTTGCTTGGACAAGGAGATCATAACTATCTGGAAATATTGTTTCTGCAGTTTCACCAAATCTCTCTGTCACCATAGGCATCATAGCTCTTATATTCCAATCTCTTTGGAATAAAGTCTAACATATAATTTGCTTTCTAATTGCTTGCTGTACATAGTAGCTTTCTATCATTCATGCACAAGGGCATTTAGATTCCTCTGAAGCAGTTTACCATCTCTCGCCATTTAATAATAATGGCAGTCTTCAGTCTTTCTCTTAAAAATGTGAATAACTTCACACATTATCACATTGTATTTCATCTGTCACTTTCTTGCCCATTTAATTAACTTGTCTGCATCGAATTGCAGCTTTAGCGTTACTTTCGCAACTAGTTTTGTATCTTCAACAACCAGGGGAATAAATTTTGCCGAATAAAAGCATTTTACAGCTCAAAACCATGGAACTCCTTCCCTAATGTGGAGGTGCCAGTGTTAGAGTGGGTGGACAAAGTCAGAAATCATGTGACATCAGGTTACAGTCCAACAGGTTTATTTGAAGTCACAAGCTTTCAGAGTGCAGTGACCTCACGTCACCTGAGGAAGGGGCAACGCTTCAAAGCTTGTGATTTCAAATAAACCTGTTGGACTGTAACCTGGTGTCACGTAACTTCTGACTCCTTCTCGAATAGCATTGCATTTCAAGAGTTCAAGAAGGCAGCTCACCATCACCTTCTGAAGGACAGTTTGAAATGGGCAATAAATGCTGACCCAACCAGCAAAGCCCATAACCCTTGAATGTATGAAATGAAAAGTGCCTCGAGTTGGATTGTTCCCCTTGCCTTTCAATTCCAATTAATTATTTTGCTGGAAATTACTGAAAATGCAAATTATTAAAGGTGCAGCAAGGTCAGTAGGAGACTCTGGTGCCAAAGGAAATTATAAAATTGCTAGTCCAGCTTCTAAACAAATGAAATTAATGAATCATTTATTTGTTCCCTCACCACACCATGACCTATATCATTGATTCAGATTGCACATAGCTGGGACCCAAACAGTAGCCCTTACTGTAAGTCTCTCATTACAGAATGTCATCCTGACTTGTTAATTCATGGACTTTGTCTTGCATCTGTTAAGCAAATCTCTATCCACACTAATATATTACTACCGATATTATGATGGCTGATTTAATACAGTAAGTATTGTGTATAATATTTTGAGAAACCAAACTTACTGGTTCCCCTTATCTAATCAGATAGTGGCTACATTAAATGTGAGTTTCTTTTCATAAACCTGTATTTTTTTCCTGTGTTGGTATGATTTTCCAACTAGATTATAGCATTGTTCTAAATACCAATCTAAATAGCCTGAGGTTCATGATTTTTTTTATCTCCTGTCTTCTTGAATAGCAGAGTTGTATTTTCTCCCCTACAATTTCTAGATTTTGTTCCAGAATTGAGAAAATGCTGGAAGATTTTGCCTGATTTCACTGATGTGAAGTACCTTGTCATTTTTAAAGGCACCACATAAATGTCATATACAAAATAGGACATAAGACATACAGCAAAGAAACAGAGCATTCAGTCCAACATCTAGTTAAATCCATGGAGTTACTATAAATCTTTGAACCAAAGGCACTTAATCTGGAATATTCCTCATTCAAGTCTCACTGAATTAATTCTTCGCAGGCATTGCTCAATGGGCTGAATGGTCTTCTTCTGTGCAATATTGACTCTATAATTTGCCTGTGCTGCTGTTTATACCCTACTTTAATGTCCTCACCATTCTATCAGCCTCATTTCATCCTGTTTTTCCTTCTTTCTCATGTACTCACCTTGTGAAAACACTTACATTATATGCCTCAGCCACTTCCTATGAAGTGACATCCATATCCTAACAACTCTTTTAATTTAAAAAAAGAGTAATAGCTGTTGTTTCTCTGCCTTTTGAAAGTACTTTGTTTCATTATCTTAAGGCTGCTACATAAATTCATATGACCTCTACAGTTTATGAAATGGATACACACCTCCAGTGAAATAAAACAGAACTGTAATCAAATTGTTCCTAATCCAAATTAGGGCTAAACTATGACTATATTTAATCAACTGAACCTCTCTTTTAAATCAAGATGCATTGAAACCCAATAAAATATTGATCATCTCCTTGATACTAGCCTTTTGTTTCATAAAGAGAAGAAACAGCTTTCATTTATATTGTGCCTTTTCTGACCTCCTTCTTTTATACTTTTGTACAGCTGACTAAATGCTTTTTTGAATTGCAATCATTGTTATTATAGAGGAAAAGGAGCAGACTGCTTTCACTCTGGAAACACCCCACAAAAAGCAATGTGATAATAACAATTAATTTGATAACTAATAATAGTTTTTTTATGATAGGAATTTACTAATTGACTTCAAAATTCAGCAGGGTCATGGGATGCTCCTAAGAAAACATATTGAGCCTTGGTTTAGTGCCTTATCAGAAAGGTAGTACTGACATTGCAGCATTCTCCTGGTATTACACTGGGATTGTCATTCCAAACTTTGGTATTCCTATCTCCAAAATAGGATTTAAACCCCATATCTGGTATTCCTGCTGATGTTTTCCACCTCAAAACCATGCACGGGATGTGAGTACTGAAGTGTAGTGCTCAGTACTGCATTTGCAAACTCCAGAACTATGATGTAATAATATTGGTGTGCACCAGACTACTTTGCATCAGTACAAAAATGTCTGCATCACTTTACTTCTAAGGGACAGATTATCAAAACCATTATATTGACCAAGTAGCCCTTAGTACCAATCCAGAAATTGGATTAAGAAGTCTACACAGTGAAAATAATCCAGACTTTGTTGGATTGTCATGAAAGCTGAAAAGTTCACTTGCATAACTTGGGGAAGGAAATTGGCCATCTCTAAATGCAGTGTTCCTACACTTCTTACGTGTGACTCCAGTCTGATGTCAACATGTTGATGGATTCTTCACTACTGTCTGAAGTGACCCGGCAATATATTTAATTGTATCAAATCACAACTAGTAATTCAACAGAAGGCCAATATCCACCAAATACAGGTGGGCAATAAATGCGAGCTTTGCCAGTGACACTCACATATCTGGAATCAAAGAACTTTGTTTAAACAAAGAATAAAGAGGGTTTTTTTTGAAATTCATGATTAAAAGCCTGTAATTCAGCTGATAATGATATGTATGAACTGAACAAAGTCAGACCAAATCCTGAATTCAAGCCCCGTTGCCCTTCCAAGTTGAATAGGTCATTAAATCTGACCATCTAGCCTCGTACTTAAACCCAACTACTCAGAAAGGACAGGTGAGGTTATGAAAAAGGGGAAATAATAGAGGAGAGAGAGTGCAAAAAATACAGAGCAGCAAATAAGGTTATACCAGTTCTCAGTCTTACAGATGTATAACGGCAAAGCAAATTGTAGCTCTTGAACAATATTGTATTTATATTAAACAACACAACTTGAAGCTAAAATGTACCATGGTAAGTAAAATCCAATAGGTGAAATGGAATTAATTCATGTACAGCATACATCAGAGAAGGTTAAGAGGGAACTTAATAAAGGCGCTCAAAATTGTGAATGACTTTGATAGAGTAGATAAAGGGAAACTATTTCCTGTGGCAGACGTGCCTGTAACCAAAGGACAGAGATTTAAAATGACTCGAAGAACCAAAAGCAAATGATCATTTTCATTTTATGCAGCAAGCTATGATCTGCAATGCACTACCTGACACATTGGTGGAAGCATATTCAATAGTAACTTTCAGAGAGAATTGGGTAGGTATCTGAAGGAAAACAATTTGCAAAATGATTGTGAGAAAGCAAGGAAATGTGATTAGTTTGTCATTTGTACAAAAGGGTGGGCACAAGCACAGTGGGCTGACTGATCTCCTTCTGTGCTGTGTCATTCTATTATTCCACAGCATTTGGAAAGTCTCATGTTGTGCTGTAAAATGTATAGGTTTTGATTTTGTTTTACATTAAAGAAGAGAACATTTGAAATTTTACATGAGCTAAGCATGGAGTAGCGAGCAACAAATGTGCTCAGACACACTTTACCAAATAAAGGGAAATCCCATTGTTCAGGGGCTAGCATGAACAGATCAGGCAGCTCACCACCACCTCCTCACAGGCAATTAGGAGTGTGCAATGATGCTGGCCCAACCAGCAAATCCACATCACCTGAATGAATATTTTTTTTAAAAAAGTGAGTAGCAAAGAAGGCTTAAGTTATGAAATGCATAGCTCATGATCCTAAATCACTCTTACTTCTGAGTTAGAAGCTTGTGGGGTCAACCTGCAGGGTCTTGAGTACAAGTTTTAAGTGAACTCTCCAGCCCGTTACAGAGGAGCTACCCAATGGATGGACCTGCCATCCTACAGATAATGTACTGAAGTGTGGCTTTACCTGACCTCTCAGAAGAATATTGAGTATGCATGATTTTGAAGAGCATTGAGCGAGTTCTTTCTGATGACCTAACATGTTGCCTTCAAACCAGATCAGCAAAGAGAGTTTGTGTCTATGAGAGCTGGCTATGTGCAAAATTGGCGGTAGCTTTCTCTACATAGGACTTTAAAAGTTTTTCATTGGCAGTAAAATGATCCATACCGGGATACCTGATACCATAAAAGTTCCAATTTAAATTCAGAATTTTTGTTTTCTACCGTGCTAAGCGGTCCTGTCAGTGTTTACTTTTCCTAATGGCTCTTGAATCTTTGCTCTCTGGGAACCAAAACTAATCAATCTTTAATGTGGATTATTTCTGTAATGGCTGTATTTATTGCATAACCCTTAATGACTAACACCAATCACATTCCCTCCTCTTAACTTGGTGAGGTATTTCCAGCAGCCGTCTAGGTTTGTGGATTTAATCTGTCAGTTTTATACTCGCTATCAATGCTTATTTTGTCAGTGATAATATTGTCCTGTGCGAAGGCATTTCGTTTCTGAACATGTGGAAGTTAATATTGGAAAACAAGAAGCCAGTAGTTGAATAGTGCCAATGATAATCCAATTTCTAATTTAATGGAGTAGCGTCTGATTGGTTTAGACACCTGCTTCCTAAAATGAACGCTGTTGAACATTGTGAATTTCACCTTATTTTCCAAAACCCCGAGTATCCAAATTGCTTTGTCACTCACAATTGCGTGTTGTTTGGACTGTGTTTGTGGGGTTAGCGGTCGCGCCGTGAGTGTGTGGAAATTCTTTGTGGAAACATATATCTGAAAATGGTACGTATATACATCATCAGTGACTGTCCGCGTTGACTGTCCTTCTACACCACCGTAGGTGCGTGAGCGATTTTACATGTGCCCATCTCTGATTGTTTCTCAACGATTGACTGCCTGTTCTTCATCAATCTTTCACAAGCATGTTTTCCCGAATGGCCAGCACGGTAGTATGCCTTCACTCTGCACACAGGGCTGTTGTGGTGCGGCGGTCGTGTCTCTGTCCCTGAGCCAGAGGAGCCCACTTCAAGCCCCATCTACACCGGAGATGTGAACAGGTTGATTAGGGAAAAGAATGTCTTTGTATGGTAGCGTGAGACTGACAGAGAGAGGGAGGGAGATAAACTCAAGAGTGAGAGACTGAGGGTGGCAGACTCTCATGCTGTTAGCGGTGTGTCTGTGTGTGTATGTGAATGAATGTGAGACTGTATAAGCCTTACGTTACCCAGGTGTGAGAGTGAGGACCAGCTCCAGTACTTTCTGTGTAGATGGTGGATAATAAATGATGAAAACTACATCCTCGTCAACTCTGCATCAGCGTTGTTGATCTTAATTTAAAGAAATAAAAACGGCGTGGCGTTAAATCCCACATGCAAGTGATGTTGTTAATGAGATCTCTCCTTCACCTGTAGCGGTCTGAATGCTCTATTAACACGCGAAGGTAAATCTGGCGATGGAACTATCGGCATCACATCCATTCGATCGCATTGACAGTTACATTGAATAGTATATACTGGGCGATGCAGTTCTAGCCCGGGCTCCGTGTTAACTTTAATTACATTCAGGTTAGTTAAAGGGATACCGAGATCTCTTGAAATTCAGACAGTAGCCCTACCGGCAAGCACCCCTTCCCCAATCCCCATCAGAAGTGACTGCAGTGTTAGGAGCTGGCTCTGTATTAAACGCTGAGCGTAAGACAGCGATAGTCAACAGTGAAGTGTTACGCATGATCGGTTATCGTCCTCAGCGACCTTATAGCCAGGAAGGTAAAGTGTGTGTGTGTGTGTGTCTGTTTATGTGTGTGTGTGTGTGTGTGTGTGTGTCTCTCTCAGACACACACTCACACAGACACACGACATGAAAGAGGCTCGCATTAATTACGGAGCTCCAGACCTCCCTTCCAACAGTCCAATAACAGCTGTCTGGGGAGGCTCATTGCCACGAAGCCAGCACCAGCAGTTCAGGAGAGTCAGCAAGACACAGTGTGCAGCTCATACATTTTTATAACTGAAGTTATTTTGAGGATTCCTTCGACCAGACAAAGGAAAGAACACTAGGCTTTTTACCCTCCCAAAAAAAAGACAAGGGGTGGGAGGAGGGTTGGAGGGGAATGCAGTGCAAAACCAGAGAACGAGATGTGGGGAAAGAAAAATAAAGACATATTCATTCTGTGTCTCACCTACCGGCAGAAGACGACACTGGGAGAACCAGACGGTTTGGTGTGAATGACGAGCTGTGAAAAAAATTGGGACCTTGCTGGCGGACTCGCGGTCTTGTCTGATCCGCGGCAACTAGGAAAAGGAATCACCTTCGCTTGCGATGCTGTAATCTTCCACCACTTGCGTTGTTATGTTTCTTGCTTTTGGTTATTCAGATGAAGCAAAGAGAGAGAGAGAGGAACAGATACACCGAAGAGGGGCCCGTCGCTACATTGAATAAGGTAAAGTGTATGTGTGTGTGTGTGTGTGTGTGTGTGTGTTTGGAGGATATGTACAGTTGCGTGCTGAGAATGTGAATTCTGATCTCTATAAAAACTGATCGCTGAACTGGGGAGGGTGGGAAGTGGGGGAGAGTTAACTGAGACAGGGTTTTTGAAGGGGCTTGTTCAAAGTTGAACTCACTCTCCCCCAGACTCAATGTTGCCTTTGCAGCGCCGCCCCCCACAGCCCCCCCCCCACCCCCGTCGGTAATTTAGAGGCTATGCATTCCATCAATGTGGGCCAGTGTTTGGGATTGATTGAACATGTTCACCACTCGGCGCATCGCAGAGAGCCAATGCTGGAGCTCCAGCCCTTTGGAAAGCTTCCCGGCTGCTAACAGGCGGTGGGATTTTGTATCCTTTTGACATATTGCAAAAAAAGGGAAAAGGATCGTTCCTGCCATTGCTATCGCCTCATATAACGGGTAGGACAGGCAACATTCCAACTTTCATTTGTGATCTTCACTCTGCATCGGAGCGCTTCGTTCACCCGCTTTTCTTGTTTGTCCTTTATGTCGGATTGACTGATTTCCATCTATCTTTCCAAGTGCTACAGACCCCTCTCCCCTCCTTTGCCAAGGCGCTTGTTATTCGGATGTACATACTGGAAAGGCTAATGAGTTAGCTCGCCGCACCTCCAAACCGCTTCCCCCCTTGTTTCATTTAAATGGTTAAACACATACTGAAGCGTTTATGGTCCTGCATGTCCCTGTCGATAGGCAGTGAAAACCCGTTCATCTCCGCTCACTCTAAGTCGGCTCGATCGTTCAAAGCTGCCAACTCAAACGGCGCCCAACAGGAAAACTAGACGCTTTATCTACTCTTAGTGTTCTATATATTTCACACATAGAATCGGAAAGCAGCAAAATAGGGTTTATCGTGAGCTAAGGTGTGTCCACGTCCCCCACACATTTCGGAGAGTTCTCCCCGCTAACCCCGCAGTGCATGAATCCCTAAAAGACCCGGTTCTCAATGAGTAAATGTACATTTTTGGCATTTAGGGGTGACGAGTATACGTGCCCCAATAGCAGGGACATGAGAAAGCCTTCTGTCCAAACACCCCACATTGTATTTTATTTACTCTTAGAGCTTCTGTGGCGCTTCTTCAGCCGGCGAGTAACGTAAAGAAGCAGTGATAACAATTAGGAAATGAATGCGGGGCACAGAATGGTTTCGGCATTTTAATGTGATCCAGTTTAAGGGTGACAAAATCGCAATGTGCTCTCTACAAGGGCCATGTAGAAGCTTAATGGGATTTGGTTGGTGAGGATTGAGGTATGAAATCACACCCACACTGGAATGAGGCGCTGTTTTATCTCTGGTACTTGGACGCATTTATTAGGAAAACCAACAAGAGTTCAGGTTCTTTTCCTGTCGCGTTCACAGGTGGGAAGTGTTTTAAGTTACAGGGAAGTTGACAAATCTACTCTCCCTCTTCCCTCCTTTGCAGATAGATAACTTCTCCAATGCTTCTCCAAATCCCCTTTTTATCCCCAGACAAGGTGAGTGTGGGAAGGCTCATCAGCTTCCTACCCCAAGCCGCCTTCCAATGCTAATCATGCGCCGGATAAAATCCGCCCTTGTTACTTACAGTCACTCACTGAGCCACCACAATAATCACCCCCCCCCCCCCCCCACCCCCCACGCCCTCCTCACCTTCTCTTGGCTAACTCCTCAGTGTTTTTCTGCCTTTGACTGTCCCCAGTTTCCAGCCCAGACTTCTCCTTGCGCGGGGATAACGGACAGTTGTTTAGCTTAACTGACGAGATGCTCAACTGGCAGGAGATTCTTCCTTTTCTAAAAAAAACAAGAATAAATACAAACTTCTTCAGGTCAGGTGCAGGTGGGAGTCAGGATGAAGTTATAAATTACCTACCTTTTTTAAAATAAAGTAATTAAGATGTTTCCGAAGAAGTCTAATGATGAAAAGGTGTAGTAACCGCTCTATTTTTAACTGTAACTCACAATTGCCGAGATGATAAAGCACATTGCGGAGTGATGCCTCCCTCTCTGATTATCAACAGTGAATATATTTGACAAAGTTGAGCTCAGGAAATATTGCGCAAATATAGCCTCGACAGTGACAGGTCACAGGTGGAAATTCAACCTGCCCTTTGAAAGAAAGCGGCTGGAAACTAAATAAAAGGACACCGAAACCCTTAATATCATGGCCCCTGTGGTTAATTATTTTTCATCCACGCATCCGTGAGGTGCTGTTTGCAGTATTAGCGGGTGCGACAGACAACCGGCATTGACCAGGAGTAAATCTGTTCAGACGCTAGCAAGCATCCCTAGATAAATGCGACCGGGTTTTCAAAAACCCTAGAAGCGCAAAATCGCTTCGTATCTTATACATACACTGGGCTTTATAATGTTCCGTTCTGATCCAAAAATAAAGCATCTACCACGGGAACAATGTCACCTAGACTAAGACTATTGCATCAGGATTCACAATCTGACGTTAGCAGGGTTTTTTTTCCCCGCCAGTCTAAACTCGTAGCCTTCACAAAAAAAACATAAAGTGTGCTAAAACCCTTTTAGCGGTGAATCCATTTGAATCTATTAAACCCCTCTTTAATTAAATATATGGGAGTTAGAGTTGTACAGTGTATAACTGTCACGATTGAAAGGCTTCAAAATCCAACAATCAGCTTTGCCATTGGAAATTTAAATATTAGATCTGAACGGTGGGCAAATATAATAGAGTGCACGGAATGTAGTTTTAATCCTTTTTTTTCAATTACGCTTTTATTCCAGGATGAGTATTACAGTGAAAATGTTGCCAGAAAAGGAACCTCCTTTTTAACACTGATAGGAACAAGCAGTGTCTCAAACAGTAGGTAGTGCAGTGTGCAATTAAGGTGTGCGTGTGTATGTGGGGGGGGGGGGGGGCCGCAGGCTGGGGTGGGACAAGAATATAAATATTCACCAACTCCAACCACAGCATTTTACATGAGGTGGTGACTGTATGAAACAAGCCAGGAGCTATTTCACATCTGCTTCCCTGGATGAACAAAGGTATGAACGAATGGGGCTCTCCCCCTTGACTATGTACAGTAATGTTTGTATCTCGCTCTGCTCCCCTACCCTCAGGTGCTGTTTCTTATTGGGTCATCGGACGTAAACCGAGCGACCACTTTATAGTTGTGACTGAAGGCAGACTGCGTTTGAGCGCCAAGATTGTAAGGTTTAAGACAGCAGTTTGGTGCAGACGGTGGCAATGATAGCCTAGATCTAATCCTGCCCTGGCACGCCATCCAGTCAGACCCACCATTTTTCCAGTGGGAGTCTTCGGATCGAAATAGGTGGCAAGGATTATGAAATCCTTTACCCACAGTGAACCTGACTCCACTTAATGGTGCATTCCAGGCGTGCGCTGAACATTGCTGGGGGAAGGGTGCTCTGGAGAGGACGTTGAAGGACACATGTGTCAATTTTGTTGTATATTTGTCTTTTTTGCTTGTCCACTGAGAGGTCTACACCCTTCACAATTGGGACAACCTTCTCATATGTGCTAATTAACCCAGCCTACTATAAACCAATTTCTTTTGCGTGTGGCTCTAAGTACTACCTCACAAGTGTGTGGCTTTGTTTCAAATGTTTGTGACAATTATAGTTTCGTCCTTATCCATAATAGTATTTGCACTTTTTGTTTGGAATGACTGTGCTGGGTCCTGTAAACATGTTTCAGGCAAACGCAAATGCATCAATGATATGACTGGTAGAAGAAGACTGTTAAAGCTTATCGTAAGGGGACCACGCAGAGCTGAGGGGTTTCAGTAAGTGTCCAGATGAGATTTTCAGCCTAGGTCCCGATTGCTTGTACTGATGGATGAATCTGATTACAAAACGGTTGCTGGAGGGACAAATCCTGACCAACATTATTTCGTTCCTCCTCGCCCATAAGAAAAAGTAAAAATCCCAACCCTTAATTTCTTTAAAGATGTTTGATCCATCTGAGAAATTGAGGCTCATTTGGCCCAACCTTCTGAAAACTCACGTTTCGGACCAAAAGAGGAAGCATTTACAGCATGGCATAGTCTTATGTAACAGGGTGCTGGGAATTCTTCATATCATTAAACTAAGGTGAATTATAGGAAGCAATTATTGGAAAATAATGCCAAGGCTTAAACTATGACATATATGCAATACTATGATTTAACATTCTTGAGTATAACAATATACTAAGCTTTGCATAACGATGATAGTCCTGTTTGTTTTATTCAATACAGTTGTTGCTGTAAATATAAATTTTGCGTATATATTATTTAAAATAATACTTTACTATAAATTTTAATATCATAGTATGATTTAATGGGATTTTAACTCGCTCTCACATAATAAATTATACATTGCCTTACATGGGTTTAATATTTATTGCATTTACAGTGCATATTCACTCGACCATAACATCCTGTTTAAATAGTATGGAACATTATATATAGTATGATAGTGGGTAAATACAATTGTGAAAGCTACCTTACATTCCAAGGCCAACTTCAAGCCATTTGTTAGCTTCATCTGAGCCCCAAAATAATATTGCAGCTCTGAAATTGGTTCCGTTGTCCGCTATGTGCAACAAGCTCTGCTGAGTAATCAGTGAGGGTGGGGACTGGAAAATGTTCTCTGTCTGCTTTAACAGACTGCAGCTATCATGGCAATACTCGACAGTTATTGTGTGATGTTGTCATTGCTGAGGGATTAATAATTGCAATGTAATCGCTATGACTGATAGTTATCTCTTGATTACTGGGGATAAGCCAGCCAGTATGTATTAAGTTATCGCATGAACGTCATAATCACCAGTTAAAACTTACTTTCAGCCAGATTACAAAAAAACTATTACAGTTTGTTAAAATGCAGTTAATAATGGAAGTAAGGGAGATAATCCACATTACAGGGGCTTATATACAACAATACTTGTAGTTGATATAATTCTATGTCTAAAATGCCATAAAGCGCGTTGCACAAATTCCAATGATACGAGTGATCTGTTAATTGAGCAGTTTTGTTGAGGTGAGACCTGTACAGAATACAACTTAGATTTCATTATATTTCTTCGAATTGTTGGAAATTACAATCCCATTTAAATCACCATGTAGGACCCTGGCTTGGTTCCTTACCTGAAGGATGTTAACTTCTGATACCGCAGCACTCCACCAGTAGAGTGTTGGACTGTAAGCACAGATTGTGCATTAATTCTGATACCGGCTTTGGATCCACAGATATCTAACCTGGAGCACAAGCATTATCAACTGTGCCAGGTTAACACAGTGGCTAATTAACTCCCCATTTTGAATTTAATCTTCTGGTCACCTAATGATAGGAATTGTTCCATTGTCCTTCAAAGGGTACAAAGGAGAGTAGAATAGAAGGAATTAGGGCAGGTTAAATAAATTGAGGATATTTTTTTCTAAACAAAAACTGGAAATTTCTGTGCAATTTTACTGAAATGTTCAAGATTGACCAAATTTAATTACGAAAAAGAACCAGAGGGAGTTCGAATATAAAAAAAACAAAAGTTTTTACAATCCAAAATGTACGGCCTGTGCGGATGACGAAATTCGGTGCAATTGCAACTTTTAAAAGGAAGTTGTTTAAATATTGAAGAAAATGCAAGATTATAAGGGAAGAGAAAGCGAATAGCACTGATTTTGTTTCCAAAAAAAAGCTGGCATGGTTATAACGGGTCATGTAGTTGTATGATTCAATATTCAAAACAAAAGTTAAAATTACTACAGAAATATTATTGATGATAGCAAAAGTTCAAACACCCAGCAACTTATTTTTAAACAGACGTTTAATTAAAAGGGAAAGGCTGTGACAAAAAAGTGTTAGGCAAATAGCAAGGAGAGGCGAGCAGTTTGGATAGGGTAAATACAATGTCGTCGGGGTAAAACGTCAACATTGACTGAAAAACTTCACATAATGGTATAATAAAACAAAGCACTGTGGATGCTGGAGATTTTTGTGTTTTTCAGGGAATGAAAAAAAAGTGTTTTAAGGAATGATAAAAAAAATGCACGTTCCTTCATATATTACTGTTAGGTGAAGATGAGTGAAATTTGCTAAAGATAGATGAGATTTTTTTTGGATCAAATGGCCAATTTCTTCCTGTTGCCAAAACAAAATCCTGTTTTCTTTATTGACGCTGCAGTGAGATTTGTCCAAGTAGACATTTATTAACACAGCAATGTTATCAAAGGACAAAACAAAAGCCTAGAGAAAGAGTCATACTCAACTTGTCACTGGGTGTTATATTAGTTCGTTGCATTATCCCCAATCCAATCTCAGGTAGTGAATGCAAAAATGGAGTTGCCAATTACCTTCATTAAGTGTTATGCTAATACTTGAAAAATATTTACCCACTGGATTCACCACATGGAAAGACTTCAACAGTAGCACCTTATCTGGGTGCATTGTCACCAAGGTAGGCATGAAGTCCCAGATATATGAGCATGTGTTCTCACATCTACCCTCCCAGTCCAAAACTATTGTTCTAATTTCAGAATCTCTTCATCAACTGTAAAAATGCTCACCTAAATTGAGGAATACTAACAATGTGCGCTAATGTAGTGCCTGCGATGCAGAAAATGTCCCTGTGTGTTTCACAACAACATTATCAGAAAGAGTTTCTTTGAAAAAAACCCACTTCTTTAATCAAACTATTCTGAGATGTTATTAGACACCTCTGGAACAGGCGGGACTTTAACACGGGCCTCCTAGCTCAAAGCTGGGATACTATTACTGCACTACGACAGTCAGAAAGAGTTTAACACTGAGCCACATGAGGAGATATCAGGTGCTCAACTGGTTAGTCAAAGATATCATTTTCAAGGTGCATCTCCAGGGATGAAAGTTAGACAAAGAAGTACAGACGTATGGGAGGGCATTGGCAGCTGGAAGCCCAGTCACTGATGGAAAAGAAATGAGAGTTAGAAATAAACAAGGGAACGGAATTGGAGATTTCAGAGCTTTGTAAGGTTGGAGGAGAAAACAGAGACAGGGATTGGTGAAGTCCTGTACGGCTGTAATTTTGAGATATCTTTGAACACAGTGTCAAAGTTGGGAGTGCATTCCCAAAAAATTAACGCTTCTATGAGGGAGAAGGAGATAAGTCAAGAGGTCATTTTACACCTGTAAACATTTTGACTTTCAGTCATGAGACTGGGAGCATATTTGACTTTACAGTTAAGCCAGCGGGATCTGTAATTCAGTGTGTGGCCTGACATCGTCTCTGGCAATGTCACTTCGGAATAAAGTAGCCAGGACCTCATTGAAAAGAAATTGATTTGAAGCTCCCTGCTTCAATTGCGATGAAACAAAAGAAAACCCCAGCCCTTTCAATTAGCAATCAGTACAGAGAATGCAAAAATGCCATTGGTTTGTAATTCAACAGGCTCTTCAAGCTTTTTTTTCTGATTTTCATAACGTCACCATTCTCTTTCGGCTTGGTTTAGGGTTAAATGAAAAATGCATTCGTACCAACTCCCCAGAGCGTTTCTACGACTGTCAGATCAGAGGGAGAGTTTATAGTGAAGTTAGTTTCAACCTGTGAGTTCCACGTATTATCTTGTCAAGAAACAGCCTCCAGTGCAGTCAATAGTCGAAACCTAATTCACTGTAACTCTCAATTTCAACAATAAAATAAAGATCCTCTGATCTCACTGTACAGTCCCCCAAGAGATGGGTAGGTGTTAGTATTCTACAAACTTTTGTCCCTCAACTGCTCCTTTTTGGATACCATGTCCAGCCCAATTCTCATGCGCAGCAGAAATGTCCTTTAAGACGAAAGTAAAACACAAAAAAAATTGCTGGAGAAACTCAGCAGGCCTGGCAGCACCTGGGGACGGAGAAATTGGAGTTAACGTTTCAAGTCCAGAGCTCTGATCAAGAGCCATTTACACACGAAACATTAGCTTGCTCTCCTTCAAGCTTTTTTTTGTTTGTTTTCAGTACAGATTCCAGCATCTGCAGTAATTTACAAGTCCAGTGACCTTTCTTTAGAACTCTGGACCCGAACCTAAACTTCCTTCCTACAGATACTGCAGAGTTTCTCCACGCAATTCAGTGTTTAGTTTCATTTGTTTCTCTCTCTATGGGAGCACACTGAACGAAACCTGGCTCATGATCCCGGACTGTGAATGTCAGTAGGCTGTATCCAGTCGGTGTGCTCTTTCCCAATTGCAATCATGTCTTCATTGCACGTCCACAGACGTAGGAAGATGCAATGCAGCATCTGGATTCTGTCCCTTCCGCTGATCTGCGCTTCAACTCCATTTACCGCCTCCTATCAGTTACTGAGTAGCTCTGAGGGTCACTGGTCTGTTAACTCTGTTTCCTCTCTCTCCCCACGGATGTTACCAGTCCTGCTCAGTTTCACCAAAAATTTCTGCTTTTGTTTCATTCACATCTCCAGCATCACCGTTCTTTATTTTAGTTTGGAATCCATTTCGGTTGTGCCGCCCACCTCATAAAGTAAAAAAAAATGTATCAGTCACACAGTCCAGTCGAAGATATATATGACCAGCTGTCTCTGATCATTGGGCAGTCAATTTTTCCTCAGGTTAGAAAAACAAATGTTCAAAAAAGTGTGTAGATTTACTTTAAGGCAGCACATTGCACATTTAGTGGCTGCTTTTGCTACTGTTTACAACTCAGGAAGAATTATGCTAATATATTGCCCTGCCCCAGCACACTATAGTTTATGAAGTACTGTTGAAGGTATTATCATATTGTCAGAAAGTCACCATTGCCCTAACAAACCATAGGGCTTCTCTTTCATGTGAAAGAGAAAGAGACATATGGTGATGGTTTAACTTGAGGGTCGCCATGCCTCAGGTGAAGGAGGAGGTTGAGAAGAAGAGTCCTTCATGGGAAACTCAGTTAGTGTAGGAATTGAACCTATGTTGTTGGCATTCTCCTGTATTGCAAACCTGCCAACTGAGATAAACGAACTCTCCCCTCCCCTGTCATTAAGATATGGCAATCAATTTGTGCAGATCCAGCTCTGACAGACCTGAATAAGATAAACAATCAGGGGAATTATTTCATAGAAACTGAAAAGACTGCAGATGCAGTAAATCAGAGACAAAAATAGTAGTCGCTAGAAAAGTCGAGCAGATCTGCCAGCATCAGTGGTGAAATAGCAAAGTTAATGTTTTGGATCGAGTGACCTTCAGAACCTTCCTGTGAGGAGGAGTCTCAACCCAAAATGTTAACTCTGATTTCTGCCCACAGATGCTGCCAGATCTGCCGAGCTTTGCCAGTTACTTCTATTTTTGTCTTTGAGGCAAATTATTTCTGTTGGTGTCACTGGAACATAGGAACCTACTATCTTAAATAGAAGTGAGGAGCTAGATTCAAAGAGAATTCCTCTACCCTTCCTTGATATACTGTCATAGGGCCTTTTACAAACACCTGAGAGAGCTCAGGATCTAGAAAGCAAATCTTCATAAAGCTTTGTTTTGGCATCAACTGAAATATTATATTTCATTCTAAGCATGACATGTTAAGAAGGATGTGAGGGCATTTGAGTTAGAGTACAAAAGTATAACCGGAATGGTTTGATGGGTGTGGTGAGTGGTGATATACTTCAGGTAAAATGCATAGACGACTAAAGGAGAAACTCAACAGTGCACATACCTCCCTCATCTGTGTTAGCTCACAATATCACAAAGATAATCTTCAAATACAGAGTCATAGAATTGTACAGCACGGAAACAGATCCTTCAGTTCAACTCATCCGTGTCAACCAGATAGCCTAAGTAAATTTCGTCCCATTTGCCAACATTTGGCCTATATCCTACCAAACCATTCCTATTCAAGTATCCATCCAGATGCCTTTTAACTGTTGTAATTGTGCCAACTTCCATCACTTCCTCTGGCAGTTCATTCCATGCATGCACCACTGCCAGTGTGAAAAAGTTACCCCTTAGGTCCCTTTTAAATCTTTCCCCTCTCACCTTAAACTTATGCTTTCTAGTTTTGGACTCCCCCACCCCAGGGAAAAGACCTTGTCTATTTAACTACCCATGTCCCTCATGATTTTATAAACCTCATAAGGTCACCCACCTCATAAGGTAACCCCTCAGCCTCTGATGAAAATAGCTCCAGCCGACTTAGCCTCTCCATTTCACTCAAACCCTCCAGCCGTGGCAACAACCTTGCAAATCTTTTCTGAACCCTTTCAAATTTAGCAACATCTTTCCTCGAGTAATGGAGAAACATTGAACTGTGAAAATTCACTGTATACAGATAATTTCATTGTTCATTGTATTGACGATATTAGTACTCAATGCTTGACTTCATTGGAAGGCTAACCTCTTGAGTATAATTCAGTGATATCACAGCAGCATTGTCACATTTCCCACCTTCCTGAGTCTGGCAGTATCACACCAAAAGTTGTACAATTAGTTGGGAGGTGGGGGCCCTTTAAATAAACCTGTGTGTTGCGCACTCACTCTGAGCTGTATTGAGAAATTAAATGAATCAGTGAAGTTGGAGTCCAAAGTGAAATAATTGACTTTAAGTAGATTTCACTGACTGGAAATGCTAGACCAATGGGTATATGAGTGCAGATGGTTCCAATGAGATAAGTAAACTCTCTGCGTAATGGAAATGTGAAGGCTTTTGGGAACAATTGCTTAGAAAAATGTAGATGTAGATTATGTTCACAATTTTAGTTGAAGTAGCGAAAGGGGAAATCTTTTCCAGGTCTGGTTCCAATGTTATTGCACGGCGCGATAAGTACAAGTTTTACTGAGTGCCAGCAGATATGGATCCCATTCTTAGAAAAACAAAACACTGCAGATACTGGTGATCCGAAATAAAGCAGAAATAGCTGGACATATTCGGAAAGTCAGGCAGCATCTGTTGAGAGAGGAACAGATGTTGAAATTTGTCCAGCTCCCTTTGTTGTAGAAAGCCTTTTAAATACTGAGGGGTTTTGTCAACACAGTACCCCCTAGGGGGCTAATTTCTCAGCAATGGTCTTGGAAGTATGGCAGCTGTCTACTAATCTAAAACAGGCAGCTTCTATAAATAACTGTATTTCTTTTATTCATTTCATGGGAAGTGGATATCGCAGGTTGAACCAGCAATTATTGCCAATCCCAAATTCCATCTTCTCAAGGACAATAATACTGTAATGAGCGATAATTGCCAGAAATGTCCGATTAAATAAAGAATAATTACTCATGGTCAGCTCTATACAGGCCAGCGTTCATTGCTTCGACAACAGCAAAGAGTTAACCTCATCACTGTGGTTCTGAAATCACATGAGTGCCAATTTTCCTTTCCAAAAAGATATTGGTGAACCAGATAGGTTTTTAAAACAATGGGCAACTTTAGGTTAGCTCTTCTTTCCAGAATTATTATTACTTTTGTTTTAGATTGAATTTGAATTTCACCAACAGCCTTGGTGATATTTGAACTGATCTCAGCAGGTTATTAGTTGCGGGCTGTGGGTTCCCGGTTAATGCTACAACCACTGTATCATTGCTTCTCAAAAATTCTATGTATGAATAAGAAGAAAAAATTCTAAGTTCAAAACTCGTGAGAAAAGATACTTATGCACCTACCTGAGTAAATCACCTGCCTTTCATCATGTCTTAGATAAGGACTTATTCTGTCAAAAGAATGAATACCGAAGTGTCCCATGTGACAGTGGTGCTGATTTGCTGATTATTCAGCCGTGAAGGGTGATGGAGTGCTCACCCATCTTGCACTCTTCCTCAACTCATTTTCACTCCTATTAATCCATGAGCGAACAATAGAGGAGGAACTATTTTTTCAATCACAGGTACAAAGATTTCCTCAAAACTTCACTCAATGCTCTTTAAATTCATCAGAAGTAAAATAACAATAAGTGAAATGGTGGCAGGGCATTTTTATAAGTGGATACCCTTTTATAAGGTTTTAGAAACTAACAAACCTGCAGTATTATGGGTAACAGTAGCAGGTAATAGGTCATCAATATCAGTTCTTTTCTGAATACAGTCTTACAGGCCCGGTTATGTACTAAAAGGTTGGCCTTTGTTTATCTGGTTATATTTTACAGTGCAGTCGACCTCAGCAATAAACACTCGTTAAAACATAACTTTGTCAGTGTACTTCCAGGATTCTCTTGTAAAGGTACAAGTCCTGATGAAAAACAGACAAAAAGGTATCCTTTCTTGCAGTTGTTCGATCCTTGTAGAAAGGAAAGCCACTAGGCACCAAATAATAGTGCTGGGTCTATAAAGTTCTATCCAATTAGTACTGCTCCCCGCAGCCCTGCAATTTTATTTTTCTATTCCCCTTTATAGCTATCCATCCAATACCATTCTGTAAGTTAACATTGAATCTGCTTCCATCACCCTTTTAAACAGCATGTTACAGATTACAAAAACTTGCCACATAAAAAATAATTCTTGTCAACCTCTCCCCAGATTTCTTTAGGCAATCATTTGAAACAGCCTGGTCTGATGTGAAAAGGAAAATCATTGCCTCGGGTAGAAAACTGTCTTGCTCCGGGATCTGAGCCTTAATGTAGCCTTGGACTTCAGTTGCAGTCTGGAACAAATGTCAGCCACGGTTCTGCACGGTTATTGTCGTACGTCAGCTAAATGTTAGAGGTTTCCTTCTATATTTGGAGAGCAGTAAGTTCCCTTGAAATCATCTAAGTCTAGTCCGTCAAACCGCCCAATCAAATTTTTAAAAAATACCTAGTACTCCAGCTCTTTGCAGTTGTGGACAGCAATGCCAAACAATGATTGTGTTCAGCATTTTCTACATCCAAAGGGCTTAACTGAGGATCATATTAATCTAACTCAGAACAGGAGCAGTGGGATCCAGTGGGGCAATGATTTTAGATCCTGTGATCACTTTCCACTGAACTTGCAACTGATCCCATCAATATCCTGGCATCAGATTGACATTGTGTTATGGAATTTAAAAGGTTATTCAGAGGATTACCAGGATCGGTACTGAAAAACTGTTTCCCCAGGCTGCAGAGTTTAAAATATGGTATTAAAGCCCCAGAATAAGAGGTCAGCCATTTCGTGTCACGCTCAACACTAATTCTTCTCTTCAAGGGCTGTGAATCCTTATCATTCTCTATCCCAGACATCTATAGATGCTGAGCAACTGATTATATTCAAAATGGTAATATAATTTTGGGCACTTAGGCAGTCAAAGGATACGGAGATAGTGTCAGATGTGGAATCAATATTCAGATCCACCATTGCTCTTGTTGAATGGTAGAGCAGGTATGAAAAGCCAAATGTCCTCCTTCATCATCTATTTCTGTTGTTCTTATAATGATCATTCTTACCAGAGTTCCACAACTGACATGATGTTGTATGAGCTAATAATGATTCATGAAACTATTGGATGTTTGCTGCATTAGGTTTTAAAATGGCAAGATCTACTGGGGCTCCAGTTCAGGAGTGGAAGGGTAGTTGGCTGCCAGCCTTAATTTATTCAGGAGTTGAAACTTAACCTGCTCAAAAATCTTTGACTAAAATACTCTTTGCAGTCCTCTCCCAGAAGCAGAGCCACATAAACTACTATAGATAGATTGCAGTGTCAAATAAAATGTTTCATTATTAAAGATGCAATGCATCAGAGAGATTAAAATGTTGTGGCACACAAAGTTGAGCTGACCAGTAAAAACACTGTTCGATCATCAGAACATAATACAGACTGGGAAGCCTTTCAGCTCCCAACAGCTCTTGGATGAAAATCTTACAGACATAAATTTCATGTTAACTCTATCTTAATGGACAAATTCACTTTCCCCTCAGAACAACGTAAGAAGTAGGAGCCGGAAAAGACAATATGGCGTTCGAATCTGCTCTATCTTTCAGTAAGATCACAACTGATATTTGATGTTAACACTTTCCCTATATCTACTGGTTCCCTTACAGTATATTAAAAAATCTCAGTGTAGAATCTTATAGGGGTCGAAGTGACATGAGCGAAATTTGTGGAAAATCAGACAAAACATCTGGTGAGACCTATTGACGTCAGGGTAACATGTTCCACCTTTATGCAATTTGTCGAGTGGCATAGTGAGTTTCCCGCTAGGCAGCGGAAAGTTACATGTTAAGGGGGAATTATAGATTGTTAAATGCTTTATTAATGCGACAAACTGTCTCCTTAATTTTAAACTTCTTAACTTGCTGAGTTGCAATTGCAAGATTCCACCAACATCTGTTGGTCTTGCAAAGTGTCCAAGTTATGCTCCTCTTCTGAAGTGCAGTGGACACATTTCCATTTATTCATTCACGGGATGAGGGTGTCACTGGCTAGGCCAGCAATGATTACCCATTCCCATTTACCCAGAGGACAGTTAAGAGTTAACCAGATTGCAGTGAGTCTGGAGTAACATGTAGGCCAGACTAGGTAAGGACGGCAGAGATAATAGGAACTGCAGATGCTGGAGCCTGAGATAACAAGGTGTGGAGCTCGATGAACACAGCAGACCAAGCAGCATCTAAGGAGCAGGAAGGCTGACATTTCAGGCTGAGACCCTTCATCAGAAATGGGAGAGGGGAAGAGGGTTGTGAAATAAACAGGGAGAGACGGGGAGGTGGACCGAAGATGGCTAGGGGAAAATATAGGTGGAAAGGAGATAGACCGGTCAAAGAGGCGGGGATGGAGCCAGTAAAGGTGAGTTACGTGGGGGAGTAGGGAGGGGATAGGTCAGCCCAGAGAGGACAGACAGGTCAAGGGAGCAGGATGAGGTTAGTAGGGAGGAGATAGGGGTGCAGCTTGAGGTGGGAGGAGGTGATAGGTGAGAGGAAGAACAGGTTAGGGAGGCGGGAACGATCTGGTCTGGTTTTGGGATGTGGTAGGGGGAGGGGAGATTTTGAAGCTTCTGAAGTCCACATTGATACCATTGGGCTGCAGGGTTCCCAAGCGGAATATGAGTTGCTGTTCCTCCAACCTTCGGGTGGCACCGCTGTGGTACTGCAGGAGGCCCAGAATAGACATGTCGTCTGAGGAATGGGAGGGGGAGTTGAAATGGTTCGCGACTGGGAGGTGCAGCTTGGATTTCATAAGCTTCAAAATCTCCCCACCCTCTACCGCATCCCAAAACCAACCCAGCTCGGCCCCGCCTCCCTAACCTGTTCTTCCTCTCACCTATCCCCTCCTCCCACCTCAAGACACATCTCCATTTCCTATCTATTAGCCTCATCCTACCCCCTTGACCAGTCCATCCTCCCTGCACTGACCTATCTCCTTCCTACTTCCCCACCTACACACCTTTACAGGCTCCATCCCTGCTTCTTTAACTTGCCTGTCTCCACCTACCTTCTCCGCTATCCATCTTCGATCCACCTCCTCCACTCTCCCTATTTATTTCAGAACCCTCTTCCCCTCCCCCATATCTGATGAAGGGTCCAGGCCTGAAATGTCAGTTTTCCTGCTCCTAAGATGCTGTTTGGCCTGCTGTGTTCATCCAGCTCCACACCTTGTTAACTTGTTAAGAATGGTAGTTTCCTCCCCTAAAGGACGTTAGTGGACTAGGTAGGCTTTTCCAACAATCGACAATGGATTCATGGTCATCATTAGGTATTTTATTGATTTCAAAATCCATCATCCCCCATGGCAGGATTCGAGCCCAGATACCTAGAACATTACCTGGGAATATGGATTAACAATTCAGTGCTAATACCACAAGACCACTGCCGTCCCATAAACATTAAATACAGTTTAAGTGAATACCATATCAAAAAAATGTTAATTTACTAGAAATGACTTGTGGACACAAATTAAGCCATTACAGTTTCACACTGTTTTCTTTTAGAGTAATTTTCAATGATTTCATATCAATTAATCACAGAAGAAGTCATAGATACCTTTATTAATCATGGTTATCTGTGCTGATAAATTATTGGTTGTAAAAATAGCAGCACATGTTCTTGTTCTTAAAAAGAAATCAAGGAATTCCTTTTCGTATAAAGACAAAAAAAAAGATTGCATCCTATTATGCTGCCTGAATTCATGGGAGATTTTGCCTTTGTAATTATGTGACTGAATTTTGGGGAAATGTGTGGCATGATCTAACCTGTCTACATTCCAACAGAAACTACACCCAATTATCTTCTTTGAAATTGTTATTTGGTAGTGCAGAACTTGAGTATTGCTGAAGATGAAGAAAGATACATTTTGTTGAAACGTTTCATCTTTTGCTGCTCAGGACATTTCGCAAGAGTACCAATAAAGGGGAAATCCAACATTTATAGTGAATGAGAGGACTGATTGGCTGGTGGACCCTAAGACTTTACTAAAGCTAATTCAGAGGTGTTCTGCAAAACGGTCCCCAAGCCTCCGCTTGGTTTCCCCAATTTAGAGGAAGCCACGCCGGGTGCAATGCTTACAATATACCACATTGGCAGATGTACAGGTGAACATCTGCTTGATATGGAAGGTCTTCTTGGGGCCTGGGATGGGGGTGAGGGAGGGGGTGTGGGGGCAAGTGTAGCACTTCCTGCAGTTGAGGAACACTTCCGCTCGGTCGCAACAAACAACTGCACCTCCCAGTCGCAAACCATTTTAACTCCCCCTCCCATTCTTTAGATGACATGTCCATCGTGGGCCTCCTGCAGTGCCACAATGATGCCACCCGAAGGTTGCAGGAACAGCAACTCATATTCCGCTTGGGAACCCTGCAGCCCAATGATATCAATGTGGACTTCACAAGCTTCAAAACCTCCCCTCCCCCCACTGCATCCCAAAACCAGCCCAGCCTCTCTCTGCTTCCCTAACTTGTTCTTCCTCTCACCCATCCCTTCCTCCCACCTCAAGCCGCACCTCCATTTCCTACCTACCACCTCATCCCGCCTCCTTGACCTGTCCTTCTTCCCTGGACTGACCTATCCCCTCCCTACCTCCACACCTATACTCTCCTCTTTACCCCTACCTATCTTGTTTTCTCTCCATCTTCGGTCCACCTCCCCCTCTCTCCCTATTTATTCCACAACTCTCTCCCCATCCCCCTCTCTGATGACAGGTCTAGGCCCAAAACGTCAGCTTTTGTGCTCCTGAGATGCTGCTTGGCCTGCTGTGTTCATCTAGCTCCACACTTTGTTATCTTGGATTCTCCAGCATTTGCAGTTCCCATTATCACAGGAGCAACATTGATGGTTTTTGCCACTAAAAAGATAGTACCACCAAGCCAAAAAGGCTCCCTGACTGTCACACAAATGAAAAACACGTTTAAGCTGTATTTCCCAAAGCTTTTTAGAATTCATAGAATTATCATAGAATTCTCCAGAGTGTGGGAACGGGCCATTCAAACCAACAAGTTTGCACTCATCCTCCAAACAGTATTCCATCCAAACCCATCCCCCTATGCTATCCCTGTAACCCTGCATTTCCTGTGGCTAATGCACCTAACCATCACATCTCTGAAAACAATGGGCAATTTCGCATGGCTAATCCACCTAACTTGCACATCTTTGGTCTGTGGGAGGAAACCTGAGCACTCGGCCGAAACCCACGCAGGTACAGGGAGAACATGCAAACTCCACACATACAGTTGCCAAAAGTTAGTTTTGAGCTTGGTTCCCAGGTGCTGTAAGGCTAATCACTGAACCACTGTGCTGCCCCTTTTGGACTGAATCATCCCACTTCAAATGTTTGCAACAAACTGGGTGTTGAGCACATCCAGCAAACCATGCCCACAACACAATGTCCAACATTGGATGTGATTATGGAATTTGGTGGCATTTTCTGGATAATCCTGAGTATATGAAGAATTCCACAGGGAACCAGATTAAGTTTATCAGTTGGGCTCACAGTGTCGTGCACTTTATGTACAGAAAGCTACATATATTAGTACACAGGATGTTATGATTTGCATACAGAAAGAACATACGCATGTTGCATCTGTTTCTTACAACTCAACAAATGAAATAACAATTCATCACTCTATTATTTCTCGACATAATGCCATGACTAATCAGAATCAATCTGGTTGGTATGAACTCTAAGCAAAGCCTGGTTGTTAACTGTCAATCCTTACCTGCTGCTTTTTCCACGAAATACCACTACTGATTCGATTCCACTTGTCAATTCATCAACATTCTCCTCTCATGCAGTATACATTTTTTTTCCCATGTTAGTGTTCTTGTGAAATGTCCTGATTGGTGCAGGATGATATAGTTCGGACAAAATGTGTCTTTTTGCAGCAGTAATCTTTTCTATAGGTCCTGCATTTTACTGAAATGAAACCACTGATATGCTGACTAAATATTACCGAGCATGTAAACCGCTTAAGCTCTGAAAGCTAGAGACAATGTTTTGAAATCAATGCTTTTCCCTTGGAAAGAAAAGAAATATCTGACCTGAGTTGCAGTGTGGTGGTTGAGAATCTATACTTAAATTGATTGTCTATACCCTTGGAATGAAGGAAGATTTCTTAATCCTTTTAATGAAATCATACTTTTAATCACTTAATATGTTGAGGACTTGCTTATAGAAATCTTGATTTTATAGAAAGGTTACATTTGTAGACAGTATTCTTAGCACCAGTGAACTTGTAGGAATCTAACCATTTACAATCTTGCAATACGTTGATTTTCAGAATTTTTATCTTTGTTACATAACATGATCCCCCCCCCCGCAATCTCCAAGACTTCCGCCAGCTCTACAAACTTCAGACGTATCTGCTCACCTCCAATTCTGACCTTTAGCACATCCCTCACTTCCAGTGTTTCATCATTGATGCTCTCGCTTTTTAGCTTCCTTCATCGTAAGCTCTACGACTCCTTCCTTAATTGTTTGTAACTCTCTACCTCTCTCTTCTCCATCATTATACTCCTTAAATGCACCACATCTAAGCAAGCTTTTGACTCTGTTGTGATATTTCCTTTATTGACAGTGTTATATTTCTTCAATAATATGTTACCAAATCAGATTATAATTGATGTGTTCTGTCAATAAATTGTGGGCTTGCTCATTTGGACAAATGGATGAGTGAGTGTGGTATTGAATGATGCAAATCAGAAAAGGTCCTCTTTGATCCTTGGTGCGTGCTGAATTAATGATCTCTCTCTCGGCAAAAGTAAAAATTTTCTACAACTTGATGAACTTGGGAAGGAGAAGTCTTCCCAATTTTGATAGCTTTAAATTGAGGGGTGAAAGATATAGGACAGATGTCAGAGGTATTTTCTTTACTCAGAGAGTAGTAAGGGAATGGAATACTTTGCCTGCAATGGTAGTAGATTCGCCAACTTTAGGTACATTTAAGTCGTCATTGGATAAGCATATGGACGTACATGGAATAGTGTAGGTTAGATGGGCTTCAGATCGGTATGACAGATCGGCACAACATCGAGGGCTGAAAGCCCTGTACTGTTATAATGTTCTATGTTCTATGATCACTAAGCAGCAGCTCTCTAATATTGATCAACATGGTAGAACATGTGGAGAGGAGTTCAGATTGGTCACTGGAATGTCTGCATGGTGCTTAAGTTACTCGATTAATGATAAAATCATGGAACCCCTACAAGGTGGAAGCAAGTCATTTAGCCCATAAAGTCCACACCATCCCTCCAAAGAGCATCCCACCCAGACCCACTGCCCAGCCCGATCCCTATGACACTGCATTTACCATGGCTTATTCACCCAACCCCCACATTGCTGGACACTATGGGCAATTTAGCATGGCCAATCCACCTAACCTGCACATCTTTGGACTGTGGGAGGAAACTTGACAACCCAGAGGAAATCCACACAGACGTGGGGAGAATGCGCAAACTCTACACAGGCAGTCGCCCAAGGGTGGAATCGAACCCGAGTTTCTGGTGCTCTGAGCTAGCAGTGCTCACCACTGAGCCACTATACCAATGATCATAGCACATAAGAATAAATCCCAACATCATAGCTGGGGGCCTTAATCAAATAAATAAATACGGATTCAAAACTAAACTGCTGGTAATGGTAACCATGTAAATACCAGAATGTTGTTAAAATATAACTGGCTTAAGTATATTCTTTCAGGAGGGAAATCTGCCCTCTGTACTTGGTCTGTCCCATTGGGGACTCCAGATCCAGAGCAATATGTTGGATTCTGAACTGACCTGGGATGCTACATATTTGTAGCAAACCATGAGGATGAATAACCTTTACGTCACAACGGTAAATGTTACCTTGTCCTCAACTGACAATGAAAGTGAATCACCAGCAGGTTGTCAAGATCAGTTCGAGGCTAGTAATAATGCTGGCCTTGCCTGCATGTCCTGTGAGTGGATAGATTTTATAAAATATTTGGCAATCATCGCAAAATCTTTTAACAGCCACAATTTACTCCCTTCCTCATATCATAATGCACATTAACCAAGATACTGTACAACAATGCCTCAGTGTGACCATCAATCAGATCAGTTCAGCTACTGTCATTCTGAGGCAATTATTTGGCAAAGACTTGACATTGTACAAAATTTTACAGGTGACTTGACCCTGACTGAGAGGGGTATATCAGTTTCACTGGGAGTTGAGTAACAATTGTTTTCAGGTTATCTGAAAGGAAACTGATGTCACTGTACATTTGTAAATATTTAAAAAGAAATGGGAGACACATTTTCTCATGAAGAAAGTTGCTGTGATCTAGAATGCATTGCCTGAAAGGGCAATGCCAGCAGATTCAGCAGGAACTGTCATGAGGGAATTGGATAAGTAGTTGCAAAGGGAAAAATTAAATTGCAGGGGCTCCAGGGTTAGAATGTTGCATGTGGGGCTAATTGGATAGTTCTTTTGAAGAGTTGGTTCAGTCCTAATCGGCCAAATGGTCTCATTCTTTGAATCAAAGTGCTGTTTAAAGATGCGAAATGGTAAAGGTTATGTTATAGAAGCAAGGAAGTAAACTAATGACTCTCTCTTATTATGTTTCTAGAGCATTCTCATGAATGAGCAAGCCATGAGCGCGACTGACAGATTAAAGGCATCTCTGTTGTTTATACTCAGTGTCCTGTAGACACACCAAAAGCACCCAGCAAGAAAGCCTGATTCGTTACATGACAACCTTAATGACTTTGAACCACAAAAGACCACAGTCATAAGGAACATTTACTGAGGATTTTTTCAGTTTCTCGTCACGTGCGCCCCATTTGACTTCCCACTACTGCCACTATCCCATTCCAATCCTTTGGAAACTGCCTTGGAAAGCAACGGGATAATGGCCGAGAGATTGGGGACAATACTGATGGATTTCTGGACTCGCTTGATAATGGCATGGATTAGCGTGCTTCCCTTAGTGCAGCCAATCTCAACGGACCCTCCGCAGAGTTTGCAGGACAGAAGTATCTTGGCATTGAATGAGCTGAATGGTGACCCTAGCGCTTTCAACCGTGCCAAGAGAGGCTGGGTCTGGAATCAAATGTTCGTGCTGGAAGAGTTTTCTGGTCCCGAGCCTATCCTCGTTGGCCGGGTAGGTTTGTAAAATTATTTTTGTGCAAGTGTGTGCCATAAATCGTGATGAAGCGATGCTTCTTATTTGATAGATTGCTTTCTCCCTGGCCCTTTAGTTTCAAAAACGTTTTGGTGTGTATGTTGCCGAAAGTTGTGAGCAGAGCATCTGGGGCCTTCATAATCCCTGGGACTAAATGCCTACCTCCATAACCAATGAAAATGAATAGGTTTGTGAAGGGAATAGCAAAAGAATGGAATGTGGAGTGGATAGTAGGTCAGCACAGCATTGTGGGCTGAAGGACCTGTACTGTGCTATGTTCTATGTCTGGCAGTATTTGTGAAGCGAGAAACAGAGTTAATTTTGGAGTTTGGTGTGACTCTTCTTCAGAGAAGTTCAGAGAATCGTTACAATCCATTGAGCTCAACAAGTCCACACCACCTCTGCAAAGAGCATCCCACCCAGACCCATTTTCCCTATCCCTGATTTCTCATGTCTAACCCACCAAACCTAAAGATCCTTGCGCACTATGGACAATTTAGCATGGCCAATCTACCTACCCTACACATTTTTGGATGGGGGAGAAAACCAGAGCATCCAGAGGAAACCAATGCAGTCACAGAGAGAATGTGTAAACTCCACGCAGACAGTGGAATGGAACCCGGGCCCCTAGCACAGTGAGGCAGAAGTGCTAACCACTGAGCCACCGTGCTGTCCAGTAAAGCGTTCTAAAGGGTCTTTGAAGAAGTCACAACAGACAGAGGACATGAACTCTGTTTATGTCTGCACAGATGCTGCAGACCTGCTGCGTTTCTCCAGTACTCTTTCTGTTTGTTTAAGTTCTTGACAATTAGAAGGTTAAGGATGCATACCATTGGGTCAAAAAACAGGCTGGCAAAAATCAACAGCAAGGTCTACATCTTGCAATAAATGAATAACCTTGTTTTCTGTTGTATGAGGTGGGTTACACATTTGTTTGCTCCAGAAGCATGAATGAAATCACTTGTAAATTTTGGTTCAATATCTTGCTGAATTTAATAACAACTGCTAAACATAAAAATAAATGTCCTTTTTTTCATTTGTGGGCAATAGAACTGTTGTAACTAACTGAGCTGCCTTTAAGTCCATATTTGGAGAGGGTTAGTTCTGCGTGTAGTATTACCACATCCCAATGACTACAACATCACGAAGAAGTAGAACCATTGCATCCAATGTTCAGATTACAGCACTTACCACCTCAAAGTATATTCCCATACTTGTGAAATAAATTATGCTTGTTTTGCAGTTTAGGTTTTTTTTCCCTGGGAAGTCATAGATTTGTATGTTGTGGCAGAAAGCAGGACTTGACAGGTGTCACTAATTTCAAACAAAGTCCTAAACACTCAGTTTACAGGTGTAATGTTCAGTGTCCATTGGATTATTTAACTGAGACAGAAGCATCAGTCAGTATAGCTTAACAATGAAGTAACCAACCAATGGATGAAAGTAGTAAACAAGAACAGAAAGTGCTGAACAAATTCAACTTACACAATACTGAATAGTTTGGATAGAATGAATGTTGGGAAGATGTTTGGCAGGAGAGATTAAGACTCAATGGCACAGCTTTAGGGTAAAGGGAAGGCCCTTTAGAACATAGATGAGGGGAAACTTCTTCAGCCAGAGAGTGGCTAAACTATGGAATTCATTGCCATAGAAAGCTATGGAGGCCAGGTCATTGATATATTTAAGACAGAGATAGGTAGGTTCTTAATTGTCAAGGGAATCAAAGCTTACAGGGAGGAAGCAGGACAGTGGAGTTGAGAAAGTTATCAGCCATGACTGATTGGTGGAGCAGACTCGATGGGCCAAGTGACCTAATTTCTGCTCCGATGTCTTACGGGCCTATGGGTCTAGCATCATCACTGGAGTCAGAAAGAGTTAACATTTCAAGTCTGATATGACTCTTCTTTAGAATTTTGGATCATATTGGATTCAAAATGTTATTTAACTCTTTGTGCTGAATTTTTACAGCACTTTCTTTTCAAATTTCAAGCAGCTGCAGGATTTTTATTTTAATTAGGTGATTGTACATCAATAGTGAAACATCTTTAACCAGACATTGTGAGAAAAATAGAACATTCTACTACTAGAATTTATCGAAGTAAATGATGCAATTGCATTAAGGGGAAGTGATAAGCAGGCAGTAAAGGATAGAAAATATTGCTGACAAGATTGGGTGTCGAGGTGTAAGAGCAAACTCAGAGACAGCATAGATGTTAACCTAGACCACTTGGGCCGAATGGCCTGTTTCTTTGTGAGAGATTTGAAACACCAGGATGAAATGATGGAGAGTGGAGTGATAGAACAAGAAAATAACATCCCAGTATTTTCCATCTGTTTCAGGAAAGAAGAAAACTTAATTGAAGATATAGAAGAAATATTTTGCTTTGCTGTATGGCTAATGTGGAACGAAAGTGTTTAAGGAGGGTAGAATAAGCTCTGAGAGATATTTTGCTCCCAGTAATATGCAACTTGGCAGAGTTATCACACACTCGGTGATATATGTTGCACTGCAGGAGGGAACAAAAAGTGTGCTGTGATTCTGAAACGTCTGGATCAAGATCTATCTCCACAGCTACCTGACGAATTACAGTGGACTTGAGAAAGCCAGCCCACATTCTAGACTTCCACATCAGGAAGTATCCCTGTGTTTTATGAACACAGGCGAAAAACTTTAAAAATCAACAATTTGTAGGTTATTTGAGTCAACAACGAAAATCAATTACACAGTAGGGGTGCTGATAGCAATAAATAAGACAAATAGCAATAAAATTAGAAACTGGTCCTTCAGCCTGATTTAGGTGTTGGAGACATTTGGAGAAAATTCTCCACGTGCACAGATTTAGACTGAATCTATATCACAGGAGCAGACCATTTCCCCCAGCCAGTCTATGCCTGAGTTCAGGCTCCACTCAGCTGGCTTCATCTCATCTCAACGAGTGGTAATGTTCCCTTCTATCTTATGCATTTATTGAACTTCTTTTGTTTGCCTTAACTATTCCTTGTGGGATAAAATTCCACCTTCCCAGCACTGTCCAGGTGAAGATGTTCCTCATGAATCCTCTTGTTGATTTCTCAGTGACCATCTTATATTGATGCATTCTGTTTTTGATCTTCTGACTGTCAGCTGGAAATTTAGCACATGGACAACCATGAAGCTGGCATTCAGTAGTTCAATGGCATTGGGCTTTTATAAATATTTAGTGAAATTAAGACAAAAGCTACAAAAACAATGGAACCGACCTGCAAATGCATATTTTGGTTGAGAAGTAGTTTGTCTCTGTCGCTCTTTCTCCACACAGCCAGCCACTTCACCCCAGCTTGTTGAAGATACCCTTCCTCCATGGAGGATCTGTCTAGTTTTTGACACAGTGTCCACTCACCATCACCACTTCAGGCCACACAATTATTATTCTTGTCACTTGCAAACAGAATTGTTACCTGTCACCTCACCGAATAGAAAGGCACATTGTAAGATTGTAAGTCTGCAGGAAAGTAGATATAAGTACCTCTTCTGCAGAAATTACACCAACAAGAATATCTCTAGTGCAAGGAAGGAATAGCACTGCTGGAGCTCAATGACTCCAGCCTCAAGAAAGAAAAGGAGATATTTCTCATCTAGCCAGGTCTTCATGGGCTTATCAGTCTTGTGCTCTCCACGTTTAATCTCACCACTTCAGCGACTGTGATGCTTCCTTTCTGCTATTTCTTGTGACAAGACAGTCCAGTATCAATAGCTGCAGTCGGTTTCTGAGTGAAGGATGCATTGCATTTTCGGGTCAGCAAAAGTTCAATTTCACAAAATGTATTCAATAACTGTGACAAAGGAAACAACAGCAGCAGGGAGTAGTAGTGTCAAAACAAAATAGAACTTTTTATGTTTGACGATTTCTTTCATTTGTGTCTGGAGTGATATTTTCCGCAACACAATTAGGTCTCTCCAAGAGATTAGTCAGATAGGATTGTTGAATGAGGTGATGCTATATAGACTGATCTTCCTTTTCTGTGCACAGAATTCAGCTGTATGACGTGAAGGCTCTCTGTAGTTATCCAAATGTCACGTTGAGCGGTCCGTAGTAAACCAAGATGCAAACTAAACTGTGTTGAACCCAGCTTTTCTCTGTAATTTTCACAGAGATTCAGTTTTGAAGTGACATTTTTTTTGACAAGTGCATCTAAAGTAGCAATCTCAGATAAGTTTCGATTCTCTGGTCTTTCAAAGCTAGCTTGGTAAGTTTCATAGTGCCAATGATTTACAGATCTCTTTTTTTCATTTGAATCTGATAAATTACTTAACACAAGATTAAAACAATCCTTCATCGCTTCTTTTCTGGAGAATTTCAGAAAAAGATTTCTTTGGGGATTTTACTTTTCACAAGTAATATTTTGATTATTTACAGAACAATGATTTAAAAATTGTCATTAGAGATTCACAATAACACTTCACCCATTTATTATTCTTCTAGACTCCAATTCAGCCTGATACAACCTTCTTTATGTATTCTCAGTAGTCTAGATCGTAGTGTTAGTCATGAGATAACTGATAGTATACTTGACTTTGAGTTATATGTTCAAACTTGACTTCAGGGATTTTGAGTGCAATGTCTGAGTTGACAATTCCTGTGCAATACTGATGGGTAGAGGTGCCATTTTTTAGGTGAGACGTGAAACTGAGATGCGAGCAGATGAAAAGCACTCCATAACATTGTTTTAAAGAGGTAGAAAATCTGCCCATTGCCCTAGTCAATATTAATTGCTCAACTAATAAGGCTGAAACTGCTAATCTGGTCATTATCACACTGCTAGCTGCAGGATTGTGTTGAGGTCTTTGCCCTGGATGGAGTGGGGGGTGGCGTGTGGTGTGGGGGTGGGGATGTGTTCAAAACTAGGCAACATATTTTTCAGGTGAGAGGAGAAAGATTTAAAAGGGTCCCAAGGGACAACATTTTCATACACAGGGTGATTCGTATGTGGAATGAACAGCTACAGGAAGTGACGAGATATAAGGTACAGTTACAACATTTCAAGGACATTTTGGACAGGAATATGAATAGGAAAGGTTGAAAGGGATTTGGGGAAAATGCAGGCAAATCGGACTGGTTTAGTTTTGGAAACTTGGTCGGCATGGATGAGTTGGACTGAAGTGTCTGTTTCCATGAGAATGTCTCTATTGCTCTATGATCGTCACATTTTCTAAATTACAACAGTGGTTTCTAAAATATACAATGTATACAGTACACATGTAGAAATCATTAATACGTGGAAGCGCTTTCTGTGTATATTGAGGGAATGAAAGTTATGATAGAAATGCAGTCTTTATTTTTCCATTTTTATATTCTATCCGAGCATCTCCTATTTCAAAGCTCCATATTTCCCAAACTATTTCCTTGTACCCAGCGCTTACTGACTTCAGAAATCATGGGTCTTAAGAAATGGGAGAATGCCTTGGCCATTTTGCCCATTAAATCTGCTTCACCATTCAGACACAAGTAACCTCTAAAGAACAATAGAAAAGCAGCAGGAAAGGAAAAGAGAAACTTGAAAAAAATCAGAATCACTTAAATAAACATAGTAAGGAAACGGGTAGGACGAAAGGCTGAGAAGTCGGCTCGGCTTGATAGCCTGGCTCTTATGTTCCCAAAGCAGAGATAGTGGGTGCAATTATTGTAGCTTTCCAATATACATTATACAAAATCAAAATCCAATATACAAAATCAAACTATTAGATTTTGTAACAGTCCCAGTGGATTGGAAAGCAACACATTTAATACCATTATTCAAGACAGCAAAGAATCTAAGTAGAAAACTTTGCCCTAGTTAGCTCAACATCTGTTCTTGGCAAAATTCTATAACACACTATTAAGGAGGTGGAAATAGGACATTTTGAGTCAACACAGCTATGCTGACATGGAAGCACATTGGCTAGACTTATTAGAGTTCTTTGACGATGTAACAAATAGCTCAGATAAGGAGGAAACAGTAGATATAGTGTTTTTGGATTTCCAAACGGCGCTTGCTAATGTAGCACATAAAAGTTCCTGCACGAGATGAGAGCTTATTATTTTTGGGAGCAATGTGTCAGAATGGATAGAGGATTGGACAGCCAACAGAAAATAGAGTTTTGGGTTAATTAGGTCATTAGAAGGTGTAACTAGTTACAAACTATTGCGATTGGCATTGAACTTCCTCTAATTAGAATCTATATTAATGATTTAAATGAAGAGACTGATGTTGATTATACAAAGGTAGAAAAGAAGACAAATTGAGAGGAGAATATACATTGACCGTAAAAGTCTGAAATGAGTTGACAAACATTTTAATACGGAGCTTAATGTGGAAAATTGTGGGATTGTCCAATTACACAGACAAAATAGAAAAGCCAAATATTATTTAAATGGAGAGAGAGACACACACACATTTTTACTTCTCTTTTTATACATGAGATGTTTTCACTGCTTTTATACTTCTTGCTAGTTTTCTCACAACTTAATTTCTTTCCATTTCTTTTAGTTTTTCTATTTTGTAGGTTTCTGAACTGTTCCCAATCTTATCCCTTTGCTAAACTTTACATAGTTATACATTATTTATTTCAAGTTGATAACATTCTTAAATTCCTTCTTTCACCAACAGATTATGAGTGGTCTTGACAGTCTTTACATTATTATCACGGTAATTGCATTTATTGAGCACCATGAAATCTCTCCTTAAGTGTATACTCCGGTTTCTCTGCCTTCTCACCTTTTAGTTAATTTTCACACTGAACTTGAGGCAACTTTGACTTCACACCCATATATTTGCCCTTATTTAAGATTATGCCACTTTGCTCAGAATAAGATTGCTTATCCCCAAAATGAATATGAAATTACATCATATTAGGATCGCTCTTACATAGAGGACCCTTTATTGTATGGTAATTGATTAATCCTGCCTCATTATATATTACCAGATCCAAAATGACCTGATCTCTGCTTGGCTTCTTGAATGTATTGTTCTAAGATGCTGTCACAAATATTTTCCACAAAGATTGCGTTGCCAGTTTGGCAGGGTCAATCTATATGATGCTTAAAATCTCTTGTAATTATTGCAGTATCTTTCTTATAAACCCATTATTTCTTGTTTTTTACTATGTTCAACACGTGGGTCGTACTTGGTGGGAGGAATCTATAAACCACTTCATCAAATAATTTTGTTCATATTGAACCAATTTTATATATTGAAATCTTGAACCAAGATCATTACTCATGACTATACCAGACTTAAATTTTAGTGGCAGTGTCATCCTGCTTCTTCTCCCTTTTGTCCTGTCCTTCCAAAATGTCAAATGACTTTAAGCATCCCAACCATGTCACTTTGCAACCATGTCTCTGTAATGACTATCCTATGATACTCATTTACATCTATACTTACTACCTATTTATCCACTTGTTATGAATGCTGCCTGGATTTGGACAAAGACTCTCAGATTCTTTCTTCTTTTTTCACACTCTATCCTTACTCTCTAGCGCCGCTTTATGTTTGTACTTATGCACCTTTCTGCCTCACTGGTTCTCCTAACTACTCCATTGCCAGTACTGTTCCCTTGCCTTTTCTCCTTAACTTCCTCCAAAACTGCTGTCACGTGACCGCTCTCTCATAATTTATTTTAAAGCCCTAACTCTGTGATTCACCGGTACACTGGTCCCAGCATGGTTCAGTTAAGGGCTGTCCTAATGACACAACTCCCTCTTTTTCCTATACTTGGACCAATGCCTTACGAATGAGAAAAAAAATTCCTTATGTACTGATCTTTGAGCTGGTTCAAGTCTCTCATCTTATTTACACTATGCGCATTTGCTGTGACACATATATGTAATGATTTTTGAAAAAAAAGAGTTGTCCTTTTTAATTTATTTCCTAGTAGTTCGTAAACCGACAGCAGAGTCTTGGTTATACTCCAGCCTATGTGGTTGTCTTGTACCTGTATCTATCATGATAGTTAGGCCCTTCCTTCCCCACTCCAACTTTCCCTTCCATTCTACCCCTAGGGAAAGACACATAAAATGGATTTTTAAAAAAATATTACAGAATGATAGCATCGCTAGCTAGGCCAGCATTTAATGTCCATCCCTAATTGTCAAAAGGACAGTCATGAGTCAACCACATTGCTGTGGGTCTGGAGTCACATGTAGTCCTGACCAGGTAAGGACGTCAGTTTCTTTCCCTGAAGGACATTGGTGAACCAGATGGCCTTCCCACAATCTGATTCATAGTCATAATTAGACTCTTAATTCCAGATATTTATTGAATTCAAATTCAACCAGCTGCTGTGGCAGGAACCCAGCTCCCCAGAAAATTAGTTGGGCCTTTGGATTAATAGTCTACCAATAATATCGTTTAGGACATTACCTCCCCTCCCCTCCGTACAGGTCTAACTCATATTGTATTCCACAAAATGGAGCTTCAGAATGACTGGGACCTTCATTTCCAAGTATCATTGTTCTTTTTTTCCCCATCTGGGCACGTAGTAACTTTGCCAACAGCCAGGTAACACGAGCTTTATACTCATGCTCTAAATTGCAGAGGGTAGCATTCAACTCCCCATGTGTATTGTCCTATACGAAGATTACGTTCCTTCTTGCTCACCACTTGAAAGGTCCCAGACATGACATTGGCATATGCAATTTGCTCAAATTCCTGCTGTCGTTGTTCACGATCTGCAAGAAGTAGAAAACTGTTGGAAAGGTTCAAGAATTAGTTTCAAGGTATATATTTTTACCCTTTATTGCATGCTTTGATAATCAAATAGGAATGAGAAATGGGAATCCGTAACTTTGGTTTGTGGAATTGCTGGGAAAAAGAAAGCTTGCCGAAAAGTATCACTTGGAGACATCAAAGGCTAGATGAAAGACTAATTAATGATGGTAGAATGAAAGAAATGTATGATTGCATGTGAATTGAGCTAGATTTGAAGAATATGATTTGGATTCAGAAGACAAGCGCAAGACAAAACAGGGCAAGGTCATGGATCATAAATGAACATTCTGATAAGTTGCTCGATGACGATGCCACTGATTGACGTTGCTTGAAACTGAAAGTTTAGCTTTGTATCAGCGCCACCGTCCTGCAATCTCTTGGATTCTGCTCATCTTATTCTTTTTCTGAAGTGATAACCAGGTCAGTTTTAGTTGGAGGCACCAGTGTGATTGCTTGGAAACTTGGAAGCTCCTTTAAGTTCTTTGGCAACCACTTTTACGTCAATTAAAATATAATTTGCTTCCCTTGAAGCTGGCAAAAGAAGAACAAAAATGTTTCCAGCCAAATATCCTTTCCTCCATTGAAAATTCATATGCAGGGAAAGTAAGTGGAATTTCACCCTGTAAAAGTTGATCACTCATTAGTTTCATTTGAAAAGAATGAGAGGCAGAATGACCGGTACCTTAGTTTCCAAGTATCATTGTTCTTTTTTACCCCTCTGGGTGAATAATAACCTTGTCAACAGCCTGGTAACACAAGGTAACACAAGAATATTTGGAGATATGCATAATTTTAACCATATCCTGCTTTCCGTTGCTTACATGTAGACCTGTTATTTTTCTGTCTGTGCTCAATTGCTGAAGCATAAGAAAGGGAACAAGTGAAACTGCAGAGCCTCATTCTTCTAGATAATGAATTGTTGTTGGAGAGTTTTCAAATTTAACTTCTTAATTCAATTTTTCTTTTCTGTCACTTTTTTTTTGCTCCAAAGCTAATTTATTTCTTCTTTATTTTGTTTCTCTCTGTGCCTGCTTCAACTCTGTCACTGTTTTCTATCATTTTTCCTTTAAGTCTTACTTAATCCTTTAATCTTATTAATGAAGAAGGTAATTTTTGTTCTTATCATCTGCTAAGGTCCAAAATGTACCTTTCAATATTGTTGCATCATTATTAATTGGTGCTTTTAGCAAGTTATAGAGCAAATCCTTTCAAGGTAAGTGTAGCTGAACCCATCTAACTGGGCATGTGTGACATATATTTCAACAAATCTGGTCTATTACTGAGGTTTGCATTGGGTGTTTGAAGAAGCGCAGAAAAGGCTTCAATAGAATGTATTTCACAATAGCTCTGAATTATTTTGGAGAAACCTCCAGTTTGATTTAGGAGCCTAAGGCTGAGGAAATTAACACTGACTCAGAAATGGGAGTGAAATGGTTAAGTTCGCATAGGATATAGTGGCAGGAGCATGTCATTCACACCTTGGAGCCCATTTTGCTGTTCGTGACTTGATCTTGTACTGAAACATCGCCTTCCTGTACTTTTGTTTAGTTCCTTGGCATTGTCAATGCGTAGAAATCTATTGATGTCACTTGTGAATATTCCAGCAATATACCACCCTTTCACTGAAGGAATTCATCCTCATTTCAATCTTCAATGGCCCGCCACTTATTCTGAGGCTATGTCCCTGGCTGTAGACCATGTCCCTCACTTTCCCTACCCCGAGCCAATCACCTCTAACACACTCAGCTCTATCACCTGAAGCTGAGACAGATGATTTCTTGATCAGGAGGGAAACCAAGGGTTAGAGAGAAAGGGCAGGAAAGTGGATATGAGGACTGTTGGATCAGTCATGATCTTATTGAATGGTGATTGCCTACAGCCTACCGTCCTGAAGAAGGGTTCTGACCAGAAATGTGGAATTTCCTGCTCCTTGGGTGCTATCTGTCCTGCTGTGCGTTTCTAGCTCCATATTTTTTGATTCGAGTCTACTCTTGCCCTCATTCTTACTGGCGTGAGGTCTAGCGTACGGCCTTTGATACATCAGCATGGCTGAAAAGAAACATAGAAAGTGGATAGGAAGTGACACAGTTGTTCAAATCTTGTAAATGAAAGGATGAAAGGCGCTATATTAGCGTCATAGAGTTATAAAGTCATACAATATGGAAACTGTCCCTTCAGCCCAATTCATCCATGCCACACAGATTTCCTAAATTGAACGAGTTCCATTTAGCTTTGTTTGGCCCATATCCCTCTAAGTGTTTCCGAGCCATGTACCTGTCCAAATGTGTCTTTTAAATGATGTAATTGTGCCAGCCTCCATCATTTCTTCTGGCAGTTCATTCCATACATCATCGTCGGTCTGAAATTTGTCCCTCAGGTCCACTTTAAATCCATCACCTCTTGCTTGAGACCCATGGCCTCCAGTTTTGGACTTCCCTACCCTGGGGAAAAGACTTTTGTCTATTCACCTTATTTGTGCCCCTCATGATTTTATAAACCTTGATAAGATCATCTCTCAACCTCCTATGCTGCAGAGAAAAAAGACCCTAGCCAGCCTCGGCTTACAACACAAACTTTCCAGCCTCGATAACATCCTTGTAAATATTTTTTGCATCCTTTCCAGTTTATTAATATCCTTGCTACAGCAGCGCGACCAGAGTGTGTATGCAGTACACCAAATGTGGCCTTACTAATGTCTTGTACAGCTGTAACATGAGTTTCCTTTCAGGGAATATGTTTTAAAGAGGTTGGAGTACAATTAAATGCTGCTTTACCAGTGAGGAAGTAGGGAGGAGGAAGATAGAGTGTTTGGAATACAAGCTACAACAAGGAAGAGTGCTCAGAGGTGCAATGTCAAAGGTGCAATGGTATAAAATATGACAGCCATAAGTGAGGATAGAAGCTGAAGGCTAAAGGTGACAGATGCATCCACTCTTGTCAGTGTGGACAGGTATCCAGGAATGTTTGAGAGAAGTGAGAAAGCTTCCTGTGTGTAACAACATGAAATTCAACTCTTTGTCAGCTTTAGTCTGGAAGATGTTATTGTGGCAAGCAGTTTGAAAAGTGTCAGTGATGAAAGAGAACAGAGTTAACACATACAGTTGAAATAATAAGACATCTGAACGCTAATGACTGCACATCCATTGATGTTGATTCAGCTCACTCCCACTCAACTTCCATTCTGCCAGTTCTGAAGTTGCATTCACTGCCTAAGCAGAGATAGTCCAACAGTGGGGGAGAAAAGAAACAGCACACAGAGAGGAAATCAATGACAATAGGGCACTATTTTTATTTAATAAAATGTGCATTGGGACACCACTCTTTTCTGAAATGCTCTGCGATCATACTCACTTCACACTGACAGGAATGAAGTTCTCCTCAACCCAACCACAACTTGTCCTCGTTTTTCAATGACCGCAACTCACCCCTCTCAGTGGTCGAAAACACCCTTGACCATGTCTCTCACATTTCCAGCAACTCGTCCCGCACACCCTGTCCCCGCAATAACAAACAAAACAGAATCTCCCTCATCTTCACGTATCACCCCACCAACCTCCAGATCCAACACATCATCCCCTGTCACTTCTGTCATCTGCAATCCGACCCTACCACCAAAAACATTTTCCCCTCCCCACCCTTATCTGCTTTCCGGAGGGACCACTCTCTCCGGGACTCCCTTGTCTGCTCCACACTCCCCTCCAACCCCACCACACCCGGCACCTTCCCCTGCAACCGCAAGAAGTGCTACACTTGCCCCCACACCACCTCCCTCACCCCCATCCCAGGCCGCAAGAAGACTTTCCACATCAAGCAATGTTTACCTGCACATCTGCTAATGTGGAATACTGTATCCGCTGTTTCAGATGTGGCCTCCACTACATTGGGGAAACCAAGCAAAGGTTTGGGGACCGCTTTGCAACAAACAACTGTATCTCCCAGTAGCGATCAATTTCAACTCCCCCTCCCATTCCTTAGATGACATGTCCATCCTGGGCCTCCTGCAGTGCCACAATGATGCCACCAGAAGGTTGCAGGAACAGCAACTCATATTTTTCTTGGGAAGCCTGCAGCCCAATGGTATCAATGTGGACTTCACAAGCTTCAAAATCTCTCCTCCCGCTACCCCATATCAAAACCAACCCAGCTCGTACCCGCCACCCTAACCTGTCCACTCCTTGCACCTCAAGCCCCACCCCCATCTCTTACCTACTAGCCTCATCCCATCTCCTTGACCTGTCAGTCCCCCCTGGGCTAAACTATCCGCTCCCTAACTGCCCACCTACACTCACCTTTACTGGGCAAAACAGTCTCCTTGACCTGTCTGTCTCCTCTCCATCTATTTTCTCCTTTATCCATCTTCTATCCGTCTCCTCCTTTCTTGCTATTTATTTCAGAATGCCCTTCCCCTCTCCCATTTCTGAAGAAGGGTCCAGACCCAAAATGTCCGCCTTCCTGCTCCTCTGATGCTGCTTGGCCTGCTGTGTTCATCCAGCTCTATGCCTTGTTATCCCAGATTCTCCAGCATCGGCAGTTCCTACTATCTCTGTGACAGCTATATATATGCTTATGTCAAACCAACAGTCAGGGTGGCTCAGTGGTTAGCACAGTTGCCTCACAATACCAGATACCTGGGTTCATTTCCAGCCTCAGGCAACTGTCTGTGTTGAGTTTACACATTGCCCCTGGGTTTCCTCTGGGTTCTTCGGTTTCCTTCCGCAAAGATGAATAGGTTAGATGGATTGGCCATGCTGAATTGACACAAGTGTGCAGGCAAAGCATATTATATATTAGAAGTGCTTTTAGAGTTGGCAATTGGTTTTGAATGAGATGCTGTTTGGTCAAGTAGTGGACTGAAGGGCCCGCTTCCACACTGTGGGAATCCTTTGATTACACAAGACCTAGCTCCATGGGAGACCTGCACTGTCAGAAAGTGCCATCTTTAAAATCAGGCTATTTCAAATGAGACAAAACATCTAATCTACTGCAGCAAATCAAATTTTTAAAGATCCTTCGGCATGATCAAACATCCCAAGGCATTTATTGTTGTGAAGAAGAGCAGGAGATTTCTCGCGGTGTCCTGAAAACTATTCATCCTTCAATTGCCACCACTTTCCTATTTTTGGCCTCATAGTCTGTTCACGTGAGCACCAAAATTTGCTTCATTAAATAATGCTGATGCTTCAGCAAAGACTCCCCTGGCTGTTTTTGGGGACCACTTTGCAGAGCACCTACGCTCAGTTCGCAACAAACAACTGCACCTCCAGATGCTAAAAGCATTTTTCTGCTCTCTAGACCTCAATGATTCCAAAGACCTTTGGAATAACCTGAGATCATAACTGCCTAAATCCAATGTGGGACTCAAATATACAGCGATCTGAGCTAGTATCATGACTGTTTGCAGCTCAGCTGAAGTAGGAGAATATAATACACAGGAGGTGAGAGTGACTGCCCTTAACCAAAACAGCATTGATCTGACTTTGAAACTACATTGCTGTTTCTGCAGTAGAATTATGAAAAGCTATCATGGTCACAGACAGATTTCAGGAAGTCAAGGAAGTGATCACGACCATATACTAAATGACAATTAGGAATGGACAATGATTGCCAGCAAAGGCCACATTCTGTGCTTTTTGTTTTTGTTTAAAAAAGTAGAAATATTTTCCAGTCCTCACATGTCTCACAAAATTACAGATGGCTACAACACAGAAGGAGACCATTTGTGATGCCAGGAAGACCAAACTTTCTATTGTCATGACTTGTCTGCAACCTTGGCATTTTTGTTTTCAGAAAATGATCAAACTCTCCGTTGAAGTCTGAATTGAATCTGCCTCTACCACACTCTCAGATACTGCATTCCAGCACATTTCACTGCGTGAAAATGTTTGTCCTCAAATTGCCGCTGTGTCTTTTGCCAGCTACGTCTCCTTTCTGCTTCTTTATCCTTCCAACATTGGAAACTATTGCTCTTGATCTGCCCTTTCCAGCCCTCTCATGATTTTTGACATTTCTGCCAAATTTCTTCTCAACCTACAAGGAGATGATTCCGAACATCTAACATTTCAACATAACATAAAAACATAGAATATAGAAGCAGCAGTAGGCTATTCAGGCTCTTTGAGCCTGCCCTGCCATTCAATAGGATTATGATCGATCATCAAGCTCACTACTCTAATCCATGCTCTCCCATATCCCCTGATTCCTTTAGCCACAGTTTACCTCCTTCTTAAAAACACATATTTTGGCCTCAACCACTTTTCTGTGTCAGTGAATTCCAGAGGGTCACCACTCCCTATGTGAAGGAATTTCTCCTCCTTTTTGTCCTAAAAGTTTACTCCTTATCCTTAAGCAATAACCCCTGGCAACTGAAGTCCCTCATAACGTTTTTTGAGCCTAGTGGTATTCTTGCAAAATTATTAATCCAGAGATTCAGGTAATGTTTTGGGGACCTTATAGCTAAGGTCACGGATGAAGTTATAGATTTGTTTGTTGAGCTGTTGCAAGTATTTTGTCACCCTGCTAGGTAACACTGCCAGTGCCCCTTCAGTGAAGCGCTGGTGTTCCACCCCACTTGTTTTTGTGCCTCGATTGGCTGGGTGGTTGGCATTACTTCCTGTTCTATTTTTCAGTGGTTTGTATTTCGGGTCCAGTTCAGTGTGCTTGGCGATGCGTTTCCGATTAAAATGGCAGACCTCCAGGAATTCCCTGACATTTCTCTGTTTGGCCTGCGTTATTATGGATGTGTTTGTGTATCCTTATTGTCAGTTTTTTTCCAGATTGGCCTATGTAATATTTATCACCGTCCTTGCATGGTATTTTGTATATTAGATTACTTTTATTGGTTGTGGATATGGGATCATTTATCATCGTCAGTAGCTGTCACAGGATGGTTGTTGTTTTGTGGGCTACCATGATATTTAGGGGTCTGAGTAGAATTGTGGTCATCTTTGATATGTTGCTGATGTGCGATAGGGTGACTAATGTTTCTGGCCATGTTGTGTCTTCTAGTTGTGGTCTGTCGTGGAGGTAATGGCGGATTGTGCTTCTTGGGTATCCATTCCTTTTAAAAACTCTGCGTAAGTGCTCCTGTTCTGCATTGTGCAGTTCTGGATTGCTGCATTGTGTTGAGGCTTATTTGAATAATGTCCTGATGCAGCTCCATTCGTGAGTGTTGCGATGGTTGCTGTAGTAATTAAGTATCTGGCCCATATGTGTTGTGTTTCTGTACACATTAGTATGGAGTTCCTCATCTCTTCAGGCATTATCAGCATGGTCCAACTTTCTCTGTTCCTCCATCAAAAGACTTAATAAAGCTCGTTATACATAACTTTACCTTAACAAATTCACACTATCTTTTCTTATTTAATCCACATTTGCCCAAATAAATGTTAGTTGGTCCCATGTTATTGTTTCTTAAATCTTGCTCTTCACTGAAGTCTGAAGACTGGACGATAGTTGCAGGTCTTGTTTGAAAAGAATGACAATTTTGTGATTTTCAACTCCTCTGGCACCATCTCTGAACTAAAGGAAGACTAAGCTTATAGCCAACGTCTTTTTAATTTCCTAACCCATTTCCTTTGCAATCTCCAGATGTACCTCACCCAATCCTGATGTGTGACCAACTTTAAGTACAGACTTACTTGCTGATAATGCATCCAGTGTCTGAACTACCTTATATTCAACAAGACCTAGCCAGTACATGCTACATTGTTAAATTTACTATTTAGTACAGGAGGTGATAGCCTAGTGGTATTCTTGCAAAATTATTAATCCAGAGATTCAGGTAATGTCTTGGGGACCTTGGTTCAACTCCTGCCATAGCAGATGGTGGAATTTGAATTCAATAAAATAATAAACTGAAATTAAGGGTCTAATGATGACCATGAAATCATCATTGATTGTTAGGAAAACCCCATCTGGTTCACTAAGGTCTTTTAGCGAAGGAAACTGCCATTCCTACCTGGCCTGGCCTACATGTGGCTCCAAACTCACAGCAATGTGGTTGACTTTTAATAATTAGTGATGGTAATAAATGTTGGCCAGCCAGTGATGCCCACTTGCTGTTAATGAATATAAATAATCTTAGTCATGCCCCCGCCTCCTTGTATAAATTTCCTTTCAAGCCATCATTGGTCCCACTCCTCACCATCACTTCTTTTTCAATATCTATTGGTTGTGGAAGCTTTTAAACTCTATTAATATTGGCTGTAAGTTTAACTCATGATGTAGAGCTGTTGGCATTGGACTGGGGTGGATAAGGTCAGAAATTACACAACTCCAGGTTATAGTCCAACAGGTTTAACTGAAATCACAAGCTTTTGGAGAGCTGCTCCGTTGTCAGGTGAAGTGCCAGTTTAGTTCACGTTCTGTCTTCGAATCTTATTTTGCTCTTTTCAACTCTCCTATGAACTGTTCTTATTTGGCTTGGTTCATTTTGTATTATTCATGTGACAACTGTCATGAGTGCTATTCATGAGCATCTCCCTGCATACAAAAGAAAGTACTCAGGGAATAGCCTTTTCAGATTTGTCATCCACTTTAGTACTAGAGATGCATGCACCTAAGATGACATTGTTGTCATTTTAACAGTGAGAAGCAGCTTTCTCTGTCTAACTACTACAAACTTTCCTTTTACCTTTGACAAAAATGTAGAGTTGAGGTCTAAATCAGGTCAACCATGAGCTTGCTGAATGATGAAGCAGGCTTGAAGGCCCAAATGGCTTACTTGTTCATGTGTTCTTATCTTCTCACAATTTCCTCTCCTGAGCTCTCCTTGAACTGATTGTAATGAGGTCAGCCAGCTGGGCATCACAGATAATGAGCTTTTAACCTGGCCCACTCAGGGACCCCTGGCTGACATATAAAATGGGTGAGTGCCAGAGATACTGGCACTCTGGAACCTGAGTCTGAATGAAGCAGCAGTACGGTCAAGGACTGTTCGTGTGTAAATAAAGGATGACTTGGTGATAGGGTGCCAGCCTCTGTGAAGTTATTTCACTCCTCTCTGGGCTATGGGCACTGGGCAGCTTCTTGTACTCAGTGCTGGAGTTGTCATTAAGGTATTGAAAAGGCAATGTGAGGGTGTTATAGGGGTTTGAGTTGGAGGGATGTAGAGATTGTGCCGGGGGTGGTGGGTTCACTTATGCGTGCGGACACCATCAAATCTGAACTGGTATAAGGATTGTCTGATCTATAAAAGCTTGCATTTACATGACAGATATTCTGGGTAAAGTGTATCAGAGTTAATGGGAACTGCAGATGCTGGAGGACCCGAGATAACAAGGTGTGGAGCTGGATGAATACAGCAGGCCAAGCAGCATCTTAGGAGTAGGAAAGCTGATGTTTCGAGCCTAGACCCTTCATCAGAATAGGCTCGAAACATCAGCTTTCCTGGTCCTAAGATGCTGCTTGGCCAGCTGTGTTCATCCAGCTCCACACCTTATTCTGGATAAAGTTGTTGCTTTCACTACCTTTCCAGTTGACATTAACAAACATTGCATAAATTAGCTTGGCAACTTTTAGATTATTGTACACTAGCTGCTCCATAGAGCACACAATGCTAACACCTGCACTCTGATCTTGCCTTCTTTGTAATAAATATCATAATGAAAATAAACAGATGTTCAAAATGCCAAATCCCACAAGAACAAAATCTCAAAGTTCCTGATGATACCACCTCCCTCGAGTGATGAATCAGTACTCCTCCATGCTGAACATCACTCGGAAGGTACACGGAGGTTGCTATGGAAACTGCATGTTGGATCAAGTAGGACAAATCAATATCTGGGTTGGAGCATGGGTTATAACCAGGGAGAGGGACGGTCAGATCCCTAATGGAAGGGGCTGATAGGTATGGCAGTAGGAGGGATGTTGAGCCCTGGGAAGGTGGAGTGGTATAAAGTTGAGTTCCATTTGGCATAAAGAGCCTGGAGGAGTTGTAGATGAGGGTGTGTGTGATAAGTTACTTGAAAGTTAGACTAGATTTTTAATAGTCCAACTTTTTCTGGGCAAATGTGAACTGCAGCCAAACTCTCAGAATTCTTCGATGTAAATGGAAATTTCTAGACAATTTCAAACACAAGGAAGTTGTCCATCAGGATCTTCAATGTCTTGGGCAACCCCCAATAGAGTCTGCTATAGAGGGGTTTCTGCAGAGTCCTGATATACTATTCCCGTCAATGCTTGCAAAAACAACCATCGGTATTAAAACATTCATTTAGTGCTATTAAAGTTTTCAAACAAACATCTGTCAGGAAGGTTGCTTCATAAAGACAATCGTGGCTTTGTTATCAAAGTAGAATGTATTCAATAAAAGGTGCAATAATTAGTTAGCATTTACATTTGGTACATGCAAGAATAAAAACCTATCCTTATAAATATCTGAAAAATGTTTACACAAATGGTCTTCAGGGGAAAAAAGTTCCTGCACCTTGTAGATAGTGCACACTGCTGCTTCTGAGCATTGGCGATGGCGGGAGTGAAAGCTACTGGATATGGTACTAGACAAATGGGCTGTTTTGTCCTGGGTGGAGTCCAGCTTCTGGACTGTTGTTGGGACTACACCCATTCAGGAAAGTGACAGTATTCTATCACACTCCTGACACGTGACCTGTGGACAGAATTTGGGAAGTCAGGTGGTGAGTCACTCACCTTAGTATTTCTAGTCTATGACTTGGTCTGGTAGTCACTTTGTTTATGTAGTGAGTCCAGTTGAGTTTCTGGTCAATGGTGGCTCCAGGATGTTGATACTGTGGGAGTCAGTGATGGTAATGTATTGAATGCCACGGGACGGTGGTTAGATTGTCTCCAGTTCATGTACCCATATGCTATTTTAATGTAAACGTATTACCAGCCCCTACCACGTCCTCGTTCCATACATGCACCACCCTCTGTGTAAAAATGTTGCCCCTCAGGTTTGTTTTAAATCTTAGCCCTCTCACTTTAAACCTTTTCCCTTTATTTTTGGATTCCATGACCCAAGGAAAAAGAGGGCTGTTCAACCTATCCATGTCTCTCCTCTATATGGTCAGCATCGGTCTCTGATGCTTCAGGCAGAAAAGCCCCAAACTATTCACCCTCTCTCTTTGGCTCAACCCTCCGATCCTGGCTGCATCCTCATAATTCTTTTCTAAACCCTTTCAAGTTTAACAACATAATCTCTAAAGCAGACATCTTGATATATTTGAGTGTGGACTGCTTCAGTATCTGAGAACCTGCAACTGGTGTTGAACATTGTGCTATTATCGGCAAACATCCCCACTTCTGACCTTATGATGGAGGAAAGGTCATTGATGAAGCAGCTGAAGATGATTGGGCTGAGGACACTACTCTGAGGAACACCTGCAGAGATGCCCTGGAGCTGACATGACTGGCCTCCAACAACCACAACCATGCTCTGATGTGCCAAGTGTGACTCCAACCAGTGGAGATTATGTGTCTGGTATCCACTGATCCCAGTTTTGCTGAGGTTCCTTGATGCCACACTTGGTTGAATGTTGCCTTGCTCTGGAATTTAGCTCTTTTATCCATGTTTGAACAAAGGCTGTAATGGGGCCAGGAGCTGATGGCCTTGGTGGAACCCAAACTGGGCGCCACTGAGCATGTTATTGCTGCGCAGAGGCAGCATGATACCACTGTTGAAGACACCTTCAATCACTTTACTGATGATCGAGAATAGACTGATGGGGCAGTAATTGGCTGGATTGGATTTCTCCTATTTTTTATGTACAGGACATACCTGGGAAATGTCGAGTAGATGACAACACAGTAACTGTACCTGTGCTGCAAGATCTTGGCAGCAAGTTCCAGAGCTCAAATCTTCAGTACTATTGCTGAAATGTTGTGAGAACCCTTTGCAGTCTCCAGTGCTTCCAACTGTTTCTTGATATCACTTGGAGTGAATCAAATTGGATAAACACTGCTATCTGTAATGCTGGGGACCGCTGGAGGAGACACTTCTGGCAGAAGGTTGCTGTAAATGCTTCAGCCTTAGCTTTTGCACTGAGGTATTGGGTTCTTCCATCATTGAGGACAAGGATATTTGTGGAGCCTCCTCCTCCTCCTGTGAGTTGCTTAACTGTCCTCCACATTTCATGACTAGATGTGGGAGTCAATGCTGAAGACTCCTGGGGCAACTCCCTCTTGACAAAAAGTACCACTGTGCTGCTACCTCTGCTCGGTCTGTTCTGCCAGTGGGATGGGACAATGGTGTTTGGACATAGTCATACTCATGGAATCATATTTGATAGACAATGTCAGATTATTGCTTGACTGGCCTGTGAGACAGCTCTCACAATTTTGGCACTAGCCTCCAGATGTTCGTGAGGAGGACTTTGCAGAGTTGACAGGGCTTTTCCTGCAGTTGTTTTTCCTTCTCAGGTGTCTTGGTCAATTCTTGCTGGCCTGTGTGGCTCATTTCTTCATTGAGTCTGAGTAGAGATTATTACAACTGAATACCTTGCCCAGCCATTTTAATTGATAGTCAACCACATTGCTGTGGCTTTGTTGACTTTCTGAATTGAAGAAAGCACTTTTTCAAATGGGTTATTCTTCAAGACAAAAGGATAAAAGCATTAGAGTAATGGATTCTATTGTTCTCGTGACCTGTACATGAATCACGAACCACACAGAGTTGTTTCTGAGATAGTAGGAACTGCAGATGCTGGAGAATCTAAGATAACAAGGTGTAGAGCTGGATGAACACAGCAGGCCAAGCAGCATCAGAGGAGCAGGAAAGCTTGATGTTTCGGGCCTAGACCCTTTTCAGAAGTGGAGGAGGGGAAGAGGGTTCTGAAATAAATAGTGAGAGGGGGAGGCAGATCAACGATCAACAGAGGAGAAGATAGGTGGAAAGGAGATAGACCAGTCAAAGAGGCGGGGATGGAGCCAGTAAAGGTGAGTGTAGGTGGGGAGGTAGGGAGGAGGTGGGTCAGTCCAGGGAGGACAGACAGGTCAAGGAGGCGGGATGAGGTTAGTAGGTAGGAGTTGGGGGCGGGACTTGAGGAGGGAGGAAGGGATAGGTGGGAGGAGGGATAGGTTAGGGAGGCAGGGGCGAGTTGGGCTGGTATTGGGATGCAGTACAGGGAGGGGGGAACTTTGAAGCTTGTGAAGGCCACATTGATATCATTGGGCTGCAAGGTTCCTAAGCAGAATATGAGTTGCTGTTCCTGCAACCTTCGCGTAGCATCGTTGTGGCACTGCAGGAGGCCCAGGATGGTCATGCCGTCTGTGGAATGGGAGGGGGTGTTGAAGTGGTTCGCGATTGGGAGGTGCAGCTGTTTATTGCGAACCGAGCAGAGGTTTTCTGCAAAGCGGCCCCCATGCCTCTGCTTGGTTTCCCCAATGTAGAGGAAGCCACACTGGGTACAATGGATGCAGTATACCACATTGGCAGATGTGCAGGTGAACATCTACTTGATGTGGAAAGTCTTCCTGGGGCCTGAGATGGGGGTGGGGGAGGTGGTGTAGGGGCAGGTGTAGCACTTCCTGCAGTTGCAGGGAAAAGTGCCGGGTGTGGTGAGGCGGGTGGGGAATGTGGAGCGTACAAGGGAGTCCCGGAGAGTGGTTCCTCCGGAAGGCAGACAAGGGTGGGGAGGGAAAAATGTTTTTGGTGGTGGGTTTGGATTACAGATGGGGGAAACGTTAGAGGATGATGCATTGGGTCAGGAGGTTGGTGGGATGATATGTGAAGACGAGGGGGATTCTGTTTTGGTTTTTATTGAGGGGATGGGGTGTGAGGGATGACTGGCGGAAATGTGGGAGACACGGTCTAAGGCGTTCTCTGAAACCTGCTCAGGAAGTACAATCATGTGCTTTTCTTTCAATCAATATTGGGAAAGAACAAACAGACTTTACCCTGAACTGATGCACAATGTTTACATTTCAGAAATGGGAGATGTCAGGAGTGCAAACTCAGAAGTTGCTGGAAAAGCTTGGCAGGCCTGGCAGCATCTGCGTAAAGAAAATCAGAGTTTACACTTCGAGTCTGGTGACCCTTCCTTAGAATGCCTCAACTGTGTGGTGGGGTCACCGGACCTGAAATGTAACTCTGATTTTCTCCCCACAGGTGCTGCCAGACCTGATGAACTTTTCCAGCAACCTCTGTTTTCGTTCCTGATTTACAGCAAGCACAGTTCTTTTTTTTTTAAATTGAGATCAGGAGTACAGTTTGATTTTATTAGGCTTTTCTTCAATGCAGCTGGTTCTAACAGGTCTTCTTCGAAAGGAACCAGGAAACAAGAAGAACTTTGACAGGCCAGTCACAGTTTAAAACATGTCCAAACAGAGTGGACAGGAAAGCAAACAGTTACCCCCTGTCATGTGATATCAAGGGAGCATTGTTACGAAATCTCAAATGTCCATATTGAACCTTCAATTATCCCTTTTGAAGAAACCAGTCCAGGTGAAAGCACAAAACTTGCAAATTGTTTTTTCCATCACAAGCCTGCAAAATATAAGACCTCTAAGCAAGGTGAAATAGGAAGCATTTTAACATGCCCACCCTAGAATAGTGAACTACTATTTTTCAATGTGTTTCAATGGAATGTGTGAGCAAAAGAAAAGTCTTTTAAAAATTAAGATGCATTTGCAGTATCATTCTTATCCGTTCTTTAACTGTAGTCTGCATAAATTATCTCTGATGTCTTGACAGTATTTAGACAATTCAAACAAGATACCATTTTTGACAAAACACTGGCAATTACATTTTATTTTACACTGGGAAGAACTTCTGTGCTATAATAGTAAATTCCACAAAAACAGTCTGGCATTGTTTTTTCCACAAATGATCAGCATATTCCAATGTTTCTCTGTAAATGTGATGCACATATACTTCAAACTGTTTAAGAGCCAGTAAAAATCTGAGTTTCCTTTTCTACAACCGTATATCTTTTTTGGTGTCAATTTATTTCTCCGGATTCCTTGTACCTGATTCATCTTCTTGCGACTGAACTACACCCACTCCCAAATCATTACAATCAATTGCTACCATGAAGGGCTGATTAAAATTTAGTGCAGCTTCCATCGGTGCATTAATCAAAATGGATTTTTCTTTTCTAAAGATGCCTGACAATCCCCTGACCACGCTACCTTCGCTTTCCTTTGGAGCTGTTCTGTCACTGGAGCAGGTATACTGCTGAAATTCCGTGCAAACTCTTTTTAACACTCATGCATCCCCATATATTTTATCATTTCTCTTTAATGTTTCACTAAGATTTGTACTATTGCTGTTATTGGTGGTACTAGTAACTGTACCAATGTATCATAATTTGGTTATTCACACTTATGCAAATCCACTTTTGGCAAAGTTTGTAACTAAATGAACTGATGGTGATTTCCAAAATACCACTTCCATTTGTTTCAAATAATATTCCCAATTATAGTCTCACTTTTGTACTTTACAGTTACAACAGTACATCATCAAGATAAACTCAATAATTCAGAATATTTGCTGCAACTTGTTACATCTGTTGCTTGAAAGCTGTTGCAGTATGTTTTATTTTAACTAGGATGGCCACACCTAGCACTGGGAAAGATCATCTGATGTCACAATGACTGAGACCCCTTTAGCATTGAGCTGTAAGTAATTTTAATTTTGAAAAGATGATTTTGGAAGAAAGACCTGGCACTGCCAACAATCTCAATTCTTCGCTTGGAAGGTTGTATTATGTCGGAGTAACAAGGTGTTGAGCTGGATGAACACAGCAGGCGAAGCAGCATCAGAGGAGCAGGAAAGCTGATGTTTCGGGGTCTGGACCCTTCTTCAGAAAAAAAATTGTGTATGGGTCTGCTTTTGTGACTACATTGACCTTCTGTCATTGGTGCTGAATTTGGATGAACAATCAAACTTAGATGTCAACTCTATTGAGGAACTCCAGCTCCTTTAAGCGAGGTTCATTGGGTGGTTTTCCAACATATTTTGGCTTCCACCTTGGATTGTTTCTCTAGACCTAAGCAATAAAAGTGTTGTTTATTGGAGATAATTCTCCTGCATCCACATCATGTTTGGCTAAAGTTATAAACCTTGCTGTGTCCTTGTACTCTTCATCAAGTTCAATGAGAAGCCGTGTATTCTTCTACCATTGAATATGAAAGCTTGGCACCTAATGTCTCTAACCATTTGAGGTTACCTCACTGGATGTAGGTGGTTCAATGTGACGATTGTCTAGTCTTCTTTCTGCCTCAAACTCACTGTCCCTTGCACCGTCTACAGCCCTGCCTAACCAACTGACCTGTATTTGCTTACCTACATCTTGATGCGGAAAATACTTTGATCTACACAGGTGTGACACAACTGATTCAGCTCCGGAGTTCAGCCATCTCATTGAGATAAAGTACTTCACCAATTCTTTTGACTGACCAATATGGACCATTGATTTGTGTTGTTAATGGTTCGCCTTGTAAAGGCAGCGGTACAAGCACCTCATCCCTTGGTTGGGATGTTTAGGATTTGGCATGCCTTTTGGGCCATTGTTTCATGTTTCTTCATGATGTTCTAAGGTGCTCTTGAGCAAATTTTCAGGCTCTTGAAACACAAACACATAGTCTGAAATGGAACACTCATTCTTCAATCCCAAACACCTTTCTTTGATTAGTTTCAAGGATTCCTTTACATAATGGCCATGGACTATTTTGAAAGGGCTAAGACACTGGAGTAGTTTGGTGAAACCCATGCGGCAAACAAAATAAATCCCAGAGATAGCAAGAACTGCAGATCCTAGAATAAGTGACAATACAGTACAGAGCTTGAGGAACACAGCCGGCCAGGTGGCATTAGAGGAGCAGGAAAGTTGATGTTTTGGGTCTGGACCCTTCTTCAGAAATGGGGATGGGGGCAAGGGAGCTAGCAAATAAATATAGAGAGGAGGGGTGGGGAGGTAGGTGGGTGAGATGATGATAGGTGAATGCAGGTCGGGAGTGGTGGAGATTGGTCAGTGGGATGGGAGGGGCAGGTAAGCAGGATAGAAGATAGACAGGTTGTGTCAGGAGGCGGAGATGAGAGGGAGGAGTGGTCATGGGATGAGGCGATTTTAAAACTGGTGAATTCCATGTTTGAGACATCTGGCTATAGGCTTCCGAGGCTGAATATGAGGTGTTGCTCTTCCAGTTTGCGGGTGGCGTCTTTGTGACACTGGAGGAGGCCCAGGATGGATGTGTCACCCAGGGAGTGGGAGGGGGAGTTAAAATGGTTGGTGACCAGAAGGTGTTGTCGCTTGTTGCAAACAGAGAGCAGGTTCTTTACAAAATGGTCTGAGTTTACGCTTAGTCTAGCTGATGTATGTCAGGCCACATTGGGAGCAGCAGATACTGTAGGCCAAGTTGATGAGGATGTGCAGCTTAACTCCTGTCTGATTGTAAAAAGTTTTGTTTTGGACCTTATATGAACTTGAAAGGGCCATTGCAGGGGCAGGCGTAGCACTTCCTGCAGTTGCAGGGAAAGGTGCTTGGTGTGTGGTGGGGTGTGGAGCGGACAAGGGAGTTGTGGAAAGAGCTATCCTTACAAAAGGCATATAGGGTGGAACGGGAAATATATTTTTGGTTGTGGGGTCAGTTCGTAGGTGACGGAAGTGACGGAGAATGATATGCTGGGTGGGGTGAACATCAATTTAACTGGTGAGGCACTTTTCTAAACTTCCTTCAGTTTGTTAATGAAATAAGGAAAACTTTAATCGTTTTACACCCAGAGTTCAGAATTTCCTGGATGAAAACCAAAATAATTGAAGATGCCGTAAATCAAACAAAAACAGAAATTTCAAGAAAAAGCTCAGCAGGTCTGGCAGCATCTGTGGAGAGAAATCAGAGTGGTTGAGTGATTCCAGTTCTGAGGAAGGGTCATGACCTGAAATGTTATCCTGACACAGATGCTACCAGAACTAATGCTATGTTCTAGGCTTAGCTCCTGCAAGCAAGTGAGCAGATTCATGCTGAAAATTCTCTCTGCTTCTACTTATTTTGTTTCACAATGGATAAAGCTGCATGGGGCATTGAGATATACTCTTATTTGGTGTGGGATCCACAGGAAATGATCATCAAGCAGAGATACTTGCTGTCCGTTTGGTGTGTCAGTCTCTGCTGTGTGCTTTGCCTGGAACTGCTGCTTACATTGTGAGCCTGGGACCAATGATTTTCACCACAAGTAGTTCTGTGTTTATCTTTTTGAATTGAGACTCAACATCATTTCATGAGACTTAACACTGTTGTCCATATCTTGCAACACATACAGACTGTTCACTCCTACTACTCTGGTGTGTCTGCCCCAGGTAAGTTTTCTCCCACCTTACATCATTTACTTGAAGTTGTGTATTCCCTTATTCTTTTACAGAGCCAACGCTGAATTTGAATGTAGCTGAAAAGAGACATACCTTGCTGAAGCACCTTGTCTTCAACCAGCACCTTTTTCTCCTGGAATATAAATTATTATGACACTGGATTAGTAGCATCCTGATTACTTCTTAGATATTTTAACCAACCTGTTCACACACTTCTAGAGAAAGTGAGATCTGAACCCAGGCCACCTGGATCAGATGTAGGGACACTACCGTTGTGCTACAAGATCCCAAATGACCATATACTCTTCAAACACATTCTACCGATTGTTAATTACATGTTAATTGTAACGTTAAGTCAGTAGGACTTACTAAACACATTGTTCAAAATATCTAATTTCCCAGTGAAAGTTGCAAATATTTGACTGTGGAAACAATTTGACATCTAACAATGGTTTTCTTCCCAGCCATTGGTTCACTTCACAAAAAGGAAAAATTTCTGCACTGTAACTGCTCTGTCTCCTTGGCTTCACTTGGCCTCACCATTTCTACTGGAGAAGCAACAATCTTTGCTCTTGCCGACTCATTTCCAAGAAGCAAGTAGATTCTGTTTATGGATGAACCATGGATGACCCACTCAGTAACCATTCAAATTTTAGATTCCCCTCTAGGTGCAGCCGATACAATGGTATGACTGTATTCTGCTCATAATGTGGACTGAAATATTAGCATTCCTGTCACTTTTCAATGGTAAAGCCAAGCTTTTCCCCACAAAAAGACTTTGAACTTCTCCTGTATCTCTAAATATGATGATAGATTTATTTGTTTCATTCATTCAAGAAATAAAGAGTCAATTTTCCTCTTGACAAAAATTTCTCGGAACTCACAGATGGTCAGATGTTTACAACACAAATAAGGAGGGCGTTTAGCCTAGCTAATTGGTAAAGATCGGATTACACCACTTCCATTTCCCATAGTTTTACCCACAGGTCTCAAGGCTATGGTAATGTAAGTGAATATCTAAATGCATAGCACAGGTTTCTGATTCAATCATCCTTTCGAGCAGTGTATTCTTTGGGTGAAAAAGGTTCTCCTCAACTTCCTTAGCCTTCTGTTACATTAGATATACTCCCCCTGGTTATTGACCCCTCTACTAATGGATAAAGTTACTTTCTATGCACACTATCCATGTCCCTCATAGTCATCCATTCCTCTGTCAACTTTTGCTGCTCAAGGAAATCAACCCCTTCCTATTGAATCTTTTCTGAAGGCTGAGACCCTCCAATCAAGAAACTGCCTGGTAAATTTCTTCAGCATCCTCTCTGGTGCAGTTATGTCTTTTGTATAATGTGGCGACCAGAACTACACATAGTAATCCAGTTGTGACCTAACCAGTGTGAAATTCCATCCCCATTTATAATCCTTACTCAAATAATAAATGGTAAGAACCCCACATGCCTTCCTAACTCCATCATCTACCTGCTCAGTTGAGAGGTGATCTTATAGAGGTCTATAGAAAGGGTTAATGGTAGGTGTCTTTTCCTTAGTATAGGGGATTTCAAGAAAAAGGGGCACATTTTTATGGAGAGAGGAGAGAGATTTAGAAAAAGACAGGAGGGGCAATTTTCTTTTCACAAAGGAGGTGGTTCGCATGAGAAATGAATTCTTGAGCAAGTGGTGGATGTGGGCACAGTTACGATGTTTAAAAGACACTTAGATAAGTATATGAGGAAGAAAGATTTGTAGGGATATGGGCCAGAATCAGACAGGTGTAACTAGTTTAGATTGAGTTTATGTCCGGCAGGAATTGGTTGAACTGAGGGCCTATTTCCATGCTGTATGACTCTATGACTCGATAACCAATCCCTGAAGGAAACAGGGTATAAAGGCACATCAAGGTCCCTCTGGTCTTCAGTACATCTCAGGGTCTTTCTATTCATGGGGTAATCCCTTACCCTGTTAGCCTTTCCCAAATACATCACCTCGCTTTGTTCTGAGTGAATTCAATTTGCTATGGTTCTGCCCATCTGACCAGCCCCTTTATATCCTTCTACTATTTCGAGTTATTGCCACTCGAACAATTTTTGTGTCGTTCATGACCATCTTGATCATATACCCCACATTTAAATCCAAATCATTCACGTATACACAAATAGCAAGAGCCTTAACACTGACCACTATAGAACCCCACTGGAAATTAGCTGGAATACTTGTTCTTAACAATTATTCCAAACTTATTCTACCCGCCAACTTATCTGATTCTTTACAGAGTTACCTCTGCCTCAACCAGGGAAAACAAGAACATTTACAAACTAGTCATAATTCAAAACAACCCCCAGTAGAGTCTACAACAAGGCAAAAAGTTATTTTCAGTTGTTTGATTTCTAGGAAGCTTTGCTTCTAAAAAAAATGTCAATGATGGCCTTTCATGAACTCTTTTGAAGAAACCCCTTTATATATGTCGAAAAAAAATGAAATAAACTTTTTTTTTGTCACAATCCTTCAAAACCTATGAGATCCAAGCAAGATTAATTTTGAAGTATTTCTGTAAAAAAAATTGTACTCCTACTCCTTCGCAGGCTTCAGTCTGCTCAGCTCTTCTGCTCTGTTCCACTGATATCAGAGGAACAACAGTTACATTATCATTCCTTTTCATACCACAACAATGTCTTTACTTCCCGAGAATACAAAGGAAATTTGGTATGCCCACAAGGAGTCAGAGAGTCATGGAGTCCTATGGCATGGAGACAGGCTGTTCGGCCCAAAACTGGTCAATGCTAACGAAAATGTCCATCCACACTAACCTCATTTCCGTGCACATGGCCCAAAACCTTCCAACTTTTCCTATCCATGTATTCATCTAAATCCCTTTTAAAATGTTGTTAATGTACATGCCTGAACCACTTCTGCTGGCAGCTCATTCCATGTGTGTACCACCCTGTGTGTAAAAAAGTTGCCCCTTGGGTTCCCATGTATCCTTTCCCCTCTTACCTTAAACTGATGCCCTCTAGTCCTCAATTCCCCAACCCTGGGAAAAAAGACTAAGTGCATTCACCCTATCCATGCCTCTCATGATCTTATACACTTCTATAAGATTCCCCCTCAGCCTCCCACGATCGAAAGAATGAAGCCCTAACCGGTTAAACCTCTCCCTATAACTCAGTCCCTTGGGTTCTGGCAATATCCTTGTAAATTTCTTTTGAATTCTATCCAGTTTAATAATATCTTTCCTGAAGCAAGGTGGCCAAAACTGAACACAATACTTCAAGTGTGGCCTCACCAATGTCCTGTACAACTGTAACATAACTTCTCAACTTCTTTACTCAATGCCCTGACTGATGAGCACCAGTGTGCCTAAAGCCGCCTTCACTGCATTGTCTACCTGTGACTCCACTTTCAGAAAATCATGTACCTGAACTCCAAGATCCCTCTGTTCCACTACATTCCCGAAGGCCCCACTATTCACCATGAAACTCCTACCTCGATTTGACTTTCCAAAATGCATCACCTCACACTTGTTCATTTTAAATTCTATTTGCCATTTCTCAGCCACTTCCCCAACTGATCAAGATCCTGCTGCACTTTCTGATAACCTCCCTCACTCTCCATCATACCACCTATTTTAGTGGCATCTGCAAAATTACTAATCATGCTTTGTATATTCTCATCCAATTAATTGATATAAATAACAAATCAGCAATGGGCCCAGCACTGAGGCCGAAGGCAAACCCCAAGTTACAGTCTTACTAATTTTTATAGGTGAACCAGAGAAAGCATTCTATCTGGAAGCATCGCAGCTTGGTATGGCAACTGGTCTTCCTATGTCCACAAGAAACTATAGAGAATTGTGAACACAACCCACTCCAAAACACAAACTAGAGTGCCAACCATTGATAACATCTATACATCTCGCTGCCCTGGGAAAGCGACCAACATAATCAAAGACCCTTCCCATCTGGTTATACTCTCTTCCACCCTCTTCTGTGAGGCAGAAATTATAAAAGTTTGCATACACGTATGATTAGATTTAAGAACAGCTTCTTCACTGTTGTTATCAGACTTCTGAATGGACCTCTCAAATTTTAAATTTAATGTTGATCTCATTCTCTGTGCACCTTCCCTGCAGCCAATACATTGCATTCTTCGCTTGGTTCTGTTGCCCTAATACACTTTGTATGGCATGCACTGCCTTTTCTGTAAGCAAAATAAAACTTTTCACTGTACCTAGCTACCTGTGACAGCAACAAAACTTAAATCAAGTTTTGTGGCACTCCCACCTGCTAAATATGCTGGATTCAACTCAGATTTAGTGGCTCAAAACTGGACTTCTAAGATGCATTGTGGGCTGTGAGCAAAAGTAGAATGGCATTCAAACATAATCTGCGCACCCAGCATATATCTCACTTACCAGTGCTACCAAGTCAGGGGACCAACTCTGGTTCAAATAAAAGCGTACATACACCAGGATCAAGACTAGGACATGCCTAAAAATGAGGTGCCAACCTGCAGACTAATCAATAGAAGCAGCTTGTTATCAACAGAGCTAAGCCATTTCATAACTGACAGAGTGTATCAAAGCTCGACAGCTCTGCTATATTCAATTCTGAATCATGGTTGATTGTTCAAAAACTGGTGGAGGAGGGTCTGCAAATATTCTCAACTTCAATGATCGAAAGTTCTGCACGCCTGTGCAAAAAGATGAGGCAGAAGAACTTGCAATGGTGTGAATATACTAACACACTAAATAGGAGCAGAAATAGACCATTCAGACCATTGGACCTTCTGTCATTCAAGAAACTCATGGTTGATCTCTTTGTGTCTTGCACTTCACATTCCCACCGAGCCCAATAACCTCTCATTCCCACGACTAATAAGAATGTTTCTATTTGTACAGTGAAAGAGAATGATCTCAACCCTTTCACTTTTTGTGGCAGAGCGTCCAAAGTCCACAAATATATGAGAGAAAAACTTCTCCTCATTATCATCTTCAGCTCGAAGAACCAATCACCCTTCTCAGAACATTGCCATACAAACATATGAACAAGAAAAAAGAAGAGTAGGCCACTCAGCCCTTCCAGCCTGATCCATCATTCAATAAGACTACAGCTGACCCAATTTTAACTTCCACCTTACATTCCTGCATTTCCCTGATAACCATCCATCCTCTTGGGAATCAAGATTCTATTTGCCTCTGGTTTGAAAATATTGAAGATTCTGTATTCACTGCCTTTTGAAGAAGGGAGTTCCAAAAATTCACAAACTTCTGAGGTAAAAGAAATGTTTCCTAATCTCCATCTTAAATGGAAAATGAATTATTACTTAAATTTGACTCCTTGTTCTAGATTGTTCCACAAGGGAAAATGTCGCTTCAACATCCACTTGTTCAACTCACCTCAGGGTTTTATCTGTTTCAATTAAGACACAACTCACTCTTCTAATCTCCAGAGTTTACAGGCGTGCTTTACTCACAAGACAATCTTTCCTTCCATGTATCAGTTCAGTAAACTATCTCTGAACTGCTTCCAATGCGTTAACGTCCTTCAATAAGTATGGCGATTAATACTTCAGATGCAATCTCACCAATGCTTGCATAACCAAAGCATAACTCTCTATGGTTATGTTCAATTCCCCTCACAGTACAGCATAATGTTCTATTAAGTTTGCTGATTACTTTAATCTGTGTACTAGGCTTCTGCATTTCATGCACTAAAACACCCAGATCGCTATATTTCAGCATTCTGTGACCTCTCACCATTCAAATAACACTTTTTAAAATCTTTTTTTCTGCCAGCTTTTGAAGGTACCAGTTGTCAGTCAATTTTATTTTCTCCATGTGAGTACGAGTGCTGGACTTGTCAGTGAAAATAATTTTTAAAAATCATGCTAATTATTTTGAAAAGTACTGATTTCTTCTTGGAGACAAGCAGGGCATCCATTTTATGTGCCACACAACTCTATATACAGCAATATGTTGACTGGCAAACACTTGTGCTATGTTTATCTCTTAGTTTTAGTAATGTAAAATTACTTGTTAAGTTTCTCCCACCAGAAAACCCTTTTACGTTTCTTTTAGAAAAGGTTCATGATTTTTTCTAGCCCACAGGGTTCTACTTTTAAAAACAAGTACACTAATTTTGCACTTAAGACATGTAGCAGGGCTTAAATTCAGTGAAATAATTCCATGGAGGCTTGTATCCCATCACCAAGTCACCCTTTGTTCACATGTGCACTGTACGTGGCACTGAAACAGTTAGTTCAGAACCTGCTCCGAGAGTGAGCAGAATCTCTGACATTCCTGTTTATATCTGCCAACCAGGGCTCCCTGATTGGACCAGGTTAACAGTCCAAATCAGGGAACTCATATTCTATGAGGTCCACCCAGCAGAAGTCATTATAATCACTGCACACAGCATCCATGGAGCCAAGCCAATAGGATCAGACGTGTTTTGTGCAGCAGTGGTATTAGTACTCACTTCAGCATTTGATGCCTCTAAAGAAGAAATAATGAAAGTGAGCTCATTTCAAATGAATAACAGAATATGGCAAAAGTGCACAGTAGGCACAGCAGTCAGCAAGTGGAAAGCAAATTATTGGTTAATCACAGAACTATAACAGCGCAGAACGAGGATGTTCGACTTACTGTGTCTGCTCTGATTCTGTTCCCTCGTGCAAATCTCCTGCCTTTTCTCCATAATCCCTGCACACCATTTCTATGCAAATAATCAGCCAATGCCCACTTGAATGATTTGGGGAAGGGTCATTCATCAAAAACTGATGCTGGTGTCTAGCTGCACATGAACAATGCTTATTATACAGAGATTGGGAATCTGACTGGAAGTTAGAAAGAAGTGGTTAGCATCTTTTTTGAGCACTTAATAAAGAATTTGATGCAATGAGGAGGGAGGAGAACAGGATGAGATGCAATGGGCCAAATGACTGGCATTACCTTAGGCTTTCGGTCAACCTCACATAGGCTGCTGACTGAGGACTGTGTGTTTTGGACTTCTTGCTGGCATTTCAATATCTATTCCATATATTGTAGTGACTCTGAAGAATTAACTCCTGGTTATTGTGTTATTGCTGCTTAGTTAGGTATCAGCTCTTTGCAATTACCATTCCCTAAAAAAATGCACCTTGAGACTACTTTCCAACAATATTAAGAGAATGAAACAGGAAAAATATTTCCTCTCTTTATGCTGTATCTCTATTCCCTGCTTAATATAGGTTTGCTCCAGAGATTTGAAATGGAGTCAATGAATTACCTGTACGTAATCAAATCTTTGAGGCAACAACATTTTTTCCCCCATCGCACTGGGGGCAAAACCTTGCAGCAGACCTCAACAACAGTATGACAAGTCACACAGAATGCAAAGGCCAAAGAAACAATGATGAAAACAGCTGTCTCCCAGTGAAACAAAAGCAGACATTTGTGGAGAAACTCAGCAGGTCTGGCAGCATCTGTATGGAGAGAAAGCCTTCAGCAAAGAAAAGCCGCTGTACTCGAAATGTTAACTCTATTTTGCTCTTTGCAGATGCTGTCATACTTGCTGAGTTTCTCCTTATGTTTTTTGCTTCAGATTTCACACATATTCTTTGTTTTATTTTAGTGTCTCCTGATAACGTTGTCTAAGCGTTTTAAATTGGCAATAACGTTGAGCGTGGCCTTCCTAAAGACCCCAGAACTAGAGTGAGGTCAACCAGCCAATAAGATTGTCAAATCAATTTGGATGTTTTTGTGGACATTTTGCTGCGTGATCTCCTGATTCCAGTGTGTCTACACTTATAGTCTCACTTGGTCTGAGACAAAATGTATCAACCATTTTAATAAACGGTGAACAGAAGTGTTTAACATAGCGCACAGAATAGTGCAGCACAGGAATGAGCCCTTTGGCCCACAATATTGTGCCAAACACGATGCCAAATGAAATAAATCCCTCCTGCCTACCTTTGGTCTGTATCCCTCCCACCTTGCATATTCATGCGCTTATCTAAAAGTCTCTTAAATATTCCTACTGTGTCTTACTCCACCACCACCACCCTTCCGATAGTCTGTTCCAGATCCCTACCGCACTTGGTGTAAAAAAAAATTGTCCCTCAAATCCCCTTTGAATTTTCTCTAACTCACCTTATATGCATTGTCTCTGGAATTAGACATGACACAAAGTTTAACGTGTTAAATTCCTCAATTATATATCCCCAGTAGACTTTAACCAACCAAGTTTAAACAAAATGTCTCGGTATATTCGGAGATAAATCAGCTGGTGCTTTGGTGCCCATGGCAGTTGTGATGTCAATTCTCCAGAGATAGATGGCTACAGATGTTTGTCATCTCTGTACATATTTTGCCACGTGAACATCCTATCACTGTAGGAGTACAGCAAACTGGTGTTAGTGTTGCCTGAGTAGTGGCGCTCTGGTTTGTACGTTTTGAAGGTTGTAGGTTTGAATCTTTCTTCACAATTTAACCTAGTACTTCTTTAGCAGCCCCTCAAGACCTGATGATGACTTACTTCCATTTTGGTGACATGGTGACTGAGCTGTCCAATGTTTTGTCGGCACAGCCTGTCACAAATAAGGCAGGCACCATATAACTAGATGGGTGAGTGTAGGTGTTCAAGTTTTCATATGTTCCTTCTGTTTGCCCTCTGTCCGGTCTGTTGGGGCATCTGGAAGAAATTGGCACTGTAGCAGATGCTGTTTATCCCCCAATTTGGGTAGTCTTGGGCAATTGATTCCCACAAGTCAGTGGTAAATTTTGATCATTTTTATCTGGGAGACTTTGAGGCTAAAAGCACAGTCAAGGTTCACATCCCCAATGCAGTATTGAGGGATTGCTGTACTGTCTAAGGTACAGATGTACAGATGAAAAATTAAACCAAGATGCTTCCAGCTCCCTTTTTATACAATTTGATATGGAAGTATTCATTGTACTCTTTAAAGATGAGAAGTGAACATTCATCTCCTGCTGTCCTGACCGATATTTATTTCTGAGCCAACACCTCTATACCTGTCTCCCGGAATGGAGAGTTTGAGTTATAAAAATAGGCTGGATAGACTCAGAGTTAGTAAGAACTGCCGATGCTGGAGTCTGAGATAACAAGGTGTGCAGCTGGAGGAATACAGTCGGCCAGGCAGCATCAGGGGAGCAGGAAAGCTGAAGAACGGTCCCGACCAGAAACGTCAGCTTTCCTGCTCTTCTGATGGCACCTGGTTTGCTGTGTTCCTCCAGCTCTACACCTTGTTATGGATAGACTGAGACTGCTTTCACTGAATCATAGGAGGTTGAGGGGTGACCTCATGGAGGTTTATAAAATCATGAAGGGTATAGATAAGGTGAATAGCAAGGATCTGTTACACGGGTAGGGGAGTTCAAAATTAGGGGCATATTTTCAAGGTGAGGAGACAAAGTTTAAAAGGACACGAGAGGCAATGTTTTTACGCAGAGAGTGATTTACATGTAGAATGAACTGCCAGAGGAAGTGATGGATGCAGGCACAGTTACAACATTTAAAAAACATTTGGATTCATACATGAATAGGAAAGCTTTGAAGGGATATGGGCCAAATGCAGGCAAGTGGGACTAGTTTAGTTTGGGAAAATGGTTGGCATGGATTTGTTGGACCGAATGGCCTGTTTCCATGTTGTATGGCTGCATGACTGTCTGACTATATCCATAACTTGTCTCACAGCTCATTCTGACAACCTTACTGTGCACAAATTACTATTTGCCTGCAAAACAATTGCAGCTTTAAAAATAAAGTCATTCATGCATTGTGCTTTGAGACACTTCTGAAAGATGTGAAAAGACACCATATAAATGCAAATTATTTTCCTAATAATTGGGACAGATGTGTCCTCCCATCAGCACTTATCAAATCTCCGAATGTAACAGTAAATTTGTGAACATTTGGCACTTGAATTTGTAAACATTTGGCACTACTTCCTCTGTGAGCCCCTTTTTTAGAATAATAGACACAAAGTATTAAATCCCAAAGTTCCTCACTCTGTTCAGCAGCCAAATAGAACGTCTCAGTGGTTTCAGAAAAGCTTGAATACTGTCAATGTCAATTCTCGTTCAATTCTCCCCTGACTGTCCTTTCTTCTTGCTCCCTCTGCAAACCTGAGGTCACCCAAACCTTTTCCAGCTGTATCTAAACCAGGGCCCTTCATCAGAACTCCTTCTAACCATTTACCCCCCAGCACCACGCCCACTTGACCCATTGCTCCCATCATTAGTATGAAGACCATCACTTCCTGACAAAGGGTCACTCGACTCAAAACATTTCCTCAGTTTCTCTGAGGAAACCATCCTAATGGAGCATACCAAAATGTTAACTTTATCCTTTCCAGGATGTTGTCTGGCTTGCTATGATTTTCCAGCCTCCTGTTTGTCTACCTTGGATTCTAGCATCATAGGTTTCTAACCTATGTTTTTGTCTCCACTGTTACTGCCCGACCTGCTGAATTTCTCCAGCGCTAATTAGTTTTGTTTTTTTTCCAACATATGCAGGTCTTTGTTTTATTTTAATGTGAATATGATGCTGTTGAAGGGTTATTGATCAGCCACAACACTGCAAATAGCTCGGTTGTACTGACCCAAGCAGGAAGAGGGAGCTGTGGTTTAACCCCTCATCTGAAAGACAGCAACACCAACAGTGTAGCATTCCCTCTGTACTTCACTGGAGAGTCAGCCTTGATTTTGTGCTCAGTTCCAGTGAAGAGGTTCGAATATGCAAACCTTGTGGCACAGAGTTAAACCAAAAAAGGAAGGGATTAGGTCATATTTTGACAAAGCCCATCATTTACTGTCACCAAGATATTTGCAAGAATACTAATGTTGAGGGGAATAATAATTGACACTGTATAAGAAAAGAGGGACACCTGATTTGGAAGTAGACTCAACTGGCAGACACATTATTATGGGGAATGCACCACTTGGATGATGACTCACAGTTCACTGTAAAACTTTGTTTAACTTTAGACCAGGAAGATTGACCGAAATGGTTAAGGCGTTGCTTTGAAGAATGAACCTGAGAATTGGTGTTAGCTATTCTGTTTTTTTTATAATTTATGCAATTTGTGTACAGGTTTGTGTCTGCATAAAATGGTGTTTTGTGTTTTTATATACATTGCTTCTAGGATAATGTAAGTGCTGTGCTTTAATGTGAACCCAACCAACAACCTTAAATTGGTTATCAACATTATTCCGAGCACACTCTGGACAATGTTTGCTCATTAATCATCTCTCAGAATCACATTTAATGTGTTTTGAGCTCCAGAGGGATGGTAAGAATCACTGTCCCTTGACATCAAGACTGCATTTGACCAAAAGTAGCAACAATGAGTCTGAGCAAAATTAGAGTCGATGGGAAATGGGAGAAAACTCTCTATGGCTTTCAGCCATACCTACTGCCTCAAAAGTTAGTTATGGTTTAGGAGATCAGTCATGTCAGTTCAATGACACTCTGTAAGAGTTCCATGCACTAGGCCCAACCATTTGCAGCTGCTGCAATGACCTTCCCTCCCTCAGAAGGTCAGATGTGTGGATGTTCCCTTATGATTGCACAATGTTCAGCACCATTTGCAACTCAGTCTTTGATGCAGTCCACTTCCAATGCAGCAAGACTTGGACAATATCCAAGATTAGGCTGACAATTGGCAAGTGACATTCTTATTGCACAAGTGCTAAACAGTGTCAAAAGAATCCAACCATCATTTCCCCACACATTCAAAAGCAATATCATTGCTGAATTCTGTACGAATAACTTCTTGCAGTTATCTTTTTCAGAAACTGAACTGGTTGAGCCATATAACTACTGTTGCTGATAAGAATAGGTCAGAAGCAGAGGCTAGAAATCATGGAATTTCTAGAGGACAAAGAGAGGACATTCAACTCATCAAGTCTGCACTGACCCACTGAAAGCATCCCACCTCCCCACCTAATCTGCACATCCCCTGGGCACAACATTGTTTGACCAATCAAACACATCTTTGGACTGTTGGAGGAAACTGGAGGGCCCAGTGGAAACCCATGCAGACATGGGGAGAACATGCAAACTCCACAAAGGTTGCCCAAGGCTAGAATTGAACCCAGGTCCCTGATGCTGTGAGGAAGTGATGGTAAACACTGAACCACCATGCTCTCCCCTAGGAATTCTGCAGCAAATAATTCACCTCATCCATACCTGTCCACCAGTTACAAGCCACAAGTCAGGAGTGAGGTGGAATACACCCCATTTGTTTGGATGAGTGAAGTTCCAACAACACCCAAGAAACTTGACACCATCCAGAGCAAAGTAACATTAATTGTTTGGCACTAAATGCACAATCATTCATTCCTTTCATGGCCAACACTCAGTAGCACCAGTGTACCATGTGCAAGATGCACTATAGAGTATATAGGGATAGGATGGGATGCACTTGGAATTTGTAATAAAACAGGACGGCTCCTTAGACAGAAACCTTCCAAACTTGGGACCAATGCCATCAAGAGGAACATGTTCAGCAGGTACATGGGAACTTCACCTGCAAGTTGCCATCAAAGCCTTTCTACATCATGGTTAGGAAACATATCACTATTCCTTCAGTGTTGCTCAGTCAAAATTCTGGCAATCCCTCGCTCAGAGCATTGAAAATGTACTTGCACTCATTCAATAGGACAGTTCATCACCAGCATCTACCAGATTGTAAGTAGAGATGCATAATAAATGCAGGCCTAGCCAATGATATCCTGTTAATGAACAACAAAAAAACAAGTTTTAAGGCTGGTTGTGTACATTCATTTCCATTCCTGTTGTAAACAAACAAAAGCCATGCCTACATACACAGTGCCATTGAAATTTATTTACCACATTACTCATTTGAAAGGGTGTTTTATTTTGGCTTGATAACATTCTCCTCTTCATGAAAATCACCTCTCATTGTTTCTAATGCATAATAGAAGCACAAAATGAATAGCTTCACTTGATGCCCATGTTTTGGAAATACCTGAGGGTACTCTAAGGTAGACTGGGCACCTTTTAGGGCCAAACATTGTGGCTCATTTTGGGCTGGGACCCTTCTTCAGAAAATCTGTTTCTCTGAAGAAGGGTCTTGACCCGAAAAGTCAGCTTTCCTGCTCCTCTGATGCTGCCTGTCCTGTTGTGTTCCTCGAGCTCCACACTGGGTCATCTCCTCAGATGAGCCCTATTTCAACATCAAATATCGAGGGCCCTATTTTGGTAAAGTTACTATTTAGGCCAATCTTATTGATAATCAACCTGTTCAGACATTGGATCATACATGTCTGGTGTTGGTGGGACTCGAACCCAGATCTTCCAGTCCAGCGGTGGGGACACTAGCATGGCGTCACAAGAGCCTCAAGACCAATCTTATATGGCATGCAACTGTAGGAATTGCAACGTGTACGTTGCCCAATGAAGATAAGGTTATGGTAGGCAGTCGTCCCTGTCAAATTTCTTAACTCAGCCCATCAAGGAAAGGCAACTCATTTGAATTCTCCATTTTGAAGGTGAATTCCCACTCGGGATGGGGGTGTGCCAGGAACCTCTTGAGGGTGATAAGAATTATGTTGACAACTAATTTGACATTGTCAGCTGATCTTACAATGTGGCGCACTTGCACATGCTAGAAGCTACATACCTTTCAACACAAGACCCTATTCTTTGCATACAGAAAGAGGTATATTGAATGATAAAAGTCATTGACAAAGTAGATGAGGAGTGAACGTTTCCTTATGTGGGGCAAGCTAGAATGACAGCTCACAGTTTTAGTATAAGGGGTAACAGATTTAAAAGAGTGTTGAGGAGAAATTATTTCTTTCCAAATGTGGAGTTGTGTCCGAGAAAATCATGTCAAATGGCAGAGCAGGCTCAAATGACTGAATTGCCGCTCCTGCCCCAGGTTCTTACGAACACGTGTACACATTGTGGCAGTTTCATTTTAACAAAACAGCTGAAAGCCATTGATGAAAGCTCTGATGAAGGGTCTAGGCCCGAAATGTCAGCTTTTGTGCTCCTGGGATGCTGCTTGGCTTGCTGTGTTCATCCAGCTCCACACTTTGTTATCTTGGATTCTCCAGCATCTGCAGTTCCCATTATCTCTGAGCTGAAAGCCATTCTCTGGTTCATTCCTTAGAGCAATTCCTCAACTAACTAAAGTCAACCTGCCTGGCTTAGAGTTAAACAATGTTTTGCAGTGAGCTGCAGTCAGCCATCATATAACTGGTACATTCCCCATGGCAACACCTCTGCCAATCAGAATCTACTCACCAACCAGTTAGCAATCTTTTCCCATACCATATCCTTTGCTATTCCCCTTCACCTTGGTGTTCTTGGAACTGTACTGTCAAGTGCAATGTGAAAACTTTCAGCTAAAAATAATTCTTTCCAGTAAGACATAATTACTCAAGATGGAAGGTTACCGTGTGGAAAATACATATAAGGCGCAGGGGTGAATAAGAAATAACTTGCATTCATATTGTGTTTGTCACATCTCTCAGAAACATCCTGAAACCAGCTGTGTGCAATGAGTTTCTTTTATGTGCAGTCAGTCATTATATAGCCGATTGTGGCACTAAAGTTGAGTTAACAATGCCGGCAATAATAATGTTAAACAAAACACATACAGATCATCCTCTATTTCTTCAAAGAGTGCTAAGGGATTTTTAATATCCAACAGGCCAAGTCTTGGTTTAATGTCTCATCTGAAAGTAATTCAGAAGGATTGACACAATAATCAGTAATTAAAGTATCAACCTAATTCCTGAAGCAAGGCTTGAACTGAAAGTTGACTACCTGGGAGATTGGAGTGCTTCAATCAGCACATAAGAAGAGGTTTGTGCGTAGATAGTACTCAGGGACTTTTTAGCAAAAGAATGGGCTAATTTTGAAACTTACTTTTGAAAATGTGCGACTCAGTGTGCAAGTGAGTAGGTGGTGTTTATTGAAAAAAATTACAGTAACAAGTGGAGAGTCAGATTCCATTTGAGTAAGTATTGAATTACTTCAGTAGTATACCAAAGGGTGTGAAACATAGAAAAGTGCTGTAGTTAATGGTGAGCTATGTACATATCTGATACAGAAAGTCATACATTGCTAGTCTGAAGTAATGGATGAGCTCCTATGTAATTGTTCAGAGTTGGTGGCCTGGTTCATATTCAAGAACTCAGCAGTCAACCTAATGAGCACACCACTGCCATCACAGTCTTCATTAGTAAGTGTGCAAAGGACTGTGTGTCAAAGAAGTTAATCTGAGGGTTCCCCAACCGTAAACCATGAATGAACCAGAAAATCCACTCCTGACTGAAGTCCGGGTCGATGGCATTCAGGTTGGGTGACACTGACCTATACAGGAAATCTAGGTACTGTCTTCATAAAGGCATCAGGGGGTACCAAGAGGCAATATCAGACCAAACCACACAAACGCACATCGACTGTGGCTTGGTTCACATGATATAACGGACTACAAAATGAAGTCGAGCAGACCGCTGACTATGATACATCCCACCCAAATGAGCTCAATACATTCTGTGCACATTTTGAACAGAAGGTCAGTGAAATGATGTCACCACAGCCCCAACATCCTTGGGTACGCCTGCACCCACAGTCAGCATTGCAGATATCAGAGCAACCTTCTTGACGATGAACCCACAGGAAACGATTGGTTCTGAATGGAGATCCTGACCATGCACTCAGATCGTGCATGGACTAGCTGGTGGTAGTGTTTGCTGGCATCTTTAACTTCTGCTTGCTATGATGCGAGGTCCCACCTGCTTCAAGAAGGCCAATATTATCCCAGTGCGAAAGAAAAGTCAGGCAATGTGCCTTCATGACTGTCGCACTATGGCCCTGACATCCATCATTATGAAGAGCTTCAACAGGTTAGAAATGGGGCACATGATTTTCAGGCTCCCAGATTGCCTTGATTTGCTACAATTCACATCCTGTCACAGCAGGTTCATGGCAAAAACCATCTCCCCAGCCCTACACTTCTCCCTGGAACATCTGGATAGCAAGGACACGGGCATCAGGGTCCTATTTATTGACTTTATCTCTGCTTTTAACACCATAATTCTAACAGCATTCAGCTCCAAACTCTGAGACTGAGGACTCTGCAACTGGATCCTTGACTTCCTGACCCATAGACCACTGTGAGAAAGGATAGGTGACAGTACCTCCTCCACAATAATCCTTCATACCGGTGCCCTGCAAGGCAATGTACTCAGCTCCTCTCCGAACTACATTTGGCCACAGTCATGAGTGTATAAGGAGTACAAACTCCGTTTAAATGTTTGCCAATGACACTACCACAATAGGCCAGATCTCAAGCAATAACAAGACAGGGCACAGGGAAGAGATATAGAGCTTTGTGGCATGGCGCAAAGACAACAAACTCTCCCTCAATATCAGCAAAATGAAGGAGATTGACATCGATCTTAAGAAGAGGAGTGGAGGACATGTGCTTGCCTGAATCATTGGTACTGAGGTGGAGATGGTCAAGAGCTTCAAGTTCTGAGAAGTAGGTATCACAAAAGATGTGTTCTGGTCCATCCACCTCAACAGGACAGTCAAGAAAGCACACTAACACCTCTACTTCCTCAGGAGGCTATGGAAATTCGGCATGCCCACAATGACTCTTAACCAATTTTTAGAGATGCATCACAGAATACATTCTATCCATCACAGCTTGGTATGGCAAGTGTATAACTAAAAACTGCAGGAAATTAGAGAGTTGTGAACGCAGCCCAGTCCATCACAAAAGCCAGCCTTCCTTCCATTGACTCCAGCTACAGCTCTCACTGCCTCAGGAAAGCAGCCAACATAATCAAACACCTGTCCTATCCTGGTTATACTCTCTTCCGACCTTGTCATTGGGCAGTAGATACAAAAGTTTGAAAACAGATACCAACAAATTCAAGAACAGCTTGTTCCCTGCTGTTATCAGACTTATGAATGGAGGTGTGAGGAGGAAGGTATAGAGGAGACATCAGAGGGAGGTTCTTTACCCAGAGAGTTGAGAGTGCATGGAATGCTTTGCCAATGGAAGTCGTGGAAGCAGAGTCATTAGTGACATTTAAGCGACTGCTGGACATGCACATGGACAGCAGTGAATTGAGGGGAATGTAGGTTAGGTTATTTTATTTTTGGATTAGGATTATTCCACGGCACAACATCATGGGCCGAAGGGCCTATACTGTGCTGTACTTTTTTATGTTCTATGTTCTGTCATATATTAGAGTTGATCTTTGTCTGCACCTTCTCTGTAGCTGTAACACTATATTCTGCATTCTGTTCTCTTTCCTTGATGTACATATGTAAGGTATAATTTGCCTGTACAGCACTAAAACAATACTTTTCACTGTATCTCAGTACATGCGACGATAATAAATCAAATCAAATTCATGTTAAAGAGACCTATAGTAGATGAGATCTATCCCAGTATTAAGGGTTAATGTCACAAGCAGAATACAATCTTACAGACGCAATGCTGAGTATTTTACTGTGCATTGAGTTGCACTTTGTTCAATAATCATACAACACAGGACACCATTCAGCCCAACAGAGTGGTGCTGACTCACTGAAAGAGAGATCCAACTTTTTCCACACTCCTCTTCTTTCATCAGAGCCCAGAGCATTTTTATAATGAATCAATGATGTATCCAATTAATCTTTGAAAGTTCCTTTTGAATCTATTCCTCCAACCATCTCGGGCAGTTTAACAACTCACTGCATAAAAGTGTTTTTTTCCCCTCGCAATCCAATCCCCTTCACCAGTCCTTCAACAGTTATTTTCAATAACTTTCCTCTTGTCATAGAATTTTGTACCAATGGAGACATTGCCTTCCTGTCTACACTATCAAAATCCTTCATAGTGCTGAACAGTTTTGGAGTGTGACATGTTTCCGCATGTTGTACTGAGAGATATAAAATTGTACAGGATGTTACCCGAGAACTGTAATCTATTAATGAATATTGGGCTTAGGGACTGTATTGGACAATACTAAGTGGACAAATAATCTTATGGCATATTGTGTTTTGTGGCTGTTTATTCCAGGGAGATAAGGTGAAGTATCACTACTAACACTGTGTGGGAAGTTTGAATCCGAAATGAGTATCGTGTTATTTTTTGGCATGGTTTCTGAAGCTGACATGACATGATTTATACAAAAGGTTATTAGCAGTTGAGCCATTCTATTTCTTCCAAAGGTCCACATCAATAGGTCTTAATAGCTTTTAATCACTTCTCACCAACCACCAGCATTACTTCAGCCAACATGGATGATTAAATAGTTCTGAAGCAGCATTTAATAAAATCAAACTGTGATTACTTTTTTTTTGCTTTCCTCGTTTAATGTTTTCAAAATGAGGTTAACATTAAAATAATGGACAAACAAGACTGACCCTGTGGTGCACTCTCTGCTGAATCAAAGAAAATAACACTACCCTTGAAATGTGTCGGTATAAATGTAAAAAAGCTGATTGCACTTCAACCTGCATCTTTTGGACTGAAAGCAAGAATGAAAGAGATTACATGTGTTTATAAGAGTCCCTTTTACAGCCTCAGGATGTTCAAAAGTACCGCACAATCAACAAACTAATTTAAGGTTCCACATCTGTTGGACTGTAGGAAAGGGAACAGATGAAAGCTACACCATGGAAACAGCTCAGCATTATTGCCCAAATGGTCTACATCGCTTTCCCTTAGAACTGAATTTACTTCTGATCTGAAGTAGGGTCACTGGAATCAGAAGTGTTAGCTCTGTTTTTTTCTCCACAGATGCTGCCAGACCTGATAGCTTTTTCCCAACCATTTCTGTTTGTGTTTGTTTCAGATCTCCAGCATCTGTAGTTGTTTTGTTTTAACTTGGGACTTTATTGAAAAGGAATCTGCCAGCATGTGGCCACATTACTGCAGCAGTAATCCAAAGGTCTGACTATAAAGACTGGAGATATGAATTAAAACATCAACACAGTTAAGGCATATAAGTTCAGTTAAATGAATTAAATAATTCTAGAATTTAAAAAAAGCAAGTACTACTCTAACGATTGTCATGAAATCTGTCCTTACCTGGTCTAGCCTAAATGGGACATGACGCCTACAACAATATAGTCAACTGTTGATGGAAAGGTGTTTCATTGTGTCAAAAGCACTGCAAAAGAAACTCTCTAACAATAATTAAATGTCCATAAAATGAAACTATTACAAGGTGAAAAATTATCTGCTGTCTTGAGAGTCCTGAATCATGGAATGTCCAATTTCAGTAGGTTGTAGGGAAGACAAATTGAATGTTGGTCTCTGTTTCAAATGAAATGGAGTATAAATGTGCAGAGGTTTTGATAGAATTGCACAAGTTATTAGCCAGATCACAGATGGAACATTTTTGTGATACGGATGTGAGGAAATAACACCTGCATTTGTAGCACTTTCCTTCCCAATAGAACATTAGTGGGCCAGATGGGTTTTTCTAACAATCAACAGTGGATTTGTGGTCATCATGAGACTCCAATTCCAGATATTTTTAAAAAAATTGTATTCAAATTCCTCTGTCTGCCAGGCCGGGAGGAAAACCCAAGTTCCCAGAAAATTATCTGGGTCTCTGGATTCATAGTCTAGTGATATATCACTAGGCCATTGCCTAGTATCATTATGCAGACATGTTGAGTTACTTGTACTCATTGGAATTTATAAGAACAAGAGGCAATTTTATTGAAAAATAAAAGATTTTCAAAGGGCTTGACAGGGTAGATGCAGAGAGTTAGAATCTCTCGCAAAGGGATACAAAGACCAAAGCGTATATTTTCACAAATTTGCAAACGTGATGAGTAGTTTCTTCTCTTAGAAGGTGGTGAATCTGTGGTTGGCTCTTAATTGTCATTCTGGGCCAATGAGGATAGATAATAAATGTTGGCTTAACCAATGATGTCCACAAACTGTGAATGAATTTTTAAAAAAGTGAATGGAGCCAAATTTTTAACTCTTCAACAGGCTCAGCTTAACATCAGAAAACTTGGGAGTTAGTCACTGAGTATGTACCAATTTTAGATTGTAAAGGTATCAAGGGATGTGAAGAGAGCAAGATTGTAATTTTGAAACAGAGGCTCAATCATGATTATATCGAAAGATGGAACAGGATGAATGGGAGATAGACATACTCTTGCTCCTCGTTCTTGTCTTTCTTTGGACATAATTCGAATGATTCCATTTTAACATGTTCATCCATAGAAAATCAACAGATTCCTGATTGAAATGATGGCACAGAGGTTGGTATCCCAGCGCCAAATCATAGTGTGATGCCCGAGTTCAGCCAGCTCAGAAATAATCCCTGAAGTCAAGAGGCTCTCTGAATCTTTTGTTTATATCGGTCAGCCAGAACTTCCTGATTGTCTCAGGTTAACGACCCCAATCAAGGATCTCCTAGTTAATATGATCCACCTGGTTCAAAACACTACACTGATTAACAATGACAACAAGGTTGTGGGGATGGAATGGGTAACAGCCATTGAAATATTTGATCAGCCATGAATGCTTAGGTAGGATTAATGGGTTGAATGGCCCACTCCTTTTCTGATATTCTTACCAGAAATTTGAGCAGAAAATCCTAGTGATTGTCTGGACCTGTCCAGTACTGAAGGAGAGTTGCAATCTCCATTGCCCCCTTTGCACTGGGTTAGGTGTGCGCAGAGGCAGTGGTAATGTCACTGGGTAGGTAATTCAGAGCCCCAGATCAAGGTGTTGTATGTAAGTGTTCACATCCCACCATGGTAACTGGCGAATTTTCAAGAGATAACACAGTGTGAAGCTGGATGAACACAGCAGGCCAAGCAGCATCAGAGGAGCAGGAAAGTTGATGTTTCGGGTCGAGACCCTTCTTTTGAAAAGGATTCTGAAATAAATAGGGAGAGAGGGGGATGCGGATAGAAGATGGATAAAGGAGAAGATAGGGCGAGAAGAGGCAGACAGGTCAAAGAGGTGGGGTTAGAGCCAATAAAAGTGAGTTTAGGATAGGTTGGTCCAGGGAGGACAGATATGTCAAGGAGGCGGGATGAGGTTAATGGGTAGGAGATGGGGTTGGGGCTAGAGGTGGGAGGAAAGATAGGTTAGGGAGGCAGGGGCCAGCTGAGTTGGTTTTGGGGTGTGGTTGGGGGAGGGGAGATTTTGAAGCTTGTGAAGTCAACATTGATACCATTGGGCTGCAAACCCTCTGAATATAAAAGCGAGCCTAATGGTAATGATGTAACAGTTTATTAAAACAAATGGGTATTTACAAAATGTTTTGAAGGGAAGAAAACTTGCTGCCTTACCCAGTCTGGCTTACATGAGACTCCCCACACACAAGTGACTTTTAACTGCCCATTGAAATGACCTTGTAAGCAACTCAGTGTATGGATAACTAAGGATGGGCTATAAGTGCTGATCCAGCCACTGATGACCACGACCCATGAATGAATTTTTAAAAAAACTAATTAATATCCCAGATGCCTTCTCAGTTACATGTAAGTGGTTTCATATCATGATCTCAAAGATAGCATGGAAGTTCTTCCTAGTCTTTTGGTAGGTATTTACCTCTCTGACTATAGCAGGAGACAACAAATGATATGTTCATCTAGTACATTGTGTAATGTATCAATGCAAACAATGCCCCACTATACTTCCCAACAGAAGGATGTTTCGTTAACTCAGTTGGCTGGCTGATTTGTGAAGTAATGTGACATCAACAATGTGGGCTCAATTCCTGGCTGAGCGTAACCATGAATGTCCTGCCTTCCCAACCTTACCCCTTGCATGAGGCATGGTGGCCCTCTGGTTAAACTCGCCACCAGTCATCTCTCCATAATGACGGAGCATCCCTATGGCCCTCTAGGACAATGTGCTGTACCTCTATTGCAAAGCTATTATACTTTAAAGGTTCTCGATTTCCTTTATAAAAATACAGGTGTGGGACATCCTCAGGTACCAAATAAATGCAAATATTTGATTTTTCTTCAATGATGAAGAGTTCTATGAATGCATGTGTTTCACTATTACTCGGTTGTCCGCAATGATGGGGCATGGTCTTGCATTGGGATGGCTGGCGAGATTCTTGATCAGTGCTCTTGGAGCCTTCTGGCTCCTGGTGAAACCACTAATGCATCTCAGTTCCTTCAGGAAGCTCTCAAATGTGACCCCATGAACAAAGACATAGGTCAATGTGGTGAATGTAGCATTGTAAGGCTGAGTCTGCACTAACTGGAAGTGGCACTACTGGTAAAGCAGCACGGAGAGCACAGATTCCCCAGGCCAGGGATATTGGGGGAAGATCATCAAATTCAAGAAGCATCCCCCAAGAACTTCCGGATTCCATTTTACTGTCTGCCTAGTTACTGAACAATCATCCAAGTGATTTGCAGAGACTGATCTTGAATGTAGGAACACCTTCACCATCAAAGAGGAAGCTCGCTAATTCCACCTCAAGATAACTAATGGTGGACAATAAATGGCAGGCTTGCCAGCAATACACAGATCCTGAGACTAAAAACAGAAATGAAATCTTTAGTAATATGCCCTTCTGATTTTGGATGCACATCATCAACCAACTTATCATTGAATTCTGTAGAATGCACCATAACACTTAACATGACATGATGAAGTGATATTCCCCTCCTTTTGCAGCTCCTCTGGTTGTCAGGCACTCCCCCTGTCACCACCAATCTAAAACCCCACATCCCGTTTATCTTGCAAGAACTTGACAGCCTATTTCCACCCAGTGCAGTGAGCATTACTTTTAATTATCCTCCCTGCCACCACCTACTCCCTGACCCCAAATAGCATCATCACACTGAATGGTCCCAAACCCTGGCCCTCTACGGTCCCCTGTTGAGATCATGGTGATGGTCACTGCCAATAATCCCTACTCTCATTGTCTTTCCAATACTATCCAACCTACTACTCTTAACTTTTGAGTTTCCCCATGGCTGTAGTTATCTCCATCTCAACATATGCCAAGCTTTGACTCCATGCTCCCTTTGCCAGTGGCCTTCACTATCCTATACCACTATCCACACACCTTCCTCAACAATCAAGGCATGGGCCTTCAGTACAGTATTTGCCCCAGAACTTTGATAGGCTTCAATGAGCAGCACCTAAATATGGCGGACCAAACTCCTGGTTGCTGACTTTGCAGCTCCCCAAATGATGTTATATGATTCCTCTCACTGCTGCTGATGGCCCTGCAGAACTGACTGTTGTCCACTGCCTGGAACGTACTGAGGCAGAACCTCCGACCATGAGCAGCCTGAATGGATGGCCAACCTTGGCCAAGTTGCTGGACTGTGTGTGGTTTGTGCCAATGATTGATGGTACTGGGACCTCCTGATCAATAATGCCTCCTTCCTTGACTGTACTGAGGACTAGACCTCAACCACTTTCCAACTCGGCCATTTGGTTGAATAAATGTGCAGAGCATTTGCTATTCATGCAGTTGGCACACACTGAGCCTATTAAATTGACAATTCAGCGTTCTGTAAAGCAAGGTGCCAACTCCCACACTCACCCACCAAAGAGATGCCTACTGACAAGCAGTCTGTATATGTGTCTATGCTAAAGAGCACATCAATACAGCAGTACTAATAGCCATAGGGCCTGTCTGAAGTTCCAAAGTGCTCACATGTAAGACAAAGCAAGGATGATGTGAGCATGAGTGAGTGAACACTAGGACAGCATGTGAGCAGCCCTGAGGTGGAGCCAAGTCCAATACATGAGCTTGTTTTCTGCCTGTCTGTATGCAGAGAAAGTCTTTGCAGCAGCTTTTCAATGCTACTTTTGGTGCACCCGGCAATAAGGATCTAAACTTCCTAAGCATTCTGTGATGGAAAGGTGCCATGAGGTTATTAAATGTTAGACACTAATGTGCCTCATGGGAGAGGAGTGCATTTGGCTGCTAAGTGGATCATGCAGTGAGGTGCTGAGCAACATAGAGACTATTCATGGTCAGCTGCAAACTGAAGTCACTCTGACTTTCGTGTTGAGAAAGCATAGAATGCCTCAAAATATAGAAACCGGCTATTCAGCCCAACAAGTCCACACCAACTCTCCGAAGAGCATCCCACCCAGACTCAACCCCCTACCCTATACCTATAACCCTGCATTTTCCATGGCTAATCCACCTAACCTATGTATCCCTGGATATGATGGCCAATTTAGCATGGCTAACCCACCTAACCTGCACATCTTTTGACTGTGGGAGGAAACTGGAGCACCAGAAGGAAACCCATGCAGACACAGGGAGAACGTGCAAACTCCACCCAGACAGTGGCGCATGGCTGGAATTGAACTAATGTTTCCAGTGCTGTGAGGCAGCTGTGCTAACCACTGTGCCACCATGGCATTCTGTAGATAGTAAGTTTGCTTGAACAAAATAAAGTTGGTGGAAAAGATCAGGAGGTCTGGCAGCATCTGTGGAAGAAAAAACAGAGTTAACATTTCTGGGTCCAGTGACCCTAACGGGTCACTGGACCCAGAACATTAACTCTATTTTCTCCTCCACAGATGTTGCCAGACCTGCTGAGCTTTTCCACCAACTTTGTTTTTTGTTCCTGATTTACAACATCTGCTGTTCTTGTGGTTTTTATTCAGTTTGTTTGACATGTTTGCTAAGATAGAAGACTAAACATTAATAAGATGAGATGTGTAGCTAATGAGGTTAGAACTAGCAATAACCCCCAAATAGACAACTCACTGTTGCTGAGTGGGACTTTCTCTCTTTCAGTCCCAACAATTGTATAAAAGGTACACCAAATTGCTCTCAAGGTTGAAATTGCCTTCATCGGTCTCTCACTTAATTCTAGTACAAAGCAAGCTGCACCTGAAAGCATTCAGGACCTGATAAAATTACACCTCAAGTTTCAGACCTCCTTGACTCTTTTTATTCATTCACAGGCTGTACACAATACTGACAAGGTCAACATTTGTTTACTATTCCCAGAATGGTCAGCATTAGTGTTAGGATTCACGTTATGGTTAGGGTTAGGCTTCAGGTTCGGGTTACAGTTAGCATTAGGGTTTAGGTTAAGATTATGCCTTAGGTTATGGTTCAGGTTTGGGTTAGGGTTATGGTTACATTAGGCTTTGGGTTCAGTTTAGAGTTAGGATTAGGATTAGGTTTTGGGTTCAGTTTAGGGCTCAGGTGAGGTTTTGGGTTAGGGTTTGGGTTTAGGTTTGACTTAGGGTTAGGATATGGCTTTGGATCTGGACTAAGATTCAGGCTTGGGTTAGGATTGGGTTTTGGGCTCAGGTTCGGATTAGGGAGTCCCATGTAAACCAGACTAGGTAGGGATGAGTTAGGGTTAGTTTTAATGTTAGGGTTAGGGTTACGGTTACGGTTTGAGTGAGGATTTGCGTTCAGGTTGAGACCAATTTCTGGTTAGGGAGTCCCATGTAGGCCAGACCAGGTAAGGATAGCAGTGGTCATTGCCTAAAGGAAAACAGTGAACCAGATCGGTTTTACAGCAATTAATAGCGGCCACATCATTCCTATTCAGCAAATTTTTATTTATTGAATTAAATATTGAATTAAAACATCTGCCAGGCTGGAATTCAAATACAGAATATTAACTTGCAGTTCTGGCTTACTCGCCCAGTAACAGTGTTTATGGGTCACCGCTTCCCACACAGGGTTTTAGGAGGTCACGGGCCTGGATTTATGTAGGTAAAGAAATGTAGTTTTTATCTCCTTCCTGTGCTGGCTCGGTAGATAAGAACATACCCGAACATGTTAACATATAAAGATAAGAAGTGTTTGATTTATAAACAAGTATATCATTGTTTGTAAATTCGAGCCTTGATTAAAGTAAGTTTCAAGTGTCTGTGTATTTCTCAGCATGTCTCTGTAGCCAAATGGCAAATAGGCTGCCAGAATTGACACAGTTGGCATTAATTTGTTGGCAACTTCTCACTTAAATGAAGGGTAGGCCAATCAAAGGTTGCAAACATTATTGTTATGCGATAGGACGTGTCCTTTGGAGATAAAATTGAGTTGAAGCACATGTGTGAAGAGAGAGAGTTCTACATTAAAATAGGTCCAGCTCTGAGACTGATGCAAAATTCTCAATAGCAAAAATAAGCTCTGTGTACAATCTTGTCTTCCTTTTTTTCAATCCTCTTGCAGCTAACTGGCTCAATGGATAGCACTCATAATTAGTAATGAACACATACTTAAGGCCAGTGACAGATTGAATGAGTGCCACAGCATCATTATTTAGTGATAAATGCTAGCTTTGTCAGTTGCTTGGTCAATAATGTGAAGCTCGGTGTCCTAAGTGATCATAGGATCTATCAAAGCGGCCTTCTAGATTCTTTTTCAAAGGGACCAGTTTGCGTGTGAAATGGAGCTTGTTTCTCTGTAGAGTAGCTGAGCGATGACATAATTGAGCTAATGACATTAAAGCCACGGGTGCAAATCTCATCAAGGTCAACTGAGATGCTGAATGCCATAAATTGGTGAGCTAAAAGTTTAAATATGCTGGATTCCTGTAAAAATACAAAGTACAGACGCTATATTTTTCAGGGAATTTAATTTGTCTGGATCTAGGTAACTATAGTTCCATATGTACCACATTGTTACCTACATTTACCCACTGATATGCCCTACCACATTATTCAATTCTGGAGGCAAATGACAATAGAAGTTGAAACAGGAGCTAGTCATCTGATCCATCAAGCCCTATTCCACTTTTCAAGAAGATAATCACTGAACTTTTACATCAAACCGACATTTTACTTTGGTCCTTCGCCCAAAAATATATCAACTCCAGTCTTAAATTCCCTGTTTGTTTTCTGGGGTGAAGATGTCTATGTTTGTCATCAGGACTACATAGTAGGTTTCTGAGTTTATGCAAGGAGTCCACATTTTACACCTTCTACATTAAAATTGTTTTTACTTTTGTCCTCTCTCCTCATTTAAAGCCTCATTCCCATTTTAAGAGCCTGTGTTTTCTGGTTGCAACTCATGTCATTGCTTCTCTAATGTGAATCACATCATGTCATCATTGAGGCCTAATGTGTTTGAGCCTTGCAGTCAAGGCTCATTGTTTTCTCAAACAGTCCGCTTTTTGGGTACTGAGGAAAACTGCAATTTTATTCTTTGTTTTCATAATTTTCTCTTTTGTTTGTACCTGTACTAGTAAAGGAAACGCTCTGGACTTATTTTTCTAAACTGTATATATTGTTCTATATTGTACCCTGCAGTACTTGTAGACAGACAATAGTTAAGGAACTTAAAACATGACTGAACTGCACATTTCCTCAGGTCATCTCTGTTCTAAGCCTGCTTTCTTCGCCAAAGGTTTCTCTTGGTACACTTTACTGGGACAACACATTGGAGTTTCAAGGCATTCTTGCTGCAGGACCCAGCCTGGCACAGTTGTCACCCTCTCAACATGATGTGAATATTTGGCAGGCCAGCTCAGGAGAGCATCTCAATATCTAGCATGTTGTCCTGCCATCTGATCTCCAGAAGCTTCTAAGGGCAAGCGAAAGCTGTGGAGTGTCTTGGCATGACACTGGTATCCAGTCTAAGTGTCTCACATGTCGGGCAGAATAGAGAAGATCATTTCATCACAGACTTTAAATTTGATGGGCTAACATTGCTCTTGTTTACTCTCAGGCTCATTTTCAATGTTTGCTGAAGGCTACCGTTGCTTTGGCAATTATCGTACGTGTCTCATGGTCACTAAAAGGCAGCTGAAAAGATTGTGGTACTGAGATAAATGAATGTATCCATAGCTGACAGGCTCTGACCATGAACCTTGGGTTCAAGATGGAGGCCTCCTGGAGTAGGTTGGTCTATTATTGATTTTTCTTTGTGATGATCAAGAGGCAGCACATCTTAAATGCATCAAGGAACATGTTCATGTCACATTGCAAGTCCAGCCCTATCCTAGCAGTACCTACACGATCGTTAGCAAACTGGAAGCCATGAGGCATGTCCTTGATTTTTTGCTGGAATAATCGGATTGAGCGGCCTCCTAATCACACGTTGTTTGCATATTGTATTGCCTGCCAGGTGCTAAGGTAAGGGACATCATGAACCAGTTTGAAATGATACTGGAGTGGAAGGGGAAGGACCCAATTGTTATGGTCCATGTTGAGATCAACAACATAGGCTAGAGCAGGCAAGAGTTTGGGAAATGTCAGAAATTAGAAACAAAATTCAAGAGCAAAGATGACAATCTCTGGATTATTACCCGTGCCATGTGCAAATTGGCAAAGAGATAAGAATATTAGGGGAGTAAACACATTGCCAAAGGAGTGATGTGAGCAAGAGAGGTTCCATCAGGGGGACTTTGGTACCAGTGTTAGGACGGGAAGGAACCGTACCATTGGGATGGGCTCCACCTGAACTTTATCTGGGACCAGGATCCCAACCAAAGCCTAAATAGGGTGATCGCAGGGACTTTAAATGAGTAAATAGGCATAGGGCTTGGGAGAAGTCAATACAGTTTCAAAAACAAGTTACAGGACAGGGAGTAAGTAAAGAATCAGGAATCCTACTTCAGCTATGCGAGGTGCTTGTAAAACTAGAGGGTCTGTGTCGATTTAACCAAAAGAGAGAAACAATAAACAGGTGAATAATTCATCAGTGCCAGGAGCAGGTTACAGCGTATGACCCAAATGAGGGTTCTATGCGGGAATGCACATGAGTGTAAAGAATAAATTGAATGAATTGCAGGTGCAAATTCAAGCTGAGGATTAAGATATAGTAGCCATTTATGAGATATGGTAGCAAGATGATCGAAATTAAAAACTAAATATCCAGATGCTAAGGTTTACAGGACAGACAGAGAAAGTGGTGCAGGAGGTGGAGCAGCATTATTGGTGAGAAACAAAATTACTTCAATGGTGAGACAGGATATAATGAGGGGAAAACATTCAGTGGAGACTGTTTGGGTGGAACTGAGGAACAGTAAAACTCTAACAGGTGTCCCAGTAACAGTTCTGAAGTGTTGGATAGTAGAAATGCAGAAATTAAAGGAAATTTCCAAAAAGGCATGGCAGTTTCAATGGGGAACTTAACTTTAACCCAGATTAAGTGAAGCAAACAAGCGCTTGTCAAAAAGTTAGTACATTATTTACTAACAACTTGGATAAAGGCATAGAATATCATATATCCAAATTTGCTGATGGCACAAAGTTAGGGAGCATCGTCAGTAGTGCAGGAGACTGCATAAAATTACAAAGGGATATCGACAGACTCAGCAAATGGACAAAAATGAGGCAGATGAATTTTGAGGTAAAAAAAGTGTGAGGTTAACTATTTTGGTCTGAGAAAATAAAGGATAGATTAGGATACTTTCTATTTGGTTTAAAGTTAAATACAACAGATTTTGAAAATAACATGAGGGTTTTAGGCACAGATCTTTAAAATGCCGCAAAATAATTTTTTTAAAAAAGGAATGCTGTCGTTTATTTATCTAGAAGATGGAGTACAAAGGATGTGAAAGTTATGCTGCAGTTACACAAAACCTGAAGAACTGTGAATGGATCTGTGGACCACACCTTAAGTAGGATAGATTGCTTTGGAGGGAGTACAACACAGGTTTACGAGAATGATACCTCGAATTCAGGGGTTAATTTGTGAGGAGAGATTATACAAATTTGGCCTGTTTTCTCCAGTATTTAGAATGTTCAGGAATTATCTGATTGAAGTCTTCAATATATAAACACGTAAAGTAGAATAGTTAAACTACTTTGACTGGTTAGGCATTATAAAACTCAGGGGACATTTTAGAAAAATTACAATCAAGCCATTCAGTATGGATGATAGGAAGCACATCTACATACAAAGGATAGTGGATGTTTGGAACACTGTCCACAAATGGCATTTGAAGCTAGATCAGTTGTTTAGTTTTAAATCCGAGATACATTTTGTTAAGCAAAGATGTGAGGAGATGTGGGCCAAAATCAGGTAAATGGAGTTAAACCACAGGTCTGTAATGATCGCATTGAATGGTGGAACAAGCTGAAGGGCTGAATGGCCTACTCACTGTAGCCCTGCTTCCCTTATATCAAGACAGCTTATCTCTCTGTCTTAAATACACTGAATGACTTGGTTTTCACAACCTTCTGAGGCACTGAGTTCCGCAAATTCACCACCTTCTGGCTGAGCTAAATTCCTCCTCATCTCAGTTCCAAAAGGCTATCCCTTCATTTTGAGGCTTTACTCTCTGGTCCTACTCTGTCCTGCTGGTGGAAATATCTGCTTCGCACCCAGTGTTTCCAGGCCTATCAATCAATATTCTGTAAATTTCGGCAAGAACCCGCGGATCAACTAGGACTGGAGCTGAGCAGAAAGTGGGGGCTCTCAAAAACCTATAAATTTCTAACAGGGCGATACAGGGTAAATTTGGAAAGGATATTCCCAATGGTAGGGGAATCCAAAACATTGGGTGACTGTCCAAGGATACAGAGTAGCCCATTTAGAATTGAGATGAAGAGAAATTACATGATCTAAAGAGTGGTGTGCCTATGGAATTCTCTGCAGTTGAAAACTAGTTGATGCCAAAACATTAAATCTTTTCAGGGAGGACTTAGGGTGAAATGGATCAAATGGTATTGGGAGAAAATGTGAACAGGGTACTGAGTTGGGTGATTAATAATTATTGAATGGTAGAGCAGGCTTGAAGGGCTGAATGGCCTATTCCTGCTCTCATTTTCTATGTTTCCAATTCTTTATACAGGGACGCAAATTGCATTGTAATATTGAGAAAGAAAGAACATTTTTTAACACTCATTCTCCATTCCTTCTCTAGTTGCATACAGATCTCGACCTAGCAAATAGAAATGTGAAGTACATCCTGTCGGGCGAAGGTGCTGGGACAATCTTCATGATCAATGACAAGACAGGAGACATTCATGCCATGAAGAGACTTGACCGTGAGGAGAAGGCTGAGTACACGCTGACTGCACAGGCCATTGACAGGGACACCGACAAACCTCTAGAGCCGCCATCTGAGTTCACCATCAAGGTTCAAGACATCAACGACAATGCCCCTGAGTTTCCAGATGAACCTTACCATGTGACAGTGCCAGAGATGTCCTCTGTGGGTGAGTGTGTGCACAGTTCTCCAGTTCATGTACCGCAAAGTAAAATCACCTTTGTGCCTTTTCATCCCTTCTCCATGGCGGTTAACTCAGTCATAAACAGTACTTTTCACAGACTTGAGCCTGTTTCAAAATACCACTGTTCACCAAATCCCATCTACCCAATTCTCACCTGTTTCTGCTCACTGATCTACATTACCTCGTATAATATTTTGGTTTTAAGTGTCCATATTCCGTATCAAATCCTTCCATGGTTTGCCTCAACTCCTCTTCTGATGCCTGTAACCCACTCCAACACTGAACTTAGAAACATAGAAAATTGGAGCAGGCGCAAGCTATTCAGCCCTTCGAATCAGTTCAACAATTCAATCCATTCATGGCCAAAAATCCAATTCATCACATATTCCCAATTTCTCCCTCTACCCTTTCAATCTTTTCAACTCCAGAAAGATACCTAACATTATTTAACTTCCTGAAAACATTCAATGTTTTAGTCTCAAATGCTTTCAGTGTTAAGAAACTCCACAGGCTCACCACTCCCTGCATGGAGAACTTCCTTCACATCTCAATCCTAAAAGGTCAACTTCATATCCCTGGACAGCGACCCCCTTGTTCTTTACTGACCAATCTCAGGAACATCCTTGCTATGTTTACCCTATCAAGTCCTATTCGAATTTTATAGGTTTCTTTGCAGTTCTCCTTCATTCCTCTAAACATGACTGAATGTAGTCTTAGCTGATGCGATCTTTCATCATGCATCAATTTTGCTATCCCAAGACTCCAAGATCGAAATCTCCAAAATCTTGGGCTCTGCCAGTTCTTATCTTTTGTGAATCTTCATTATTCCATTGGCAGCCCTGCCATCACTTGTTTAGCCTTAAGCTCTCGATTTCCCTTTATGTCTGTCTGCCTCTGCCACTTTTCCTTTCAGATGTTTTTCAAAATTTATCATCTCGCTGCTCAAACATTTTCTTACTCGTTTTCACATTTTGTGTGACAGTGTTCCTGTGAGGTGCCTTTAAATCTTTCCCAGCTCTAAAAGGTTCTTTATTAATGCAGGTTTTTGTTGTTAAAAGATGGGGTAATTTAAATGATTTTATTTTTTATTCATTCACTGGAAAGGAGTGTAACTGGCTTGGCCAGCATTTATTGGCTGTCTGTAATTACTGCTGAGAAAGTGGTGGTGAGCTATCTTCTTTAGATGTCACAATCCATGTGGTTATAAGTACAATGACAATGCTGTTAGGGAAGGAGTTGCAGGCTTTTGACCCAGTGCAAGTCACAGCACACTGATATAGCCCTGAATTAAGGGAGTGTGTGGTTTAGGGGAGCTTGCAGATGGTCATCTTCCAATGCATCTGTTGTCCTTGTCCTTTTAGATGCTCGGTTTTACAGGTTCTGAAGGTATAAACAAAGACACACAGTGCTGCCATTCTGCATTGGCGAATGGCCAGAAGAATATATGTGTAGTAGGTGGCAGATACTGTGCGTTACTTTGTCCTGGACGGTGTTGAAATTCAGAGTGTCATCCAGGCAACTGAAGAGCATTTCATCAAACTCTTGACTTGTGCCTTGCAGATGGCAGACAGACACAGAGGAGATAGAAGGGGTAATCATTGCAGAATTCCTCACCTCTGACCTGCTCTTGTATGCTTCGAAAATATAAAGCCACCATGGTCCTATAATACATAGTGCTGCTCTCTGATTGGAGAGAGATATATGACTGAGTGATATAACCCGAAGGGAATGTGAACCTCAGGCAAGGGGAAAGTTTGAGAAGGAGGGTTCTTCACAGCAACCTTAGCCATTGCTGGGGCTGAGCCATGCTGTTGATGTTAGTCTGTGTTGCTACTCCAGAATGATAATGGGGTATTCAGTGATAGTAATGTCATTGAACATTATGGAGCGAGAATTAGATTCTCGCCTATAGGCAATTATCACTCCCTGGCACATTGTATGGCATGAATGTTTCTATAGAACATGACATTTAATTCAGAAATAAACCTTTTCCGCAATGATGTTGTGGAGGATAAGGACATTCACACCACAACAACCATTTAATGACAACTCAGTGTGAAGTTTGATTAAGCCTCTTTTCAGAAATGGTTTAGTCATCAAATAGTAGTAGTTACAATCTTCCGTCATACAAGTCAATAACAGAGTGTAAATAATTGTAGTCCTAGCACAGGTCAGTATGACCCTTTGCTAGTTACAGGTTGTCAAGCTGAAAATGCACCTTTTATCACCTCTTTGTCTTCAATTAATTGCCAAAAATCTTTCCATGCTAATACACAATTCCCCAGACTATAGCCTTTTATCATTCTAAGTAGCCTTCGGTGCAGTATCCTATCAAACACCATTTGGAAACCCAAATCTTCTACATCGACTAATCCCCTTTATTTATCCTGCTTCTTACTTCCTCAAATGAATTGTAATACATTTCTTAGGCATGATTTCCCCATTATGAAGCCATGCTGATCAGAGATAATAGATTCTCCAGCATCTGCAGTTCCTGAAATAACAAAGTGCAAAGCTGGATGAACACAACAGGCCAAGCAGCATGTTAGTAGCACAAAAGCTGACATTTCAGACTTAGACCCTTCATCAGAAAAGCTTTTCTGAAGAAGGGTCTAGGCTCGAATTGTCAGCCTTTGTGCTCCGAAGATGCTGCTTGGCCTGTTGTGTTCATCTAGCTCCACACTTTGTTATGAAGCCATGCTGATTCTGTTTTATTTTAATGTCTTTTTAAATGTTATTACATACTTTTTACTAGACAGTGACATTTTCCCCCTGATAGATGTCAAACCAAACAGACAAAAGTTTGCTTGATTTCTGCACCCCTTCCTTTTTGAGGAAGGGTGTTACCTTTATAGGTTCTTCCGTTCTACCGAGGTTTTTCCCATCATTGGCAGGAAATATCCACTAGTTTCCAGGCTGATCAGCAATTTATTGTTGGCTGAAGTTCCATTCAGACATACCCACTGGTTTCAGCTGGTCTGTAATTAGACCTTTCCCGATTGCTGGTACAAACAGCTGTGTAAACAATACTAACAATGAGTGTTTTGCTTTTAGAATGTACAATAATCCTTCAACAATAATTGGCTGTTGAAAGAGTCCTTTAACTATTATAGTCCATGATCAAATATACAGAAAAATGAAAAGGTACAGCCTTTAAAGATTACTTAGAAGTGGCAGATCTAGACAGGTAGAGAAAAAAAAGGATCTTTGAAGAGAACTATTACAAACAATGATGTCCTATTTCTGACTCTTCAATCTTTGTGTTAAAGATCGTAATATTTCATAACAACAGAATCCCTACAGTGTGGAAGCAGGCCATACAGCCTATTGAGTCCACACCAACCCTCCAAAGAGCATCCCACTCAGACCGAACTCCCTACCTATCATTTTAATGTTGCATTTCCCATGGCTAATCCACATAGCGTCCAGGGATGTGCAGGCTATGGGCAATTTAGCATGGCCAATCTAACTAACATGCACCTCTTTGGACTGTGGTAGGAAACTAGTGCCCCTGGAGTAAGCCTACACAGACACAGGGAGAATGTTCAAACTCCACATGGACAGCCACTGGAAGGTGGAATGGAAAATTGGTCCTTGACGCTGTTAGGCAGCAGTGCTAACCACTGAGACACTGTGCCACCCCTGTGTACTGTTACTGATGAGGGATGGAGGTGCAAAGGGAGGGCAGGAAGCTGGAAAGTGCTTGCAGTGATTGAGAGCATCAGAAGAATCAGGAAGTAGATCAGAAGAGATTGAATAAGGGGAGAATGCATTGTTGAAAGAGGGCCAGAAATAAAAGTTCTGAGCAGGGAAAGGCTAACTATTGTAAGAAAAGATACAGTTTGGCCCAAGTGAGCTGGGAGAAATACCTTGCAGATGAAACTGTGCCTGAGCAGTGGGATGCATTCATGGAGGAAATAGAGAGTACTGAGCAAATATATTCCAGTGGAAGCAGAGGTGGGTTCAGGTGTGAAGAACCTTAAATGCTAAGGGACATATAGTTTAGGATTAAGGGGGGAAAAAGCAGCTTATGGCAGATACAAAGCACCCAATACAGCAGAGCCCCTTGTGAAATATAAAGAGGGCAGGGGATCTTACAAGGGAAATTAGGAAATCTAAGAGAATCCATGAGAAGGTATTGGCAGATAGAATAAAAGGAAATGCAAAGAGGTTTTTAAATACTAGGGGAAGAATATGATCATTAGGGACTGTACACATAGTCTGTATGGGGAACAGAGATGTGGGCACTGTCCTCAATGGAAACTTTGTGCCAGTCTTCATAGTGGAAAAGGACAATCCGATATAGATTTCAAGGCAGAGGCCTGGGAAATATTAGAAGAAATAATCAGTCAGAGCGAGGACATAATAGAAGTGGATAAAGCCATAGACCCAGAGGAAATATATTCCAGGATGTTAAGGGAGGCAAGGGACGAGATATCAGGGGTCCAGGATGTAACTATTCAGTCCTTTCTTGTCTCAGATGTGGTGTCAAAGAATGAAGGGCTGCCCGTATGTCCCATTGTTAAGAAAAGGAAGAAAGTGATAGACCTTAAATTACAAGCTAGTCATTTTAAACTTGATAGTGAAGAAGTTCTTAGAAAGAATTCTGAGGAACAGAATACATCTGTACTTGAAGGGACACAGATTAAACAGGGATAGTCAGCTTAGATTTGTTAAATGAAAGTTGTGTTTGACAAGTATGATTGATTTTCTTTTTGAGGAGCTAACAAGAAATGTTGATTATAACAGCCGATTTGTTGCTGTCTACACATACTTTAGAAAGGATTTTTATGAGGTCCCTCGTGACTGAACTGGAACAGAGTGTAAGAACTTGTGGGAAAAGAAGCAAATTATATATTAAATTAAAAATTGGCTGAGAGACAAGAAACAGACAGTAACAATAGAGGGATGCTTCTCTGACCGGAAGTCGGTTTCCAGTGGGGTTCTGCAGGGCTCAGTGCAAGTGGTTTTGTTGTTTTTGGTGTACCTGAATGATTTAGACTTAAATTTAGGGGATGTGATTAAAATGTTGGTGGATTGTAGAAAACCTGGTAGAGTGATAGAGACAAGGATAACGATAACCTGCAGAGGAATGTTGATGAACTTGTCAGATAGGTAGAAGAGTGGCAAGTGGAATTGATCTGGAAGAGTGTAGGCTATGCACTGGGAGTAGGCTAACAGGCAATAATTAAACTTTGAACATTAAGACCGTGAAAAGTACCGATGATCACAGGGATCCTTGCTGTATATCAGTGCTCGCTAAGGGTAGTAGGGCAGGTCAATAAGATGCTAAGAAAGTATACAGGATACTTGTCTTTACAAGCCATGGCATAGAATATAAAGGACAAGGAGCTTATGACAGAACTGTACAAAACACTGATTAGATGTCAACTGGAGTACTGCATGCAGCTCTTTTCACCTCAATGAAGAAAGGATGAGTTTGAGGTTGAGAGGGTACAAAGTAAATTTACCAACATGCTACCTTGGCAGGATGGTTTGAGTTATGAGACAAGTTTAGATGGGCTGGGGTTGTTTTCCTTGGAATAATGAAGATTGAGAGGAGACCTGATAGAGCAGCATTAGGTTGTGAAGGACATGGTCAGGGTGGATAGGAAAGCAATTTTTCCATCATTAGTGGGATGACTAAACTAGCAACACAGATGTACTGCAAAAAAAATGGAAAGCTAAGTGGAGAGTTGGTCAGAATTTCTTTTCTGGAGTCTGGATCTCACCGTTTGAAAAGTTGGTTGAATCAGAAAGTCTCATAATATTTAAACAGCATTGCAATGCACGCTTTGCTTGCCACAGGGATGGTGGGCTATAAGCCAAGAGCTGGAAATGGGATGAGAGTAGTCAGAATTTTGTTAACCAGCACTTTTCTGATGAATGGTCTAGGCCCGAAACGTCAGCTTTTGTGCTCCTAAGATGCTGCTTGGCCTGCTGTGTTCATCCAGCTCCACACATTGTTATCTTGGACACAATGGGCTGAATGACCTCTTCCTTTCCTGTAATCATCTGAGTCCATGTGTAAGTTGGTGGGGCAGGAGAAGCATGAAGCGCTGGGTCTAATTGGAGCATCCCACTCTAGATCTTGGGGAATAAAAATGGAAGCAGGCTATTTGGGATAGGAGATAAAGAACTTAAAGGTCAAGAAAGGAGGTGAGGGCAGTCTCAGTCCACGAGCAGATAGTTTAAAGCTTGCTTGATCGTAAAGTTAGTGTTCAGGGGCTGGTGGTAGGAAGTTTCAGAGAGTTAGCATGTGGCTAGGGAGAGGTCAGCACGCCAGATAACAACAGAGTTGATGACACTATTAGGTTGGACCTGAGAAACAGTGCATAAGGGAGCAAGAGAGAGGAGCAGAGCAATTGCTGTGGCTAGTGTAATTTCAGTTCTTTTCTTTCATTCGTTCATGGGATGTGAGCAGCATGTCTAATTGCCCAAAAAGCAGTTAAGAGTCAACTACCTTGATGCAGGTCTGGAGTGACATGTAAGCCAGACCAGGTAAGGATGGTAGTTTATTTCCCTAAAGAAATTTAGCGATCCAGATACATTTTTAAGATAATTGACAATGCACAATGTTTCCATTTTCATCATTAGGCTCTTGAATTCAGATTTTCACTGAATTCAAATTCTACCATTTGCCATGGTGGCATTCTAACCTGGGTCCCCAGAACATTGCCTGGACTTCTGGATTAACAGTCCAGTGATAAAAACACTAGGTCATCACCTACAAATGGGAAATGAAAAGATCTAGAAAGACAATAGGGAGGGGAGAACTGGGCATGATAAAAGGAGTGTGGTAGATGGGGGGTGGGGGTAAGATCCTGGCCAAAGGAATCGGTAGTAAGGTAAAGCAGTTAGACGAGAGGTTTCAATCGTTTTCCTTGTGGAAAGGAAATGAACTGAGGGAGGTGAAAATTCACAAGTTTCTGGTAGAGAATTTTCAGGAAGGATGATTCATGAGAGTGGGTGAATGAAGGTCAGGTGGGTGGAGGTATAATTCCAATGTGGTAGGAGGCTTAAAAAAAAAATGGATCAGCCTAGCCAATATCTCTTTCCTTGGCATGCAAAACTCAATACACGTAAAAGCTTTACAACAGCAGACCTTCATACTTCTGTCTGGGCTGGCTTTGAAAGTATCTCAGATGGAGACACAGTCAGTCATTTTGCTCAGGAAAACTCCTGATCCATTCTAATGCACAATCAAAAAATAAGCCAGGAAGTTGCTTTATGTAAAAATGATTATGGCCCCAATGAGTTTTGCGATGATTGCATCGAAGAATCAGTTTAATGCAGTGCTTGACCTTTTTAACGAATGAGTTTCTTGCTGTAAAAACATATGTCACATTATTTTTCACTGTGGAGTCAAACATGTAACACACAGTCTCTTTACAGTTTTAATTATCTACACAAATTCTCCCCTGCCAGCAGTGCCCTGGCCTGGAAGTTGTCCTCTAGCTGTAAATATTGACTAATTTTGCTATGGCTGTACAAATCACTGGGAGCTGAAATAATTCTTTTTAATCATTTCTAATCTTCCGCCAAAATGATTGCAGGCAGACGTTTTAGCCTGTGGATTTTCCTGTTTTAAACGTGTTTATTGAAATTGCAACCCACAGTTCTTTGGCAAAGCTCTCCAGCAGTGCGAAAGAGAAAATTATCTCAAACATATACAGTATGAGCTGTAATAAACAAGCGCTATAAATCTTGTTTTCATTCCATTTCTCTGTTTTCTGGCATCTTGTAATCTTTCCCTCAATGTCTCCTTCCTTTTACTGTCTCTTTCACAAGTCTGCTTTCTTCTCCATCTTCTCTCTCATGTTTATTTTCTCTTTCATGTCCTGACTTTTTTTCATCCACTGTTATGTCATTAGCTCGCAGTTTTGGAATTCTCTTTAAATTTCTCTGCCTACATCTTCTGACATCACTTAAAGACTTTACTTTGGAGCACATTATTGATTATGCGTCCTAATATTTACTGATTTAGCTTGGTCAATATTTTCCACCATGGATGCTTTACTAAATTAAAGGTACTAGTTGAATGCAAGTTGTCACTTATTTCATATCCACCTTCTGCCTAAGTCCTTCTTTACCTAACGTCTGATTACTTTTTCCTCCATCCTTTCTCTGTCCTGAAAGCTCCTGGCAAGAACTTGTAAATAAAGTCTCTTAACTCCCCAAAGTGGAACTTGAACTTGTTTCTGGTCCAGCAATTGGGATGCTGACATTGCACTGCAAGATCTCCTGCTCATTCTCAGTTTCCCTGCTGGCCAGTGCAACCCCAAATGGTTTCACTATGTGCTGTTCACAGTGATTCAAGGCACGTTACGGTTGTGCCATTGATGTGGCTGTTATATGTTTAATATATGACATTTTGTACCTAAAGTCACAGAGGGAATCATTGACAAAAGGAGACAGGAGGGAGGACAATTACAGAACAGCCTTCAGAAAAGGCAGCCCCTCACAACACTTTCACTGTGACTTTTATTGGTGAATGTGAACAAATTAAAATCATTAAATAGTCAATATTTAATTAAGTTTCTACTGTTACACGGTTTATATTGTGTGCTACAAACCCTTATAGATTTGTCAGTCTATTACACACAAACAAAGCCCCAACGAATATTTACACTAGTGGCAAAGGTGAGAGGACTGCCTTGAAAAGTGTTTTAGCATCTTTTCAATATTTTATCAAAAACTATTCATTTCCAGGAGACAACAAACATGCTGCACTTTTTAAACCCAGGTTATAGTGACAACAGTCCAGCCAATTGGTCCAGGCTAACAATAAAATGTTGTAGCTTCAGGGGGATAAAACACCCAGTTGCAAAATAAACAAACATTTGCATGTTGAGCTTTACAATATCAGTTTCTCTGTTACTGCTAAATAATTTGTTTGATAGCCAAGTTCTGGTTTTACCAGCATTCCCATGGTCATATTTTCCAGCGCCTTTCATTCATTTCCAGTTCCCTGCGTGTTGAACAAACTCAGGTAATTGAAGCTGTGACTAGAAGCAATACATGACCCTCAATGTCCTTGGACAAAGGAGGGGAAACTCATTCACAATGCTCCCCTTGATGGAGGGAACGTGTGTTCTGCGAATATCGGTTCATTATTCTGAAACAATCTGACAGTGCAGAGCTCTGACACTCTTGAGGCAATTTTCCAATGGTTCTCTTTCAAAAATACACTCTTACTCTCTCCCTTTAAGGCAGCAAGACATTGAGGGATCTCATAGGTTGCCGTATATGCACAAAGGAACATGAGAATTTGGGCAGATGACTCACAATTTACTCAAAGAAATAGGTAGGTGTTGAGGAGGTTGATAACGGGGGAAGGATAAAGTCAGAAGGAAATATTTGCTTAGAGTTCAAATGTGTGGTTATCTTCAGGATCTACTGGCAATGATAAGGCAGAACAAAGTGGAACTCATTTCACTCTTCCAAGCTGTTCCATTATCCATTAAATCACAACAGATTGCAAGCCCAACTATTTGTCTTTATTTCATTTTCTTTTTAAATTAATTCATCCATGGAATGTGGGCACTACTTCGGAATGCTACCATTGCACCGCAAGAGACTTCATCTTTTCCCATCATTATCTAACAAAAAGAGTCGAATATTTAACTTGTTACAGCTCTGCAGAGGACAGTGTTGCAAAATTCCTTGAGTTGTAATTTGAACATTGCATCTCATTGTGGATTTTCCCGTCTGATTAAATATTTTCTCTCTGAATGTGCTACTGAATCCTTTATCATTTTAAGCATCTTGTACAGATCAACCACACAAATCATCTAAATTAATGGACATGGAAGCAGATAATGAAAGTAATAAATAGTAGTGAACAGATTCCAAACTGGAATGTGAAGACTGAAACTGGACACAAATCCTTTTCTTGATAATGGGTTTATTCACAAGATACAGCATTATATATTGCCAAACCAACATCCCAGTGGTCTCTATTCGTTAACTTTAAAAGGTAACTGATCAAATCAAAATAGAGCCATTTTCAGATGAGAAAGTATCTTGAAGGAGCGTTGTAACAAAAAGTCAAAATCTCAAAAGGAAGCCTTGTTTAATTTCACAATTTAAGTTTCATTTTGAGGACTGTTTATCTTTGTAAGAGTTCTAGGTATTGAATTAAATTCTGCACTATGCCAATGCGTCTTAACCATAAAATTAACATACAATTAACAATCAGTAGAAATATGTTGGAAGAGTGCAGAGTATAAATTAGTCATTCGGGGTCTTGTAACACAATGGTAATGTCCCTACATCTGATCCAGGAGGCCTAGATTCAAATCTGACCTGCTCTAGAGGTGTGCAAATAGGTAGGTTAAAATATCAAAGGAATGGTCAGGGAGCTTCTAATTCAGCGTCACAACAATCGAGATTCCAGGAGAAAAAAGGTGCTGGCTGAAGACAAGACGCTTCAGCAAAGTGTTTGCCTTCTCAGCTACATCCAGATTCAGTAATAGAGAAATCAGAGTTAATATTTCAGGTCAAGTGAACCTTCCATAGAACTGCAGTGACCGAAACATTAATTCGGATTTCTCTCCACAGATGCTGCCAGATCTGCTGAGCTTATTCAGCAATTTCTGTTTTCATTTCTGATTTACAGTATCTGCAGTTCTTTTGATTTTTAAAATAGCATTAGGACTTGACAGAAATGTGGATGTAACAACCTCCAAGCTACATCTTCTAACAGCCACACTGAAGATATTTAGAACAATGAAGTGATCTTACACACATTACTGAAGCTAAGATCCCAACTTCACAAGCTTTCACAAGGCCACCAACATTGAAAAGTGCTTTACGGAGATTAAATAAATAATTTATTTGTTTGACAGGTGTAGTGCTTTGTAAAATGTACGCATGTTTCAGCAAAGCACTCAAATTTTATCACCCAACTGGCTGTCCAGCTAATCTGTTGTTTTCCTCTTTGTCAGCTGGAACTCAGTCACACATTTTCTTTTAAAATCAGGTCACTGGGAATTAAAACAAAACAAAACTGCACGTGCTGGAGATTGAAAACAAAAACAGAAGTTGCTGGAGGAACTCAGCTGGTCTGGTAGCATCTATGGGAAGAAAGCATTTGTTAATATTTTGATCCCAGTGTCTCTATCAAAACTGCTGGCATCGAGGGAAAAGGTGGTATTTATATTCTAGTGAAGTTGGGATGGGAGGCGGAGGGAGGTGATTTATCTGTCCATTTACCACCCCCCCCCCTCATCTTTATCCAAGACCCCAGACACACCTTCTAGGTGAAGCAGCACTTTACTCAATCTAGTGACTGCTCATCATGTGGCCTCCTCTGTCTTGAGATGAAACACAGATTGGGTGATTGCTTCACAGAGTACTTATACTCTCCCCATGAAAACGACCTGGAGGCTTAGTTGCCTGTAACATGACCATGTTCTCTGGCCAACATCTCTATCTCAGGCCTGCTACAGTGCTCCAGTGAAGCTCAGCACAAGCATGAAGAACATTTCATTTTCTGCTTGGAGACCCTGCAGCCTCTCGAATCCAACATCGAGTTCAATATCTTTAGAACCTGATTCTGTCGCTCCATGTTTTGTAACCACCCCCATACCCAGTCCTGTTATGACTTGGGATAATGAGAACTGCAGGTGCTGGAGAATCCAAGATAACAAAACATGGAGCCGGATGAACACAGCAGGCCAAACGGCATCTTAGGAGTACCTGCTGTGTTCATCCACCCCCACACTTTGTTATCCCTGTTATGACTTGGGCTGCTTTTAGCACAGCCACTCATTCTCATGTTCTCCTAAACCCACTACTGCAACATGTGGTTTGCATTCAGTAAAGTGCACCCAGTTTCTCCTACTCTTAGCTCTGATTATCACTTATTCAGCTTTTCTTCTGTTTTGGCCTACTACCTCAAACCTCCTTGTATACCGACCCCTTTTATACCTCGCTGCCTCTATCTCTACCTACGTGCTTACCTCTTCCCTTCCACACACACCCTCCTCCAGTTTCAGGTAAATAAGAGTTTCTCCTAGCTGCTAACAGTTGTGCTGAAGAGGCACAGGACTCAAAACAATAGCTCTGCTTTACAGATGCTATCAGGACTGCTGAGTTTCTTTGGTAATTTCTACTTTTGGGTGGAAATTAATGTCCCTCTCCTTAGGCTTGAGCAGAGCATCTCGGCGGGGGGGCTTGCCAGTACTGAGGATATCCTGCTCCTTCAGAGGAACTGGTAGTCCAGGAGTTTTATGAAGCTGAATCCCTGACTGCTCTGTCTCTCTCTATCTACTGAATAGAGAGGAATGTTTAGTGACATTTTGGTCAAAAACCAAGACTTGGTGACTTCAGAATGTCCAAAAATCTCCGCACAGCCAATGAAGAATTTTTAAAAATATCTTCAGTGTCTGTTGCAATATGGAAAGCACCACAGCCAATGTATAGTCAGTAAGAATGGACAAACAGCAATGAATTAAACGGCCAGATAATCTGTTTGTGGTGCTGTTAATTGAGGATTACCTAGTGGCCATAATACTGGTGAAGAGCTCCACTTTCTTTGAAAAGTGTTGTTCAGCAAAGGTTTGCAAAGATCTTACCAGGATTGGAGCGTTTGAGCTATAGGGAAAGGTCAAATAGGCTGGGGCTATCTTTCCTGGAGTGTTGAAGGCTGAAGTGTGACATTATGGAGTTTTATAAAATCATGAGGGATATGGATAGGGTGAATAGACAAGGTCATTTCCCCAGGATGGGGAGTCCAGAAAAGAACATGGGTTTAAAGTGAGAGGGGAAAGATTTAAGAGCCAACTTTTTAATGCAGAGGGTGGTGCGTTTATGGAATCAGCTGTCAGCAGTAGTAGTGGAGGCTGCTACAATTATAACACTTAAAAGGTATCTAGAGGAGGACATGAGTAGGAAGGGTTTAGAGGGATATGGCCTAAAATGTTGGCAAACCAGACTAGATTTCTCTAGGATATCTGGTTGGCATGGACGAGTTAGACCGAAGGGTCTGTTTCAGTGATGTCGACCTCTATGATTCCCTGACTGTAAGTTTTGATATCATACTGTGTGGGCAGACAGGAATTAGGTAGAGAGTGCAGTTACTGGAGCTTGAAACATGCTGTGGTACCGTCATGACACAATTCGAAAGGGATCTAAAAATGTGCAGAGCTATGTTAAAACAAAATGGGATTTTAGGTTAAGTATCTCATGCCAGTTTCTCTGATTCTGTTCAGGAGTATTCTTAGTTTCTTTGGAGCCAGCAAGATAACAAAAAACAGCTAGCATTTGCTTACAACCAGATTTATCCCTCAGCACTGGTATTTTTGACAAATTTGCTTTTAAGGGAGGGCCCATGGCAGTATTTTCTAAGATGACGATTGCTGGCACCTTGTGGTATTTACCACCTCTATCAGTATGTGATCATTAGGGTGAGGGCTACCTGAGGTAGCTCTCTGCCGCCAATTCTCTATTGCCTTTGCTTTGCCTTGGGCCTATTTAATGATTAATGGTAGAGGATACACCATCACAGAGTACCTACAGGAGAGATGCAGTTCTTGCATATCAAGTAGGCTTATTGCTTAACAGTAATAAGTACGAGCCTCGACCAGATGCAATTAGTAGGCTGTGTTTGCTGACACCGAGTAGCATGCAAACCCTCTGAAATCAAGAATAATAAAAAATACTAAACCTTTAAAAATGAAAAGAAAGAAACATATGTATGAGTGAAGAGAAAAAAATCTGCTAATTAAAGTACATTTTTAAATTTTAAGTATCAGCTTTATAGTGCACGTTTAAAAATAAACTCAGGGGTGAGCATGCACAGTCAGAATTTAATCACCAGGTAGCATCTCCTACGAATGATCTTATGGTCTTAGGGAAAAGTACAGATTTATCTGCTCCCTCGGAAAGAGAGTAGAACACATTGTCTCCACCCACAGACTGGGTGAGACATCAATGGAGCCAACGTAATATGAACATTAACTCCATTAGAACCGTTGTGTTATACAATAATGGGTAGATCATACAAAGGCTGTTCGAAGAACGTGCTCAATGGGTCCACTATTCTTTTCGGAATCAATATTCCTTTTCTAAAAGGAGGGCAAAAGATGGACATTAAGACCTGGCCCAGACAGTGACATCCACATCCCATGAGTGAATAATTAAAGAAGTTGACTTCTTTCTTTGTTGAAGCTTCAGGCTTTGCTGGCAGAGGTTATTTGGACATGGAAATAGAGCTCAGAGCACAGAAACAGACCACGTCATACAATTCATGCTTAAAGAGCCTCTTGGCTCTTTACATTTTTCATCTCACCCTATCCACGTATCCAACTATTGCCTTTCCCCTCATGAACATTCCTAGCTGCTCCTTAAGAGGAATAACATTGACTTTGTCAAAACTGGGTTGCACAAGGTGGATTGATTTTGCAGAGAGCCAACATAGAATGAGATGGGCTGAAAGGCCCCATTCTGGGCTGCATCCATTCTCTGATTCCACCTGCAGTTGGTTACAGCTTTGAGAGGAGTTTGCATGCCTGATGTACCCAGGGCCATTCATTTCCCATATATGCTGTCAGGTCTATTGCATCAAAAAATTTATTTGCTTATGTTCTAAGAGATCAACAGAAGAACAAATAATCCCTCAGATATCGGAACGGAGCTGCCTACAGGTCAGGAAAAATGAGATACATGTGTCAGGAAGCTATAAATAATGGCCCAGAGTTTGTGATCATAGAGTCATACAGCACAGAAAAGGACCTTCAGCCCATTTAGTCTGCATTTACAACAACTTCCACTAAAGGCATACTAATCCCAATTTCCTGCACTTGACCTATAGCCTTGAATGTTATAAAAATTGCAAGAACTGTGCATGTCGTAAATCAGAAAATAAAAGCAGAATTTGCTGGAAAAGCTCAGCAGGTTTGGCAGCATCTGTGGAGAGAAATCAGAGTTAATGTTTTGCGTTGAGTAACCCTCCCTCAGAGCCAACCCTTCCTTGAATGTTGCGATATTTCGACCGTGTAAAGTTTCCGGCCTCCCCTACCTTCCCAGGCAGCGCATTCCAGATGCCCACCATCCTCTGGGTGAAAAAAATCTTCTCAAATCCCCTCTGAATCTCTTACCCCTTATTCTAAAGCTATGCCCCCTCATGATTGATCCCTCAACTGAGGGGAACAGCTGCTCTCGATTCACCTTGTCCATTGCCCTCAATCTTGCAGGCCTCAGTCATGTCTCCCTCTCAGCCTTCTCTGTTCTATAGAAAACAATCCAAGTTTTCTCCTCATAGATCAGATATATAAAATTGGCCCATGATGTTAGCAATAAGTGATCTCTGCAAGAACTTGCTGTGGTTCTGGTGTGGTCAAAATTTCAGATGTCCTGAAGGATTCCCTTCAGGAGCAGTTTTCCAAGACACCCAGTGACACACAGGCAAAAACCATCAGGCACTATAGTTAGGGCATGCCTAACAGTCACTGAACCACATAATATGATGGAGCAAGGCTGCTGCAGCAGTGTAAAGGTGTTAGAGAAGCACATGTTTGGTGGGTGCAATTAATTTTACAAAATTAAAAGCATAAACATTTTCAAGAACTACAGCAATATCGATTCAATGAATCACATTAAAATTGATCTTTGAAAACGCTGATTGATCATGCTAAAGGAAAACAGGGAATTCACCTTTTTTTTCACGAGACTTACCAGATCTTTAAAAGGCTTCATGTGAAGAATTGTTAAAAAAAAATCAATCTGCTCTAACTTTTAAAATGGTGTAGATCTACTCATTAAGTACTCTCCAATTGAATAAAGGGCCCTTAAGCCTGAAAATGCAGGAATGTTTGAAAGTAAAATTAAGTTGAATTTACTTTGCAATTATCTCACACTGCAGACCCCTTTAGCTTGTGCTATTGGATTCTCCGGAGGAATGTTGGTTGGACCACTGCACTTTTCAGATTATGCACAAGGGGGCATACTTTTAAAGTGAAATGCAAGAGCTTTCAAGGGGATTGGAGGAAAAACATTTTCATCAAGAGGGTGAGTGGGGGTCTGGAATGCCCTGCCTGGGAGGGTAGCTGAGGCAGAAAACTTTACCGCCCTTAAAAAATACTTGAGGATTAGAAACACCACAACAGTAAAGGCAATGAGCCTAATGTTGGAAAGTGGACTAACGTAGATCATAATGTATTTTTGGTTGGACCACTTGACAGGCCAAAAGGACTCTTCTGTATTCTATTATCTTTGATTAGATGCATACCAGGAGTTGTATTGGCTTTCCAATGTCCTGTCATAGTAACAGCTGAATGCATCATTGCCATAACATTTGGCCCTAAACCAATCCAATACTGCAATGGTAAAGTCCCTAGCGATGCAGAACCTCAAGTTAATGTTGCAGGAATATGGCCTCAGTTATCACCAGCATAGAAGGTGCAACTTGAATTCAGTAGAAATCTGGAGTAGAAAGGTAGCCCATCGAAAACAATGCTCACATTTGATTCCCCATTTAGTACACTGATGACCTTTAAGGAAAGAAATTTTATCTCCTTATCCAATCTGGCCTATTTGTGAATTGAGACGCACAGCAATGTGATTTACCCTTAAACAAAATCAAAAATTGCTGGAAAAACTGAGCAGGTCAAGCAGCATCTGTGGGGAGAAATCAGAGTTAACTGTGCTGAAAATTTTGTCAAACATTAAGATTGACAAGTCGCCAGGCCCGGATCAGATTTGTCCTCGGCTGCTTTGGGAAGCAAGAAATGCAATTGCTTCGCCACTTGCGAAGATCTTTGCATCCTCGCTCTCCACTGGAGTCGTACCTGAGGACTGGAGAGAGGCAAATGTAATTCCTCTCTGCAAGAAAGGAAATAGGGAAATCCCCGGCAATTATAGACCGGTAAGTCTCACGTCTGTCGTCTGCAAGGTGTTAGAAAGGATTCTGAGGGATAAGATTTATGACCATCTGGAAGAGCATGGCTTGATCAAATACAGTCAACACGGCTTTGTGAGGGGTAGGTCATGCCTTACAAACCTTATCGAGTTTTTTGAGGATGTGACTAGAAAGGTTGATGAGGGTCGAGCTGTGGATGTGGTGTATATGGACTTCAGTAAGGCATTTGATAAGGTTCCCCATGGTAGGCTCATTCAGAAGGTCAGGAGGAATGGGATACAGGGGAACTTAGCTGCTTGGATACAGAATTGGCTGGCCAACAGAAGACAGCGAGTGGTAGTAGAAGGAAAATATTCTGCCTGGAAGTCAGTGGTGAGTGGGGTTCCACAGGGCTCTGTCCTTGGGCCTCTACTGTTTGTAATTTTTATTAATGACTTGGACGAGGGAATTGAAGGATGGGTCAGCAAGTTTGCAGACAACACAAAGGTCGGAGGTGTCGTTGACAGTGTAGAGGGCTGTTGTAGGCTGCAGCGGGACATTGACAGGATGCAGAGATGGGCTGAGAGGTGGCAGATGGAGTTCAACCTAGATAAATGTGAGGTGATGCATTTTGGAAGGTCGAATTTGAAAGCTGAGTACAGGATTAAGGATAGGATTCTTGGCAGCGTGGAGGAACAGAGGGATCTTGGTGTGCAGATACACAGATCCCTTAAAATGGCCACCCAAGTGGACAGGGTTGTTAAGAAAGCATATGGTGTTTTGGCTTTCATTAACAGGGGGATTGAGTTTAAGAGTCGTGAGATCTTGTTGCAGCTCTATAAAACTTTGGTTAGACTGCACTTGGAATACTGCGTCCAGTTCTGGGCGCCCTATTATAGGAAAGATGTGGATGCTTTGGAGAGGGTTCAGAGGAGGTTTACCAGGATGCTGCCTGGACTGGAGGGCTTATCTTATGAAGAGAGGTTGACTGAGCTCGGTCTCTTTTCATTGGAGAAAAGGAGGAGGAGAGGGGACCTAATTGAGGTATACAAGATAATGAGAGGCATAGATAGAGTTGATAGCCAGAGACTATTTCCCATGGCAGAAATGGCTAGCACGAGGGGTCATAGTTTTAAGCTGGTTGGTGGAAAGTATAGAGGGGATGTCAGAGGCAGGTTCTTTACGCAGAGAGTTGTGAGAGCATGGAATGCGTTGCCAGCAGCAGTTGTGGAAGCAAGGTCATTGGGGTCATTTAAGAGACTGCTGGACATGTATATGGTCACAGAAATTTGAGGGTGCATACATGAGGATCAATGGTTGGCACAACATTGTGGGCTGAAGGGCCTGTTCTGTGCTGTACTGTTCTATGTTCTATGTTCTATTTCAGGTCCAGTGGCATTTCCTCAGAACTGATGATAACTTGGAAAATGTAACTGGATACACGGATGATGGGGTGGGTGAAGGGGGGGTAAACTGTAAACAAAAAGTAGGGATAGAGCCCAAAGAGAGAGAAGAATATTTGGACAGACAGAAGTGTCAGTAATGATCTGGTTAGGAGGGTGATTAGTTGTTTATGGGGAACGGGTAGTGGCTTTGGCACAATCGACATCTCTGTTGCCATTTATGGAGATAGGCTGGCCGCCAATATCCACTATATAAACCAACAACTCCCACTGTTACTGGGACGATCCATCCTTGCACCCTGCTTCCTATAAAGACTCTAATCAATTTACCCAGTCCCTCCATCTCCATCGTAACTGTTCCAATGATGCAAATTTCGACAAGGTAGCCTCCAAAATGCCCACCTTCTTCCTCAACTGATGAACCCCCAGCACTGTAGTTGACAGGGCCCTCAGCTGGGTCCGACCCATTTGCTGCACTTCAGCCCTCATCTCCTCTTCCTTCCTGCAATAATGAAGGGTTCCCCTTGTCCTTACCTACCATCCGCTAGCATCCACATCCAGAAGATGATTAGCTGCCATTTCCACCACTTCCAGCAAGATGGCACCACCTGACACATGTTCCCCTCCCTTTCCTTGTCAGCTTTCCACAGGGTCCATTCCCTCTGTGATACCCTGGTCCACTCTTCTTTCTTCCCAACAGCCCCCACACCCCTCCCAGCTTCGTAGCATCTTCCCCTGCAACTGCAGAAAGTATAACACTTAACTGTTTACTTCCTCCTTCCTCAGTATCCAAGAGCCCGAACACATCTTCCAGGTGAAACAATGCTTTACCTGAACTTCATGCAACCTAATCTAATGCATTCGCTGTTCACAATGCAATTACCTCCACATTGGGGAAATGAAGCATAGAACAGGTGACCACTTCACACAACACCTACGTTCTGTATGCAAAAAAGACCCTAAACTACCTGTTGCCTGCCACTTCAACACACCACCCTGTTCCCTGGCCGACACCGCTGTGTCTGGCTTGCTGCGTTTTGCAGTGAAGATCAATGCAACTTGGAAGAACAGCACCTCATTCTTCACCTGTGGACCCTGCAGCGTTCTGGGCTTAATATCGAGTTCAATGACTTCAGGGCTTGAGGTCTCCCATGTTCTTACCCTTACTCCCACAACCAGGCCTTGTTATCACATAGAGATAGTAGGAATTGCTGATGCTGGAGTCTGAGATAACCAGGTGTAGGGCTGGGTGAACACAGCAGGCCAAGCAGCATCAGAGCAGCAGGAAAGCTGGCATTTCGGGTCTGATCTGAAGAAGGGTCCAGATCCGAAACATTAGCTGTCCTACTCCTCTGATGCTGCCTGGCCAGCTGTGTTCATCCAGCTCTACATCTTGTTATCTCTTGTTGTCTCATAGTCTGCTGTTACAAACCACCTGCTCTTAACCACTAACAGTTCCCATAAACAGCTATTCATCCTCCGAGCCAGATCGGTATCCACTCCTATGTCTGTTCAACTGCTGTTCTCTCTCTTTGTGCTCTGTCCACACCTACTGTTTACTCCTTATGCCTCCTCCCTATCTTCTGCATATAAACTGACATTTTCCATGATTCTGAGGAAGGGTCACTCGACTCGAAACATTAATTCAGATTCTCTCTACAGATGATGCCAGACCTGCTGAGCTTTTCCAGCAATTCCGGTTTTTGTCTCTGATTTACAGTTCTGTTGGTTTTCATTTATGTTTATCTACTTCTGGGCCGTTAGAGAAGGGTAATAAATACTGTTCTTGCCAGAGACATCCACATCCCATGAATAAATGAGAAAAGCCCTCCCTTAACACCTTGCTTGCTGTTGATCTGTGGTTGATTATTTACAATGAATTAATTCAAAGGATGGTCTTTCACTTTTCTGTCTCATTTTTGCTTGCTGATGTTCTTCCACAGCTGGGAGGTATTGAGCTGGGAGGCGGGTATTAGTGGGATGTTGTATTTGTGTTTGTGGAACCCTGGCCCTGCATAGCTTCCACCTCAGGAGTTAAGTGTCCAGAAAGGAAAAGTGAGCTGTGCGTTTTAACAAATGAGGCTGCCATGATGCGAGTTTTACCTTGGAGGGACTCTGAGCCACTGTATGTCGTAAGGTTATTCATGCATAGACCTCATAGTTTGTGTACACACACAATTCTAAATAACACTCACGGAATTAGCAGTGACGAGCAGTAACAATGGCCACATCTAGTCTTGCTGACCTGACTGAGAGCAGTTAACTCAGCACAAACAGAGGATTGAACCTGTGACCTTCCTTTCTTTATGGCTTAGCTACTGAGTTGATTAACTCGCTAAACCATTGGTGTAAGCAGACATCCGCAGCCTGTTAAAAGCTAACCATGGCTTTGTGCAATTATTCTATCTTGATTTACCTCATTTCACTCTTTGGTTCCGAACCTTGCTTGTGGCTCACATGGCTGCCTTTCACTCTTTGTTTTAATACCTTGTTAAAATGTGTAAAACATGCACTCTGTTTCAATCTGTAACCAGTTTGCAAAGTTCTCCAATAAAAATAAAACAATGCTCTAACACTTAGAACTTTTTGTGACCTCTAACAATCGAATGGTAGCCATTGTCGTGAGTCGGAAATGTGGTAGCAAACTTGTACACAGCAAGGTCTCACTAACAATAAGATAATAACACATTGCAAATAATGGGTTTATACTAGGGCACCAGGTATAACTCCGCTCCTCTTTGCTTACATGGTACCTGAATGGATAGGAGTGCCTTTGGTTTAATTTCTCACTCCTTCACTGTTTTAACAGCCTAGATTTTGCACTCGGGTTCCTGGAGTTCGATGAGAACCTCCAAACTTCTTAATGGCAGAAAACCACCACCGAAAACATTTGTAGAAGGTCTCATGATCAGAGCCCAAGCCCCCAACATGTCACATCATCAGGATTCTTGTCAATTTGGCTCAGTTTGCAGTCTGCTTGCACCTGAGAGTAAGATGGTTTAAAGTGTACCTCTGAATATCGCACACTCTAAACTGTCCCTCCATGCATCGTGCAGCATTGTGTAAGCCATTATCATGAACCCAAGTTGTGGTTGTTGTATTGGGTGGTCATTGAAAGACCCCTCAGCAATATTGAGTGATGAATAGAATGAGTTTCCAGGCAATTGATCCATTAGCTAAAACTAGATGCACCAGTCAATCATGTTGATATTGTTTTTGGGAGTTTGCTGGGTACAAATTCTCTGCCATGCTTTCTGCATTACAACAGTAACTACATTACAAAAGCACTTTTTTTTGGCTGTAGAATGGGATGTGGGCATTGCAGGCTAGGTCAGCACTTATTACCCATCTCTAATTTTCTAGAGGGTAGTTAAGAGTCATCCATATTGCTGTGAGTCTGGAATCATGTGTAATCCAGACCAGGTTAGGGCAGTAGATATTATTCTTAAAATGGCATTGATGTTTCTAGTCGACGAGATGGGCTTGTACAACAATTGAAAGTGGCCACATTGTTGTCATTGGATCAGCTTTTTATTCAAGTTTTTTTAAATAGAACTTAAATTTCACCATGTACCATTTTGGAATTTGAATCCATACCCTCAGAATGTTAGTGTGTGGTTCTGGATTATTGGTCCAGTGACATAAAATTATACCAACATAAAACACCTTGGGGCAATCTAAATTCATAAAAGAACTGCATATAAACAGAAGTCTTTCTTTCCTTCTTTGCCCAACTTGTTTCTTCTCTCCACTACTGAAAGCCTCAGTTATTGCTACGGTGTCGTGCCAGACACAGAAGCATTAGAGATAATACATTGTGGAGCTGAATGAACACAGCAGGCCAGGCAGCAACAGTGGAGCAGGAAAGTTGACTTTTCGGGTCAGGGCCCTTCCTCCACCTCCACTGTGCGTTATCTCTGACTCCGGCATTGGCAGTTCTTTCTATTTCCGACAAATGTGTTGGAGTAATTCATTGACATGAAGTAGATTGAGATGCTTTTGAGGAATTCAGTAAAATACTTTAACTGAAAGATAATCTGCCTTTAATGAATCAATTGTTATCGTTCTTTTGCAGCAAAATTTTCCCAGAATGTTTCTAGCTCAGTTGCTGCTACTCTATGTATGAGCAGATATTGACTTTCATCAAACTTTTTCTGAGGACAGGATGGAAATGTGGGTGAAGCTTGTGTTTCTTGCACAAAGGTTACTAGTGGCCTGATGTTATGCAATACTAATGTTACTTGGCCATGTGGCCATGAGTTCACAATTCAAGTTTCTCAGATGATCCAGATGTGCCCTGTCTTGACTGAGAAGGAATGTTGCATCTTGTCCCTCTGAGCAGGTGTTAAATCCATTATCTTGATTCCAAATGATGCTAAGTATCTAATTATTCCAAAGAATATGCAGTTCCTTGACCAGTATCTTCCCTAACGTGACACCAACAGCAAACATGGTCACTTATCTCACTGCAATTACTGAAATCTTGCTCTGCATATAATGACAATATAATGCATACATAAAATGTACACCTAATTTGTATGGGAGGTAATTTGAAGAGTCATGATGCTACAGGGAACAAAAAACATAAGCATTCAACTAAAAGAATCTGAAGGATATTTATTTAGTCCAGAAGTACAAATGCAAGATCAACAAAGACTGTACCCCCCATTTCAATATCAATGGGAGTGCAACTCATAGAATAGACCTTTTAGTGTCAAGCAATGTATCTGCAACTCATTCTCTTTTTCATTGACTAGATTAATTCCAGAGATGAGAGGTGTGTCTTTCAAGGATTGGGCAATTCAGGTCAATACTCTCCAGAGTTTAGAAGAATGAGAGGAGACCTAATTGAGGTATTTAAGATGCTAAAGTGGATTGACAAAGTAGATGCGCAGTGGATGTTTCCCCGTCTGGGCCAATCTTGAATGAGACGTCATAGTTTTAGGTTCAGAGGTGCCAGATTTAAAGTGGAAGCAAGGAGGAATCACATTGAATTATACAGCACAGAAACATACCCTTCAGTCCAACCAGCCCACACCCACTGTAATCCCAAATTAAACCAGTCCCACCTGCCTGCTCCTGGCTCATATCCCTCCTTATCCCTTTCTTATGCATGAACTTATCCAGGTGTCTTTTAAACATACCTGCATCCATCACTTCCTCTGGCAATTCATTCCACATATGAACCACACCCTGTGTAAAATAAAACTGCCCCTCATGTCCTTTTGAAATCTTTCTCTTCTCATCTTAAAAATATGCCCCTAGTTTTGAAATTCTCCCACTCAATGGAAAAGGCACCTACCACTTACTTTATCTGTACCCCTCATTATTTTATAAACCTCAGTTAGGCCACTCCCACTATCTGCCAACCTCCTAAGTTCCAGTGAATGAACTCCCACGTGACCCAGCCTCTCGCTGTAGCTTAAACCTTCCAATCCCGGCAACATGCTGGTAATTCTTTTCTGAATTCTCTCCCGCTTGATAATATCTTCTTTTGAGTTGCTGTGAATCTGTAGAATTCACAATCCCGGATTGTGGTGGATGCTGAGACATTGAGTAAATTTAAGGAGGAGACAGATTTGTAACTGGTGGATTGAAGAGTTATGGGAAGTTTTCCTTTCTTTATTGGCTCACAGGATGAGGGCATCACTGGCTAGGCTAGCATTTATTGCCCAGAGGGCAGTTAAGAGTCAAGCACATTGTTGTGGGTCTGGAGTCACAGTCTAAATTGCCTGACCCTACACTTAGTTCTTCTGTTCCTCAGCAAGGCCATGCATCAAGAACGCATTGTCACTTAATTTAGCTTGAGGCACAGATCAAGTTAAAATATTTCTACACACAGAGATGATCAAAAATTAAACACAACAAAACCAGGCAAAAGTCTACACCACACTGAAGAATCCAGGATCAATAGTGACATAATATATCAATGGGGAAGTTATAGAAAAGGGTCTGCCATGAATTTAGACAACGATTATAACTTGCATTTATGAAAAATCATCAACAGTGCCAAAGCACTGTACATCTATGTTAACAAACAAAATATGGCCCACAAAGGTAATCGATTTTACTGTCACATATACCAAAATGCAGTGAAAAGCTTTGTTCACAAGCAGCAGAAGAAGATCACAGCAAGCGCAGGAAGTATAGATTAAAATGACTTAAAGGGATACAGGTTACATTATTTGACAGTAGAGCCTATTCAACAGCTGGAAAAAAGCTGTTCCTGAACCTGCTGGTGCATGTGTTCAGGCTTCTGCATCTTCTGCCTGATGGAAGATGTTGCAAGAAATCATTACCGGGGTGTGATGGGTCTTTGATAATATTGGCCCCCTTTTTGCATCAGTGAGCCATGTAAATGGAGTCCATGGATGGAAGATTGGCTTCCATGATGGTCTCGGCAGTGCACACCACCTTCTGTAGTTTCTTACAGTCCTGGGCAGAGCAGTTCCCATACCAGGCCGTTATGCACCCGGACAGTGTGCTTTCAGTGGTGTAGCTCTGTAAGTTGGTGAGGGACCTTACAGGTATACTAAATTTCCTGAGCTGCCTGAGGAAGAAGAGGCTTTGTTGAGCCTTCTTGACTGTCACATTTACATGGAAAGCCCTGGACAAGTCGTCAGTTGTCATCACTCTGAGGAACTTGATGCTCTTCACTCTCTGAATCTCAGTTCTGTTGATGTAGAAGGAGTGTTCTCCTCCTTTCGTTCTAAAATCAATGATCAACTCTTTCATTTTACGAAGCTGAGAGAAAGATTGTTCTCATTGCACAACATCACCAATCCCTCTATCTCCGTTCTGTATTTTGACTTCCCATTGAAATAGTTGTTAGGAATGTTTTAAAGGATGTGAGGAGAGAATTCCAAAGTTTAGGTATTAGACAGCTGAAGATAGAATGGCCATAAAGGGACACATGAAAATCAAGGTTGCAGAGGGGAGCATATGTTGATCGCAGAGGATGCTCAAGTTAGATGCAGTTACAGAGATTGAGAGGGACCAGACTTTGAGTAATTTGAAAGCAAGAATGAAAATTTTAACAACTACAGTGGAGTGCAGTTGCATAGGTTGAGATTCTTTCAGTATGCTGGGGGTATTGTTAATGATTGGAGAACAGACAGTTCCATGGGGACGACCAATGGAATGAAATGCGCTTCAAGTACTGAAGTGGTCAACCATGACCCTTCCTCTGGGTTTGTAGTGTAAAGGGTTAATTTGAATGTATAACTGGTGCACTTCATCGTTGGGAAGTGATGTAAAAGCACATGACTGAGATGGTTGTTCCAGCAGCCTCGTGAAGGAAGTAAAGTTCTGACCTGTACATACTCAGTATTACCATGCTTACTTTAAAAAAAAGTGTAGAAAGCATCACCATGCATCAAAAGGCAACTATGATATTTATCAACACTCTCCCAGATCGTATTCAGAAAGTCCAGCTCACTGAGAGCTGCTGGCCAATCAGATTCAAAATTGCCCATCAATGCAACCAGGAATGATGGTAACCAACAGCCATGCACCATCATAAGCCCAGGTTCATCACAGGGATCCAAACCAAAGGTGAGTGAATGTAGAATGGGGATTGTGGTAGGTAATGTTTCTGAAAGTGTTAAAATTGGACACTGCATTAAGATTCACTCAATCTGATAATGTGATAAGAACTTAGGTAACAGAAAAGCAGATTTTCTTAGGATCTAGTAGAACGAAAGCCTATGCCATAGTGCTCCAATTCTTTTTTATAACAGTGCCTTTCTTCACAAACTAATTCAAGTCACTTTTCTGTTTGCTTTCATGCAATAACCACATCCTTTTAAAGACAAGAGCCTCTTCTTACTCAAACTCACTGGGGTTTTCCTCCATTGCTATAAATTGGTGAGGTTTTTGAGACCCAGTCAACGAAAGTATATGTTCATAACAAACTACTTCAGACACAAACAGGTAATCGCTGGCATTATAACAGACACAACATGTCAGCAGTGGTGGGCCTTGTTGCTTGATACTCCAAGATATCCACAGTGAGAATTCCAATAGCGTCAAGCGAAGTGCTGGACATTAACAGCTTTTTTAGAAAGCTAGCCATCAGGATACATGAACATCAACTAGCCACAAAACGACATGACCCACTATCACTCGTATCCTTACATGCAGATAAGGAAGGACACCACTTTGATTGGGACAACACATCCATCCGAGGACAAGCCAAACAGAGACATGCACGAGAATTCCTAGAAGCATGGCATTTCAACCGGAACTCCATCAACAAACACATCGATTTGGAACCAATCTACCATCCCATGAGAAAAAAGAACAGGAAATGACATCACCATCGCAGGAAATGGCATCACCAACCCAAGGAAACCTAACCAGATAAATAGAAAGCGGGACATAACACCAGCGCTTCGTCGGAGGCTCACTGATGACGTTACCTAGAATGGTGACGAAACGTCTGAAAACTAACCTTCCAGCTCAGCGAGCAAACTCACATCCATTAACAGCTTTAAAGTCTCTGAGGCTTTTCAGGCTGTTCATACAGCCAACCAGCAGCTGCAGCAACAGAACTGACAAATAGCCTGTCGACTAACTGATGGGAGAAAAGAACAAAGGACTTAATGATAAATCCTTTCATTTCAGACCTGGTAAGATGAACACAGAAGCAGGTGTGAGCCAGGAGCCAGGGTGCTGTGGTGGCTCAGTGGCTACTACTGCTGCCCCGGAGCACCAGGCACCCTGGTTTGATTCCAGCCTCCCGCGACTAGCTGTGTGGAGTTTGCACATTCTCCCCCTGTCTGTGCTGTAGTTTCTGACTACAGTCCAACGATATGCGGGCTAGCTGAATTATATGGGAAATGCAGGGATAGGTTGGGTGTAGGTGTGAAAATCTTTGGAAATACAGCATGGACTTGCTCCCACACTATGTGGATGCTATAAGAAGCCAGTCACAACTGGAAGTAACAGGTTTTATTGGGAAGTAAGCATCAGCCCCGAATAAAAGGCCATTCAGGAAACAAACAAGCATCAGAGCTCTGTGATCAAAGTTTAAAAATTCCTGTTGAGAAGGGAAAAAAAATTGAAATGAATGGTGCAATTCGCCAGAAATTAGGAAGGTGTTCTTCCATCTCTCAGTAAGTGCCATCATCATAGTGAGCGGCTACCATGATGTGCAGCTACAGGCAGGAGACGAAGGGCCATGGAAGTAATTTGAGCTGAGGTCACAGTTGTGTTACCATTGCAAAACTAAAATTAAGGTGAAAAATGGTTAAATTATAAGCAAATAGAGTTTAACAGAGGGAGATTTTAAGACTATTGGAGCCATGATAAGATCTCAAGGTCTGTGATATAACCAAGGCTTGGTAAGGTTACAGGCACAATGTTTTATTGAGGAGCCTTGGAAAAGAACTGGCAATGTTTATTAGGCAGTGAAAGGCTGGAAACCTTGCAGGTTGCCTGTAACGATATGCATGAAACTTTCTATTTCAATACAGAAGCTGGAAATACTCCATTCTGACCACAAAAATGCAGGAAAAAGCCCTAAAGAGATAAAACATTACTATATTACACAGTTTCTAACTCTTTAAACAAGGAAAATAAAACAAGTCTGTGATATAATACATAAGAAATAGAAACTATTTGGCTCCTCGAGCCTGTCTTTAGGATTATGCCAGTTCTGAAATTCCTCATATCTCCTTTCCTGACCATACCCTGTCATCCTTGCTGCCCTGACTGATCAAGAGTCTTTCTCTGTCTCATCCTTAAATATAGACAAGGACTCTGCCCCTCATCTCCCTCTGGCAAGGATTTCCAAAGCATCACAATTGTCCAAAAGAAAAAAATCCTCTTCGTCAATGTCTTAAATTTGCATCCTTTATTCTGAGACTATGCCCACTGGCTCTAGACTCTTCCATGAGGGGAAACATCCTCTCAGCATTTACCCTGTGAAGCCCCTTTGTTTCAATAAAGTCATGTCTCATTCATTTCAGTGAGTATAGCCCTTGCCTATAAGACAATTAATCTATGCCAGGGATCACCCGAGTTAACCTGAGGAACTATTAACAAAATAGGACCCTATTGGTAAAGTGATTAAAACAGCATCAGCATTCTCCAGTTTAAAATAAAAGCCTTTGCAGTGAGGAGCAAAGACAGCATGCAGCTCCAGAATTTTTTTTAAAAGTGAAAATGTAAAGGGTAAATGATCACATCAGGAAGAAATAAAGTTCAAGATAAATAATTAAATAATATAGAAAGTGCTGGATAAATTCAACAGGCCTGGCAGCATCTGTGGAAAAAAATAGTTTCTGCCAATCCACAGTATTTTGTTTCTAATATTCTGGGAGAAATAATACTGTCTGGCAGATTTAATTTCAGAAATGAGACAAATGGAATGCAAGATTGGATCTCTTAGAGAAAACAGTTCTTAAGATACAAAAATGTTTCCAAGCTAGGCATCAGATCAAAAGCTGAACACAAAAAAAAATACTGTCATCAGTAGGTCCAACAACTGATGATGTTATGGCTCATTAAGGCATAAAATGTGCTACCATTGACTGGTCAGTGATAATGGGAACTGCAGATGCTGGAGAATCCAAGATAACAAAGTGTGAAGCTGGATGAACCCAGCAGGCCCAGCAGCATCTCAGGAGCACAAAAGCTGACGTTTCGGGCCTAGACCCCTCTTGTTCTGAAACATGGCTAGTCCAAAACTCCAGTAAGTTGGCTATGAGCATGTTTTTTTGAGTGCCAACAGTATTTTGCAATCATAGAGGATTTACTAATGTGTGGCAGAAGACTACCCTTTGGGAAAATATCTTGGAAAATATACTTCAAGCACACTTGGGGATTCCCAGTTAAACACAATGGCTCAGTCAGTGGTCAGGCGGCTAAGGATTTCAAGACACCTGGAAAATTTCATAACACTTTGTGAAATCTGTGATTACAGAAGATGGAGGAATCAGGAACGTTTGTAAGAAGGTGAGGGAAGGAACAAGTAAGGGTGCAATCCAGTTGAGCTCAATAAGAGGAAATTAGGAACACAGAAACATGGGAACAGGAGTCAGCCATTCAACCACTCAAGCCTGCTCCACCATTCAATAAAATTGTGGCTCATTTGCGATCTAACTCCTTGTGCTTGCCTTAGGTTATCTCACATGAAATCCTAGCTTAACAAAAAAGAGCCCATGTCAGATCTAAATTTAACAATTCTATTAGAATCAGCCATAGTTTGAAGGAGAGAATTCTAAACCTCCATTAATTTTTGCATTTAGAAGCGCTTTCTAACATCTATCTTGAATGGCCTGGCCCTAATATTTCCATTTTGCCTGCAGGTCTAGAGTCTTTAACCAGTGGAAATGACTTATCTTTAGCTATTTTGTCCTTCCCTGTTAATATCCTGAAGATCGCTTAATCTTCTAAATTCTAGAGAACAAAGGCGTAACTTGTTGAACCACTCCCCATAAATTAACCCCTGAAGTCCAGCCATCATCTTTGTGAACCTGTATTAACTTTCTCCAGGGCCAAAATATTCTTCCTAAGCTGTAGCGCCCAGCTCTGCTCTATGAGGTATTCCATTTGTGTTTTGCATAACTGCAGCATAATGTCTGCATCCCTGTAGTCCACCTGTTTAAATATGAAGGCCAGCATTCCAAAAGCCACCTTGACTATTTTCTGCACTTGTTTGTGGCATTTGAAAGAGTTGTGCACCTGAATCCCCAAATATCTTTGGATATCTACTCTATTTTAATTTGTACTTTCTACAAAATACTCTGATCTATCCTTTCTCAGCTGTGAATGGAGAATCTCACACTTACTTATATTACAGGTGTCTGCCGTAGCATTGCTCATTCACCGAATCTATTAATATCCTGTCATAATTTTACACAGTTGTCAACACTGTCTACAATGCTGCCCAATTTTGTATCATCAGCAAATTTCAATATTTGACTTTTTCTGCCATTATCTATAACTGAAATGAATCTATAATTGAAAATATTCATGCAACAACTCAGCCTGGTGAACAGAATGGAACTGCAGATTTGACATTTATGTCAGATCATGAAACAAAAATGGTTGAATTGGAGTATTTCAAATCATCATCTTAAAGAAGAATTAGCTTTGCCAGTGACAGAGTTAAGTCATATGGGGCCATTAGACAGGATCTAGCAGACGACGATTGGGTGAGTCTGTTTGAAGGAAGAGGAATGACTGGCAAATGGGAGGCTTTTAAAAGTGTGATGTCAAGAGTCCAGGGCCAGGATGTCCTTGTTAGGGTGAAAGGAAAAGCTGGCAGGTTTAGGAATCCATGGCTGATGCGGGATATTGAAGCTCTGGTCAGGCAGAAGAAGAAGGCGTACATTGGATTTAAGCTATTGGGCTCAAGTGAATCCCCAGATGACTATAAAAAACATAGGAGCAGACTTAAGAGGGAAGTCGTAAGAGCAAGAAGAGGGTATGAGATGGATCTGGCAGATAAGGTTAAAGAAAATCCCAACAGGTTCTATTGCTTTATTAAGAGTAAAAGGGTGGCTCAGGAGAGAATATTTCCTTTTGAAGATCAGCATGGCCGTCTTTGTGCAGAGCCACAGGAGATGGGAGAGATTTTTAATGAATATTTTTCTTTAGTATTTACTGAGGAGAGAATCATGGACGCTAAGAGTATAAGGGAAACAAGTGGGGATGTTTTGGACCATATCCACATTACCAGAGAAGTGGTGTTTGCAGCCTTAAAGCACATTGAGGTGGATATAATCCCTGGGCTTGATCAGACATTGTGGGAGGTTAAGTAAGAAATTGCAGATCCCCTTACAGAGATATTAGCTTCATCTTTAGCCACTGGTAAATTTCCGGAAGACTGGGGGCAGATAATGTTGTTCCATTGTTTAAGAAAGATAGCAAGACAAGCCAGGGAACTATAGGCCAGTGAGCCTGACATCAATGGTAGGCAAGTTATTGGAGAGAATACTGAAAGAAGGATCAACCAACATTTGGATAGTCAAGGTCAGATTATGGATAATCAGCATGTATTTGTACATGGGACGTCATGTCTGACTAATCTTTTAGAGTTTTTTAAAGAGGTAACAAGGAGGATAGATGAGGATAGGGCAGTGAATGTTATCTGTATGGACTTGTGTAAGGCCTTTGACAAGGTCCTGCACAGCAAGCTAGTAGTGAAGGTTAGGTCGCATAGGATCCAGGGACAGCTAGCTGATTGGATTCAAAATTGGCTCAAGGTAGGAAGCAGATGGTGATGGTTGAAAGTTGTTTCTCAGACTGGAGGCCTGTGACTAGCGGTGTGCCACAGGGATTGGTGCTTGGACCTTTGTTATTTACACAAATGATCTGGATGTGAATGTACATGGTATGATTAGTAAGTTTGCAGATGATACAAAATTAGGAGGTATTCTTGTTAACGAGGAAATTTATCAAAAATTACGGAGAGGTCTGGCAGCATGGTGGTTCAGTGGTTCGCACTGCAGCAGAGTTTGCACATTCTCCCCGTGTCTGCATGGGTTTCCTCCAGGTGCTCCGGTTCCCTCCCACAGTCCAAAGATGTGTGGGCTAGGTGGATTGGCCATGCTAAATTGCCTGTAGTATTCAGGGGTGTGTGCATTATAGGGGAATGGGTCTGGGTGGGATGCTCCAAGGGGTGGTGTGGACTTGTTGGGCCAAAGGGCCTGTTTCCACTCTGTAGGGGATCTAATCTAATCATAATCTTGATCAGATAGGGAAGTGGGCTGAGAATTGGCAAATACAATTCAATACAGATAAGTGTGAGGTGTTGAAATTTGGGAGGTCAAACCAAGGCAGGACTTAGACTGTAAATGGTAAGGTCAGCAAGGCATTTGATAAGGTTCCCCATGGTAGGCTCATTCAGAAGGCCAGGAGGAATGAAATACAGGGGAACTTAGCTGTCTGGATACAGAATTGGCTGGCCAACAAAAGACAGCGAGTGGTAGTAGAAGGAAAATATTCTGCCTGGAAGTCAGTGGTGAGTGGTGTTCCACAGGGCTCTGTCCTTGGGCCTCTACTGTTTGTAATTTTTATTAATGACTTGGATGAGGGGATTGAAGGATGGGTCAGCAGGTTTGCAGACTACACGAAGGTTGGAGGTGTCGTTGACAGTATAGAGGGCAGTTGTAGGCTGCAGCGGGACATTGACAGGATGCAGAGATGGGCTGAGAGGTAGCAGATGGAGTTCAACCTGGGTAAATGTGAGATGATGCATTTTGGAAGGTCGAATTTGAAAGCTGAGTACAGGATTAAGGATAGGATTCTTGGCAGTGTGGAGGAACAGAGGGATCCTGGTGTGCAGATACATAGATCCCTTAAAATGGCCACCCAAGTGGACAGGGTTGTTAAGAAAGCATATGGTGTTTTGGCTTTCATTAGCAGGGGGATTGAGTTTAAGAGTCATGAGATCTTGTTGCAGCTCTATAAAAGTTTGGTTAGACTGCACTTGGAATACTGTGTCCAGTTCTGGTCGCCCTATTATAGGAAAGATGTGGATGCTTTGCAGAGGGTTCAGAGGAGGTTTACCAGGATGCCGCCTGGACTGGAGGGCTTATCTTATGAAGAGAGGTTGACTGAGCTCGGACTTTCTTTATTGGAGAAAAGGAGGAGGAGAGGGGACCTAATTGAGGTATACGAGATAATGAGAGGCATAGATAGAGTTGATAGCCAGAGACTATTTCCCAGGGCAGAAAAGGTTAACACGAGGGGTCATAGTTTTAAGCTGGTTGGAGGAAAGTATAGAGGGGATGTCAGAGGCGGGTTCTTTACACAGAGAGTTGTGAGAGCATGGAATGCGTTGCCAGCAGCAGTTGTGGAAGCAAGGTCATTGGGGTCATTTAAGAGACTGCTGGACATGCATATGGTCACAGAAATTTGAAGGTGCATACATGAGGATCAATGGTCGGCACAACATCGTGGGCTGAAGGGCCTGTTCTGTGCTGTACTGTTCTATGTTCTATGTTCTATGTCTCAAGGAGTGTTGTAGAAGAGAGGAACCTAGGAGTACAAGTACATAGTTTTTTAGAATCAGCGTCACAGGTAGACAGGGTGGTAAAGAAACGTTTAGCATGCTGGCCTTCATCGGTGGAAGCATAGAATATAGGATTTTGGATGTTATGTTATAGTTGTGCAAGTGATTGGTGAGGCTGCGCTTGGGGCATTGTGAACACTTTTGCTCACCCTGTTATAGAAAAGACAAAGTTAAACTGGAAAGATTACGAGGATGTTGCCAGGACTAGTAGGCCTGAGTTATAGGGGGAGGCTGGCCAGCATAGGACTTTATTCATTGGAATGTGGGAGAATGAGTTGTGACCTTATTAAGGTGTATAAAATCATGAGGGGCATAGCCAGGATGACTGAATATGGTGCTATGCATAGAGTACCTCGTTTTAAGGTGAGAGGGAAAAGATTTAAGAAGGAACTGAAGAGCAACATCTTCACGCAGAGAGTGATTGACATATGAAATGAGCTGCCAGAGAAAGTGGTTGAGGCAGATACAATAGTAACAACTGAAAAAACATTTGGATTGATAAATGTATGGGAGGGGTTTAGAGGGATATGCACCAAATGCAGGCAATTGGAACTAGCTGAGTGGGCACTATGATCAGCATGGACCACTTTGGGCTGAAGGGCCTGTTTCAATGCTGTATCACTGTATGACACTATGACTCGAAGTCACCAACAATCCTCAAGTAGTTTGACTGAGGGTGTATCAGTGACAATGGGAACTGCAGATGCTGGAGAATCCAAGATAACAAAGTGTGGAGCTGGATGAACACAGCAAGCCAAGCAGCATCTCAGGAGCACAAAAGCTGACGTTTCGGGCCTAGACCCTTCATCAGAGAGGGGGATGGGGTGAGGGTTCTGGAATAAATAGGGTGAGAGGGGGAGGCAGAACGAAGATGGAGAGAAAAGAAGATAGGTGGAGAGGAGAGTATAGGTGGGGAGGTAGGGAGGGGATAGGTCAGTCCAGGGAAGACGGACAGGTCAAGGAGGCGGGATGAGCTGGTAGGTAGGAAATGGAGGTGCGGCTTGAGTTGGGAGGAAGGGATGGGTGAGAGGAAGAACAGGTTAGGGAGGCGGAGACAGGCTGGGCTGGTTTTGGGATGCAGTGGGTGGGGGAGCAGAGATTTTGAAGCTGGTGAAGTCCACATTGATACCATTGGGCTGCAGGTTTCCCAAGCGGAATATGAGTTGCTGTTTCTGAAACCTTTGGCATCATTGTGGCACTGCAGGAGGCCCATGATGGACATGTCATCCGAGGAATCGGAGGGGGAGTTGAAATGGTTCGCGACTGGGAGGTGCAGTTGTTTGTTGCGAACCGAGCGGAGGTGTTCTGCAAAGCAGTCCCCAAGCCTCCGTTCGGTTTCCCCAATGTAGAGGAAGCCACACCGGGTACAGTGGATACAATATACCACATTGGCAGATGTGCAGGTGAACATCTACTTGATATGGAAAGTCATCTTGGGGCCTGGGATGGGGGTAGGGGAGGAGGTGTGGGGACAAGTGTAGCACTTCCTGTGGTTGCAGGGGAAGGTGCCGGGTGTGGTGGGGTTGGAGGGGAGTGTGGAGCGGACAAGGGAGTCACGGAGACAGTGATCTCTCCGGAAGGCAGACAAGGGTGGGGATGGAAAAATGGCTTGGGTGGTGGGGTCGGATTGTAGATGGCAGAAGTGTCGGAGGCTGATACGTTGTATCCGGAGGTTGGTGAGTGGTATGTGAGAATGAGGGGGATCCTCTGGGGGCGGTTATGGCGGGGGCAGGGTGTGAGGGATGTGTTGCGGGAAATGTGGGAGACACGGCCAAGGGCATTCTTGACCACTGCGGGGTGAAAGTTGCGGTCCTTGAAGAACGTGGACATCTGGGACCTATCTTGTTTTCTCTCCATCTTCGATCTGCCTCCCCCTCTCTCTCTATTTATTCCAGTTCCCTCTCTCCATCCCCCTCTCTGATGAAGGGTCTAGGCCCAAAACGTCAGCTTTTGTGCTCCTGAGATGTTGCTTGGCCTGCTGTGTTCATCCAGCTCCACACTTTGTTATCTTGACGGAAGATGTAAACTGTTTGGGTTCACCAGTAAAACAACCAAAGGCCTGAAAGAATTAATCATATAGATTGCATTAACCTTTGCCCTATTAGATGGCATCATAAGGTGTATGGTGAGGAAAGGCAGAATGACTTAAGACCTTGCAAGCGGGGACTTGTATCTTCTGTCACCTTATAATTTTAGTAACAATATCTGTTTTATTAATACATACATACTGATTGCTACCATGCAATAAATCTCAACTTATTTTAGACAGCTTCTAAATAAGATTTGTCTGCGGTTTTGTTGCACTCCTGGAAACCAAATTGGCTTTTTAGGCCCATTAAAGGACAGAGGTTAATGGTAGAAAACTATTCCTACCATAAGATGGTAGCGATTGGCATTGTATCACAGACAGCAGGGTACATCTTAATATTAATAGGGTGTGGTGAGGCTGGGGAATCAGAGGCAAGGGCTCGAGGTGACACACTACCCCTGCGCTCCAATGCTGTGTCTCTTCATCAGTCACAGAGTGCCTGTCTACGAGGGACAACCTTTCCCACTCTCCAGAAAGCCTCTGGCAGAGCCCACAGCTTTTGTTGGGTGGCCTTCCAAGGGCATGGGATACTGTGGCCCCATTGACCATTAATGAATTGTGATGGAGTCATGGACAATAGGTATCTGTTCCTGATTCTAACTGAATTTTGACCACCACTGACCAGGAACGCCACGCCTGCCCCTTCTATTCTCTGTTTTACCAGGGGAGATTTCGCTGTCACAGTGAGACTGACACAGCCCCTTGCTGCAAGTAGGTTCCCAGCCATGTTGCCATGTTTTGCACTGCAATGAGCTACTTTAAATCCAGCCCATAGTGAACAAGCTTGCTATACATCTCCAGCATTATGAATAAAGCAGTTCAGAGTGCATAGTTTCCACAGTGATAGAAATATGTGGCAGTGCATGTATTGGAAAACACAAGTCTGCAGTCGAACATTACAACGTACATTGCAAAAGTTAAATTAACCCACTTCGGGAGACAGCGGTGATCTTGCGGTCTCTCAGTTCATGCCTGCAGACACAGTCGAATAACTCACGAAGAAAAATCAGATTTCTGACTGCAGTGTTTTCCAATACATGCACTGCCACATATTTCTATCACTGTGGAAACTATGCACTCTGAACTGCTTTATTCATAATGCTGGAGATGTATAGCAAGCTTGTTCACTATGGGCTGGATTTAAAGTAGCTCATTGCAGTGCAAAACATGGCAACATGGCTGGGAACCTACTATTTTTATCCCTTCCTGTTGGCATTGAAATGATCCCATACATCAGATCATCCCCATTAAGTAAAGCTTACTAGCGTTGTGTTCAAGATACTGGTATTTAATTGGCACCTGAGGAAATCTTCCCAAATGAAGGAATTTGTCTTCTCGCCAGATGCTCATTATAGACATCTATGGTCCTGAGGTCACCACACTCCAGTTCCGATCTCTCCTCTGTCTTTCACTTCTTTCATGCTTCTACTAATATTCTCTGAAGCGCAGTGTTTAGGATGTGATGATAATGGAGCATTCACATTTGTGAACTAATTTTAATTCTGCTTCTCCATTGATACTTTCTCACGTAGCTGAAGCATTCTGACTTTCCATTTAATTGGAAACCTTGATAAAGGAGTTAATGCTTGCATGAGAGGACATCAAAGGTGAAAGAGTCTAAGGGGCAAAAGAACTGAGGCCAGTGGTAATGTTGATCCAGCTTGGGATTCAATTCTGTTCAATGTCAGAGGAAAGGAGTTATATGAATATGTTCAGAGATAATGGGAACTGCAGATGCTGGAGATTCCAAGATAATAAAATGTGAGGCTGGATGAACACAGCAGGCCAAGCAGCATCTCAGGAGCACAAAAGCTGACGTTTCGGGCCTAGACCCTTCATCAGAGAGGGGGATGGGGGGAGGGAACTGGAATAAATAGGGAGAGAGGGGGAGGCGGACCGAAGATGGAGAGTAAAGAAGATAGGTGGAGAGGGTGTAGGTGGGGAGGTAGGGAGGGGATAGGTCAGTCCAGGGAAGACGGACAGGTCGAGGAGGTGGGATGAGGTTAGTAGGTAGCTGGGGGTGCGGCTTGGGGTGGGAGGAAGGGATGGGTGAGAGGAAGAACTGGTTCGGGAGGCAGAGACAGGTTGGACTGGTTTTGGGATGCAGTGGGTGGGGGGAAGAGCTGGGCTGGTTGTGTGGTGCAGTGGGGGGAGGGGATGAACTGGGCTGGTTGAGGGATGCAGTGGGGGAAGGGGAGATTTTGAAACTGGTGAAGTCCACATTGATACCATATGGCTGCAGGGTTCCCAGGCGGAATATGAGTTGCTGTTCCTGCAACCTTCGGGTGGCATCATTGTGGCAGTGCAGGAGGCCCATGATGGACATGTCATCAAGAGATGCCACCCTTGTCTGCGGGTTTGATGGTGAGGTTGGGGTTGGAGCGGAGGGAGCGGAGGGCTGCCCGTTCTGCGGGGGAGAGGTTGGGGGGTCCGCCGTCTTCGCCTGCATGCCTACTTCTTCAACCGGGAACCCAACCCTCCTTCCACTGACCCCTTCACCCGCTTCCAACACAAGTCCTCCTCCTGGACACCACCCCCAGGCCTCCTACCCTCCCTCGACCTCTTCATCTCCAACTGCCGTCGAGACATTAACCGCCTCAACCTCTCCACCCCTCTCACCCACTCCAACCTCTCCCCCGCAGAACGGGCAGCCCTCCGCTCCCTCCGCTCCAACCCCAACCTCACCATCAAACCCGCAGACAAGGGTGGCGCAGTGGTAGTATGGCGTACTGACCTCTACATCGCCGAGGCCAGACGCCAACTCTCCGACACCACCTCCTACCGCCTCCTCGATCATGACCCCACACCCGAGCACCAAACCATCATCTCCAACACCATTCATGACCTCATCACCTCAGGGGACCTCCCACCCACAGCCTCCAACCTCATTGTTCCCCAACCCCGCACGGCCCGTTTCTATCTCCTTCCCAAAATCCACAAACCTGCCTGCCCTGGTCGACCCATCGTCTCAGCCTGCTCCTGCCCCACCGAACTCATCTCCACCTATCTGGACTCCATTTTCTCCCCTTTGGTCCAGGAACTCCCCACCTATGTCCGTGACACCACCCACGCCCTCCACCTCCTCCAGGACTTCCAATTCCCTGGCCCCCAACACCTCATATTCACCATGGACGTCCAGTCCCTGTACACCTGCATTCCGCATGGAGATGGCCTCAAGGCCCTCCGCTTCTTCCTGTCCCGCAGGCCCGACCAGGCCCCCTCCACCGACACTCTCATCCGCCTAGCGGAACTCGTCCTCACACTCAACAACTTCTCTTTTGACTCCTCCCACTTCCTACAGACTAAGGGGGTGGCCATGGGCACCCGCATGGGCCCCAGCTATGCCTGCCTCTTTGTAGGTTACGTGGAACAGTCCATCTTCCGCACCTACACAGGCCCCAAACCCCACCTCTTCCTCCGGTACATTGATGACTGTATCGGCGCCGCCTCTTGCTCCCCAGAGGAGCTCGAACAGTTCATCCACTTCACCAACACCTTCCACCCCAACCTTCAGTTCACCTGGGCCATCTCCAGCACATCCCTCACCTTCCTGGACCTCTCAGTCTCCATCTCAGGCAATCAGCTTGTAACTGATGTCCATTACAAGCCCACCGACTCCCACAGCTACCTAGAATACACCTCCTCCCACCCACCCTCCTGCAAAAATTCCATCCCCTATTCCCAATTCCTCCGCCTCCGCCGCATCTGCTCCCACGATAAGACATTCCACTCCCGCACATCCCAGATGTCCAAGTTCTTTAAGGACCGCAACTTCCCCCCCACGGTGATTGAGAACGCCCTTGACCGCGTCTCCCGCATTTCCCGCGACACATCCCTCACACCCCGCCCCCGCCACAACCGCCCCAAGAGGATCCCCCTCATTCTCACACACCACCCTACCAACCTCCGGATACAACGCATTATCCTCCGACACTTCCGCCATTTACAATCCGACCCCACCACCCAAGACATTTTTCCATCCCCACCCCTGTCTGCTTTCCGGAGAGACCACTCTCTCCGTGACTCCCTTGTTCGCTCCACACTGCCCTCCAACCCCACCACACCCGGCACCTTCCCCTGCAACCGCAGGAAATGCTACACTTGTCCCCACACCTCCTCCCTCACCCCCATCCCAGGCCCCAAGATGACATTCCACATTAAGCAGAGGTTCACCTGCACATCTGCCAATGTGGTATACTGCATCCACTGTACCCGGTGCGGCTTTCTCTACATTGGGGAAACCAAGCGGAGGCTTGGGGACCGCTTTGCAGAACACCTCCGCTCAGTTCGCAACAAACAACTGCACCTCCCAGTCGCAAACCATTTCCACTCCCCCTCCCATTCTCTTGATGACATGTCCATCATGGGCCTCCTGCACTGCCACAATGATGCCACCCGAAGGTTGCAGGAACAGCAACTCATATTCCGCCTGGGAACCCTGCAGCCATATGGTATCAATGTGGACTTCACCAGTTTCAAAATCTCCCCTTCCCCCACTGCATCCCTCAACCAGCCCAGTTCATCCCCTCCCCCCACTGCACCACACAACCAGCCCAGCTCTTCCCCCCCACCCACTGCATCCCAAAACCAGTCCAACCTGTCTCTGCCTCCCGAACCAGTTCTTCCTCTCACCCATCCCTTCCTCCCACCCCAAGCCGCACCCCCAGCTACCTACTAACCTCATCCCACCTCCTCGACCTGTCCGTCTTCCCTGGACTGACCTATCCCCTCCCTACCTCCCCACCTACACCCTCTCCACCTATCTTCTTTACTCTCCATCTTCGGTCCGCCTCCCCCTCTCTCCCTATTTATTCCAGTTCCCTCCCCCCATCCCCCTCTCTGATGAAGGGTCTAGGCCCGAAACGTCAGCTTTTGTGCTCCTGAGATGCTGCTTGGCCTGCTGTGTTCATCCAGCCTCACATTTTATTATATATGAATATGTTGACAGCTTTGCAACAAGTAGACAAAACTATGTACTTAAGAAAGGTAACAATGTTTTATTAAGTAACTAAAGCATGTTAAAACTGTGAGTTTCAAAGTCAATTCTAATCTCAAGTCTGCAAAAAATACCTAACACACACACTCATCCATGTAATGGCGTACACATATACAAGAACACATACACAAGGATAGACTCGCATGCATAAAGACAGTTATGTCAACCAACTTAAAGGCACACAAACATGTGTTGTCACACGCATATAAAAGTAGATACATAAAGACACAAGAGCACGTGCGCACACACACACACACACACACACACACACACACACACACGTGCACATAGACATACATGCACACAGACACACATGCACACTGACACGCATGCACACAGACTTATGCACACAGGCACACACACACGCAAAAACAATACACACACACAAACAATACCCACACACACTCTCTCACACACAACATTCACATGCGTGCACACACACACTCACATGCACACACAAACACACCCACACACACTCACATGCACACACACACAAATAGTACACACACACAAAAATAATACACGCATTTACACACTCACACACACACAGTGTACATTCTACAACTAAGGTCCCCATTTCACAGCAAGTGATATTAAATGCAAATGTTCTCAGGCACTGCGAGAGAACAAACTTGCACAGAAATCCGTACAACATTTTCAGCATAGTTTAGAGCTAAGAAAGAATGTGTAGGCTTACATTCTGTGATACTGAAGGCTAACAAAGTGGAAACTAGATTTACCTTGATGATAGTAATATTGACATGACCGATCGTTGAAAAGGCAAGTAACATTTTTATATGCGATTCAACAGCTGATGAATTGGTAATTGGAGCGTAAACACTAGCACAGATCAGTTGGGCTGAATAGTCTGCTTTTGATGTGTGAATTTTATGTAATTCTTTGATTTATGACAAAAGCACACTCAACCTTGTGCCTGCCAAATCCTTCTTTCACTCCATTTGCTGAAGCTGACATACGCTGCAGTGGAGTAAGAGGAATTCTGAGGATCGTTTCTTGGTTGATGGTTGGATGCTCCAGAGTTTTGAAGTGTTTGGGTCTGGTCGGCCACCCAAAGGTTGTCAAAATCAATGACAAAAAGCTGTTGACAGATCTGAAGTACAGGCATTGTGGAGACCCTGAAACTATTATTTGAGAGCTTCAAAGATTTGTGAAAGCCAATTCAGGTCAAAGATTAAAATGGAAAGTGTTGGAAAAACTCAGAAATTTCAGCAACATTTGTGGAGCGAGAGAGAAATTGAAGTTTCAAGACTAAAACGACTTTTCTTTAGAAATGAAGAAGATTTATGGATGATTATTCTGGTGCTTTCGTGGCCAGCCTTCCACTTTCTAACCGCTATAAGCTTAAAATCATCCAAAAATCTACTACTTGTACCCTAACTAGCATCAAATTTCATTCATCCACTATCTCTCTGTTCACATGTACCCTGACTCCTGGTGTAGCGACAGTTTGAATTCAAAACTCTCACCCTTAATAAAACTCCTGGATATGACAGCTAACCAGAAGAGTTGTATTCTGCTCTGTGGGACGTGCTTGGCTAGGGCCTGCTGGAGGTGTATGAGAGTATGCTTCTGGCTGGTACCATATGTGAATCCATGAGGAAAGTTATTATCAGCCTCTTCTACAAGCCCAAGGGCGAGAGGGAGGGAATGAGAAATTGGTGACCAATCTCACTGCTGAATGCAGATTACAATGTCCTGTCTAAGATCATCACCAACTGGATCAGGTCAGCTCTGGGATCGGTGATCCACCCCGGCCAAACCTGTTCCTTATTTCATCTTCAGCACCCCTGCAGACAGAGAGCAGTGTAGATACTCCTGGTCATGGCCTGATGTATCGATCCACTCAAGGGTAGATTTCCTGTTTGTGTCCCACATGTCATCAAGCAGATCCATTGACACCTGACCAGTGTTCTTCTCTGACTGCTGTCTCCTGCTGGCTGACTGTCATACACACCATGGCCAGCAGGTTGGCCAAGGAATGGGGAATCTGAACATGAAACTGTTGATCCCAGAAAAAATTGAGGAGCTTAAAAGGAATTACAGGGGTTGGAGAACTGCGAAGCCTTTCTTTGAGCATCCAGCAGACTGGCGGGAAACAGTCAAAGGGAACATCAAGAAGTTCTTCGCCCTCAAAGGTGCTCAGAAGGCAAGAGAGACACATGGGAATCTGTCCAAATGCCAGAAAACCATGCAAAACCTACTCCTGCTGCAGACGATGGAGGTATGCTTACGTTTCTTCCTCCAGAAGGTGCACAAGTAGAGCTCTGTGCTTAGCAGCCTGAAGGGAGTAGGTGGCTCGGTACCGTCATCTTGGTCTGACATCCTGAGGATCAGCAAATCCTTTTATGCTCGACTGTATGGCACAGAGCCCACTGACAGCACGGCTTCCCAGTTGTTCTTGTCTTCTATCGCAGAGGTTTTCGACGACAGCATGCTGGAGATGTTGATCTAGCTGCTATCTGTGGATGAGCTGACCAAGGCCTGCGAATCCTTAGAAAAGAATAAAACTCCTGGATATGACAGCTAACCAGAAGAGTTGTATTCTGCTCTGTGGGACGTGCTTGGCTAGGGCCTGCTGGAGGTGTATGAGAGTATGCTTCTGGCTGGTACCATATTTGAATCCATGAGGAAAGTTATTATCAGCCTCTTCTACAAGCCCAAGGGCGAGAGGGAGGGAATGAGAAATTGGTGACCAATCTCACTGCTGAATGCAGATTACAATGTCCTGTCTAAGATCATCACCAACTGGATCAGGTCAGCTCTGGGATCGGTGATCCACCCCGACCAAACCTGTCCTGTAGTGGGCAGGATGATCTCTGAGAGCATTGCACTCCTCAGAGATATAATTGCCTACATGCATGATGGTGGCGGGGCGGGGGGTGTGGTCAAAACTTGCTTCATCTGCCTGGGCCAGGAGAAGGCCTTTGACAGGATATCACCCATGTATATGTGGGGCATGGTCTCAAAAATGGGCTCTGGGGAGACAATCTGCAATTGGGTCCAACTTGCTCCACAACAGCATCGTTAGTGCAGTCTCAACTAAAGTGTGGGAATCAGTAAGCCTCCCAAGAAGATCCGGAGTCAGGCAGGGTTGCCTTCTATCTCCTGGTTTGTGTGTTGGATAGAGCCTTTTGCCGGGTCCAACAGGAAAGATACGAGCCTGAGAGGGGTGACTATTCCAGGCAGCGGAGGCCTGCAGGCCAAAACCACCCTGAACATGGATGACATCACCATTTCCTGCTCAGTGTCAGTGCGCAGCCTGGTGAGCATCTGCAACCAGTTCAAGCTGGCCTCGGGAGCCAAGGTAAATCAAGGCAAGAGCAAGATTGCGTTTTTTGGGGACTGGGCTGACTGATCCTGCATTCCTATTGCCATCAGACAGATTACCCGAAGGTGCTGGGAATAAGGTTTGGAGGGGCCAGGCCGTGCACAAAATTTTGGGAAAAACCCAACGCCAAAGTAAATCAGAAATTGGTCTTTTGGGAGAACCGTGCCCCTCCATTGTGGGTAAAAACCTGGTCATTATGTGAGGCACTCTCTCTGTTGCTGTACAAGGTGCAGGTCAGGCCCACTCTCTGAGCCTGCTCTGTTGCAGCCACCTGTGCCATCTTCCATTTTACCTGGAAGCCTAAGATAGACCAAATCTGCAGGGACTCCGTGTACAAAACTCTGGATGGGGTGGGAGAAGAATGTGTCCAATATTGCCCTGATCCTGATGGCCACCTTTGTGTGCAGCTGCATCAAGCTGTGCATAGACCCTCTGTACACAAACCCCAAGTGTCAGTACGTACTGAGGTTCTACCTGTTCCCTGGTGTTGTGAAGGATGGGACTGGCCTCGCTGCCACAGAATGCTCCAAGTAGTTGGACCATTCCGTATCACCCATCCTTTATGGAGAAATCTGCAAGGAAAATCATCATTGACCACTAGCCCTTCAGGAAATTGTCAGCATGTAGTATCCTCGAGACCCTGCAGGAAAACGAGAGGGTGGATTATGTCGGGTTATTCCCTGAGCAGACTGTCAAGGTCATTTGGCCGAATGCCTGATCACCAGAACTTTCCAACAAGCCCCAAGACATCGTTTGGCTGGTGGTGAGAAGGGCACTACGCATGGGATCTTATATGTACACCCGGTTGGTCTGTGCCACTGCACACTGTCCTCAACATGGCTGTGGGGTTGGGGGTGGATTATAGAGCTATCACACAGCTCCTGCTGGAAAAAAATCTGGAGTAAGATGCAGTGGTTTGTGTCGAGGTTCGTCCCAAACAGATCTGTGACGTGGGACTCTGTGCTGTACGGTCTGTTCTCTGGGATGCACACCGAGGCAAACATTGGCTGCGCCTGGAGGATCATCAACCCCAGAGAAAGATGCTTTTTGGTCTGCCCAAACCTTTGTTCGTCTTCCAGAACAAGGAGTTGACCGTGACCGAGTGTTGCACACTGGCACATTCCAAGGTCCAGGACTCCATGCTGAGGGACGCGTCGAAGCTTGGGGCAGCTGCTGCCAAGCTGCAGTGGGGAAAGACCACTGTCTGAAGTCTTAATGCTGAGGTCTTTATACAGTTATTAGACTTTCCTGGTGCCTCAAATATATGTAAATATTTGTATTGTTTGTGTACTAGAGGTCTTTGGGTTTTTTTAGACGGAGTTAAAATCCAATGTTTATTTGTTTCCTTGACATGCAACTGTACAGAACCGAACTGCTTTTCTGACACTGTGTACATACAAAGAAATACTTTATGAATAAAATATATTTATGAAATTAAAAGAAAAATTGATTAGGACGGGGTGATATATGTTATCTATACGGACTTTGACAAGGTCCCTCATGGTATGCTGATACAAAAGGTGAAGTCACATGGGATCCACAGTGATCAGGTGAGAAGGATACAAAACTGCCTTAATCATAGAAGACAGAAAGTATCAATGGAAGGCTGTTTATTTTTCTGACTGGGGATCTATGACCAGTGATGTTCCGCAGGGACCAATGCTGGGACCCCTGTTGTTTGTCGTCTGTATATAAATGGTTTGGAGGAGAATGTAGGTGGTCTGATTAGTAAGTTTACAGATGACACAAAGATTGGGAGAATTGCGGCTTGTGAGGAGGATTACCAGAGGATACAACAGAATATAGGTGGGGACGTTAGCGGAAAAGTGGCAGATGAAGTTTAAGCTGGATAAAAGCAAGGTGATCCATTTTGGAAAATCTAATGCAAGAGAGAAATGTGCAGTAAATGGCAGCAACTTTAGAAGTATCAACTTACAGCGCTTTCTAGATGTACAGGTCTACAGTTACCTGAAAAACTGGCAACACAAGTGGATAATGTGGTCAAGAAGGCATATGGGTGCTTGCTTTCATGGGTCAGGGCTACACCATATAAACTGGCAAGTTATGTCACAGCTATACAGAACTTTAGTTGGCTATATTTGTCAATACTTTAACAGTTCTGATTGCCACTCTACCAGGAGGATGTGGAGACTTTTGAGAGTGTACAGAAACAGTTTACCATGATGTTGTCTGGTCTAGAGGGTATTAATTATGAGGAGAGATTGAACAAACTTGGTTTGCTCTCATTCAAAAGTTGAAGGGTGAGGGATGACCTAATAGAAGCTTCAAAATTATGAAAGATATGGATAAAATGGGAATCGGGAGTCTTTTTTTCAGGGTAGAAATCTCATCTCCTAGGAGACATAGGTTGACGGTAAAAAGGGGAAAGCTTAGAGGAGATAAAATAGTGTTGAACTGGAGGAGCACAGCAGGCCAGGCAACATCAGAGGAGCAGGCAAGTTGGCATTTTGGGTCCAGACCCTTCTTCAAATATGGGGGAGAAGAAAGGGACCTCTGAAATAAATAGGGAGACAAGGGGTAGGGCAAGGGAAGGTAGGTGGGATGGCAATAGGTGAGTGCAGGTAGGCAGTGTTGGGGATTGGTCAGTGAGTTGGGAAGAGCGGATAGGTGGGAGAGAAGATGGACAGGTTGTGTCAGGTCAAGGAGGCGGGATGAGAGGAAGGGTTGGTCATGGGATGAGGCCAGGGGTGGGGAGATTTTGAAACTGGTAAATTCCACATTGAGATCATTCAGTTGTCAGCTCCTGAGGTGGAATATAAGGTGCTGCTCCTCCAGTTTCCGGGTGGCATCGTTGTGACACCAGAGAAGGACCAGGATGGGCATGTCACCCAGGGACTGGGAGGTGGAGTTGAAATGGCTCGTGACCGGAAGGTGTTGTCGTTTGTCGTGAACAGAATGCTGGTGCTGTCCAAAACGGTCTCTGAGCCTCTGCTTGGTTTCACCGATGTGGAGGAGGCCACATCGGGAGCAGCAGATGCAATAGACCACATTGATGGATGCGCAGGTGAACCTCTGTCTGACGTGGAAAGTTTGTTTCATGCCTTGAATGGAGGTGAGGGGGGAGATGGAGGGACAGGCAAAGCACTCCCTGTGGTTGCAGGGAAAGGTGCCAGGCATGGTGGAGCTAGTGGGGAGTGGTGCGGACGAGGGAGTTGCAGACAGCATGGTCCCTCCGAAAGGAAGATGGGGTGGGGAGGGAAATATATCTTTGGTTGTGGGGTCGGATTGCAGGTGGCAGAAGTGGCAGAAAATGACACATTGAATACGGAGATTAGTGGGGTGATGAGTTTAGAGCAGATGTGAGAAGCAGGAATTTTTACACAGAGGGTAGTCAGTGACTGGAATGTGCTGCCAGAGGAGATGGTGGAATTGCAATGTTTAAGAGGCATCTTGGCAGATATGTGAATAGGCAAGGAATAGAGTTATATGGACCACATAGAGGCAGAATGTTTTCAATTCAGAAAGACATAATGCATTGGCACAGTCTTGGTGGGCCACAGATCTTGTTCTGTGCTGTCCTGTTCTTTATTCTTTTCTCAAATGTAATGCTAGCATTGATTTTTGAGAGGGCTAGAATATAAGAGCAGGGATTACAGCTGAGGTCAGACTGCATTTGGAATATTGCGAACAGTTTTGGGCCTCATATCTAAGGAACTATATGCTGGCATTAGAGACGGCCCAGAGGAGGTTTACAAGAATGATACTGGGGATAAAGAGCTTGTCAAAGGAGGAGTTGTTTTATGGCCTAATTCTACTCCTATGTCTTATTGCCTAATGGATTAGCAGCAAACTTTGTTTAATAACATTTCTGTGAAGAACTCTGGGGCATTTTCCGAGATGAAAAAAAATGCTTCTTGCTATTTCCATCTGTGGACTAATATTCATGCCTTGGACATGGGACAGAGATACATTGTGACTGTGTCTATTACCTCATGACTTTGAGGACATCACTGGAGTACTCTGCAGCTGACCCTTGGCCATGGGAATTGGGTGGCATAGATCATTCCAGGGCTTCAGAGCTCAAAAAGAACTTAGTGGTGAATTTGAAAGTGTGAGAGTCACAGGAATGCATTCAACTAGAGTTTTCAAGCATTGTGATGAATGAGGAGAAAATATGCATATTGATGCATAGAGTTCGACTATAGTTTTTTCCTTCCAACCCCATTCCCTCTTGGACATTGTGTTGAGGGTGTTAGAGTATGATGCTAACAGGTTTTGTTTGCTGGGAAGAAAGATCAGGGACTTCAACATAGTGTAATGCAATGGATTTTACACTGGTCCCCAATTAGCAAGCCTAAAATTCTTCCTCCAAACCTGGATTGGAAGATCATGATAAGGGAGAATTTCCTCTGTACTTTGAAAGCCTTGAGTTTTGAGACTAATGAAAGGAAAATCACATGTGATATTTCCCCAGATGGCAATTTACATTGAAGGTAGAAAATCAATTTGATCATGGATGGAAAATAGGAACAAGTAGATTGTAAGATAATTATAGATCGTAGGATAAAGTTAAAATGGACAGAGAAATAACAGATTCCACAGTTGTGTGTTCCTGAGAAATAACTCCTTAAAGCAGACGATATCAATGTAAAAAGTTCATTTTGTGAAGTTCATGCACAAATATTTAAAACACATCTACCACAATCCTTTGTACACTATTTTTAACCAGCCTAATTTATTTTCCAGCTCTGTAAAAAAATAGTGCATTGTAAGAACACAATCAGTGCGTTAAACATTAATGACAGAAACGCTCCATCAATGCAAGCTATCACTCACAGACTCTCAGTGTTGTGGATTCAAGCCCCACTCCAGAGATTTGAGCATCTATTGGGGGAATATGACACTGTTGGAAATGGTCTCATTCATTTTCCAGGAGAGACATTGAACTAAGTCTCCTTCTGCTCTCTCAGGTAGATATAAAAGACCCCATGCTGAAATAACTCCGCAAAGGCCGGTACCCAGTCACCACGTCACCCTTTATTTACATGTGCATAGTACATGACACTGACACTGCTCCCTCAGAGCCAGCTCTTAGAGTGAAAAGAACCCGACGCTGTTTATATTTGTCAGCCAGGGCTTCCTGATTGAACCAGGTTAACAGCACCAATCTGAGAAATCATATTCCACTTGGCTGACCTTGTTCCAATCACTACATATGCCACAAGGTCAAATCAAAGCAGAGGACTTCTTCCCTGTATTTTATCTGATCAATTGTTACTCTTCTTCATGGAAGCAGATCATCTGGCTGTTATCCTATTGACTGTGGGAACTGACTATGTACAAAATGGCTCTTGCCAATAGCAACAGTGATTAAACTTCAAAGAAATTTTACTGGATGTTTAGCCCTTTAAACCAACTTGAAGTTGTTAAAGGTGTGTTACAAATGCAATACTTCTTGCACCAAGCCTTCACTTCAACAAAAGGAGAGATGATATAGTTGGGAACAATGAAAGTTCAGAATGTTGGATCAGTACATTGATGGGCAGGGGTTGTTATTTAATCCTCCCATGGTGTGTTCGCACCAATACACAAGGAACAGGCAGGAGCACTAACTGTAAGGATATGAACTCTGATATACCTTATCATTTGGGCCTCTTTACTGACGTCAGGTGCTGCGCTGAGCAGAAGCTGTGCCATTTTGTAACGACAATGAAATCCTGCAGCACTGCTTGATAGCTGGAATTTTAAGTCTCAGTATTAGATTGTGATAGAAGAGTGAGAAGAATCAATATACTGAGACATGCGGACGGCCCACCTAAGATACTGAAGTTGCCATTTGATGTGAATATATTGGGTATGTATTGACCATGTACAATGTTGACAATCATTACTTTACAACAGTTAGTTACTTTAGGCTCTGTTAATCCTTGCTTTCACAAGCTAAGATGACATAATACTGAAAATATTGCTTATTGCCTTCATTGGGTATTTTCAAGGAACTTTCACCATTTTTGGCAAATCAGGGCATTCCAAAGATTATTGAACTATTTTGAAGTGACCCAACTGTTGCAATATACATATAAACGTAGGAACAAATGAAATACAAGCAGAAATAGGCCTTTCCACCACTAAAACCTGTTCCTCCATTCAATAGGACCATGTCTGTTTTGGTTGTATTTTCAATTCCTCATTCCCATCTACCTCCAACTACCTTTGATTCCCTCCCCCAACAAACATTATCTATGTTCACCTTAAAAATATTCAATGGCCCTCTCTCCGCTACTTTGTGAGACAGAGTTCCAGAGTTACACAGTTCTGAGACAGAAAAAATAACTCCTCATCGCTGTCAGAATTAATTTTTAAACAAAGCACTCTAGTTCTGACCATTGTAGATAGATGTGACATGATTGTGTTGAAACTTGGAAGACAATGATTTCTGAGTTTTACCTCACTGTGGCCCCATTCTGAGGCAACAGGGGAGTTGTGACGCATCCTTCCCAGAGACAGTAGAGAAACAGGAGTAAGGCATTTCACATGCTGATCCTGCACTGCCATGATGCTGATCATCTACATCAGTAGCACTCTCTCATGTTATCATCATACTCTTTAATGTCATGAGTATCTATAGCTTTTATCAGTCTTGAACCCACAAACTAATTGAGCTCCCACTTTGGGGATGCAATCTCAGTGTAAGGAGAAGGACATTTAAAACTGAGATGAGGAAGACTTTCTTCACTTAGAGGGTGATAACTCTTCAGAATTCTGTAGCCCAGGAGAGTGGAGTTGAGACCAAAATCAGATCAACCATGATCTTATGAAATGGGGAAACAGGCTGGAAAGGCCAACCATCCTTTGTCTGATCCGATGTCTTATGTTCCTCGGCATCAATCAAATTGTTTCCAGCCAACTCCTACAAATAGCAATCTATTAATAACCTACCCTACTATTTTTTAGATTGTCAGCAGGCAGTGCTGCAATCTTAATGTCATTGAACGCATAATAGAACTCCAGGCTAATGTTTTGGCGACTTTGGTTCAAATCCCACTATGGCAGATGGCAAAACTGGAGTCCAGTTAAAATCTCAAATGAAAAGTGGGCCTAATGGTAACTACGTAACCACTGGAGACAGTCATAAAAATCCACCTGGTTCACTTTGCTCTTTACAAAATGAAATCCTTTGTCCTTGCCTGGTCTGGCCTATTTGTGATTCCACACCCACAGCAAAGTGGCTGACTCCTAACTGCCCTCTGAGCAATTAGGAAGGGACAATAAATGCTGGTCCAGCCACAGACGCCCATATCCTGTGGAAAAATTTAAAAAGCCTGAATTTAGTAATATTGGCTGAGGGATTAGTATCAGCCAAGATATTGAGGAGAATTGATCTTCAGCTAGCACCATGGGATCCTTTATGTTCACTGGAGGGGCAGGGAGGGGGCATGGTGCTTTCTTGACAAGAGTATGTAATTGTACATTTTACTTACAAGACAAATACGGGAAATTACCTACAGTACTGGATTTTGTGAGGTCCCAAATACAGTGGTGTATTAATTAGATTAGATTCCCTACAGTGTGGAAACAGGACCTTTGGCCCAACAAGTCTACACTACCCCTTGAGGCATCCCGCCCAGACCCATCCCCCTATAACCCACACACCCCTGAACACTATGGGCAATTTAGCATGGCCAATCCACCAAGCCTGCACATCTTCTGGCTGTGAGAGGAAATGGGAGCACCCAGAGGAAACCCACGCAGACACGGGGAGAATGTGCAAACTCCATACAGTCGCCCGAGGTTGGAATTGAACCTGGGTCCCTGGTGCTGGGAGGCTGCAGTGCTAACCACTGAGCCAGTGTGCCACCCTGTAACCAATGCTAGAGTCTTCCTGAATGTAGATGCTGTCCAATAATGGCAGCCAGCCCAGTAATTAAGTATTCAGGCTTAAATTTAATGCTGGATGTGGTTGTGTTGCCCATTGTTTATTTTTGGTTGCCGCATTTTGGAAATTTTTGCCTAGCCTCTGGCTGGTCCCATCAGATTGAACACATGATGTGCAAGTCCTGATGTCTCACCTTTATCCAAAACGTGCTGAAGACTGATTATTTGGTGACATACATAACAAAGGAAAGAAGTAAAATTATCAGGGGAGGAGGAAGAATGGGCTCAGAGAGACATTCAAAGTCTCTGCTCCAGCTGATCATGGATTTGCCATCGCTGGAGACGGCCCAACGTTTGGTCTCTCAGGGAATCAAAAGTCCCAGGAAGCAGGTCAATAATCGAACTTGAAACCTAAACTTTGTCATAGTCATTCTGAATGTCAGAGCAGACTGGAGTGGCCATGTATTAAGGCTTCTATTTTGTACATTTGTGCGTTAAGATCAATTAATATAGGACCAGGATCCAATAAATGTGCTATGATAGTCTATCCCACACAACTGTGATCCTTGTAGTATTGTGATTCATACACTTTCCACCTCAAACCATGCGATCTCTGAGCAGAGCTGAAATAAGACAATAAAACTCCCTGCCCGTGGGTCCCTCGGACCCCACCCCCGCAATAACAACCAAAAGAGAATTCCCCTCATCCTTACATACCACCCCACCAACCTCCGGATCCAAGGCATCATCCTCCGACACTTCCGCCCTCTGTAATCCGACCCCACGACCAAAGACATTTTTCCCTCCCCACCCTTGTCTGCTTTCCAGAGGGACCACTCTCTCTGTGACTCCCTTGTTCGCTCCACACTCCCCTCCAGCCCCACCACACCCGGCACTTTTCTCTGCAACTGCAGGGAGTGCTACACTTGCCCCCACACCTCCTCTCTCACCCCCATCCCAGGCCCCAAGAAGACTTTCCACATCAAGCAGATGTTTATCTGCACATCTGCTAATGTGGTATACTGCATCCACTGTACCCATTGTGGCCTCCTCTACATCGGGGAAACCAAGTTGAGGCTTGGGGACCACTTTGCAGAACACTTCCGCTCGGTTCACAATGAACAACTGCACCTCCCAGTCGTGAACCATTTCAACTCACACTCCCATTCCTCAGACGACATGTCCATCCTGGGCCCACCTGCAGTGCCACAATGATGCCACCCACAGGTTGCAGGAATAGCAACTCATATTCCGCTTGGGAACCCTGAACCCCAAAGGTATCAATATGGATTTCACAAGCTTCGGAATCTCACCTCCCCAGACCCCATCCCAAAACCAGCCCAGCTCGTCCCTGCCTCCCTAACCTGTTCTTCCTCCCACCTATCCCCTCTCCCCTCAAGCCGCACCCCCATTTCCTACCTACTAACCTCATCCCGCCCCCTTGACCTGTCTGTCCTCTCTGGACTGACCTATTTCCTCCCTACCTCCCCACCTAAACTCACCTTTACTGGCTCCATCCCTGCATTTTTGACTTGTCTGTCTCCTTTCCACCTATCTTCTCCTCCATCCATCTTCGATCCGCCTCCCCCTCTCTCCCTATTTATTTCAGAATCCTCTTCCCCTCTCCCATTTCTGATGATGCGTCTAGGCTCAAAAAGTCAGCTTTCCTGCTCCTAAGATGCTGCTTGGCCTGCTGTGCTCATCCAGCTCTGCACTTTGTATCTCGGATTCTCTAGCATCTGCAGTTCCTAATATCTCTGCCAGTGGGTGTGTTTTGTCTCTTGGAAGCTTCCTCTCTGCCTCTCAAATAAGTAAAAATTGTCCATGCAAGAGACTATCCTGGCCTTTATTAATGTCGTAATGTGCTGATCTCATGTTCAAGGTAATCTCTACCTCAGCCACAAGTGGGTCCAGTGCTCACTTAAAGAAATTTAGCAAATCATTTCTGAAGAAGGGCCTCAGCCCGAAACATCGGCCTTCCTGCTCCTCTGACATTGCTTGGCCTGCTGTATTCATCCAGCTCTACACCTTGTTATCCCCTTCACTACAGACATACTATTCCCTCTGAAATTAACAACTTCTTGACATCTAACCTAGTTCCCTAGCTTGCGATGATTTCTGTTCTTCCTGAATATTTTTAATTGAAACAAACTGCTCGCACTATTCACTTCATCATAACGTTGACCTCAATGCACATTGAAGAACACAACCGTATGTGGCTGGTATCTTCATTTGACCGAAGTTACTGTAAAGAGTTGTTGAGCCTGCTTGTGTAAAGGGTCTAGATTAGTACCAGCTGGGGCACAAAGGCTCACACAGGATGCCTTTTGAATTAGCAGAGTCACTTAGCCTTTCATTACGTAAGCCAGTTAAGTTAATTTGTAAAATGTTGTGTCATTAATGCAGAAGATTCACTGGCAGGAGTTCCTAAAGCTGTCAATGTGAGGAGCTAAGTGAGTAGAGCTATAGCATTTGAAAATCTGCCTAAGATGGCACTTTTTTTATGTTCATTCTTGAGATGTAAGCAACAAGCAAAGCCAGAAATTATTGCCCATCTCTAATTGTCCATGAGTTGTGGTTAGCCGCCAAAGGCTGACTGTCTTGCTGACCCATTTTTGAGGATTTTTAAGAGTAAATCACATTCCTGTCTGCCTGCAGCCCAGAGCAAGCAAGGACAATAGACTTTCTCTCCTAAACGGCATGAGTGAATGAAATGGCTAATTGCAATAACTCAATCGTTTCATGACTATCATTTATGAAACTAGCAATGCAGCCAGACATATTAATTGAATTCATGTTTCTTCAGTTGGCAGAATTTGTACACATATTTCTCAATCATTAGTTTTTGCTTCAGGGTGACAGGCTTAGCTACCATTATGTAATGTATTACCTGAGCAGAGGTTTTGCATTCAATTTAACAAAGGTCTCAGGGAACTCTGGCTTAAACCTAAACTTGGTCCAAATAGCCAAACTTCAGGAAAAGTCACAAATGCTGGTTGCCACACTTGGGTTGTTGGCCCGGATGAGTTGCTAAGAGGGAAAGTGTGAAGAATGTTTGGCAAAGAAATTTCAACATTTGTCAGAATTTATTTAACTGTCTGATACTCTAACAGTTTGTTGACATTGTTTGTTGTTGCTAATGTTGTGACTTAGATAGAATTCTGGATGCACTAACAAATTCACTGCCCACTTCTCCAATAGCCATAGCGCATTGCGCTGGATGTTTTATTTTGAGCTAGAAGCCATTGCTGATACCTACACATTGAAATATTGGTCCAGGCTATCACGGATTGTGGGATTTGCACAATGCATTTCCTGAACACTTCAACTCCTTATAGACTGTAACACACTGTATATAGAAAGTTATACACAAACAAATGAGCAAGGAGCAGGAGGAGGCTTTTGACCCCTTGGTATGGCCACTTAATACAATCTTGATTAACTTGATTAAAACCTCCAAATGACATCACTGTGAAAACCCAACAGTTGTGGAGGTCTGAAATAACTTGGTTCCAAAGAAACATCATACCATTCTCAAAAGGTTGGCTTTATTTCTCTGTCCAGAGATGGTGCCAGACCTGCTGAGTTTTTCCCATGTTGTATGTTTGTGGCAAACACACATTCCTGTCTACCCCCATAATTTTTCACCTGCTGCCTTAACAAAAATAAAGAAGAAAATTCAAGGACTCTGTTTCCACATGCTTTTCACAGGGACCAATTTCATCTCTGTTTTAGATTGGTGACCCTCATTTTTGAACAGTGATCCCTGAGATGCTTCACTTTCATGTGAGGAGACACCCTTGGTTACAGAACTTCAATGTTACACAACACAAGGAGTTGAAACAGTTCATCCTGTACTCACTCGCATCAGAATTCAAGAAAATGACTTGAAAGAAGGGTCACCAGTTTACACCGCATTACAATAGGGTGTTGATTGGTTGTCTCATCACTGGTGTAGAGATGCATCAAAAGCAGTCAACTGTCGATTTTAGTTCTCCCTTTAGGGGGGTAGATTCTAATTGGACAGAGTATTTTCAGTAGAGTACAGCAGAGACAAACAGCTTCTGTGAATCTTTTTATGTCCATGAAAAAGATGCATATACACACATCAGCTTTTGTGCTCCTGAGATGCTGCTTGGCCTGTTGTGTTCATCCAGCTTCACACTTTATTATCTTGGATACTCCAGCATCTGCAGTTCCCATTATCTCAGTGCATATACAAATGCCTTTTGCCAACAAAAAGAATCAGAGTCCATTGTGTAAGTGTCCATGTCTTCTAGGTCACCAGAATGTATCAGACCTGCTTGATAATCTCAAAATCTTAAGTTACTTAAAGGAATTACAGTGAATAGGCAATGACAAATATTCAAGAAATACATGGGAGAACTGTAACAACTGTTTATTCCTGTCTGTCGCAAAAGGCAAAATAGGTAAGAGTGCCAATCTGTGTCTTGCAAAATAAATAAGAGGTAGTATCTGATCCCAGGAAGATGCATATTGGCCAAGAAAAATAATAAATCTGAGGATTGGGAGTGTTTAGAATTCAGCAAAGAAGGGCCAAGGGATTGATTAAGAAGGGCAAAATAGAATATAAAAGTAAATTTGCAGGGAACATAAAGACTGGCACTAAGCGTTTCTATAGGTACATGAAGAGAAAGGGATTGATAAAGACACATGTAGGTTCCCGACAGACAGAAACGGGGGAGCATATAACAGGGGGCAAAGAAATGGTTGAGGAACTGAATACATACTTTGGTACTGTCTTCACAAAAGAGGATGCAAATCAGATACCAGAATTGTTGGAGGATGCAAGCTTTAGTGAGAGGAAAGAACTGAGGGAGACCAAGATGAATAGAGGAATGGTGTTGGGAAAATTGTTGGGATTAAAAGCCAATAAATCCCCAGTGTCTGATAATCTACACCCCAGAGAACTTAAGGAAGGAGCTCTAGAAATAGTGGATGCATTGCTAGTCATCTTGCAAGATTGGAAGGCGGCTAATGCCACTCCAATATTCAGAAAAGGGAGGTAGAGCAAAAACAGAATTGTAGACTGGTTAGCATAACATCAGTAGTGGGGAAAATTCTTGAATCCACCATCATGGATTTTATAGCAGACCATTCAGAAAGCATTGGCAGAGTCAGAGTCAGCATGGATTTATGAAGGGGAAATCATGCTGACAAATCTGTTGGAATTATGTGAAGATGCAAATAGTAGAGTTGACAAAGGGGAAGCAAGTCGATGTAGTATATTTGGACTTTAAGAAAGTGTTTGACAAAGTCCCACATAAGACATTAATGTAGAAGATTAAAGTGCATGTGATTGGGGAAGTGTATTGAGATGGATAGGAAACTAATTGGCAGAGAAGAAATAAAGAGTAGGAAGTAATGGGTTATTTTCAAATTGGCAGGCAGTAACTAATGGGATGCCACAGGGATCAGTGCTGGGACCCGAGCTGCTCACAAAATATATGAATGATTTGGATGAGGTAACAAAATGTTACAGCTCCAAGTGTGCAGATAGTACCAGGTTGGGTGGGAGGGTGAACTGTGATGAGGATGCAGAGATTCTACAGCATGGCCTTGACAAGTTGGGTGAGCGGGCAAATCAATGGCAGATGCAGTATAATTTGGAGAAATGTAAGGTTATTCACTTTGGAAACAAAAACAAGAAGTTAGATTGCTACCTAAATTGGGAGGGGGGAGTGTGCAGAGGGACCTGGGAGTCCACGTGCCCCTGTTGCTGAAGGTAAGCATGCAGGTACAGCAGGCAATAAAGAAGGCAAATGGCACGTTAGCCCTCATTGCGAGAGGTTTCGAGTACAGGAGCAGGGATGTGTTGTTATGGTTGTGCAGGGTCTTTGTGAGACCACACCTGGAGTTTTTTGCGCAGTTTTGGTCTTCTTTTCTGAGAAAGGATGCTCTTGATCTGGAAGGAGTGCAGCGAAGGTTTCGCAGGCTGATTCCAGGGATGGGTTATTGAGAGAGATTGACTTGGTAGGGATTGTCTTCGCTAGAATTCTGTCGAATGAGGGGGGATCTCGTAGAAACTTATAAAATTCTTACAGGGCTGGGCAGGGTAGATGCAAGGAAGATCTTCCTGATGGTGGCTGTGCCCAGAACAAGGGGTCACAGTATGAGGATATCTGGTAGACTATTTAGGATGGAGATGAGGAGACATTTCTTCACCCACAGAGTGGTGAGCCTGTGGAATCCATTACCACAAACCTTGACTGTATTCAAGAGGTGACGAGATATAATACTTGGGTTGAATGGGATCAAAGGCTATGGGGGGGAAGCACGATTAGGCTCTTGAGTTGGACGATCAGCCATGATCAAGAAAAAGGATGGAGTAGGCTCAAAAGGCTGAATGGCCTCCTCCTGCTCCAATCTTCGATGTTTCTATATTACTATTCATTTCTGGTGTAATACTTCACATTGTCTGGGTTATTTGATGAATGATTTCCAATAGCAAAATCACATCTAATGGTAGGCAAGATAATAAAGGGTGAAGCTGGATGAACACAGCAGGCGAAGCAGCATCTCAGGAGCACAAAAGCTGACGTTTCGGGCCTAGACCATCCATAGGCATACTATTTCTATCTCAATATCAATTTCAACTACTTTAGGCTTGAGGCACCTTCCCCCATGACTTTATCCCAGCGGCTGTACAGCAAGCCTGCTTATCACATGGTCTGCTATGACACACTACCCATTGTTAGCCACTAACAGTCCCTATTAGCAGTCATTCCTTCTCCTGGGCCTCCTAGGCTGTTATGACTGTCTAATCGTCCTCTCTATCTATCTCCACCTATCGTTTACTCCTTATTCCCTTCCCCTTCCCAATCTTCCGCATAAGAACGTTTTCCTAGCTACCATCAGTTCTGAAGATGGGTCACTGGACCTGAATTGTTAACTCTGATTTCTTTCCACAGATGCTGCCAGATTTGCTGGCTTTTTCCAGCATTCTCTGTTGTTGTTAGCTTCATCTGTTGTTCAGAATTTTGAGACATGTTTCACTTCCAGGGCAACGCATTGTTTGGGCAAATGTTCTCTTTCAGGGCAGCAAGAATGGACATGGGGCCTTTTATGATTTGTTGCAATATTCAATAAGTGATGATTTAATGAAATTAGACATTATCAAACTAGATAAAAATTGGTATTTGTATTAGGATTCATACAAGAAGCAATTGGATCTATTAACAATAGACAGTATGTTATGTACGGAAGAGGTCATGCCTCACTAACTCGATTGAGTTATTTCAGGAGGTGATGAAAATGATTGATGATGGAAAGTCAGTTGATGTTGTGTACATGGACTTTAGTAAAGCCTTTATTAAGACTCCTCATGGCAGACTAGCACAAAAGGTGGTGTCACATGGCATCTGTAGTGAGCTGGCAAGATCGATACCGGACTGGTTAAGTCATAGGAGACAGAGGGTGGTGGTGGAAGTATGCTTCTCGGAATGGAGGTTGTGACTAGTGGGTGTTCAACGGGGATCAGTGCTGGGACCTCTGCACAGATGATTTGGAGGAAAACATAGCTAGTCTCATTCGTAAGTTTGCAGACAATACAAAGTGGAATTGCGGATAATGAGGAGAATTGTAAGAGGATACAGCAGGATATAGATCAATGGAAGGCATAGGCAGAAAAATGGCAGATGGAATTGAATCTGATCAAATGAGAAGTGATGCATTTTGGAAGGTCAAAGACAAGTGGAAGAAGTTGAACCCTTAGGAGTATTGATATGGGGAGGGAGCTGGGTGTGCTGGTCCACAGATCACTAAAGGTGGCAGCACAGGCAGATAAGGTAGTATAAAAGGGCTGATGACATGCTTGCCTTCATTGAAAAGGGGCATTGAGTATAAGAATAGATAAGCTACGCTGCAGCTTTCTAGAACTTTAGTTAGGCCACATTTGGAATATTGTACCCAGTGCTGGTCATCACACTACCGAGAGTACGTGGGTGCTTTGAAGAGAGTAGAGAAAAGGGTACCCAGGATGTTGCCTGCAATGGTGGATTTTCGCCATGAAGAAAGGTTGGATAGACTGGGTTTGTTTACACTGGAACACAGGAGGTTGAGGAGTGACTTGATAGAAGTTTATAAGCTTGTGAATAGCATAAATACGGTGGAAAGTATGAGGCTTTTTCTCAGGGTGGAGGGATCGATTATTATAGGGACACGGGCTCAAAGTGCAAAGGGGAAGTTTAAAAGAGACATGCGAGGCAGGTTTTTCACACAAAAGGCAGTGAGTGCCTGGAATGCGCTACCAGAGGAGGTGGTGGAAGCAGACATAATAGCAACATTTAAGAAGCAACTGGGCGACTACATGAATAGGAAGTGAATAGAGGAATATGGATCCTGTAAGTGAAGACAGGTTCAGCATGGACGGGCAAAATGTGTCAGTGCAGGCTTAGAGAGCTGAATGGCCTGTTCCTGTGCTGTACTGTTCTTTGTACAGCTCCACAATACAAGATTAATTTTGTTGGTAATCTGGTGAATATGTATTGAGACATCCACTCTCACTGTCAGTGTGATGTTGAGTTGGGGCATACCATATTATTGTATTATTTAGACAAAAGCAAGTCTTATGGGCATTCCATTTTTTCATGGAATAAACGGGTGGCACGGTGGCTCAGTGGTTAGCACTGCAGCCTCAAAGTGCCAGGGACCCAGGGTCAATTCCAGCATCGGGTAACTTTGTGTGGAGTTTGCACATTCTTCCCGTGTCTGCGTGGGTTTCCTCCGGGTGCTCCGGTTTCCTCCCACAGTCCAAAGATGTGCAGGCTAGATGGATCGGCCATGATAAATTGCCCGTAGTCTTCAGGGGTGTGTGGGTTATAGGGGGATGGGTCTGGGTGGGATGCTCCAAGGGGCGGTGTGGACTTGTTGGGCCGAAGGGCCTGTTTCCACACTGTAGGGAATCTAATCTAATCTAATCTAAAATGTCATGGAGACTAACAATGCCTCTGAAATCCCATGACCAACCAGATATTACCTGCTGCTCTTGGAATTAAGATTGACACTTAATTGGTCTTGTTGTATCGCATGCTAATAACAGTCCAGCCAATCAGAATCCTGTTCTCAAACTGCTAAATTAGTGTTCCTTTTCTTAAGTCTGTTTCTTGCTTCTTAGTCCTGATGAAGGCAAGATGAACATTTTCACTTTGTTGCCCCCTTTTGACAATGTTTAAAGAAACATCCTCTTCACGTTCAAGCTATCATGCCCCCTCAGAATCTTATATGTTTCAAACAAGTCATCTCTTTCTTTTCTCAACTCCAGTGGATTTCAATCAAATTTTTCTAAACTTCCTCGTAAGACAACATTGCTGGTTCTGGACATTAGTTTGGTAAACCTTCTCTGAACAGCTGACAATGCATTTTCACCCTTTTATAAAAATCAGCTGACCAATACCGTACACAATATTCCAGATTTTTCCTCACCAGTGCCCTGGATAACGGGAACACATTCTCAGATAATAAAATGTGAGGCTGGATGAATACAGCAGGCCAAGCAGCATTTCAGGAGAACACCTCCGCTCGGTTCGCAACAAACAACTGCACCTCCCAGTCGCAAACCATTTCCACTCCCCCTCCCATTCTTTAGATGACATGTCCATCATGGGCCTCCTGCACTGCCACAATGATGCCACCTGAAGGTTGCAGGAACAGCAACTCATATTCCGCCTGGGAACCCTGCAGCCCAATGGTATCAATGTGGACTTCACAAGCTTCAAAATCTCCCCTTCCCCAACTGCATCCCTAAACCAGCCCAGTTTGTCCCCTCCCCCCACTGCACCACACAACCAGCCCAGCTCTTACCCCCCACCCACTGCATCCCAAAACCAGTCCAACCTGTCTCCGCCTCCCTAACCTGTTCTTCCACTCACCCATCCCTTCCTCCCACCCCAAGCCGCACCCTTATCTACCTACCTACCTCATCCCACCTCCTTGACCTGTCTGTCTTCCCTGGACTGACCTATCCCCTCCCTACCTCCCCACCTATACTCTCTCCACCTATGTTCTTTACTCTCCATCTTCGGTCTGCCTCCCCCTCTCTCCCTATTTATTCCAGAGCCCTCACCCCATCCCCCTCTCTGATGAAGGGTCAAGGCCCGAAACGTCAGCTTTTGTGCTCCTGAGATGCTGCTTGGCCTGCTGTGTTCATCCAGCCTCACATTTTATTATCTTGGAATTCTCCAGCATCTGCAGTTCCCATTATCTCAGGAACACATTCTCCCCTATTTTGTATTCAGCTCCCCTTGCAATAACTGGTGTTCTGTTATCTTCCCTAATAACTTCATGTACCTACATGCTAACATTTCAAGATTTATGCTGTTGGATTGACATGCTGACCTCTACATTGCAGACACCCAGATCCCCCTGAATCTTTGACCTCTGCGGTCTCTCAAAAGTTAGGTAAGATAGTTAGGTTTCACTCTTTTCTTCCAAAAGGGCAATTCCATTTCTTCTTACATTAGACTCCAAATGCAACATCTTTGCTCACTAACCTATTGTATGTCTTTTCATAGACTCATGTCTTTTTCAAAACGTAAGTTTGTACCTATTTTTCTGTCTTCAGAAAATTTGGCAAGTGGACCTTCTGTCCCATCACCCAAGTCAATTGCATAAATTGCATGCAGTTGAGGATCCAACTTTTTATAGCTTGCCAACCTGCAAAAGACAAGCTTATATTTACTCTCTGTTTCCTGTTTGCCAGCCAGTCTTCTATCCATGCCAGCATGCTACCCTGTAAACCATTCATTTTTTTCATTTTCTGCAATAACCTTTGTGGCATTTTAACAAATGCCTTCTCGAAACCTAAGCTCAATGTATTCACTGTTCCCCTCTATTCACAGCACCCGTCACTTCAAAGAATTTCAAAAGACTTTGCCTGATTACCTTGAACTTGCCTTGCTGAAACTTCTTTCATAATAAAACCATAAGACACAGTAGCAGAAGTAGACCATTCAGCCCATTGAGTGTATTCCACCATAGAAAGAGATCATTGCTGATTTGCTAATTCTCGACTGCAATTTCCTCCCTTTTTCTGAGAGCCCTTAATTCATTTCTGTCTAGCTCAACCTCAGATATACAACAATGCAGGCTCAACCATCATCTGTTGTGAAGAATTCTGCAGGCTCACTACACAATGAGAAGAGATATTCCTTCTTACTGTTAACTGGAAAAGCCCTTGCTCTGGCACTATGGTCTCTGGTCAAGACACTCTTCACAAGAGGAAACAAGCCCTTAACTTCTAACCAGTCAAATTCTCTAGGAATCTTATGTGTTTCAATTAGGTCACATCTCATTCTTCTAAACTCCAACAAGTGAATGCCCAATTTACCTGACTTGGTTGAAAGTCTAAGGTTTTGGAATAGATCTGCAGCTCGAGTTGTGGGTGTTGAGGGTGGTTGGCTCACCGAGCTAGTTTGTTTTTCGCCGATGTTTCGTTATCATGCTTGGTAATATCCTCAGTGCAGCCTCCGATGAAGCATCAGTGTGTTTTCCCGCCTGTTTTTTAAACTCTGGGCCTGTTGAGATGGATTGCCTTACTTCCGGGTTTCTTTTGTAGTGGAATGGATATGGAGTCGAGTTCAATGTGTTTATTAATAGCCTCCTTCGTGGAGTGCCATGCTTCTAGAAATTCTCATTCTTGTCCCTGATTGAGGTGACCCACTCCCCGCCACCAATGTCATCTACAAAATCCCCCGCAGAGACTGCGAGAAACACTCCATTGGACAAACAGGAAGGAAACTAACAACAAGCGTACATGAGCACCAACTGGCTACAAAAAGACAGGACCAATACTCACTCATCTCAATCCACATGGACAAGGAGAGCCACAACTTCAGCTGGGACAACACCAAGATCCTGGGACAGGCTAGGCAGAGACAGGCAGGAGAATTCCTGGAAGCATGGCACTCCACGAAGCATGCTATTAATAAACACATTGAACTCGACCTCATATCCATTCTACTATGAAGGAAAACTGGAAGTGAGGCAATTCATCTCAACAGACTCCAGAGTTTAAAAACCAGGCAGGAAAACACACTGATGCTTCATCGGAGGCTACACTGAGGATGTTACGCAGCACAGCAACGAAACGTCTCCAAAACAACAAACTTGGTTGGAACTGTTCATAGAATTCTGCTTCAAGTATGTGGTGTAATTAGTGTCTGGTAACAAATACAGAGATTGCTGGAGAAACTCAGCAGGCCTGGCAGAAGCTATGGAGAAAGAAACAGAGTTAACCTTTCAAGTCTTTTCTGATGACCCTTTTCTGATGAAGGGCCTAGGCCTGAAATGTCAGCTTTTGTGCTCGTAAGATGTTACTTGGCCTGCTGTGTTCATCCAGCTCCACACTTTGTTATCATGGATTCTCCAGCATCTGCAGTTCCCATTATCTCTAACCTTTCACGTCTAATTTGATTCTTCTTCAGAACAGTCGTGTTTGCATAGTTTTAACAAGACTTCCTTTTTTTTTACACTTGCTTGCATTTGAAATAAAGGACAAATTTCCATTTGCTTGTACCTTTACCAATCTTCGTCTCAAAAGCCTTCCTTCATCAGTAAGGAAACACTGGCTAAATTAGAGGTAACCACTCCCATTTGATTCACAATGCCTAGGAAGTGCTTACAAGATTTATAGACTTTGATGTCAGAAATTCACTGATGCCTGTAATTTTCCTTGAATGCAACATGCTACTTCGTTCTTGGATAATGTGTTCTGGAAATGTAATCATTGCTCTAGACATTTGGCATTGTTCATTTATTGTGAGGCCTACTTTCTGCAGTGTTCTTAACATAGCCCCAATCCCTGTTCATGTCTCTTCTTCATTTACCATGTACCGCTGTGTCATCCGTATGGCAAATTTTTCCCAGCATTACTTCCAGAATTCTAGACATTGCCTTTTGACAAGGCAACATTTTGGCAACATCCATTTTCTAGTGCATTCCTCAGCAAGATGTTTTGAACAATCAGAGTTAACGTGATTTAAGTTTAAATAAAGCCCTGCCTGTTAAGTGTCAGTCATCATCTTACTGATGTATTCTCCATGGCAAGCACCCTCCCCTCATATACTACCAAAGGTTGTTTACATTGGTAGCCTTCTGAATGACTTGAAGAATGAAAAAGCAAAAGTTTGGACAAATCTGTCTTTTTTTTCTTTCAGCAGTACTCAAGTTCTGTACAGCTAAATGACTATTCCCCACTTGTCTTGGAAATATTGACAAATCGTGAGCTCCATTGTGTTGTTTCTATCGCTGGCACTATGACAGTGTCTAACTGAGCCATCCCTTTTCATCAAGGGATGAAGAATTTTGCTGGGAGCATGCAAACAGCTGGGATTAGCATTGCCTTGCAGGGTAATGTGATACTCCTGCTTCAGTTTACCTACACCTTTGAAAAGCTTTGGAAATTCTTGCTGAAATGCTCTTGAGTTTTCATTCTGAAATATTATATTCACTTTATTTGAGAGACCTGAGCAAATGAATGAAACTCTGCTCCACAATTGAGATATTCTGATTCTTCTGTATATATAATGTTTCACTGATACTTTGCCCTTTGTGACTAAGCTTTTTGGTGGCTTGCCCAGACACCTGAAGATCAGTGTCTCGTGGGCCTTGGATATTTATTTTTGCTGGTCTGCCTGTTACAGACTTCAACATAGTAAGCTGGCTGTATTCTTGAACCAGCAGCATCTGTGTTGAGTATTAAGCACTCGTACCTTTAAGTTAATAGCCTAGAATCTGTTTTACATAGAAACATAGAATTTGGGAGCAGGACTAGGCCATTCGATCCCTCAAGCCTGCTGCACCTCTCAGTGTGATCATGGCTGATCATTGAGCTCAAGAATCTAATCCCACCTTCCATTCTTATCCCTTGATCCCATTAGCCACAGAAGCTATATCAGCTTCATCTTGAAATGACTCTCTTTGATCTCCTGAGGAATATCATCTTTTCTCTGTACCTTTAAACTTTTTATTTGCTGCAAGATTTCTATTTCTCTGGAAATTTCCCTTTTGCTGGACCTTTTTATTCGAGTTTTGAGGTGGTGAAGTTGCTTCTGAGTTACAGTCTCAACTGGCTGCACTAATGACATTCATCTCCCTCTGCTGGACATTCCATGTGCTTGTGATTCTGTTTAGAGGCTCAAGTTCGACAACTTGCTCTGGTCAATCACATTGATTCTTGATCTTCTGTTGGGCTTTCTGGAGGGTCACAATGCCACCGTGGGGCTCACACATCAGGCCTTGCTAGAATAATTCTGATGTTTCCTTGCAGTACTGATCACTTTTGACCTCTGTTTTCTGCCTCTTCCAGCATTAAATTCTACTTGGACTGAAGGAAGCCTGATAACTTTTGATCCTTCGCACAAACCTTCGTAACATTCAAGGCTGTTAGGCTATTGCTGGAAAGAGGGACTAATGTAGTGTGGGTGCATACTTGATGGGCCAAAATGCCTCTTCTGTACTGTATATAAATAAAAAAAACTGCTGTGTGTTTTCAAATTAACCATCATTCAAAGCTTCATGTCTACAACATCTTGCTAGAAAGTGTAAATCCATTAAAAAGTCTTCTGTTGATTCTTCCAAATGCTGCAGTCAATTATTAAGTCCCATCTATTAAGCACTAAATTTCTTTTGGGATTAAAGTACATGTAAAATGTTTTAGTCAATGCATCATTCTTGTGCTTTTTGTCTTATTGGAATTTCAGCATTGGGCCTACAACATATAGAAAGTGCTGACTTGCTGACATTGCTGCTTTAAGTACAGGCCTGAGGCTGTTCTATAGCACTGAATCAAATGCTTTCAGAACATTCTTCAGGCCTCATTGTTACATGGTTGATCAAAGTCTCTAACAGCTGTCACACTGGCTAACTTGGGTAAGAGCTTGGTTTGTACTTAACAACAAAGTATTCCAATCAGAGATAATGGGAACTGCAGATGCTGGAGAATCTGAGATAACAAAGTGTGGAGCTGGATGAACACAGCTGGCCAAGCAGCATCTCAGGAGCACAAAAGCTAACGTTTCGGGCCGAGATCCCTCATCAGAAAAGGGGAATGGGGAGAGGGTTCTTCAGAGCCCTCTCCCCATCCCCCTTTTCTGATCAAGTATTCCAATCTTCTGTTTTCTCTCACCAGATTATTACCGATTGGTGGCTTGGTTCTAACATCTTCTGAGGATTCATTCTCCTGCCATTTAGAGTTTTCCTGCTGTTTGCTGGTGTAATTAAAGTTCTTGGATGTCTTTTCCCTACCTTCAGGATCTTCTCTTATTCCATCTTTTGTCTTAATTTTCCGAGATCTTGTCCTGCATCCAGCATCTTCCCTTTACTGCGTGCCCTTTGAGATTTTGTTTTCAAATTTCAGATCCTGACTCCGGATGTTTCTCTCCCTCATTGCCACCATGCTTTATCTTGTGCTTTTGAGATATGAGTCTGGAGTATCTTACTGGAGAAAGTCTCTTGGCATTCACCATTCCTGAGGCTGCTTGGTTCTTATTATTCAAAAAGGTTCATTCAATCCATATGTACTGTGACACTCCTTCATTTACAATGTGTGTTGGTTATCAGACATAGCTCTCTAGTGTAGTGTATAAGATGTCTCTCTTCATATGCTCATTCTAGACTAGTATCTTCTCTCTTCCTATAGTTGGAGTCTTGTGAACAGTCACATCATCGCATTTGACTTGAATGTCTTTATACCACAACAGGCAGCTCAGTATCTGACTTAAAGCACGTTTTGGATTTAAATAGGTTTGTGATTTTTATCTTGCAAATTTCATACTCAGCTTTGGTCCACTCATTTAGGAAAAATATTGCCAATTGCCGGCAGATCATGCTGGATAGAATCCTTTACATTTGTGTAAAATCTCAATCTGCAGGCTACCAGTATTATGAAAAATAGTGAAGTGGGACTGATGGATTTAAAAGGTACCTGGATGGGTGGAAAGGGTTTGGAGAGATAAGGGCCAAAAACCGGCAAATGGGACCAGATTAATCTAGGATATCTGGTTAGCATGAATGAGTTGGACTGAAGGATCTGCTTTCATGCAGAACAACCCTATGACCCGATGACCTAGGGATGAGTTAAAAATTGAAAACAGAGTCCTTTCTCAGATGAGATTGTGTCTCCACAATTTGCTTATTTTGTATTTTCACACATACTGTTTCTTCTTTGGAGATTAGTTGGGAAATGTTGGATAGGTTCACATGCTGACTACAAGCCTGCTGAATTGTGGCCAACAAGCCTCAGACTGGATAAGGATGTGTTGAATCCTAAATTGGGATTACTGTTCACAATATGAATGCATGCAGTATGATGAATAAGATTGGGGAGTTACAGGTAGAGATTGTCATTTGGAAATATAATGTTGTGATGATAACAACAGTCGAGCTGAAGGAAAGGAAGGGCTGGGTATCAAATATTCCTGAGTACAAGGTAGTCAAAGGAGATAGAAAAGGAATTAATAAACAGGGATTATATTAGTTAAGGAGAACATTGCAGTGCTAGATAAAGACAATTTCTCAGAGTTCGAGGACTGAATTTTGGCAAGAGTTAAGGAACAAAAAGTTTACAATGACATTGCTGAATATTGTCTATAGATTACAGACTAGTGGGAAGGAGATGGAAAGGATTCATCTGCAATGAAGTTACAGGGAGGAGTCAGCATTATTGAGTAGTTCTTAATGGGAGGCTTTAATTACCCAAATAAACACTGGGATACTAATACTTCAAGGGACAATGAAAAGAATGGGCTGTTCAAGGAAAGTCAGCATGGATCTCAGAAGGGGAAATCATGTTTAAACAACCTGCTGGAGTTTGCTGAAGAACAGAAAAGCTTAATGAGGGTAACAGTCAATGAGGTGCATGTAAACGTCAATTTAGTGTTCAATACAGTGACAAGAAAAGTTATAACTTTTTGAATAGCAACATTGATGAAAAGAATAGGTGAGTAATAGGAAACTGAGAACTGGGTAGTGTATATTTTATGGGTTAGAGAATGTCAGGTCATGGTATTAAGCAGGGGACTGGTATTCGGAGTCATCCTTTTACTAATATATATCACGACATTGATCTGGTGTTCAGTGACAATTTCAATGTTTGCAATTGATCTGAAAATTGGAAGCATTGTAAATTGTGAGGGGATCATTACACTGGGATAAAACAGTGAATGAAAAATGGGAGATGTTTAAAAGGGAGATGAAAAGGGTATAAGCTGGGTACATACTTCTGAGAAATAAATACTAGTTTTCTGAAGCTTGAGTACCCTGGATGATGAAGGATATTGATGAGAAAATAAAGAATGAAACAGGAGGTAGGTATGTGATACATACCCTAATAACAATTGCAGTAGAAATCAGGAAGTTTATCTTAAAGGCAGAGAGAGGCTAAAGCTGCAATAAGGAAGCAAAGGGGAAGCATGAGGAAAGGTTGGCAGGCTACACTAAAATAAACATGATAGTAAAAGGTTAGTGAGTGATATACTGGGACTCACTCTAGGGAATAAGCAGGGTAAACTGCTCACTGAACCAACAGATATGGGTAGTCGGTAAATAAATACTTTACTTCTGTCTTTACCAAATTTTAAGATGGTTACAACGACCCAGTTGAAAATGTGGGTATTGAGCATCAAACAGTGTATGATAGACAAAGAAAAGATGCTAAAAAGGCTGGCAGCACTCCAGTAGAGAAGTGATCAGGCCTGGATGGGATGCATCCTAGATTGATGAGAGAGGTAAGGGAGCAAATTGGAGATCTTTGTTGACAGAAATTTTCCAGGCTTCTCTGAAACAAAGGATTAGGCCCAGGGAACAGGAGGATTGCAAATGGCTCTATTAAGAAAAGAGCAAAAGATAACCCCGGAAACTGCAGATCTGTCAGCTTGACACCGATAGTGGGAAAACTGATGCAGACCATAATATGGGAGGAGGTTAATATATGCTTGGAGAAAAATAAGTTAACATTAGACAGTCAGCACGGCTTTGTCAAGAACGGATCATGTCTGACAAATTTAACTGAAATCTTTGAGATGACACAGGCAGTGGACGAGGATAGTGCTGTAGATGTTGTATATCTGCACTTGCACAAAACAATTGATATGGTGCCATATGGCAAGTTGTTTAGGAAAATAGAAATGATTGGAATTGATGGGTCCTTGACAGCAAATAAGTTGGCTAAAAGATAGGAAATAGGGAATTTTTCAGATTAGAGATGAATTGAAAGTAGCGGTCTCCAGCGATCAGTACTGGGACCTTTGTTTTTACTGATTTATATAAATGATTTGCAAATGGGTATTGAGAGTAAAATCTCTAAATTTGCAGATGATACTCAGCTAGAGAGAGCAGTGAATTGTGAGAATGATGCTAAGCAACTTCAAAGGGACATTGATGAGTTGGTCAAGTGGGGAGACTCCTGGCAGATGAATTTTGATATAGAGAAATGTGAAGTAATACATTTTGGTGGAAGAAACATAGAGACAAGGCAGGCTCACTGGTACAACTTTCAGGAGAGTACAGGAGCAGAACGACCTCAGGGTTGATGTGGGTGATTCTCTGAAGGTGGCCAGGCAAATTGCAACAGTCGTTAAGAAGGCTTACAGGATCCTTGGGATTATAATTATGGGAATAGAGTTTAAAGGTAAGGAAGTGATGTTATACCTCTATAAATCATTGGACAGATATCATTTGGAGCATTGTGTTCAGTTCTTGGCACTTTACTGAAGGAAGGGTGTTAAATCCCTAAAGAGAATGAAACGCAGATTTACACAAATGATGCCAGGATTGAGAACTTGGGCTTATTGTCCTTGGAGTAGAGAAGATAAGACATGACCTTTTTGAGATTTTTAAAATGATCAGCAGTTTTGGCAGGGTAAAGAAGGATATTCTGTTTCCATGATCAGTATTGAGGGGTTGTAATGTCTAATTGTCAGAAAGAGAGCTGGGGTGAGATGAAGAGAAGATTCTTTACTCAGAGAGTTGTTAGGATTTAGAGTATGATTCCTGCAAGAGTAGTAGAGGCAAGTTCCACAGGGGGCTTCAAAAGAGCTAGACATTTGAAAGTAATGAATTTATGGAGCTATGAAGATTGGGCTAGAAAATGGGAATATTTAGATGGCTGTTGGCTCAGTGGTTTGCACTGCAGCCTCACAGCACCAGGGACCTGGGTTCGATTCCACCCTCAGGTGACTGTCTGTGTGGAGTTTGCACATCCTCCGGGTGCTCCGGTTTCCTCCCACAGTCCAAAGATGTGCAGGCTAGATGGATTGGCCATGCCAAATTGCCCATAGTGTTCAGGTGTGTGTGGGTTATTGGGGGATGGGTCTGGGTGGGATGCTTCAAAGGGCAGCGTGGACTTGTTGGGCCGAAGGGCCTGTTTCCACACTGTAGGGAACCTAATCTAATCTGTTTTGAAGGCCAGTACAGCCACGACAGATCACATGGCCTCATTTTGTAGTGTAAATTTCCATGATTTTATGATAAAATCTGTATAGAACTTCAAAAGCACATACATAAATCAGTGGACTGGGCACACAGATGGCAGATTCAATGTAAAGAAGTGAGACATGATGCACTTTGGTCGGAAGAATGGGCAGACAATGCACAATAATGGGCACAATTCTAAAGGTGGCAAAGAAGTGGAGGGACATCAACTCTATGTGCCTCAGAATGAGGATCCCAAAGGTAGGATACTGCCTGTAACACAGACTATGGCAGAAAAACACAGTTTGGATAGCACACACCAATCATTTATATTGAACTGCACGTTGTGTTCACTTCTAGTTGTTCAATTTGCACAGCAGTAATAATAAGCACTGTTATCCTCGCTATTATTTCTGTCATAAATTCCAGCTCAACTGTGACAGAAAGGAGTTGTTTATTCTGTTAGTTTTGAGGCAAATGATGAACATAAAGCTGATTGCTGGAAGTTTAAAGGTAGAACAGCAATAGGCTGAGGTGCTGGTAAAAATTAGCACAACTGAAATATTTCATATTTGGGTCCAAAATTCCCTTCTGAAAACAAAGGACTTTTGAGGGTAGTTGAATTATAGTTTTCAGTGCAATAGGGCTTAAAGGTAATATTCCAGACAAAGCTGTTAAAAGTGTTCCAAAAGCAGGAGAATTACACAGAAGTCCTTAGAAACTGCAGAAACAGGCTGTTTGTTATGCTTCAATACAAGTTACCGTGTATGCAATCTGTCAACTCGGACTTTCTGCAAGCCTTTCCCTTTCTTGAATTCATCTTGTTTCCTTTTGAAAACATCCAGGTATTTTTAGCCTTAAATAATCATGTGGTAGTGGGTTCCACATTCTGACTGCTGTCCCTCATTTCCCTGTGGACACTTTTTTGTATTTATGGCCTCTGGTTTTGGATTCTCCCAGGAGTACAAACATCGCACATCTACCCTTCTCAAACCATTCATAAACTTAAATAACACAATCAGGTCTCTTTTAAGTCTTAGAGTTACAGGGATCTACAGCACAGGAGGCCTCTTGGTCGAACAGGTCTGCACTGGTCAAAAACAGCCATCTATCCTAATCCCATTGTCCAGCATTTAACCCATTTGCCTTGACGTTGCAAGAATACATCTAAATAATCCTTTAAAGTTATGAGGGTGTCAGCCTCTCCCACCCTTCTAGGTCGTGAGTTCCAGACTTCCAACACCCTTTACGGGAGAAAGCTTGCCTCTGATTGTGCGCTCTTGGGGATCCAGTGCCGTTGTCAGTTTCCAAAATGCATTCTTGAGCCAGACACCCGGGGACTCTTGCTGTACTTGTCTGATTCTCTTTGACTACTTGGTTCTTCTTGGACTTCTTGGCCTTCCTTTATTTGCTTTCTTCCCTCCAGCCCCTTCAGCAGCATTGTGACCATCTCTCTAAATGTGCTGTCCATGTAACTTTCAGCCTTGTGGATGTGCCACTTTGTCTGTGACAACTGCTCAAGCTCTGGATATTTGAAAGTGATGAATTTATCGGAGATAAGGCTGGAGACTGGGACTGGTTGGATAGCTCTTTTAAGTGCCAGTACAGACACAATGAGACTTCTGTACAGTAAAATTGTATGATTTTATGATATGAACTGTGGAGAACTGCAGAAGAACATAGATAAGTCAGTGGAGTGGGCACACAGGTAGAAGTTGGCTAAAAGATGGGAAACAGAGTGAGTTACTCAGACTGGAGACGAGTTGAAAATTGTGTTCCTCAGGGAGCGGTGTGGGGACCATGTTTTTTTCTGATTCATATAAAAGATTTGGAGATGGGTCTTGAGGGGAATGGAGCACAAGATTGTATAGTTGGGAGCACTTTCTGCACAAGTAGTCATCTTGCACACCAGTAGAAACCAAGACTTTCCATATATGAGCATAAATAACATCCAAGCTGTTATCAGGAATATAGAAAAATGGCCTCAACATGTTCAATCTCTCCCAATAGCTTTGATCCTTCATTTTAGTTTCATCCTCGCAATTATGTTTTGCACTTCCTCCAATGCTTTGATGCCCTTTATTAGGTTTGGAAACAAGACTGTGCAAAAATTGTAAATGCAGAGCACAATATGAGTTTAAGTTCTACACCACTGGAAATAAATCCCAGTGCTTTGTTAGCACTTTAATTGACTTTTGTTCCCGCTTCTAAAAATGAGCAAAGCAGGAGTAAGAAATGAAGCCAAGCAAAACTTTTTAATCCAATATGTAACCAAAGTGTGGAATAAATTCCCCAGAAGCCCATTAATTTGGAGAAATAGTTTAAAGAGATAATTAGAAAAGCACAGTATGACAGGTGTTGGAAAACTGAAATGAAAACAGAAAATTCTGGAAACACTCAGCTGTTCTGACAGAATCTAATGCTTTCAAGAAAAAAAATTTGCTTCTTTTCAAGTGTCAGTAGCCCAAACTTCAACAAGCTCACCTCTCCATTGTTGTTTGACATGATTTTCCTCTTGATTCATCCCACTTCACAAACATCATCCCCTGTCCTGTTTTCAAGATCCTCAATGACCATGTATGAGTTTCTCTCTGATTCCCACATTTTCTGTTTTCTCAGTTCAAGCGATAATCGCATGTCCTTACAAAGACAAATCCATTTGATGGATAAAGGGAATATAGAGTGATACAACATGGAAACAGACCCTTCAGTCTAATTCACCCATGCTGACCATATTTCCCAACTAAACAAGCCCCATTTGTCTGCGCTATCCATCTGAACCTTTCCTATTTATATACCTGTCCAAATGTTGTATAAATATTCTAACTGTACCTACATCTGCCACCACCTTTGGCAGTTCATTCCATATATGCACTACTCTCTGTGTGAAAATTGTCCCTTAGATTCCTTTTAAATCACTCCCTTTTCTTTTTAAATCTATGCCTGCTAGTTTTGAACGGCCCTAGCTTAGGGAAGAGACTTTTTGCTATTTACCTTGCCTATGCTGCTCCTGATTTTATAAAAGTCTATAAGGTCACCCCTCAACATCTATGCTCCAGGGAATGAAGTCCCAGCTATTCAGTCTCTCCTTATAACTTATAAGTCCCAGAAACATCTTTGTATATCCTTTCTGCACTCTTTCCAATTTAATAATGTCCTTCCTATAGCAGGGGAATCAGACTGTACACAGTACTCTATAAGAGGCCTCACTAATGTCCTGTACAGCCGCGACATGCTGTCCAAATCCTGTATTCAATGGTCTGAGCAATGACAGCAAGCATCCCAAATGTCTTCTTTATCAGCCTGTATACCTGTGAAGTTACTTTCAAGGAACTATGTACCTGAGCCCCTCGGTCTCTCTGACAATATTCCCCCAGGGGCCTATTATTGACTGTGTACGTCCTGCCCTAGTTTGTCTTGCCAAAATGCAATGTCTTGCATTTACCTATCTTAAACTCCATCTGCCACTCCTCGGTCCTGTGTCCCAGCTGATCAAGATCCTGTTATTGTCTGAGGTAGCCTTTTTTTGCTGTCCACTAAACTACTAATTTTTTGGTGAGAAGATGGAAAGGCTCAGTAAGTTCATCAAAGGCAGGATTGCTGATTATTAAAACTTTTTCTTGTTCCTGAAAATTGTCTGTTTTGCTGTTTCAATAGGCACGTCAGTCATGGGGATAACTGCGACGGATGCTGATGATCCAGTTTATGGGAACAGCGCAAAATTAGTGTACAGCATCCTGGAAGGGCAGCCATATTTTTCTATCGAGCCACACACTGGTAGGTGATCATTGCTAACTGTTCCAATTCGGGTTTTTTTGAGACTCTTGCATGACTAGATTCACTTGGGTTGAGTTGGCTGGACACTGTTTTATGATGTGGTGTGTTTTTCCTACAGTAGATTTTAGCCCAATGTGGCAGTGAGAGGTTTTGTACTTGGTTGTAAAACAACATAAGCAACCTACACTTTTGGAACACAGCGTTCAATTCTGGTCTCCCTGCTATAGGAAAGATGTTGTGAAACTTGAAAGGGTTCAGAAAAGACAGTCAAGGATATTTCCAGGGCTGGTGGGTTTGAGCTATAGGGAAAGGCTGAATAGGTCAGGGCTATTTTTCCTGGAGCAGTTGAGACTGAGGACTGGAGACTTTATAGAAGTTTATAAAATTATGAGGGGCATGGATAGGGTGAATAGTCAGGGCCTTTCCCCAGAGCAGGGGAGTCCAAAACTAGAGGGCATAGGTTTAAGGTGAAATGAGAAAGATTTGAAGAGGACAAAAGGGGCAATGTTTTCACACAGAGTGTGGTGCGTGTGTGGAATGAGCTGCCAGAGGAAGTGGTGGAGGCTGGCACAATTACAACATTTAAAGGGCATCTGGATGAGTATATGATTCAGAAGGGTTTACAGGGATATGGGCCAAATATTGGCAAATAGGATTAGTTTAATTTAGAATATCTGGTCAGCATGTACACGTTGGACTGAAGGGTCTGTTTCCATTCTGTACAACTCTATGACTCTTAGATTAATATTATAGTAACTCTACTCAGTGTGATTGGCTGCTAATTGACAGTGTTTTTCCAAAATGAGGGAACTGTGACCTAATGTCATTCCTTAATGCTTATGGATAAAACTTGCAAATTCATTTAAATTCAATATGAGAAAGCAAAGTACTGTGGATGCTTTAAATCTAAAAGAAAAATAAAAAATTCTGGAGAAGCTCAGCACATCTGATATGGTCTGTGAAGAAAGTTAACAATTTAAGTACAATATGAACATTCTGAGGCATAGTCATATCAGTTTTAAGGTTAGCACTGCTGGCTCACAGTGCCAGGGACCCCGGTTCGATTCCACCCTCAGACCACTGTCTGTGTGGAGTTTGCACATTCTCCCTTTGTCTGTTTGGTTTTCCTCTGGGTGCTCCGGTTTCCTCCTGCAGTCCAAAGATGTGCAGGCTAGGTGGTTTGGTCATGGTAAATTGCCCATAGTGTTCTGTGATGTGCAGCTTAGGTGGGTGAAAGGGGGATGGGTCTGGAAGGGATGCTCTAAGATTCAGTGTGGACTCATTGGGTTGAAGGCCCTGTTTCCTTATTGTCGGGAATCCATTAATCCTGAACTGAAATGTTACATTAAAATTGCTTCCATGATGCAAATTACTTTAATTAAGCCCTTCTGCCATTGGATTCTCTTCAGGGACTAGATATTAAAAATAACATTGTGATTCATGTACTGCTGTTTTCAAAACATTCATTTCCTTATCTAAAAAGGAGGGCACTTCTAATTTTTTTTTGTTTAGTGACTATGGGTCACACAATGCGTTTGGTTTATTTAGGGAAGGTGATATTATATAGAGGCACAGGCACAGAACAAATAGTCCACGTCAGCCAATGTTCTGTGCATATGTTTCATGAAGCATTATTCATTTTCCTTCCATTGGGTAATTTTTCACGATATAGTTAAAGAGCAGCAGTTCTGGCAGCTGGTCGGAAGAGATTATTACAGAAATGAAGCAAACCATTCATTCCAATTTATTGACTCATTTTCTCCTCCTCTTTTTCTTCTCTGTCACATAAGGAGATATATGTTGCTGGTAAGATTGAGGCAAGTATTTTATTTCTATGAAGAGCTGATAGGATTTAAAAGCGCACCATAATTCCCTTCTTCGCCTGCTTGAGTCTAAAACTGAGATTCTGTTTTGTGTGGTATGTCCTCTGCACTGGCAGAATTGAGCAATTAGACAATGGCTGATGATTAATAGCTTCAAATTAAATCACACAATCTATTCTGCTTGGCTGCAGATGGCCAATCAGCTCCTGTGTTGGGATAGCTGGACATACCATTTGTTGGAGCTGGGAGGGCAGTATGTAAGGCTATGCTGCATACTTGTCAAAACGAGTTTGTGGACTACCTCACAACACAAAACTTGCCACCAGGCAAATTTAAACAGCGTTGCTAATCCGATCATTGTTTGCACAAGTCAGATAGAGAAACAAAATTCTCAATAAAATGGTTAAGTGTCTTGTAAAATGTTTATCTTTTTCTCAGTCCTCAGCTTGTCAGAGTAAAACCAGCAGAGCCCTCTGATAGACTTACAGAGCATGCCTAAGTAAGGGAGACAAGACATGCAGAGCAAAGGAAATTGTGGCTTTCCTCCAGGTATAGCTACTGAGCACATGCAGAGATCAGAGCTGTATCAAATCTCAGCATGGCCTGAACATTGTCCCTTCTTACCCCACCTCTGTATGCAGTTATGATTAATTAAAAACATTCGTTATTCACGCAAGAATTATACATATGTCATTACTCCAAGCCTGGAGAAACCCAACAGGCCTGGCAGCATCCCTCGAGAGAGAGGAATAAGAGATAATGTTTCGAGCTTGGTATGCCTTTTCTTCCAAAGCAGAACAGTTTGGAAAATGGTGGCACATACACCCCAATTTAACCCCTTTCAGTTCTGATGAATAGTCATATCAGACTCAAAATGTTAACTCAAACTGTTAACATCTGGATGGATGCTGCCAGATCTGCTGATTTTCTCCCAGCATCCTCTGCGTTTTATTTCAGATTTCTAGTGTTCACAGTATTTTGCTTTGATAAAGGGAGGTGACAGGCTAATGGTGTGATTGTGAGACTATTAATTCAGGAAACTCAGCCAATGTTCTGGAGACCTGGGTTTGAAACCTATAAGGGCAGACGGTGGAATTTGAATGCAGCATTTTAAAGTCTGGAATTAAAATTCTACTGAAGACCATGAAACCATTGTCCATTGTCAGGAAAAAAAAGGATTCTTTTACAATCCTTCAGTAAAGGAAACCTGCTATCCTCACCTGGTCAGGTCTCAAGGGCAATCCAGACCCACAGTGATGTGCTTGACTCTTAACTGCCCTCTGAAATGGCCTAACAAGCTATTCAGTTCAAAAGCAGCTCGGGATGGGCAATAAATGCTGGCCAGCCAGTGATGCCCATGTCCATGAGTGAAATAAAATAAAGTTACTAGAAACTAAGTTCACCAACGTTAACTATGGGTATTTATATGTATATGCTGTATATATTTTACATCACATACATCAAGGTATATTGATGTAATTTAAATATATTGAATCATCCAAAATCCCCACAGTGTGGAAGCTGGCCATTCTGCCAGAGCCCACTCCGACCCTCCGAAGAGCATTCTACCCAGCCCCAACCTATCCCTGTAATGCCATGTCTAATCCACCGAGCCTGCAAATCCCTATCCCTGTCACCCTGCATTTTTCCCATAGGTAATCCACCGAGCCTGCATATCCTTATTCCTGTCAACCTGCATTTTTCCCATGGCTAATCCACCAAGTCTGCAAATCCCTATCCCTGTAACCCTGCATTTTTCCCATAGGTAATCCACCTTGTGTGCAAATCCCTGTACGCTATGGGAAATTTAGCGTGGCCGATCCAGCTAAGCAGCACATCCTTGAACTGTGGGAGGAAAGCAGTGCACCTGTCGGAAATCCAGGGAGAATGAGCAAACTTCACACAGACAGTTGCCTGAGGGTGGAATGAAACCCGGAGACCAGGCACTGTGAGGCAGCATGCTAAGCACTGAGCCAATGTGCCAGCCTCTTGTGCATATACTCACATTTGACATCAAGTCAAATAAAGGGGATATTGAGATAAATAATGAAAAAAGCTTGTCAAAAACATACGTTTTATGATCGTAAAGGAGCAAGGAGAGGTACAGTGAGGTTCAGGAAGGAAATTCCAGAGATTAGGGCCTAAGCAACTAATAATAATTGCCTTCTTCGTCTGTTTAAGTCTAGAACTGAGATTTTTCTTTCTAACGCATCCTCCGCACTGGCAGAATTGAGTAATTAGACAATGGCTGACAAATAATAGCTTCAAATTATGATATGACTGTTAATGGTTAGTAATTAAGATATCCAGTGAATTTTGCGAGGAGTGTGTGTGAAGCTGAGGTCTGGTTTAGTTGGCATTCAGTTCATTATTTGAGCAGCATGCCAATATTGATTGGAAAGGTCCCAACTTGAAGAATGTCTAATCGAGTGACATAATGTAGGGCTGCTTTGCCTAAGCTCTAGAACACTATCAGCACCTACAGGCAGGAATTTGCAAATGAGCATTGCTTGCCTTCGTTGGAAAGGGGCAAGGCTAAAATTTACCCTGTATCGGCAGAGGAATTAGTCAATATTTTGGCTCCTGGTGTGAAGAAGGCATTTGACACAGTTGCCTTCATTGGTCAAGACACTAAGTAGAGAAGTTGGGATGTCATGTTGCAGCTGTACAGGACATTGGTGAGGCTACTTTTTAAATACTGATTTGAATTCTGGTCTCCCTTCCATGGGAAGGATATTATGAAACTTGAAAGGGTTCGGAAAAGATTTACAAGGATGTTACAGGGACTGCAGGGTTTGAGTTCTAGAGAGAGGCTGAATAGGCTGGGGCTATTTTTTTGACCTGGAACATTGGAGGCTGAGGGGTGACCTCAGATTTATAAAATCATGCGGTGCATGGGTAGTGTGAAATAGCCAAGGTGTTTATCTCAGGGTGAGGGAATCTAAATCTAGACGTCGTAGGTTTAAGTTGAGATGGGAAAGACTTAAAAGGGGCCTGAGGGATAACTTTTTCACGCAGAGGGTGGCACATGTATGGAATGAGCTGCCAGAGAAAGTGGCAGAAGCTGGTACAATGACAAGATTTAAAAGGCACCTGGATGGGTGTCTGAATAGGAAGGGTATAGTGGGTTATGGCTGAAATACTGGGAAATGGGATTAGGTCAGATTGGAATGTCTCGTTGGTGTGGATGAGTTGGGCCAAAGGGCCTGTTTCGAAGTTGTATGATTCTATGATTCCATGGCTGTATGACTCTATGACTCTGCCTCAAAGTCTTATATGGTCACATTTGACCCATCATGCTCATGTCACTGTATAAATTGTTGGTGAGCAAAGTTTACCCTTTGAATGTTGAAGCAGATTGATAGCAAATCATTCAGTTGATAATCGGAAGGTTTAAGTTCACGGCTGTTTTGCTGATGATTTCATCTGCAAGTTAGATATTTATAATTTTGCTTTTCTTTCGCGAGGCTACAGGTTGGTTTTTACAAACATTAGGCAAAAGGAAAAAAATGATAAGGAGGTGTAGGAACAGTTCATAGGTCATTATGTTACTGTACAAATCGCACTGTGTTGAAATTCACTCGTTGTTAATGTTTAGTAACCATGGTAACAAAATAAAATACGGTATTTTTGTTCGACTATAGAGCGTAAGTACAGAGTGGAGACAATGATACAGTGTTTTTGTTGCTGTGCCAGTGGCTCAGTAATGGAGGGTCAGTTTGCTCAGTTGGTTTTTAATGCAGAGTTGTGCCAACAGCATAGGTTCAATTCCACACTAACCAAGGCTACGAAGGACTCTCCTCCTCATCCTCTCCCCACACTTGAGGTGAAACAACCCTCAAATTAAAGTCACCACAAGCCATCTCTTTCTAATGGGAGAGTGGCTGTCTGGTATGGTGGGACTACGGCAACTTTAACATTAATCCAGAGATCCAGGTAATGTTCTCGGCATTTGTGTTCAAATCCCAATCAGATAGATTGTAGACTTTGAAGATCATTTGACCAATTAATTAGAAGTACATGCATTCCACTGGGATATGGTAGTACGGTGAAAGGTGTACAAAGTCGCCATGGCCCTCCCCATCTCAGCTATAAAGGTAACCCAAGTACAAAATCCCAGGTATAAATTAGAAAAATGAATAAATAAACTTAAAAGCTCATCATTACAGTCCAGGTAACGCAGAGATAGAGAGGAACACAAATAAAAGTCAACGGAGCAGACGGGTCCATGCTGGGCCTTCGCCCTGAGGCCAGGAGTCCACGCCGGGCCTCTGCCCCGACGCTGGGAGTCCACGTCGGGCCTGCTTCCCAAGGCTGAGAGCCCGAGCCAGGCCTTCGCCCCGAAGCCGGGAGCCTGCGTCGGACCATCGCCCCAAGGCCGGAAGTCAGCGCCGGGCCTTCATCAAGAGGCCAGGCTCCCACACCAGGCCTTCTCCCTGCAGCCAGGAGCCGAAGCCAGGCCTTTGCCCTAAGTCTGGGAGTGTACACCGGGCCTATGCCCTGAGGCCGGGAGTCCACGCTGGAAGACCAAAGCATCATATAATGTCACATCAATAACTGACCATTCAGCTCGTTGAAACTAAAAGTCTAATCAGACCGTTGTCAATTCCTGTTAAAAACCTAGCTGCAAAAAAAGCCCCGCTATGCTTACCTGCTTCAGCCTACCAGTCACTTCAGTGCCACAGCAATGATATAGATGCTTAAATGCCTTTGTAAGCCATTAGATTCTATCAGCCATTGGAAAGGGAAAGAGTGATAAAGCCAAATGGACAATGAATTAATTGAATATGGCACTGGAAATGAGAACAGCAAACATAGCCCTGGAGACGCTTCTAGTCGACGTCAAAGGCCCTGCTGGTTGTGTATTTCTCACAGACTCATGTCACCTTTCATTTTTGGTTGTTAAAGTTTTGAAAGTACAGGACTCTGTCCAAAATCCAAAAGTTTTGTCCATATGTTTTAAATATTGGAGATTTTTGCTCAATTCTGCATTGATATGTCTTTATCATCATTGTCATCACTGTCTCTGTGATGTCCCTCTACTTGGAAAACAGCCAATGTGACGCCACTGTTTAAAAATGGAAATAGACAAAAAGCAGGTAACTATAGACTGGTGAGCTTAACTTTGGTAGTGGGGAAAATGCTTGAATCTATCATTAAAGAAGAAATAGCAAGACATCTGGATATAAATTATCCCATTGAGAACACCCAGCATGGGTTCATGAAGGGTAGGTCATGTTTAACTAATTTGGTGGAATTCTTTGAGGACATTACTTGCCTGGTGGACAATGGGGAACCTGTGGATGTGGTGTATCTGGATTTCCAGAAGGCATTTGACAAGTTGTCACACCAAAGGCTGCCACATAAGATTAAGTTGCATTGTATTACAGGTAATGTATTGGCATGGATAGAAGATTGGTTGACCAGTAGAAAGCAAAGAGTAGGGGTAAATGGATGTTTTTCTGGTTGGCGGTCGGGGACTAGTGGTGTGCCTCAGGGATCAGTGTTGGGCCCGCAATTGTTTACAATTTACATAGATGATTTGGAGTTGGGAATAAAGTGTGGTGTGTCAAAATTTGCAGATGACGCTAAAGTGAGTGGGAAAGCAAAGTACGCAGAAGACACTGAAAGTCTGCAGAGGGGTACAGATAGTCTAAGTGAGAGCAAAGGTCTGGCAGATAGAATAATGCTGGTAAGTGCGAGGTCATCCATTTTGGTAGGAATAACAGCAAAATGGACTATGTTTTAAATGGTAAAAAAATTGCAGCACGCTGCTGTGCAAAGGGACTTGGGTGTCCTTGTACATGAATCGCTGAAGGTGGGATTGCAGGTGCAGCAGGTAATTAAAAAGGCAAATGGAATTTCGTCCGCCATTGCTCGAGGGATGGAGTTTAAAAACAGGGAGGCTATGCTGCAGCTGTATAGGGTCCTGGTGAGGCCATACCTGGAGTACTGTGTGCAGCTTTGGTCTCCTTACTTGAGAAGAGATATACTAGCACTGGAGGGGGTGCAGAGGAGATTCACATGGTTGATTCCACAGTTGAGAGGGTTGGATTATGAGGAGAGACTGAGTCCACTGGGATTATACTCATTGGAATTCAGAAGAATGAAGGGAGACCTTTTAGAAATATATAAGATTATGAAGGGAATAGATAAGGTGGAGGCAGGGAGGTTGTTTCTGCCAGCAGGCGAAACTAGGACTAGAGGGCATCGCCTCAAAATAAAGGGAAGCAGATATAGAACTGAGGTCAGGAGGAACTTCTTCACCCAAAGGGTTGTGAATCTATGGAATTCCCTGTCCACTGAAGGAGTTGAAGCTACCTCGCTGAATGTTTTTAAGGCAAGGCTAGATAAATTTTTGAACAGTAAAGGAATTAAGGGTTATGGTGAGTGGGTGGGTAAGTGGAGCTGAATCTCAAAGATCAGCCATGATCTTAATAAATGGCAGGGCAGGCTCGAGTGACCGGATGGCCTACTCCTGCTCCTAGTTGTTATGTTCTTATGCTCTTACTCCCTGGCCAGGCTGCACTTTTCAGGCATTTGAAAGGAAATGGCCAAAAGAGTAGGCTGCACATTTAACCCCTATCTGTCTCTTGCAAATTGGAAATTATGCTTGAAAAGTGGTTGAGTTTAAACAGTCTCTTGAGATATTTGAAGAGTGGGGTGGTAGTTAGTTAAATCAGATGACTGAACAGCTTCTTTGTGGTACAGAATGGTATTAGCAGCATGCATCCAATTCCTGCACTGGATGAGGTTACTGTGTGCAGCACTCACCTTATTAACATTTGCCCCTTTACCTGAGGCACAGATTAAATGACTGTCTCTCTGTAATGGGAGAGCAGGACTATGGTGACTTTACCTCTTACTCAAATATTCACTTGTGTGGCACTCGCCTCCATTAGTATGGGCTATTTGCAGAAAATGGGATTCATGTAGTTGGGACTTCATTGACCAGCTCAGAAACGATGGACCAAATAGTCCTGCTTTTCTGTAAATGTGTATATAACTCCTCCATAGTGATTCAGGTATGAAGACTTGTCTGTTACCCCCCAGTTTGCTCCTGATGCTTTGAATTACACACTCCTTGTCCCATAAGAGAGTGAGAGAAACGTATCATTCAAAGGACTAACATCTAAACAGGTGATGCTGGCATGGCTTAACAGCTAGCGATGTGTGCAAGCTGTTAGATACATGGGTGATAGTTTCTATAGTGCTAAGTACACTAGAGGTTTGTTGTTTATTATAAGAGAATCTGGAATGGGAGAGTTATCCAATAAAAAATAGTTGGATAGACTGGGCATGCATCTATTGGAGTTCATAGGATGAGATGTTAGCTTATGGAAATATATTGAATTCTGAGGGTCGCTGAGAAGATGTTTTCCCTATGGGAAAAGTTGAGGTCCAGACTTTCACCACTATGGTCAGTGTTTCTTTTGTGGGGAAAATTCAGAAAGATGTTGGGAATCCCAAGACCTGAACTGAAACCAGATTATTTCAATGGGGCAAGATTGATGGAAGGTAGAGGCCTGTCATTCATACAAATGTGGTTACCAAAGATGGCTGATCATTTAAATGACAAACTGCTTCCACTGAAAATGGTTTGCAGAATTCCTGGTGTCTGGAACCCAAAGTGTGGAGATTAGACCAGATATAAAAAGGTCTGTTCTCAGGGCATTTGTTTTGGACCACCATGGTATCCCTTTGGAGAGGTTAGGTAGCCCTTCAGATCTGGTCCTTGGCCAACTTTGTGAGAGGTAAGGCACTCTTTGGGATAGTGAAAAGCAACAATGCTTGTACATAAAAGTGTGCACAAACTCATCATTTAAAATTCATGAATGGCATGTGGGCATTGCTGGCTAGGCCAGAATTTATCATCCATTCCAATTGTCTTTCAGAAGAGGGTAGTGAAATACATTATTGAAAGTGTGAAGTCCTTGGGGTGTAAGAACACTCATAGTGTTCTTAGGGAACCATGAATAGTGCTGAACACCTTGCAAACATCAGAAAACTTCTGACCTTATTTTGGAAAGAATCTCATTGATTTTTAGCTGATGATTGTTGTGTCAAGGACACTATGCTAAGGAATTCCTGCAGTAATGCCTTAGGACTGAGATAATTAATCTCCAAAAACCACAGGCATCTTCCTTTATGCTAGGTATGACTGCAACAAGCAAAGAGTTCCCCAAGCCCCCACCTGAAACTGAGGCCAGTTTTGCCAGGGTGAACAAAAACAAAGTTGCTGGAAAAGCTCAGCAGGTCTGGCAGCATCTGTGGAGGAAAAAACAGAGCTAACGTTTCAGGTCCTGTGACCCTTCTTTAGTGTGATGCCATGTTGGGTCAAATGCCACCCTGGTATCCAGGCCAGTCACTGTCACCTCATCTGGAGTTCAACTGTTTTGCCCATGTTTACACCAAAGCTATTGTGAGCTCAGGGGCTGACTACACATGGACAAAACCAGCTGAGTGTCAGTGAGCAGGTCTTTGCTCAGTGGGTACTGTTCAACAGTATTAGTAAAGACCCTTTCCATCAGATTTGCTGATGATTGGGATAATGACTGGAATAGCTAAAACTGTCAAGCAACCATCAAAACTCTCAGAGTTATCTCAAAAATAATGTGGATTTCTAAAAAAAAAATGTGCTGGATATTTGTGGCCCTGTTGACATATGCCATTTCAGGATTTCTGCTTCATGATTGATTCCCCAAGCTGTCATTTTCACAATGGGGTGCCTGTCAAGTGATGATTTTGATGGATAACTCTGAAATGTTTATTTACACAAGGGATTAGTTGCAAGAATTTCAGTGTGTTGATGCTCATGTACTAATAACAGTTGTTTTTCAATAGCAACATCGTCAATAGATGAATGGCTTTTATTTTCTGTTACTATGCCCCTGACTTATTCCCATGGTGTGTATTGGGTGAGTGGACATGAGGAGGGCAGGGCAGAGGTTAGGGTCATGTGAGTGAGTTGGCATTGGAGCTCAAAAGGGCCTTCAGGATGATTGTTGGTCTGAAGATATAAAAGGACAGAATAGTTGAGCATATTAGCTTTTGTTGGCACAGGGAATCTGAGGCACTACAAACGCAGTCACAGAGGATTATCTATCATGGGTGAGAGCAGGAGGGATGTTGTATGTTTCATGCTAAAGCTTCAAGCACTGTGCCAGAGTTCCCAAACAGACATTCAAACTCAATCTCTCTTCCAAGGTCACCTGGCTGGACTTCTCACCCAGACCACCCTCACAGGTCTAAATGCAAGGTATGAGCAGCCATTTTTAAAGGTCGGGATTATGGAGCTCAATATACCCCATCCCTATACATTTAACCCAGGAACAAAAATCAGAATCAGTGTTTTTAAAATTCTCCTCTGAACTGTCTTGGGACACTGCCTTACAAAGATTAAATACAGTTTGGAACACAGGAGTAGGCCATTCAGCCCCTTGAGACTGGTCTGCCATTCAATGAGATCGTGACTGATATGCAGACTAACTCCACATAACTGTATTTGGCCAATATCCCCTAATACTTTTGCTGAATAAAATTTTAACTGAAAAATTCAAAATTAATTCCTGCTCCAACGTGGGCATTGTTTGCAGAAGACAGTTCCAAATATCTACCACCCTATGTGTGTAAAAGCACTTTCTAACTTTCTCCAGAATGGTCTGGTCCTAATCCATTTTTTTATGTCACTTGTGGAATGTGGTGTCGCTGCCTGGGCCAGGAGTTATTGCCCATCGTTAGTTGCCCTGGAGAAGTTGGTGTTGAGCTACCTTCTTGCAGTCTACTTGCTTTAGTTTGACCCACACTGAGACTATAGCCCCTAGTTGTAGAATCCTCAACCAGTGGAAATTGTTTATTTTCACCTACCCTGCCTTTTGCAGTTAATAGCTTGAAGACTTTGATAAGATCACCCCTTTAGACTCAGAGTGGTGCAACTCAATGGGCAAGCTGTAACCATTTTAAACAATTGGTAGCTGGCTCCTCCCAGTCACAAATGTCAGTGCTTCAATTGGAGCTTTAGAGTATCTTTGTCATGTATTCTTTGCTCTCTCCTGAAGCTGAGAGTTGAGGAAACGGACCTGGAGAAGCCGTGTGGATTCAGTGCCCAGTCTGTCATAATTAGTTTTTCATGAGCTTTATCTGAATGCTTTTGGAGCAAGAGTTTATTTGATGGCCCCCCTGTTAAGAGTCCATTGGAGGCAGTGCTGGTGGAAGTACCCCGATCTGTTTGCATGGTTGAAATAACTGTTCCATACTCAAGGATTATTATTGACTTGTGCAAGCCTTTTTTGTAAAATACTTGGTGCTGTAGTTTATAGAGCTGCTGCAGCTGATCTCGTGTTGGATATTATCACCAAAGACAGCCTTTTGAAAGAAATGGTTGCTGAGGTATAGCAAATACCGAACATATTCCAGAGTCTCCCTTTCATTATTTAGGTCAAGCAGAATATTTGAAGTAATTTCACATGTAATATAATCTACAGGTTATTAGGACAACAAGAATTCTAATTCTGTTATGTATCATTTTGCGGTGCTGTTTTAATGCACATATATCAATGTGGAAACAGACTTTCACAACTTTTGCTGCAAGTCCCGCTCTGTCTCTAACTCACTGTCTGACTCAGTCGTGCCATAGATACTTAGAATCTATAGCTACCTTTCCATTTCGCCCCCTCCTTCCATCCCATTCTCACTCCAATCCAACAAATTGCCATATGAGACCTGCAATGGAAATTAAACTCAGGCAATTTTTGATTGGGCAGAGGATTCTTTGACTCTCTTGTGAATAACTCAATAGTTCAGGGAATTTACTCTTCATAAGCATTTGGCAACGGGCAATTTGAACAAATTATGAAACTGACCGAGATAACCAGAGTTGGACCTTGAGCTTCAGGCTCCATTTGCTTTGTTAGCTGAATGGCTAGCTTATGCATTCAATTCCCATTCTGGCTGAAGTTACCAGAAAGACTTTGTCTTCTCAACCTTTCCACTTACTTGCAGGGTGGTGACTCAGGTTAAACTCACCACCAGTTGTGTCTCCAATGAGAGAGGAGGACTATGGTGACTTTACTTAGTGTGGCACGATGGGTCAATGGTTAATACTGTTGCCTTAGAGTGCCAGTGACCTGGACGTGATTCCAGCCTTGGGCAAATGTCAGTGCAGAGTTTACATGTTCTCCTCGTACCTGCATGGGTTTCTACTGGTTGCTCTGGTTTCCTCCCACAGCCCAAAGTTATCAGGTGTAGGTGGATTGACGTGCTAAGTTGCCTGTAGTGTCCAGGGATATCCATCTAGCTGTGTTAGCCATGGCAAATGTGGATTGCAGAGATAAGGTAGAGGACTGTGTTTAGATGGGATGATCTTCAGAGGGTCGTTGAATGCTCAATGAGCCAAATGGCCTCTTTCTACACTGCATGATTTCTATGATTTTGTGTTTTTTTTACAACTTGCTACCAATATATTGTTTTGATTTTAAACTCTATTGCTTAAGATCAGTGCACAGGAAGACATAACACTGATGAGATATCTATGATCATCATTGGCTTTACCAAACTATGTAAATGGGTTATTCTGTGAATTTGGGTACTCCTTCTGACTTCCTTTGGAAAGTACAAAGGAAACCCTATCTTTTTGACCTTGTCAGGGCTTTGACCTCTACTTCCATTGTCTTAACTGATAGGAAGCTCTTTGAAGCTTCCCTCTCTACAAGTGTTATTGTGTTCTCATGATATCATTGGCTAAGTCAGCACCTTCTAAACCTATGACCTCCTAGAAGGCTATGGATGAAGGAAAGCATCCCCTGCAAGTTCTCTTCCAAACCACACATCAACTAGGCTTCAAACTGTACTCCATTCCTTTACTATTGCTGGGTCAAAATCCTGTAAATCCCTTCCTACCAGTGCTGTGGGTGTGCCTGCACTAGGCAGATGGCAGCAGCTCAAAAATTGGCTATTTCAACATTCATGTCAATTAGCAATTGGAACCAAATATCACCCTTGCCAGTGATATTCACATCCCATAAATGAGAAATGAATTTTGTATAATATAGTTCCCGATGGTTGCACTCATTTCTTCATCTATGGCATTTATGATTATGGTCGTAGAAGATTTTTATATCAGTTGGAGAGTCAGGGGTTATGGGGAATAGGCAGAAAAGTGGTTGTGGCAATGGAACAGCAGCTTGAAGGGGTGAAGGGGTCTACTCCTGTTCCTGTTTCTTATAAAACTATACGACAGTGCTTGGCCAAACAGATAATGTTGCTGCTTTGAATGTGCCCTGGTTATAATGCCCCAGGTCACAACTAAAAACCAGACTGAAACATTTCCAAAAATGGTAAGAATAGAATAAAAGGCAATTTCGCCCAGCTGTGTGTGCTCTTTGGGGAGTTGTGGAGAACGTGTTGATGTTGGTGAACCAGCTGATTTATCAGAATCCTCTTTTGACAATCAGTCTACAAATTTTCTCTATGTATCTATCCAAATTCCTTTTGGAAAATTCAAATGACCTTGTCCCCGCGCCCCCCCTCCCCCCACCTACTTTTTGAGCAATGCATAGTAGATAGTACCAATTGTGAAATGATGTGGACCTGCAAATATTGATATGTTCAGGTCAGGTGAAGCAATGAGGCAGTGAGGCGGTGTTGGGGGCAGTTATGGGACATTGCACCCAGTTGCACAATGATGAGCAGAATTGAGCTCACTCAAATCTTACTGCTGACTCTGACTTTTAGGTCAGTATCAGGGATTTTCTAATATTATTGTTACCTTGCTTGAGTGTTAGCATCAAAGACATTATAATTCATACACTTCTGTTAAATCTAGTCACTGTCAAGTCAACTCAGTGTTAATTTGTGAGTCTCTTGAATATTGAGACAGAGAACAGTTGGAATGACAAATTTAGAAGAATGTATTGTTGCAATCGGATGTGGGTTATTTTGCTTCCTGAACCATCATTATTTACATGCTTCAGAGATAGTACGAACAGCAGATGCTGGAGAATCTGAGATAACAAGGTGTAGAGCTGGATGAACACGGCAGGCCAAGCAAAACCAGCTCAGCTTGTCCCTGCCTCCCTAACCTGTCATTCCTCCCACCTATCCTCTCCTCCCACCTCAAACCTCACCCCCATTTGCTACCCACTAACCTCATCCTGCCCCCTTTACCTGTCCGTCCTCCCTGAACTGACCTATCCCCTCCCTAACTCCCCACCTACACTCACCTTTACTGGCTCCATCCCGGCCTCTTTGACCTGTCTGTCTCCTCTCCAGCTATCTTCTCCTCTATCCATCTTCTATCCGCCTCCCCCTCACCCCCTATTTATTCCGGAGCCCCCTTCCTCTCCCCCATTTCTGAAGAAACGTCTAGGCCTGAAAAGTCAGCGTTCCTGCTCGTCTAATGCAGCTTGGGCTGCTGTGTTCATCCAGCTCTACACCTTGTTATCTTATTTACATGCTAATGCTTCTTATGTTATTTTTCTCCAATTTTGTCTGATGCTGGCTGGTGCTGGAAAAATTCCAGACACTTCCAGTCAATCAGCAACTTTTCTAACCAATATTTATCCTTCAAAAAGTATCTTATAAAAACAAACTGGTCTTTCATTATGTTACTATTTTTTGGGGCTTGTTTGTGTGCGTATTATCTGTCACACTTCCAACATAGCAACAATGAACACAATCTACTTCATTGGTCATACAGGCCTCTTTCTCTAATGTTCCTGAAGATCTTCAATAAATGTAAATAATTCTTTCTTTGGCTATTTTCTATATGCCAAGCTCTACAAGTGATTGCTGGTAAGATGACAACAACTTCAATCCAACCTTCTCAATTGACTAGATTAATTTATGATATCTGGTTGGCATGGACGTGTTGAACCAAAGGCTTTGTTTCCATGCTGTACAACTCAATGACAACGTTGTCCTCACTGACTGACGAAAGCTGAAAATTTCCTGTATCCTTTTTGCCGCCTAAGATAGGATCATCAAAGCCAACAGGAACCAGTGGTTGAATCTAGGAACCTCCTGTCCTGTGTTTCTATATCATGTGACACTGTGCTTGACGTAAAGGATATTCTGTTTTAATCTGGCAAGATTCGCAGCAACAAAAGCAGAAATTAGAGAAACTCACCAGGTCTGACTGTATCTGTGGAGAGAGAAGCAGTCGATGTTTTGAGTCCAGTGTTGCTGTTTTCCGGAACTCTGCAATTTGAAGGATTCAGGTAGCCTACTCAGAAAAACATAAGGAATGGAGTAACAGTAGGCCATTCAGCCCCTTGAGCCTGCTGTGCCATTCAAGGAGTCCATGTCTGCTCTACTTCCAGTCTTACTTTCCTGTCTGTTTGAGATTTGTTGAAATAATGAAAAGGTTCAAGAGGTAGATTCAGTGAAACTACTCCCTTTGATCAAGTAATCTGATCCTAAAATTATAGATCAGTGTTTAAAAGGGAAATTATAAAGTATTTTCTTATATGCAGTCTGACTGACCCTTGGAATTCTCTCCCATAGACAGCTGGCAAGTGGCAGTAATTGCAATTAACAAGATTGAGATCAATATCTAATGAAAAGAAGTGATGTATTAGGTGCAAAAGCATCCTTGCCTTTGAGCCAGAAGCACTGGGTTGCAAGTTTCTCTCCTGGATTTGCTGGCCAATGTGGCAAAACAGGGTTAAGTATCAGCTGGTAAACCTTCCAACACAGCTGATGGCTGGTGTTAAAATTCAGAGATTCCTGGTGAATCAAGCAATGGGAAGAATTCAGAGCCTTGGGGATCACCATTTATAATTCAGGCCATGACATTCGTGTTTGTTGCCACAGGAACTTGTCCTCTTTGGGTATTGTTGGTTGAGTTGACTACACATCAATGCAAATTTCATTGGTGTTAACAGCACAGAGCTCAATCTCTGTTCCAGCTGAGGTGGGTTTTAGGACCACCGTGCTTGCCATAGCCACAGTGGAGGTGGTCAGCCTGAGTCAAATCAGCTTTCAGCTAAAGAACTGAAGATGAGACATGCATCAAAGATGAGGACATAGAGTTGAGATTCATAAGTATATGGGGGAGCAGTTGAATGGTTGTGTCCTGTCCAGTTATTTCACCCATTCATGGAATCTCCCACTTCTCTTCAGGAGATCTTGTTGACCCTTTCCTTTTCACTCCATTCCCGTCAGAAATGGGAATTGATAGCTTGGGTTCTGTTTCCATTTCCGCTGCATTGTATTGCAAATAGTTTATTTTTTTTCCCTTTTTCTTCTCCTTCAAGAACATTGAACCTTATCATCCACCTACATTTCAAGACAACATGCATCATGTTCCATTAGTTTCTCTTCAACATTTCGCAAGTACGTTTCAAAATTCTACATTCTACCGATAGGAAACAGCACTTTGGAAAGTTCCTGCCATTGCAATGTTCTGATGAGTTTTTTCCTTAAATTCTCCATTGAGCTTTGGTGCATGTGCCATATGAGCTGTCATGAAGTGTGGTTGGACAGGTTTTGAGATACAGATGGAAGCTAAACCTTTGGATGAAAGTTGCTAGGGTTATTTCATGTTTATAAGAATATGGCAGAATATTCTAAATGACACTGAGAACTGAGATCAATAGATATATAAAGGATCAGAGATTGCAATTAGTCAGTTTCTGATTGCTTAGGGAGCAGTCTCACATATGAGATGGCTTTCAATCACATATGGGCATAACATTAGGAGTAGGAGTAGGCCATTCAGCCCTTCAAGCCTACTCCACCATTCAATATAACCATGGCTGATCATCCAACTTGGTAACTGGTTCTTGTTTTCTCTCTATATCTTTTAATTCCTGTAGGGCCAACAGCAACGTTTAACTCCTTCAAAACAAAATCCAATATTTTGACCTCCATCACTTTCTGTGGAAGATAACTGCACAGGCTTGCCACCCTCAGGAGGAAGAAATTTCTCCTCATCTCAGTTTCTTCTAAATGTTTATCCTTGGACAATTAATATCACGTGCAACTACTTAAGATGAAAATATCCAGCGGAGCATCTTTGAAATCTCATCATTTAATTATGATGGTCACTGCTTGCACAGCAATGTCCCAAAGCGGTGTTGTGATGAAATTATCACATTATCTACACTCGCAATGTCTTTGAGCTATAATTATTTGTCAGGCCACTGATGAGAAATACACCATCTTCAAATAATGTCTAAAATTTTCTAAGTCCACCCGTCTGGGGTAAGTGGACCTCAATTTACATTTTTAAAACTTCATCTTTTCAGGAATGTTCATACTTCCAAAGTATCTCCAAAGCAGGTAAGATTTGAATCTGTTTGTCCTGATCCATGGGTAGGGTCACCGCCACTGTGCCAGCAGAGCCCATGGGCCTCATTTTATTGTTGCATCCAAAAGATGACACTTCGGAGAGTAACATTCCCTCAGTACCATGAAACTCTTGTGGCTGTCTGTGCTGTTGGCTTCTGTTTATTACCCACTCTCACTTTTGTCCTCTTCAGGAAGTCCCATTAGCCACTGAAGTGTCCTTGTTCTGAAGAACGATGCTAATCTACCCTTTCTTTCGGAGATTTTGATGCTGATCATTTCACAGCGTTCAAATTTGTAATATTGCCCTTTATTTGTCAATTTTATTTTTCTACACTTTTTTTTCTTTTTCTGAGCGCTAACATAAGGAAAAATGTGGAAATGAATAGCAGGGCAGAGATTGGCATTGAAAGAAAATCTGGCCAGCTCGGGCCAAAGTCAGCCATAATTCATTGTGTTCCTGTCATGGCTGAGAGAGTTCAAGTGCCAGTTTTGTAAACAGGAGATGCTGAATTCACATTCCAACAGCACCTTCTTGCTGAATGGGCATTCCAGGGCTCTTGTGGTGCAGTGTTTGTGTTCCTACCTCTGAGCCAGGAGGCCCTGGTGCAATTTCCACCTACTCCAGAGGTATTTAATAACATCCCTGAACAGCTGGGTACCGGTTAAGCAATTATAAAATTCACATCATTGTATGGTAGAGGTAGACAAATTATTGACTAAAGAGAAAGCCAGCCTTGCAGGTGAGGTACTAATGGAGTTGAGGTGACATTAGATCAGACAGCATTTCATCCCTGAACTTCTCTGCCTTTCTACCTTTCTTTCTCCATTTAAGGCATGGCAAATGTTAACTCCCTGACTTTGTCATGTTCCCTAAGATGGCCTTATCTGCCTTGCTGTCAAATTTTGCTTTATAACACTCTTTCATGTAATGTCTAATTATATGCAAAGCACCCTACAAAGAGAAGTTGTCATTGAGTGAGTTGAATGAGGTGATGGGGCAACAAACCTTACAGGGTGTGGCTTTGGATTTGTTGTCTTCTTCCCAGCTGACTGAAGATAACTGGCCTTCAAAAGTATATTGTGGTAAAGTCACTCATCTAGTGACCCAAAGGCAGTGAAAAGCACTGATGCTTCACAGTACCAGCGTCCCAGGTTTAATTCCAGTCAAGGGCGACTATCTGTTTGCATGTTTTCCCAGTGTCTGTGTGGGTTTCTGCGGGGTGTTCATGTTTTCTCCCACAGTCTGAGGATGTGCAGTTTAGGTGGGTCGGCCGCACGAAAGTGTCCTGTTGTGTCTGGGAATGTGCAGGCTAGGTGGGCTAGCCATGAGTAATGCAGGGTTATGAGAATGGGGTGGGGGCTGTGTCTGGTTTGGATGTTTTTCACAGGGTTGGTGCAGATTTGATGGGCTGAGTGGCCTCTTTCCGCACTGTAGGGATTCTATGACGTTACAGGGCTCGTTCCACCATGACAGATGGTGAAATTTGAATTTCATAAAAATCTAGAGGCTTTTAAAATGTGAATCAAATAGTGGCTGTGTAACCATTGTTAATTATTCTTAAAAGCCATTTGATTTACAACAGTACTTTAAGAAAGGAAATTTGCCACCCTTACCTGGTGTGTCCTACATGTGACTTCAGACTCCAATAATGTACTTGACTTTTAACTGCTGCCTGATCAGTTGGGAATGAACAATAAATGGTGACCTAGAGAGTGATGTCTGCATCCCATGTTTGGATTAAAAAATGTCTTCTGCATGGACTAGCTTCTCATGTGTATGGCTACTTTACTGCAGTTAAGTTACATGAGGCCGGCAAGAATTTCAATAGTGACACTATTCCATTAATCTCATCTTCCCTTCTCATGGCACCCTGTGTGATAGATGCAATAAATCTCCATGCAAATTAAGCCAATTTGTAGCTTGAAGAGATGGAGACCAGGGTTTTTCCTGAATTAAATTTTTAAAAAAATACAAATAGTGGCGGATTCTGGAAATTGTTGGACGTTCTGAAGAAGGATCATTGGGCCTGAAATGTTAACTCTGCTTTCTCTCCACAGATGTTGCCAGGTCTGTTGAGTTTCCCCAGCTATTTCTGTTTTTGTGTGTCATCCTGAATTGATGCTGTGCACATAAAAACTTAGCACCGACTTCGCCCAGCCTCCAGAGTTTTTGTTATTCATTTTTAATGAGCTTTAACTAATGTAATGTATTGTAAACCCATTGAAACTAAATCATCAAACATTTATCAGTTGTGTGAGAGAAACTGGGGTGGTTCTCCTTCAATGAATAGCAGATGTAATGAAGGGATTTAGAATGATTAAGGGCTTTTTTAAAAAGAAACTATTGCACTTAATAGTGTGAGGATAACTGGAGTACACAGAACTAAAATAATTTGCAAACTATCAGAAAAGTGATGATATTAAATTGTTCTTTGCAGCATGTTGTGATCATTTCTTCTGGACACTTTCTTGGGATCACAATGATCATTCCCAGGAAGGCCAGCGTTTGTTGCTATTCCCTCAATACCTTTTGAATTGAGTGTTTTCCTGAATAATTCCAAGGGGCTGGTTAAAAGTCAACGCATTATGGAGTCCCATGGGAGCTAAACTAGCTGAGGAAGACAGGTTTTGTTCCTTACTTTATCAGTGAGTCAAGTAGGTTCTTAAACAGCAATTGATGATCTTTCCCCAATCACTGAAACATTGATTACCTCTCATTAACTGAAGGCTCATTCTATCGGCTGCTGTTGTAAGCTTTGAACCAATGCTTCCAAAACCTGAACTTCCAGAATATTCATCCAATGACATAATTACTCTGTCAACTCCATCTGTACATCCCCAAATATATGATAAATGATAAACTGCCCAAAAGGATACTGGAAACAGATACTAAAATGTGAGGCTGGATGAACAGAGCAGGCCAAGCAGCATCTCAGGAGCACAAAAGCTGAGGTTTCGAGCCTAGACCCTTCATCAGAGAGGGGGATGGGGTGAGGGTTCTGGAATAAATAGGGAGAGAGGGGGAGGCGGACTGAAAATGGAGAGAAAAGAAAATAGGTGGAGAGAGTATAGGTGGGGAGGTAGGGAGGGGATAGGTCAGTCCAGGGAAGACGGACAGGTCAAGGAGGTGGGATGAGGTTAGTAGGTAGATGGGGGTGCGGCTTGGAGTGGGAGGAAGGGATGGGTGAGAGGAAGAACAGGTTAGGGAGGCAGAGGCAGGTTGGACTGGTTTTGGGATGCAGTGGGGGGAGGGGAAGAGCTGGGCTGGTTGTGTGGTGCAGTGGGGGGAGGGTACGAACTGGGAACCCTGCAGCCTAATGGTATCAATGTTGACTTCACCAGTTTCAAAATCTCCCCTTACCCCATCGCATCCCTAAACCAGCCCAATTCGTCCCCTCCCCCCACTGCACCACACAACCAGCTCAGCTCTTCCCCTCCACCCACTGCATCCCAAAACCAGTCCAACCTGTCTGTGCCTCCCTAACCTGTTCTTCCTCTCACCCATCCATTCCTCCCACCCCAAGCCGCACCCCCATCTACCTACTAACCTCATCCCACCTCCTTGGCCTGTCCGTCTTCCCTGGACTGACCTATCCCCTCCCTACCTCCCCACCTATACTCTCTCCACGTATCTTCTTTTCTCTCCATCTTCAGTGTGCCTCCCCCTCTCTCCCTATTTATTCCAGAACCCTCCCCCCATCCCCCTCTCTGATGAAGGGTCTGGTCCCGAAATGTCAGCTTTTGTGCTCCTGAGATGCTGCTGGGCCTGCTGTGTTCATCCAGCCTCACATTTTATTATCTTGGATTCTCCAGCATCTGCAGTTCCCATTATCTCTGGAAACAGGTACAGTGGTAGTTGTCGTAAGGTAAGTGGATATACGCATTGAGATTTTTAAAAAAATACAAGTCTATGGGTTAAAAAATTAGAAATAGTCTGAATCAAACAAGTTTTCCAAATAGACATCACAATGGCTTTAATAGCCATCTTATGTGCTGAAAGATTCAGACGACAACTGTTTCATCTCTCACTCTGTCACAAATCAGCAGGCCCTTTGGGGAAAATCCAATGAGTTTTGATTATTTTCCATGATGACTTAATCCTTCTGATCCCACCTGTCAGGCAAAATCTTTCTTGTGTTTTGCCCAACCTTATGAGAGAGATTTGGGACTGGACATCATCAATTCACGACCCATCACCTTGTGAAATTACTTTCACCTTTGCAAGCGAGCTTCCAGTCAGTGAAGATTTGCAGTAAGGAAACAAATGTGAAACTCAACAGGGGATGGTGAGTTATTGTTGGATTATGGGGGGGGTGGGGTGAAGGAGGGGGAGAGAGGGAAGTGTCAGAGGCAGTGACAGAGATGAAAGTTATCAGAATGTGGACATAATCACTGAAGGGAGTTAAATGGGCCAAGAAGCCACTTCTCGTTCCATTGGCTCTATCTAGTTCACTTGTACCTTTATGGCAAATAGATATCAGGAGTGATTCTGCTGATGAACTATCTACTCATGGGTCCCAAGAGAAAAATGAATATAAAAGAAATGAAGCTTAACTCAGTCAATAAAACATGTGAACCATATATTATGTGAACTGTTTTCGGCTAAATTAGTGCATATGCTTATGATGTCTGAGGGCCGTATATAACGTAGCCATCGTCCTACACTGTTGTAACAGAAAGAACTGAAAGTGGTTTAACCTGACAGCTATCACACCTTAAGCAATGGGAGAGTTTGAGAAGGTCAGCCCTCTATATCAACCTCAGCTGGTGTGGGAAGTGAACCCATGTTGTTCCTATTACTTTGCATTGTAACCCAGCTATTCAACCAACTGAGCTAACATTATTCAATTGTGGGATTGTGTGTGCATGCAAATCTATTGAAAGAGCAGCCCTGTTGCTTGTTAGGACAATGCCTACTTTTTAAAGTTTCCTATCCGTGTTCAGTAACTTATTTAAGTGATGTGCTTCATGTACAAATAAAGACATTGAATATTACTGAGCTAATTAAGGGGTGCCATATCAAAGATCCACTGCCTGCTTTCACTTCAGCCTCAGTTGAGTCACTTGTCTCAGTATAGAACCAGGCACGGAGGGGAATATGGATTAGAGAATTGGTGGTTCAAGGTTTTACTGGTCTACAGCCTTTAAGTTGTGCTCTCTTGAACCTGTTTTTTTAACCCTGGTTGAATTGCCTACTGGCTCTGTTCAAACACAAAACAGTGAATGTTTTCACAGGATTACTTCTTTTTACTTGTGAGGCGTGAGAGCCACTGGCAGCCAGCATTTATTTCCCATTCTTAGTTATCATTAAGAAGGTGGTAGTGAGTTGCCTTCTTGAACTGCTGCAGCTCACACGCTTTAGGATGGCCACAATGTCCTTAGGGAGGAAATTCCACGATTTAGATCAAGCAGCAATGAAGGAATGGCGATATATTTCCACATCAGGATGGTGAGTGACTTGGGGGGATCTTGTGACTGGCAGTGTTCTAACGTATTTGCTGCCTTTGTCCTTTCAAATGGAAGTGTTCGTAGATTAGGAAGGTGCTGTCAATGGGGCCTTGGCAAGTCATTCTGGTACATCTTGTAGACAGTACTCACTGCTGCCACTGGGCACCAGTGTGAAGAGATTGAATGCTGAGGGTGGTGGATGAGGTGCCAATCAAAGGGTCATTGATTAGATTGTCTTTTGTGAGAGATGGTCGGTGCCTGACATTTATGAGGCATGAACATTACTTGCCACTTATAGCCTGAGCCTGGATATAGCCCAGATCTTGTTGCATTTAAATGGACTACTTCAGCACCTGAGGTATTATAAATGGTGATAAACATTGTGCCATCATTGGTGAACAGATGAGTTTGGGAACCTGTACCTCTCACCACCAGGCAGTTTCCTAATCAAGCAGCCCACAGATGCCAATGCACAGCACTGGATGATGTCGGACTTGAATTTGGGCTTTTGGTCTCAGAGGTAGGGACATTATTGCTACACCACAAAACCCCTTGCTGCTTTCTTCAGCACTGAATTCTCTTTAACTTCATCTAGCTGAGATCAGTTTTAACCAAGCACAGGCTGGGTCATGGATCTCGGAGCTCACAGTCTGAATGGTGGAGTCAATCCACTCAGTCTGGCGGCTGCCTTATCAACTGGTACTTACACCCGCATCATTATAATAAGAATTTGTTGCATCCTATAGGCTTCATTATAAATTGTTATAAATAAACCATTTTGTAGGTGCACTTGAAAAAAAATGACTCGACAAATGCAAACCTGTTATGTGATAGCACTGAATGAATTACTAGCTCATTCTCACTAATAGATGTACAATTTGGTGTCATCAAAAATCCTCTGAGTTGCATAATTCCATTGCCAAGAAATTTCAGAAGAGGTCAAGATTTGCATTCCATTCCCAGAAGAAATGAATTGCTTAAATTAAATAAAATCACCTTTGTAGCAAGACAGTTCCAAACATATGTACCACAATCTATTTTGCATAACATATTTCGACAATAATTTAACCCTTAAGGCGCATCAGTTCTTCAGACAGCATCATTTGAAAGGGCAACTTCTTAAGTTTGTCTCTGAGGAAGAATCTCTTGATGCTTTATTAATGGTGTACCCAAAACCACCCTTTAATATAACTTGTTGATATACCGTGAAGAAATTACTTAACTAGTTTTGAGAAGATTTGTAGCTCAGGTTGAGGCTCTGGATGTGAGTTTGCTCACTGAGCTGGAAGGTTAGTTTTCAGATGTTTCGTCACCATTCTAGGTAACATCATCAGTGAGCCTCTGACGAAGCGCTGGTGTTATGCCCTGCTTTCTATTTATCTGGTTAGGTTTCCTTGGGTTGGTGATGACACTCCCTGTTCTTTTTCTCAGGGGATGGTGGATTGGCTCCAAATCAATGTGCTTGTTGATGGAGTTCCGGTTGGAATGCCATGCTTCTAGGAATTCTCGTGCATGTCTCTGTTTGGCTGGATGTGGATGTGTTGTCCCAATCAAAGTGGTGTCCTTCCTTATCTGCATGTAAGGATACGAGTGATAGTGGGTCATGTCGTTTTGTGGCTAATTGATGTTCATGTATTCTGGTGGCTAGCTTTCTGCCAGTTTGTCCAATGTAGTGTTTGTCACAGTTCTTGCAAGGTATTTTGTAGATGACGTTCGTTTTATTTGTTGTCTGTGTAGGGTCTTTTAAGTTCATTAGCTGCTGTTATAGTGTGTTGGTGGGTTTGTGGGCTACCCTGATGCTACCGAAATGACTGCCAGACTACTTGGACCTCTTGGCATCGGGTAGCCCACAAACCCACCAACACACTATAACAGCAGCTAATGAACTTAAAAGACCCTACACAGACAACAAATAAAACGAACATCATCTACAAAATACCTTGCAAGAACTGTGACAAACACTACATTGGACAAACTGGCAGAAAGCTAGCCACCAGGATACATGAACATCAACTAGCCACAAAACGACATGACCCACTATCACTCGTATCCTTACATGCAGATAAGGAATGACACCACTTTGATTGGGACAACACATCCATCCTAGGACAAGCCAAACAGAGACATGCACGAGAATTCCTAGAAGCATGGCATTCTAACCGGAACTCCATCAACAAACACATTGATTTGGAGCCAATCTACCATCCCATGAGAAAAAAGAACAGGAAATGACATCACCATCGCAGGAAATGACATCACCAACCCAAGGAAACCTAACCAGATAAATAGAAAGCGGGACATAACACCAGCGCTTCGTCAGAGGCTTACTGATGATGTTACCTAGAATGGTGACGAAACATCTGAAAACTAACCTTCCAGCTCAGCGAGCAAACTCACATCCAGAAATTACTTAAAGTGGCACTGATAGAAAAGCAATGCAGGAGCAATTAGACATTACAAAGCTTATTTCAGGGGGCATACACACCCCAATACCAATCTGTCGTTCATTCCATCCCTTTTGCAATCAGCTTGAGCTTTATGGGAAACAAGACTATCACAAGTCTGTAAGAAGTGATGTTAATATTCACGTTCATTAACCTTTAAGATGTTGATGGTCCTGGTTATGAAAGGTTTGACTAACGAGCATGTGGAATGCTCATTTGTTATCCTCTGCTGTGTCTCAGTGACTTCAGTCATTTTTTTCCCCCTGCTGTGCAACATACACCCAAGGAAAGAATGTCCTGGGTTTCTGGACAGTACAGTTTGAGGTAGACCCACTCACCTAATGACAAATTGTAATCACTGAAGCTACAAAATTTTATGCTCTTGGCCAGAGCACGGTAACATAGAAATGGTTGAGTAGGATTGAAAATCTCATGGATCTCAGGGCAATTTGTTGGCTCAAGGCAATGGCAAGATATTCGGGGTGGGATGCCAATGACTATGTGTCTTGTGTTTAATGCCTTCATTTAGAGTTATACCACTCTCACATCTGAGTTGTAAGATTGTCGGTTCAATTCGTGCTACAAAGTCTGAAACACAACAACCTAGACTGAACCTCTAATGCACCAGTGAAAAACTATTGACCTGTTGGAGATGCCAGCTCTCAGATAACATGCCAAACTGAGGGTCTATTATTCTCCAAAGATCCTAGGGCACTAGAGGGGCTTCAGCAGACTATGGAGGTGACTTACACCTTCCCGGGGCAATTAGGAACGGGTGACAACCAGCGGTTTTCTTAAAATGCTCACATTGCATAAAATAATTTTTGTAAAAAGTGTACTAATCAGAAATTGTCTTGTATGCGGGGAAGCATCATCATATCATGCTATTTATTGAAGTGAATACGATGGCTATAATTTAGCTGTTGAAGGGAAACCAAAGCTTGCCTTTGATTGAACAATGTGAAGCTGGACGAACACAGCAGGCCAGGCAGCATCAAAGGAGCAGAAACGTTTAGCGTTTCGGGTCGAGACCCTCCTTCAGAAATGTTCGGCAGTTCCTACTATCTCTTGCCTTTGATTGCTTGGTTTGCAGTTAGAATTCATATAGTTTATTGGTGAGAATGGGAGTTGGACCTTATGATGATACTAATTGCACTCCTATCCCAAAGTACACTGTCCATGCAGGTAATATTATGGGATCACAAGCCAGAAGACAAAATTACTAAAACTGGAAAATGAGATCCCTTGGGTCTGACCCACGTCGTATTGCTTCATTATGCAGGACCAGTAAAACTGATACATTCATTTCCCAATTTTAGTGTCTTTTTTGCTGTTCTTCTTCCCCTTTAGTATGTGAAAAATGGCAACTTGGTCATGATCCCCACCCATTGTTAGTGGTAGAAGTAAATTGGACACCAACCATTGACACAGCCACCAGAAATTGAGAAAAAGAAATCCATTTTTATTTTTAAACAGTTTTCTTTTAGAACGCATTGCTTTGTTTATGTTGCACATTCTCTGGAACTGTGAGAGATCCAAGCACTTTCCAGGCAATGAATTACTTTTTCTGAAGTACAGTTGAAGTCTTGATTTAAGAAACAGCAGCCAGTTTGTGCATGTCGAGATCTCATCAGCAGATTTTATTTTGCTGAATGGATGATTGGAAAGTAGGCATGAGTGGAAAGATAATCTGTGGGTCTATCTACAGCGCATAGATTACAGCAGTTCAAGAAGGCAGCTCACCACTACCTTCTCAAGGGCAACTAGGGACGGGCAATAAATGCTGTCTCAGCCATGCTGCGAGTGAATAAAGAAAGTAGTGCTGAGAGTACTACATAAAATTCTATACTCAAATCAGTGGAATAGGAGCTGACCCCACAATCTTCTGACCCAGATATGAGGAGGTTCCTCACTGTGAGTGTCCGACTCTGAACGACTTCATTTGGTTTATTATTATCACATGTACCCAAGTGCAATAAAAGGTTTTGTTTTACCTGCAGTATAAACAGATCAGGACATGTAAAGAATGATTGTAAGAAATGTTGGAATAAGGCCTGCTGCAGAGAGCTCGCAAAACATCACTTGGCCTCAGTGCCGTCTTGAATTTTGATTTCCTGATTGAAACAACACTTAGAAATAAAGTTAATCAAGTCATATAGCACAGAAACAGACCCTTTGGTCCAACTCATCAGCGCTGACCGGACATCCTAATCTGACCTTGTCCCATTTGCCAGCATTTGGCACATACCCTCTAAACCCTTCCTATTTCATGTATCCATCCAGATGCAGTTACACCTGCCTCCACCACTTTGGCTGGCAGCACATTCCTTACAAAAACTTGTGCATTCTACTGGAAGTTTCAACATGGATTATAATATGGGTCCAGCTTCTCTTTTTCACCCTATTGCCTTCATTCCTGCTCTCTCACAGGTATCCATATTATCTCCTGTATCGTCATTGCTTGCTTACCTTTCTGAATCCCATTAGAAGCATGAGCAGGCTCAAACTTGTTTCATACTGAACCTTGTTCAATCAGCAGTAAAAAGGGACTTCCCTTGCTACAGCCTGGAACTCTGAGTCACCAGGAGTGAAGAGAAAGTTGTCTCATTCTCTCAGGTAGATACTGAATTAATTTGGCTGCAGATGTACTTGGCTGCTACTACAATTAAACATGTACAAGGTGAAAGGAGGATAAAGAGAATTGCTGGCTCTTCAATTATTGAACAGTTTTCCAAAGGAGTTGCGTCCTTATGGAAAGGACAATAAAATTCAGGATCAGAAGAAGCCAACCCTGAGCAGATTAAAGATCCTGTGTGTGCCATGGTTTTAGAAGACTAGACAGCAATAGTGGTAGATTAAATTTCCGCTGGCACTCTCATTGAATGGCAATGCACATGAGTGAATCCATATTCCAATTCAAAAAATACATTTTCAGAGAAGAAAAAATTCAATAAAAATAGGTTTCGTCTATTGAATTATAAAAACGGCTTTAACCTTTCATTTTTTTTACTATGCACAATTTGCGTTCCTTTTCTTTTTAACTCCATCTCATTTTTTTCCACTAGGAATTATAAGGACTGCCCTTCCGAACATGGATCGGGAAGCGCGAGAAGAATATCTGGTGGTGATACAAGCAAAAGATATGGGAGGCCACATGGGAGGTCTCTCTGGAACAACAACTGTAACAGTCACATTGACTGATGTTAATGACAACCCGCCCAAGTTTACACAAAGTAAGTGTCATCCATCACGGCTGTTCTATGCTTTGATTGCAACTCAAATGTAAGGTTTTTTTTCTTATTATACATTGAAAGAATGCAGGTTATTTTAAAAGAAGAACCTGTGGAACAGATTTACGTTATATAAGGCTTCGCTTGAGCAGCCAGCCTTACAGCCTCCATCTGCACAATCTGACATGGCTCAGTGCCTTTTCTCCAAAGGCGAACTGTGCTCCACAATCCTCCAATGAATAAGATTGCAATTGTCACACACACAACATAACTTCTTGCTCAGCCACTTCTGTTGTACTCCCTCTCCCTCACTGCCTGCTGCAGCTTTCACAGGACCAAGTATGGCCTTCCATGGCACCTTGCTGCATAGATTATTTTGCTATTTGTGGGATTAATTCTTGTAGTTTTTCCCATTTTTAGAGTGAGCTGATGAGCCGGCGCCCCTACTGCCCTTTCACATTTTATGGCACTGTCAAAAAGAGAGGCTTGTAAAACTTTGTGGAAAGGCAGTAGATCATAGCATCCCCACAAGTGTGGAAACTGGCCCTTTGGCCCAACAAGTCCACACTGACCCACAGATCATCCCCCCACACCCATCTAACCTACACAGCTAGGGCACTGGTGGAATCTTTGGAAGTAGAAAACAATGTGGGATCGACAGATCCCTGGACACTACAGTTAATTTAGCATGGCCAATCCACCTTGCCTGTGGATCTTTGGACTGTGGGAGGAAACTGAAGCATGCAGAGGAAACCCACACAGACACAGGGAGAACATGCAAACTCCACACTAGCCCGAGGGTGGAATCAAACCTGAGCCCCTGCCACTTCAGGTAGTCATGCTAACCACTGACCCACTATCCTACCCATGAGATGCAAGTCAGTTGGACAGCTCTTCTGAAAAAAATGACGCCAAACGGCTTCTTGTGGGCCATATAAATATATAATCCTCTCTTAGGCTGCCTGACCTGAGCTTCTAATCCTGAACGAGTTCCAATCCCCAATAAGTAATCTCAAGAAAGTAGCAGTCTCCCTCCAACCATAATTCTCCCTTGCCACAAGTAGATGCTCAAGACTTTAAAAACAGCCATCCTGCTTGAGTTAGGTTTAGAAAACTGTGGTGCTCCCTAAGCGTCTGTGCTGCTCTGACTGTTCCTTCCCCATTTTAAATTCACCTTCATCAATGGCTTTCATTTATAAAACATTTTTAACTTTCAAAGCTTCCCAAGGTGCTTCTATGGAGAATTATCAGACTAGCAAAGATTGGTTCCGTGCCAAGCAAGGGGATATTTGGGCTGGTCATCTACAAGGTTATTTTAGTGTTTTTCAGGAGGACAGAGAGAGAACCGTACTGTATACCCAGTCTTAACACAATTCCATACTACTTGAGTAATTTCCTTTGCAGTCCTGTTAAGCCCCCCCTTAAGTCTATCTTGTTGTTTATGTTTTGAAATGAAAATAGTTCCATTTGCTGCAAATGGTGACACCTTTCCCACATTGTTTCCTACTTCTAAAGATTCCACCAATCCTCTAGTTCTTTCCTGTCAGCGCCGCACCCCACTCATAATGTGACCCCACCCATCCCCATTTGATAGTGCAGTTCCTTTGACACTGCGTTCTATTTGTAACAAGCTACTCTTTCTGTGCTTGCCACGGCTCTAGATATCAGGAGGTGATTTAACTCGGGATATTATCTCAACCAAGTGTGATCATACCCTTTCACAGTGCTCAACACACAGCTGGAGTCGTATCTATTGCAAAACAAAAACTATGGTTAAAATAGTCAGAAGAGGTCAATCATTTCAGTTGCAGGGCATCATTACATGAGACCCCTAAGACAGGGCCCTGGGTCTATCATCTACAGCTACTTCATCGTGGAAGTTGACTCAGAACATGAGAAGGAATGGATGAATGAAATGTTCACTTTATTTGGAAGCTTTTCAGACAATAACACAAGAAACAGGACTGGGATGCCCAGGCTTAAGCAAGTCATTTGTGCCATGCAAATGCCAATAATGACTCCATTCAAAAAGAGAAAGTACCTAACACTGATAGTCAGCAGCTGAATCTTCCATTTACACTATCCTAGAGCCACCACCGACCAAATTGAAATGGACCATCCGCATGAATACTGTGTCTACAAGAGCAGGTTGAAAATTCCATGGTGAGGAACTCATCACCTACCTCCCCAGCACTGAACCACCATTTTACAAGGCAGCAACCAGCAATCATTTCCCTCTCTTTATCTGAATGGGTGGAGCTGTAGTAAGAAATTTAACACCATCTGGGACAAAGTAGCCAGTTGGATTGCCTCCCTGTTGATCACCTTAAATTTCCATTCCCAACTCCACAGGATGAAGGTGGAAGAGAGTACATCATTTACAAGCTGCAACATTCATCCAGAGAAACCCTTCTCAACCTCAATCATCCAAAAGACCATGGGCCATCATTTGCATAAGAACATCACCACCTCCCTCCCCTGCCTGTTGCATGTGATCTGAATTCATAAATTTATCCCCATTCCATCATTTGGGCCAAAATCTAGGAATATCTTCCCCAACAGTACTGTGAGTGTACTTATGTCACATGGTCAGCACCAGTGCAAGAAGGCGACTCACAACTGCCCCCTTAACAATGTTTTGAGGTGGGGTGTTACAGTTCATTCTGAACATCTGAGTTGCTGTGATTGCCTACGCTTTCAACGCATGTTGCTGTCTGGAGCTATCAACATTGATGGCAGAGACTCCAACTTTTTTTCCATCACTTCCTGGTCAGTAGTGTCTTCCATTCTTAGCTCTCACCATTGAAATATGTTGAAAGGATTTGCTGGTTGGTCACCCCATTATGAATATACACTCTGTGGGGCATCATGTCTTGATATTGGATTGATGCTAGAGCCTCTGCCCCAAGAGCGACACTACCTACTGCATTATAAGCCCCTCACAAAGGCAATTAGCTATAAGTAAATAAAAAATGGCCATGTCAACAATGCTAGCATCCCATGAAACAGGAGAAAAAATGATATTTCCACCCAGAGCCACTGGGCAGTCTTGAGGAGCAACAACCTTTGCTGATTTTTGTTCCCTTGTCTCAACAATGGACATCTAGGCAGAGTTCTAAACCGTAAGGTCCCCTAGTTGTGATTCATTATCTTGGACTGGGTCTTTACTGGTATTTATGGAATCAATCACTAACTTAGTAAATTCAGGGAAACATTAGTGGAGTTATGTCTCCCCAATGTTGAAAGAGGTAAGTAAGTTATTTGCCCAAGTAGCAGTTGTCAGCTGGTCATGTAGAGGAACGCAGCAAATAATTCCTCTCCCGAAAAGCAAATACAATTTGTTAAAACAAAGTCACAAACATTCACAGGCCAGATCATTGCTGATTAAAAAAAATGATTGATTGGAGCGATCAAAAGGCTCTCGTTGTTTTGGCACAATGTTTGAACATGGAGTTTAACCTCACAAGGTAAAACTGATTCATCAGTAGAAATGGCATTACATTCTCCAATCAGTGGAATGTAAATCTAAATTTTGAATGTATTCCTGTAAATGCTGCTATGAGCTATTTCCTGAATGGTTGTTAGCTTATTAAGGTAGCCTGCCACTTAGTTGAAATGGCCAATCCAAGGATTTGATGAAAAAACAAATATGGTCACAGGTTTGTGAGTAAACTTTGGGAAAATAGACTTTGAGTGATCTTAAAGATTGCTGGCCTCTTTCATTTTATTGACTCCATGTCCAGACCCCTTTCAAAGCACATCATAAATGCACACTATGAATCAAGAGCAGAGGCAGGCCATGTTCCACCTTCCAATAAGAATAAGGCTCATCTACTTTGGTCCGCACATCCCCTTGAATATCTCTGAGGACCTTGTTAGTCGACCATCTATCTACCCCTCTATTAAAAATATGTAACAGCCAGCCTCTACTGTTGTCTGTGGAGAGAATTACAAAGAATCATAACTCTTTCAGAGGAAAAAGTTCTCCTCATCTCTGTCATAAATGAATAATCCCTTACTTTTTAACTGCGTCTCCACATTCTCATCTTTCCCACAAGGGGAAATGTCCTTTCAGCATTCACCATGTCAAGTTTTCTAAGAATCTCATTAGATTTGTGGAAGGTTCTTTTCACTTGGAAAATATCTAATGTAACTCATTTATTCAAAAGAGATGGAGATAGAAGGCAGGAAATTATGGGCCAGATAGCTGAACATCTGTCTCAGAAAAATGTTAGAAGCTGTTAATAAAGACATTATAACTGGGCACTTCAAGTTCAAGATAAAGAGGCAGACCAACATGGTTTTGTCAAAGGAAATCATGTTTAACTGATTAACTGGAGCAATTTGAAGAATAACTTCTGCAGTGAATAAGGGGAACCTGTGGCTGTATTGTATTTATGAGTGACAATGGGAACTGCAGATGCTGGAGAATCCAAGATAATAAAGTGTGGAGCTGGATGAACACAGCAGGCCAAGCAGCATCTCAGGAGCACAAAAGTTGACGTTCCGAGCCTAGACCCTTCATCAGAGAGAGGGATGGGGTGAGGGTTCTGGAATAAATAGGGAGAGAGGGGGAGGCGGACCGAAGATGGAGAGAAAAGAAGATAGGTGGAGAATAGACTATAGGTGGGGAGGTAGGGAGGGGATAGGTCAGTCCAGGGAAGACAGACAGGTCAAGGAGGTGGGATGAGGTTAGTAGGTAGGAATTGGAGGTGCAGCTTGGGGTGGGAGGAAGGGATGGGTGAGAGGAAGAACAGGTTAGGGAGGCAGAGACAGGCTGGGCTGGTTTTGGGATACAGTGGGGGGAGGGGAAGAGCTGGGCTGGTTGTGTGGTGCAGTTGGGGGAGGGGACGAACTGGGCTGGTTTTGGGATGCGGTGGGGGAAAGGGAGATTTTGAAGCTGGTGAAGTCCACATTGTTACCATTGGGCTGCAGGGTTCCCAAGCAGAATATGAGTTGCTGTTCCTGCAACCTTCGGGTGGCATCATTGTGGCACTGCAGGAGGCCCATGATAGACATGTCATCTAAAGAATGGGAGGGGGAGTTGAAATGGTTCGCGACTGGGAGGTGCAGTTGTTTGTTGCGAACCGAGCGGAGGTGTTCTGCAAAGCGGTCCCCAACCCTCCGCTTGGTTTCCCCAATGTAGAGGAAGCCACACACTGTTCGCTCCACACTGCCCTCCAACCCCACCACACCCGGCACCTTCCCCTGCAACCGCAGGAAATGCTACACTTGCCCCCACACCTCCTCCCTCACCCCTATCCCAGGCCCCAAGATGGCTTTCCATATTAAGCAGAGGATCACCTGCACGTCAGCCAATATGGTATACTGTATCCATTGTACCCAGTGTGGCTTCCTCTACATTGGGGAAACCAAGCAGAGGCTTGGGGACCGCTTTGCAGAACACCTCCGCTCGGTTCGCAACAAACAACTGCACCTCCCAGTCGCGAACCATTTCAACTCCCCCTCCCATTCTTTAGATGACATGTCCATCATGGGCCTCCTGCAGTGCCACAATGATGTCACCCGAAGGTTGCAGGAACAGCAACTCATAATCTGCTTGGGAACCCTGCAGCCCAATGATATCAATGTGGACTTCACCAGCTTCAAAATCTCCCCTTCCCCCACCACATCCCAAAACCAGCCCAGTTCGTCCCCTCCCCCCACTGCACCACACAACCAGCCCAGCCTGTCTCTGCCTCCCTAACCTGTTCTTCCTCTCACACATCCCTTCCTCCCACCCCAAGCCACACATCCATTTCCTACCTACTAACCTCATCCCACCTCCTTGACCTGTCCATCTTCCCTGGACTGACCTATCCCCTCCCTACCTCCCCACCTATACTCTCTCCACCTATCTTCTTTTCTCTCCATCTTCAGTGTGCCTCCCCCACTCTCCCTATTTATTCCAGAACCCTCTCCCCATCCCCCTCTCTGATGAATGGTCTAGGCCCGAAACGTCAGCTTTTGTGCTCCTGAGATGCTGCTTGGCCTGCTGTGTTCATCCAGCCTCACATTTTATTATGCTGTATTGTATTTAGTTTTCCAGAAGGTATTTATTTGATAACATTCATCAACAAAGGTTATCGCAGAAAATTTAATGGTGTTGACAATAACATGTTAGCATGGAAAGAAGAATTTTTTATTCATTCATGGGATGAGGGCATTGCTGAGCAGGTAGTATTTCTTGCCCAGCACAGTTCAGAGTCAATCACATTGCTGTGGGTCTGGAGTCACATGTCAGCCCGAGCAGGTAAGGATGACAGTTTCCTTCCCTGAAGGGCATTAAAGAACCAGCGAACAGGAAGAAGAGTAAGAATAACTGGGTATGTTCCAGGCTGGCAGGATGTCACGAGTGATCTAACAGAGGGACTGATGCTGGGCCTCCACTCAGTACAATGTAGAGAAATGATCTGGATGAAGGAACTATAAGTGTGAATGCTGTGATGAGACAAAGGTTGCTGAGGAAGTGAGTTGCAAAGAGGACGTAAGGTGCCTACAAAGGAATATTGATATCTCAAGTGAGTCAGTAGAACTTGGAAAATGGAGAATAATGTGGGAAATTGTGAAATTGGTCATTTTGACAGATAATAAAAAAAGGCACATTTACTAAATAGTGAAAGGTTTAGAGTTTTGGGATGCAGAGCGATCTGGGTGTCCTAGCGCATGAATCACAGAAGGTTAACATGCAAGTTCAGCAAGTAAAGAGGAAAGTTAATAGAATGCTATGTTTATTGTGAGGGGAATTGAATGTAAGGCTAGCAAGGTTATGGTTCAATTACACAGGTCATTGGTGAGACCGCATGTGGAGCGCTGTCTACTGTACTGGTCACTGTACTTACAAAAAACATTAATGCATTAGAAGCAGTTCCGAGAAGGTTTACCAGACTAATACCTGGAATGAATGGATTGTCTAAATAGGAAACACTAGACAGGCTAAGCCTGTATCCTCTGGAGTTGAGAAGAGTCAGAGGTGATTTAATTTGAAACAGATGAGATCCTAAAAGACTTGACCAAGTGGATGACGAAAAGATGTGTACTCTTGTGAGAGGATCTAGAACTAGGGGTCATGGTTTAAAAATAAGTGGTAACCAATTTAAAACAGACAATTCTTTCTTTGGAATCCTCAGAATTCCTTTCCTCAAAAGGAGTGGAGGCAGATTCTTTGAAGATTTTCAAGCAGAGGTAGATTGATCCTTGATTACCGAGGAGATGAAAGATTATCAGAATATGCAGGAATGTAGAGTTGAGGTTAAAATCAGATTATCCATGATCTTATAGAATGGTGGAGTAAGCTCTGAGGGCTGAAAAGCTTACTCTCATTCCTTGTTCTATGTTCTTCAATGTCTCAATATGATCACCTATTATCCTTCTCACCTCCAATGGATACAGGCTCAACCAGTCCAACATTCTGTCACATCATAACATAACTTCCTCAATCCAGGATTGAGTCGAATGAACATTCTCTGAACTGCTTTTAATACAGTTATATCATTTTTTGAAATAAAAAGGCTGAAACTCCACTCCAGAGGTGATCTCACCAAGGCTGTATTGCTGAAAATGAGATGCGCTGTCAAAAGTTTTCAACTTGCACTCATCAGGCCAGACGTGAGAATGCTATCATGGCTCAATGGTTAGCACTGCAGCCTCACAGGGCCAGGGACCCAGGTTCGATTCCAGCCTTGGTTAACTGTCTGTGTGGAGTTTTCACATTCTCCCCATGTTTGTGTGGGTTTCCTCCCGCAGTCCAAAGATATTCAGGCTAGGTGGATCGGCCATGCTAAATTACCTGTAGTGTTCAGGGGTGTGTGGGTTATAGGGGGATGGGTCTGGGTGGGATGCTCCAAGGGGTGGTCTGGACTTGTTGGGGCAAAGGGCCTATCTCCACACTGTAGGGAATCTAATATAATCTAAATTTCAAAGGGAGGAGAAGCAATTTATATTAAATGGGAAAAGCGTGCTGATTTGTTGGAAAGTGGGTTGTAGTGAGTTGAGACTTTGCTTTGGCAAATGAGTAAGGATTATAGTTCTACATGTTTTTGCTTCATTCATAAGGGTTCATTGCCTGGACATGTTCATTTTGCCTTCAGAGGAAAGAAGCCTGCATTTGACTATATGTAACTTTTAGCAAGTGTCCCACTGCCACATTATGAGCCTGACTAATTACCTTAACTCCTATTTATTTAGCACTATTTCTTCACTAGTATTAATATCATTAAGTATCACATTTACACTTGTTCCCTTGTTTCACGCTATTACCAGAACGATTATATTTTATTCTAGGATAGAGAGCATTTTTTAATATTTTGACTATTTCTGTATTCCAATTATAATTTCTTTCTGCCTCTGCCTGTAAAGGACCTAAGATTTCTTTTGCTAATCCCTTCCTTTTCACACACCTGTAGGAACCTTTACAATTTTTTATTTATCTTGCTAATTTGCACTCATTCCATTTTCTCTCTCTTTATCAATTTCTTTTTGTCTTTTGTTGAATTTTAAAATCCTCCCAACGTGGGTCAATGATTGTTAATTCAATCCTAAGGTCATGGTCTGGAATGATGAACAAATTCTGCTATTACTGCAATGGAATTGAGGTGAAACCTTGGCTTAATGTTTGACCTGTGTTTCACTGAGCTCTTCCTTCTGCTTTCTGGGCATGATTCCATTGTTGCTTAATTAAATATTTTGGAGCCTCAACTATGCTTTGGTGACCTTGCACTCTTTTAATGCAGTATTTTCTGGGAATAACACACAACAAGCATAATGCTGCATACAGCTTATCTCATCGACATGATAAAATGTGCTCCCCAACTACTGCTGCTGAAAGATTTTCAATATATAATAAAATCTTACTTCAACCAAATATAGGCTCAAACACTCTTTTGTTTTATTTCTGTTTTCCCTTGAAGTATTAGTGAATCCTTGAGTGCCACTGATATCAACGCACTGTAACAAAGGGAAGTTCAAGAAACTGACTTTTATTAAATCAACATTTATTCAATTGATTGATTCAAAACTCGCTGCCCTTCATCAATCTCCTCTACTCCTTTCACTTGCATCCTTTCCTTTCCGCACCACTGGCCTCTTTGCCCATCTTTTATACTGTCTCAACTCTTCCACTTCTCTCACATCTTCCTTTCTCTCCTTTCTTTCTTCTCATGCTGTCATCCCCTCCTCACCACCTATTGTCCATTCTCTCATCTTCACCTCTCCCTTCTTACTCTCCTTAGTCCCTCACTTCGTTTCCTCTATTTTCCTCTTCTGCTCTCCCCTTTGTCCTCACATCACCTCTCCTGTCTTTCCCTCTTCCTCTCACTTCACTTCTTGCCCACTTTCTGCTCTAATCTTACCTCCTCTCAACTCTACAATTATCTCTTTCTTTATTCTCCTGTCTCATTCAAAAACAAATTGACAAGTCACAGATTAAAACGCATAGATTAATGGTGACGGAGCAAGGTCATGAGACCAATTGGGCAGCTCTAACAAAGAACTGGCATAGGTGTGATGGGCTGAGTAGTTGCCTTCAGTGCTCTATTACCCTATATATATGCGCATAGGAACATAGATATTAACAGCAAGAAAAGGCCACTTGGTACTCTGAGCTGACTCACTACTCAACAAGATAATGACTGAGATAATGGGAACTGCAGATGCTGGAGAATCCAAGATAATAAAGTGTGAAGCTGGATGAACACAGCAGGCCAAGCAGCATCTCAGGAGCACAAAAGCTGACGTTTCGGGCCTAGACCCTTCATCAGAGAGGGGGATGGGGGGAGGGAACTGGAATAAATAGGGAGAGAGGGGGAGGCGGACCGAAGATGGAGAGTAAAGAAGATAGGTGGAGAGGGTGTAGGTGGGGAGGTAGGGAGGGGATAGGTCAGTCCAGGGAAGACGGACAGGTCAAGGAGGTGGGATGAGGTTAGTAGGTAGCTGGGGGTGCGGCTTGGGGTGGGAGGAAGGGATGGGTGAGAGGAAGAACCGGTTAGGGAGGCAGAGACAGGTTGGACTGGTTTTGGGATGCAGTGGGTGGGGGGGAAGAGCTGGGCTGGTTGTGTGGTGCAGTGGGGGGAGGGGATGAACTGGGCTGGTTTAGGGATGCAGTGGGGGAAGGGGAGATTTTGAAACTGGTGAAGTCCACATTGATACCATATGGCTGCAGGGTTCCCAGGCGGAATATGAGTTGCTGTTCCTGCAACCTTCGGGTGGCATCATTGTGGCAGTGCAGGAGGCCCATGATGGACATGTCATCAAGAGAATGGGAGGGGGAGTGGAAATGGTTTGCGACTGGGAGGTGCAGTTGTTTGTTGCGAACTGAGCGGAGGTGTTCTGCAAAGCGGTCCCCAAGCCTCCGCTTGGTTTCCCCAATGTAGAGAAAGCCGCACCGGGTACAGTGGATGCAGTATACCACGGGTTATGGTTGCAGCTCCACCTTTCTGTCTGTTGCCTACAATCCTTGACTCCCTATTCAATCAAAATTCCATCCAACTAAGCCATGAATTAATTTAAAGACCCAGTTTCCGTTACCGTCTCAGGAAAGGAATACTATACCGTAATGACCCTCGGGGAAAATAAATCTCATCATTTCTGTCTTAAAAGGGAAATCTCTTAATCTTAATAAAAACTGAGTGAACTGCAGATGCAGTAAATCAGGAACAAAAACATAATTTGCTGGAAAAGCTCAGCAGGTCTGGCAGCATCTGTGAAGAAAAAATCAGAGTTAGCGTTTTGTGTCTTCTGACTTTTCCTGAGACGGAAGGAAGGGTCGTCGGACCCAAAATGTTAACTTTGATTTTTTTCTTCTCAGATGCTGCCAGACCTGCTGAGCTTTTCCAGCAAATTATGTTTTTGTTCTCTTATTCTTCAACTATATTCTCTCATTTTAGTTTCCCACAAAGTAGGAAGCATCCTTCTCTAACATAGTTATCGACCCTACTGTTAACCCTGTCGGTCTCTCTTAAGTTGGCTGTAAACACAATGAATACTTCACTTTTGATTCACAAATAGACAGTAGTTGTTACATAAAGATTTTTACATAGCTGTTGATTTTATGCTTGCCCTGAAATATATATGTAGAGCATGGCCTAAGACTAGCCTGTTTTCTGAAATCATTGTCTAGCAGAAGAGTCTTCAGCCAAATGTCTTTATTCAAAAATTGTGGGTATATTCCCCATGAACATTCCAAACACAAGAATTTTAAGTGATGTTGGCTTTACACCTCGATTCCACATTCTGAACACTGATCCCAATGTCCTGAAGAAGCTGTGGGAAAATCATGAAAAGGAAGATGGGACATTGTTTTTAAAGGCTGTTTTATCTGATCTCGGTAGTTCTCCTCTCTGTAGAAGCAGAAATGTATTTCTGCTCACCATCTCCCTCACCAAATTTCCTGATTTCACTTCCTCTTCATCAGTACTGGTCCAGCTACTATAAAAATTGTGGAATAATACCTCACAAAAGGAGCAAGGTATTATGTTTATCAAATTGATTTATGGGATGGCAGGGCTGAGATTGCGAGGATTGTGTTAACTGGGGTTTAGAAGAATGCGGGGACACCCCGTAGAAACCTATAAAATTCTGACAGGAATAGAAAGGGTAACTGCAGGAAGGATGTTCCTTAGAGTGGGGGAGTAGTGAACCAGGCGGTCAACATTTAAAGATAAAGTATAAGCATTGTAGGACTGAGATGAGGAGAAATTTGTTCACTCAGCGAGTGGTGAACCTGTAGAATTCACTGCCACAGAAAGCGATTGAGACCAAAATTTTGTGCTTTCGAGTAGGTGGTATATATATGGCTAACAGGATCAAAGGATATGGCAGAATGGCAGGATTAGGGTTTCAAGCTTGCTTATTCATCACAACTGTGTTGAATGGCAGAGTAAGCTCAATGGATTGAATGGCCTACTCCTGCTTCTATCTTCTACGTTTCTGTGTTTCTTTTCAGTCCACCTCCACGATGATTCTATCCAACTAATAACAACCCTGTTCCCTTCCTCTCAACACAATTGCTTCAATATCCACCAAGAATATCTCAGAAGCATGATTCTGGCCAACCTAGCTGAGCCCTGAAGGACATTGCTGCTAAACTGGATTTGTGGAAGGTGGTAAGGGATCAAACAAAGGAAAGCAAAAACTGCTTAACCTTATCCTTCCATAGATGCAAAGCTCCATGACAACATCGCTAAGAGTGACCACTGGGCAGTCATTATGTAAACAAAGCCGTTGGGGATACCACCCATCCTGTTATATGATATTATTGATCAACCACATTGATGTAGGTCTGGGGTTACATGTAGGCCAGACCAGGTAAGGATGGCAGCCTCCTTCCCTAAATAACATGAGTAAAGTAGATGGGTTTTTAGAACAATCAATTCACGATCATGGTTAGACTCTTAATTCAGATATTTATTGACTTCAAATTCCACCGTGCTGTGGTTGGGATTTGAATGCAGGTCCCCAGAACATTACCTGGGTCTCTGGATTAATAGCCCAGAAATAATAGCTCAAGGCCATTACCTCCTCTGTCAGTCTGCAATATATTTAACAACCCAACATCGACAGCTCTCTGCAGTAAAGAATTCTGAAGACTGACTACCATCTGAGAGAATAAAATCATCCTCATTTCTCTCTTAAATGGGTAACCCTTTACTCTGAAATTATATCTTCCATTCAAGAATCCCATGCAGTGAAGGGAAACAAGCTCTTGGTACATGCACTTTCAAACTCCATTATAGCAATACCATCACCCACCTCCTCCAACCACAGCCACCAGCCCCAAGTTTCTGTCCACTCATCTAACCTTCTAATGGCTGTGTATTATCCTTACCACTTCACTTCCCAGCTATTTTTATGTTGTCTGCAAACTGAGCTATAGGCCATTCACCTCCCTCATCCAACTCATAAATAGACATCATTAATAATTCTGGCTCTAGCACTGATCCATGTGGCAAGCCACTACTTAAAGTTGCATTCCTGAAAACACCCTTACCCCACCCTCTGGGTTCTACTCATTCATCAGTCATCTATCCTCGTTAATATATTATCTCCAATGCGGTAACCTCCAAAGTAGCCCTATGTGAGATGACTTATCAAACGCCTTTCGAAAATTCAAATATACAATGATATTCTGCATTTAATCTCAAGAGTTATTTGACTGGAAAAACTGGGAAGTAACAGTTTAATCAAATGTTGTACGTGACTTTTTTTTTAAGGAGTTTCTCATTTAAAAGATTGGACGTGATTTAAATTTGGTTAGGCTTCCAATAGCATTGTCAGCGGATTTGCAAAGCTATTGTGCGTTTGCAGTGGAAAGAGATGGGGGGAGTAATTTTAAATTCAGACATTAAATCTGAAAGAACACTGAGCAGAAAATTTAGGCAGTGCTTTCTTTGATTTGTGGAATGACATTTTCATGTCTAGAAGATCCTGCACTCCCAAAATAGGAATTCTCCAGAGTAAATTTCCAATGGCTTCAAGATATTAAATTCTGGGCAGTTGTGGAATCAGTGTGATTTGGTGATAGCTGAAGTTGTGCTCAAAACAATTCTCAATGTCTGATACTCTAACGGGGCAAGATTGGCGTGAGGGTGAGAGTGGCATGTGGGTTGTTGGTGGGGTGAGGGTAGTGAAGGGCAATCGTTCTCCAGTCATGATTCGATTGCTTCTACCTCTTCCACAGTGCCCATGTAAACGGTAGCCAGCTGGAGACACCATTTGTTTTGTGTGGACAGGCAGAACTTCTGTTTGCACATTGTTAATGGATGGAGGGGAAGGCCTCTCTGTGTTGTCAAGCCTGGAGGGGGAGATGATTTTGGGTGCCCATCAATATGCCTCCTTTTGAGATGAGGACTCTTATAGCTTTCTGAACAGCTGGACATGGCTTCCTGAAGAAACTAAACAGAAAAAAAATCATTTTGTCCAATGCAGTCAGCTTTTCTTCACTCATTCACTTCAGGAGCGTGTTGCTCAAGTGTATCGGATAAAGATGAGAATTCTGCCCTTTGGAATAACCACAACTTTCATCATCACAGGTGGTGAACATCATGGGGGATCGAATGCTGTGCTAACCTTTTGACTGATTGATTGATAGTAGAAAGCTATAAGAAATACAGTGTTACCTCATTGTGTGAATGTTCTGTAAGAATTACATCAACTCTACTCTACACCGTGGGGCAGCACGGTGGCTCTGTGGTTAGCACTGCAGCCTCACAGCACCAGGGACCCAGGTTCGATTCCAAGCCTCAAGCAACTGTCTGTGCGGAGTTTGCACATTCTCCCCTTGTCTGCATGGGTTTCCTCCGGGTGCTCCGGTTTCCTCCCACAGTCCAAAGATGTGCAGGCTCGGTGGATTGGCCATGCTAAATTGCCTGTAGTGTTCAGGGGTGTGTGGGTTATAGGGGGATAGGTCTGGGTGGGATGCTCCAAAGGGCAGTGTGGACTTGTTGGTCCGAAGGGCCTGTTTCTACACTGTAGGGAATCTAATCTACTTGCAAAGAACTACATAGGAATTACAAAACAGTCACAGAAAATTTGACACAGTAGGTTAGCTCAGTTGGCTGAACAGCTTGTTTTGTGATAAAGAGTGAGCCAATTGCTTGGATTTAACTCCTACAGTGGCTGAGATCACCACAAAAGGCCCTGTCTTTTCAACTTTACCCCTAGCCTGAGGCGTGGTGACCGTCAGGCCAAACTCACCACCGGTCAACTCTCACCTGAGAGAGCAGCCCATCGTCCTCTAGGCCTACTACTACTGGTCTTCAGACTCCACATGATTTCATTCTACCTTACTTTTTTTTCACCAGCAATAAGACCTGCACCAGCCACTAGCTCCCACATCCCATGAAGTGAATTTAAAAACAGTGTGCTGCTGGTTTGGTGACCATACTTCACTTCTGTCTTCCAGCTCACATCAAGCCTCCTCAGACTGTACTGCTCCCTACTGAACTGGCAAATCGCTATTGTCCCTCCAGGGATCTGTGGGACCCCACTTTGGGATCCACTGATGTTCCACTCCTCCAATGTCTCTTTTGCAGCTTTTTCAGTTTTGGTTCAGTGTTGGTTATGAATAGACACTGGCAATCTGTAAAAAAAAGTCATTGGGACACGGTAAAAGCCAATCTGTTGATCACGGGAGAGTAAGAAGCCAAGAATCACTTGTGACAATGTCGGTATTAGTGTGTAAAGCTTCACTTTTTCTCTCTCCTTACTTTATTTACCATTGATTACCCATGAGCACTGATGGACTCTGTTTCATTCAAGGTCTCTATCATCTGTCTGTTCTGGAGGACATGGCAGTTGGTGATGTTGCAGGAAGGGTCAAGGCGAATGACCGGGACTTGGGACAGAATGCAAGGTCATTGTACGAAATTATCGATGGAGATGGGATGGATGTGTTTGAGATCACAACAGACTCTCAGACCCAGGAGGGGGTCGTCACTCTTAAAAAGGTAAGCTCAGTACCCTCTTTCCTTCAGTGCACTTTTGATTCATGTTTCCGGGCAACGGGATGTGGAAGTGAAACATGAAAAAGGTTGAACTGGGTAACAATAAAATTCAAACCCTCCGCATCCCTCAACTCCACAGATAGGTTATTGTTCTTGCCTTGTGACACTCATCCCCGCTCTTACAGGGGAACAGTCCTGTGGGAAAAGAAATAGCCTCTAATCCTTTGTTCAAGTGACTAGAGAGGCAAGATTAGGAATTTATGATTCAAAAAAGGAATTACAGAATGAAAATAAAGCATTAAAAAGTCAAAGCATTGGACAGTCATATTAAAAAACTAAAGTTGAGCCAAGAAATTAGAGGGCCAGTTCAAAGAATTAGATAGGCATCATATGGAATTAGACACACAAGTTAAGGAACTAGTGAGCCAAGATATGGAATTAGAGAGCCACGATAAGTAGAGAGCCAATATAAGAGTGGAGCGGAGTGGACTTGATGGGCCAAATGGCCTTACTTCCACTTGTTTGTCTTATGGTCTATAAAGAATTAAAGAGTTCAGATAAGGATTCTGAGAGACAAGATAAGGAACTAAAGGGCTGAGATAAGGAAACAGAGAGCCAAATTACTGAAGTAGAAACCCAAAGTAAGTTATTAGACAATTGAGAGAGGAATTAGAGAGACATGCTCATGAATCAAAGAGTTGAGGCAATTCATTAGAGTTGCCATAAGGGACCAGAGAGTTGAGGAAGGAACCAGAGAGTCAGGGCAAGGAAACAGTGAGTACAGGAATGGATTTCGGGAGCTGAGATAAGGAATGACAGAAGCCTAATTTACCACAAAGGCATTCAAAGTGGAATGAGCAATACCTTACACTTTGCGATGATTTATTTGCATAATCATCAGAAGAGGAAATTTAGTTGACTATTTCTTTCTTCCATTACCTTTCTTAGCTTAGAAGTTCTGCAACCAATTGTAATGTTCTTAACATTGAAATTCAGATCTGTTTCAAGAATTGATTGGTTGCAGGAACACAATGGTTGCAAAAGCATGATTTTGTTGCAACTATTTCTGATGAGTGCCATTTTGCCTCTATTCCTGTAGAAGATTTTGACAACAATACATCTTTAATTTCTGTAAATTTGAAAATGATATTTTGTGTTCATGAAGTGCAACAACAGTCAACCTTCCAGGATCTTGTTTCCAACAACAATCCAGTGAGAATATTAAATTTCAGAGAGATGATTGGGGCATTAATCATGGTGATAACCTCATCAACATTAAGAAAATGAATCGTTTCTCAGGTTTTGAACATCTTACTGCATGTTGAATTTTGGTGAGATCCTGACGCAGCTGTACAATTGTCAGGCTTTGGTTGACTGTTTGTTTACTTTCTGTAAAACTCGGATGAAGATAAATCCAACTAGAAAAGTTACAAAAATATAATCTCCCTGAAGATGTAAATTCACCAGTTTGATCCCTTTAGAGAGGCACTTTTTACCTCTGAACCCTTTCTCAACTAGAAATCTCAGTTGATATAAAATAGGAACCGCCATATCATAATCTTTTGTAAAAAGATTAGAATATTTGAGATACTTGGTATTTTTTTCTACCAGCTTGTTTTGAATGTTTTAGCTTCAACTACCAAAGATATCAACAGGAAGAGACAGCTTGGAAAGACTGCTGAATTTGACAGTGTAAGGAAGTTGGATTAACACCAGTAGTTATCCTGTCATTATCACAGCAGCAACTCACTTCCAGCTGTGCCTGTTTGTCAATCCTGTTCTCTCATACGATCTAATCTCCTGAACTCTCTCAGTCAGTGCCCTGTAGACCGTATCTCTATTGATGTGCAGCCATTTCCATCACATCACTGCCCTCTGTGATCGGCTCAATGTCGGACAAAGTGTACGAGCTTGTTCAAGTTCATTCTGCCTTGTGTAAATGTGATCTGAAAATAGTATTGGGATCTGTTATCACCTCAATCTCAACAGTGTTCAGTGCCGTAATCTTTGATAGAGATCTTATATCAGGTCAAGTGACTGGCAAGGTGCAATTTGGGCTTCTCAGGGCGGGACAGGATTCTGATTCAGAACCACAAATAGAATCAACTGAAACCATTTCTACTTGGAGGTGAGAGGCGTTACCAGAGTCCTTAAAGGAACTGTTGGGTAGATTTCAGAAAACAGCACAGGACATATTTGTTAGAGAGATAGTAGGACCTGCCGATGCTGGAGAATCTGAGATAACACGGTGTAGAGCTGGAGGAAAACGGCAGGCTAAGCAGCATCAGAGGAGCAGGAAAGCTGACATTTTGGGTTGAGACCCTTCTTTAGAAATGGGGGAGGGGAAGGGGATTCTGAAATAAATAGGGAGAGAAGGGGAGGTGGATAGAAGATGGATAAAGGAGCAGATAGGTGGAGAGGAGACAGACAGGTTAAAGAGGTGGGGTTGGAGCCAGTAAAGGTGATGTAGGTGGGGAGTTAGGGAGGGGACAGGTCGGTCCAGGGAGGACAGACAGATCAAGGAGGTGGGATGAGGTTAGTGGGTAGGAGATGGGGTGGGAAGAATGTTTAGGCAGGTGAGGACAAGCTGGGCTGATTTTGGGATGCGGATGGGGGAGGGGAGATTTTGAAGCTTGTGAAGTCCACATTGATACCCTTGGGCTGCAGGGCTCCCAAGCAAAATATGAAATGCTGTTCCTGCAGCTTTTGAATGGAATCATTGTGGCAATACCCACTAACCTCATCCCGCCTCTTTGACCGATCTGTCTCCTCTCCACCTATCTTCTCCTATATCCATCTTCTATCTACCTCCCCCCCTCCCTATTTATTTCAGAATTCCCTTCCCTTCCCCAATTTCTGAAGAAGGATCTCAACCCGAAACATCAGCTTTCCTGCTCCTCTGATACTTCTTGGCCTGCTGTGTTCATCCAGCTCTGCAGCTTGTTATCACAGGACATGTTTAATGTTGGGAGTGATTGAAGGATCAAGAAAGCTTCTCCAAGTCCAAAAAAAATGCCTCTGGCGTTCTTCTGGGAAGATTTGTCAAATATATTTTGCTGAAAATTGATCTCTTGTCTCCAAAGATTAATGTTATTAATATATAATTTCAAAACTTCTGTAACTAATAAACTGCAATCTTTAAAAGTAAAGGGAGAAATATATAGTTTATGTTTGTCTGAAGTACACTTTTCCAAGGCTTTAATAATTCCTTGAAATTTCAGAGAAGTCTGAAAGACTGGAAACTTGACACAGTCAACGAACTGAAAAAGGAATCATTTGGTGCCTGGACCTTTGCAGTCTTGTTTAAAAGAGACTCAAAACTTGAGCTGGTTCAGTCTTGATGATTGACGTTAGATTCAGTCCACCTCACCAACAAACTTCCAGTTAAAAATTACTCCCTTTGTATTTCTCTCGATAGTCAACCAATTGGGCTTTGCAAATCTTTCAGTTAGTGCTGTTGCCAAACAATATGGTGAAGCTCATACAGAGTGATGATTGTGAGAAAAATGATAGGATGTCGAGTCAGTTGCTTGCCAATCATCCTGCTCTTCCCGCGCAAAGTGACTCAAACAACACTGACGAGAATGAGTTACATTCTCTGAAGTTTAGAAACATGACACATGAATGTGTAAAAGATTGGATGGACAGAACAGGTACTGGAAAGATATTTCCCCTGCTTGAAGTGTCTAGAACGAGGGAATCCTGGGCTCAGATAAAGGCCATTTAGGATTGAAATAATGAAAAATATCTTCATTTAAGTTGTGAATCTTTGGTGTTCTCTGCTCTCGAGATCCGTGGATAATTGTCATTGAGTGTCTTGAAAGTTGAGAGTCTTTCACCACCAAAGGAATCGGCAATATGGGGTTGAAGCAGGGAAGTGGAATTGATGTGGAAAATCATTAATGAGCTTCTTGAAAAGCAAAGCAGACCTGTGAGCCATAAAGCCTATTCCAGTTCCTACTAAGTTCTGTTCTTATCTGTATTCAAATCATCATTCCACATTCGTCCCACTGTACCACCACAAAACTGGGCACTTTTGACCTCACAGAATTCCTTTCCAACCAATCCCTCATTTTCTTATGAGAGATTAAAATTTTTCACCTATACCCATTGGAATTTACATGAATGAATAGCAACCTTATTAAAACATATGGTCATTACACAGATAACAAGCCAATCTATTTCTTCATTATTCAGGATGTTCACAAGATGAAACGCCTCTCAGCCAGAACAGCTCTTCTGAGGCTCCTCTTACTCTGCTACATAGTTAAGATAAGACAGGCCTTGAGTCTGCTACTGGTGCTGAGGGAATTGGCAACATTGCTCTGAGTGTTACAGATTGCATAGTTCACTAACTATTACCTCTTAATGGGCAAAGCACCCCTTCAGTTAAGGGGTTGACAGGGTAGATGATGAGAGGTTTATTTTTCCCATTATAAGAGACTCTAAGACTAGAGGGAAATTTTTCAAAGTTCAAAGTAATCCATTTAAGACAGAGATAAGGAGGAATTACTTCTGTCAGAGGGTAGTAAAACTATAGATGTCTTCACCACAGAACTGTAAAAGCTGGGTTGTTAAGTATAATGAAGGCTGAAATATACAGATTTTTAACTGAGCCCATTCTGCCATTCAATGTGTTAATGTCTGATCTGTTAATCCTCAACTCTTCTCTCTTGCCTTTTCCCAAAAACCCTTGATTCCTTTCATGAATGGTGGAATAGATTCAATGGACTGAATGGCCTATTTCTGCCCCTGCATCTTATGGTCCTGACTGCAGCTTTTCATTATTTGTGCTTTCATGTGGGCTGCTCGGATCCAAATAGATGTTTAGGCTAGATTTCTTAGGAACTGTTAAACTATGTTTCTTGTTTCATGTTATTCAGTGCATGATGGTAACGTTATGGAGCACTACAAGTAGTACAGGGCCCAACATCTGGCTAGAACATTAACACAAAATTAATGATGTCACAGTGACACAACTGCATTCCTCAGGAACTCATCTACACAGTTGTGAGCTCAATTGGTTGGATGGCAGATGAGTGATTGTGAAAATGGGTTCAATTCCCACACTGTGATAAATTGTCCATTTCAACCTCTCTGCTCACTTGAGGTGTTGTGACCCTCAGATTAAATCTCCACCCTGCTGTGTCTCTATTTAGCTGTGGCAAGTTTAACTTTTTGAAACCCTATCACTGCAAATTTACTGATTGCAACACAGCTGTCTCTCACATTGTCACTTTATAAAAACTGCCAGTCAATTCCATTATGAAATGTTACCTGTTATACGAAATGGAACATAACTGAAGGGGTGCTTTGCCCATTAGGAGGAGCAGTCAGTGAACTATGCAACTTGTAACACGCAGAGCAAATACTACAGTAATGTTGCCAATTCCCTCACCACCATCAGCAGACTCAGGGCCTGTCTTATCTTAACCATGTAGCAAAGTAAAAGCAGCCTCAGAAGAGCTGCTCTAGCTGAGAGGAGCTTCATCTTGTGAACATCTTGAATAATGAAGAAGAAGACTGGCTTGCTATCTGTACAATGACTGTTAAAATTTTAATGAGTTTGTCTCAATGAACAAATGGGTGGAGAAGTAAAAACAACTTTTGTTCTTTTTAACGCTGGAATGAATTAACTGCACTGTAAGCAACTCCCCAATCTGAACAAAATATTTTAAAATAAGTAGTCAGTGGTGATTATTGTAGAGGTCGAATGCTCACAGACTCTACTAGCTCTGGTGAACTTTCTGAAAATGTACTAATCCTGCATACCTTCCATTTATCAGCATTACCTTCATTTGTTCTCCTGCTGTTTGAATTCATTAGTGAAAATCATTCATCTCTGTCACTTGCACAGCCCCTGGACTTCGAGACCAAGAGATCCTATACCTTGAAAGTCGAGGCCGGTAATGCACATATTGATCCTCGCTTCATCAGCAAAGGCCCCTTCAAAGACACAGCAGCTGTGAAGATCACAGTGGAGGATGCTGATGAGCCACCTGTGTTTTCATTGCCTGCCTATTTCTTGGAAGTGAGAGAGAGTGTCAACGTGGGTTCTGTCATTGGACAAATAATGGCCCGTGACCCTGATATTGTCGTCAGCCCTATCAGGTATGGAAGCTCTGTTTCCATTCATTGCTGTTCCCAATCTTCTGTATTCTCCCATAGATCTTTAATCCTTGGAGCAAACTTCATCAAGTCCTGGTCAGCCTCCCGTACCCTGCTCAAATATGGGCAGTGATCTTTAGCAAGGTATTCAAATTGCCTTCTCGTTGGGATGTCTTAACATGTCACATGTCTTCATTGTGAGTGATGTGACAGAAAGCTTTTTCATTCAATGGTTAATTGGATAAGGAATACACTGCCTGGAAGTGTCGTAGATGCAGATCCAATGGAAGCATTGGATGATTACTTGAAACAAAATAACGTGCAAGCATACAGAAATAAAGCAGAATGTTGCTTATTTAATGAGCTGGAACAGGCAGAATGGGCCAAATGGCCGCCTCCCGTTCCATAACAATTCTGTGACGAGAACAAAAATTTGCTGGAGAAACTCAGAAGGGCTGGCAGCATGTGTACTGAGAAAGCAGAGTTAGCAGTTGATGTCCAGTGACACTTCTTCAAAACTGATTCCAAAATATTGAGCCTACTTTCTCTCCACGTAAGAGAGACACAACCTCATAATTTGTCCTTTCCGATCCTGGTGCCATTCTGATGGATCTGCGTCATATCACACAAAGGCCTGAGGTTTCCCTTCAGAGGTTTGGGCAGGATTTTCCTACAAACATCTCAACCCAGGGTCCAACTGGGAAACTATCCTGCACTTACACTTTCCCCAAAATTGGCCACATGGTTACACTTGCTACCTGACAAGGGCCTGTCAATGCTGGGGTGGCAGCAAAGCCTGGAGTGGGTTGCTGGGGTAAGTTCATCTTTAGGATAACCCCTCTGAGGGGCAGCCTACCATTGCTACTGAATACAGCCAAGTATCAGTTGGCACTGAGCTCCCACTTTGAGCAGAAGAACTCCATGCCCCCTTACTCTGCCGTCTGATAGAGGGAAACCCCGTTAACAGATCATAATCGGCCTTTAATGACTCACAAGTAGTCTTGCCTACAACAAACACCCCTCATCCTTCCTCACGGAAAATGGCTGGGTTTGAGAAGGACTGCAGTAGTTGAAGAAGGCAGCTCACCAAGGAAAATTAGGGATGGGTAAGAAATGTTGGCCGAGCCAGTGATATCCCCATCCCACGAACAAAATAAGAAAAAAAAAACAGAACTGGGGACTAGCAATGCTGTCGTCAGAGGATGCCTTCCTTCCTTAAAAATCCTCTACACACTGCCCAGAGCTTATCACTGTGAATCCAGATGGGAGTCTGGCTGGAAGGGGGAAGGTAACAGTCTGAAACAGTCAGATCAGCTACACCTTCATTGAATAGTAAAGCACATCACAGAGGCCAAGTGTCCTACTCCAGCTCCATATGTTTGCATGTATCCAAAGATGAACCATTGTTTTTTCTAGAAATCACTCCCACAGCCCCGACCCCAGATCCTTGCTAGCTGACAGCACTCTCAACTGAAGCACAGAAGGGTGAAGTTCATAGCTGAGATTTTAGTTTCATTAGCTTTAATGCAAAAATATCACCAACGCACACTGCCACATGTAATTGGATAACTTCTGTCCTTGCTAGACCATTCTAAGATATTGCTTCTTCAAGTGCTCGCAAGTGAATTACAAACAAAAGTGAGAATTCAGCAAATGTTGCAGGGAGTATCGTCAGTTCATTTGTGGGATGAGGGCATTGTTGGTCAGGCAGCAATCATTGCCCAGAAGGCAGTTAGGAGTCAACCAAATTGTTGTGGGTCTGGAGTCACATGTGGGCCACACCAGGTAAGGATGACAGTTTCCTTCCCTAAAGGGCATTAGTGACCCAAATGTTTTTTTTACCCCTGACAATCAGCAATGGATTCATGGTTATCAGTTGACTCTTAATTCCAGATATTTTATTGAATTTAACTTCCACCATCTGCTATGGTGGGATTTGAACTCAGATCCCCAGAATGTTACCTGGATTTCTGGATTAACAATCCAACAATAATAACACTAGGCCATTGTCTCCCCCCTGGAGTATAAAAAGGATAGAAATATTGTTACAGCCATGAAGGACTTTGCTGAGACCCAGCGAGAGTACTGCAGAAGCAAATTAGTGGAGGTACTGGATTCTGGACTGAAAACAAAAGATGCTGCAAATCACAGCAGGCCAGGTAGCATCCATGGAGAGAGTGCACACTAGAGACTGCACCCTCTAGTTTCCTTACCTAAGAAATGATACATTTTCATGGTATTTAGTTCAGAAAATGTTCACTCAGCTAATTGCATGAGGTTGGGTGGTGAGGACAGTTTGACCAGTTTGGGTCAGTACTTATTGGAGTTTCGAAGAAAGGGAGATGATTTGATTAAAACATATATGATTCTGAGGGGACTTGGTAGGGTAAATGCTGAGGGAATAATTCCCCTCATGGGGGAATTGTTGTGGGTCTGGAGTCACATGTAAGCCAGACTAAGTAGGGATGACAGTTTCCTTCTCTAAAGGGCATTAGTGAACCTGTACATAGGGAGTGAATTTTGAAAGTGGGGATCAAAGGTGAAGATGAAAATATGCTGAGAAAGTGAACAGACTGCTCCTGCCCCAACTTGTATATCCCTATTTTATCTCATGCTGTTCTCCCATGTTCGGACAATTTCATAATCCTAAGCAGTTTTCCAGAACTGACATTATATTGAATCTAATATCCCCAGTAGACAAGAACTTGCATTGAAAGTTCTACCCACCCAAACCGCTTCCTTTCACAAGTATCAATGGTAGAAGGCTGATGACAGGCCAAGATGCTGCGGCAATGGTAACAAACTTGGTTAAGAATGCACAGGAGTCAAAAGACATGACATGGCTCCATCATGATAACCTGGATCCAATTCAGAGCTATTTGAAGAGCCTCTTTGCTCAGTTAAACCTTGGACAGTGAGGAATAGTAATAGTGATTGCACCATTATCATACATTCAAAGACACTTATTCATGGTGGAATAGGATTCCAATCCATGCCATTCTATTTCTGTTCTACTGAAGGCTATAAATCCAGTCACACTCAGCAATGCTCATCAACCATTGCCGCAGCATCTTGGCCTGTCATCAGCCTTCTACCATTGATACTTGTGAAAGGAAGCGGTTTGGGTGGGTAGAACTTTCAATGCAAGTTCTTGTCTACTGGGGATATTAGATTCAATATAATGTCAGTTCTGGAAAACTGCTTAGGATTATGAAATTGTCCGAACATGGGAGAACAGCATGAGATAAAATAGGGATATACAAGTTGGGGCAGGAGCAGTCTGTTCACTTTCTCAGCATATTTTCATCTTCACCTTTGATCCCCACTTTCAAAATTCACTCCCTATGTACAGGTTCACTAATGCCCTTTAGAGAAGGAAACTGTCATCCCTACTTAGTCTGGCTTACATGTGACTCCAGACCCACAACAATTCCCCCATGAGGGGAATTATTCCCTCAGCATTTACCCTACCAAGTCCCCTCAGAATCATATATGTTTTAATCAAATCATCTCCCTTTCTTCGAAACTCCAATAAGTACTGACCCAAACTGGTCAAACTGTCCTCACCACCCAACCTCATGCAATTAGCTGAGTGAACATTTTCTGAACTAAATACCATGAAAATGTATCATTTCTTAGGTAAGGAAACTAGAGGGTGCAGTCTCTAGTGTGCACTCTCTCCATGGATGCTACCTGGCCTGCTGTGATTTGCAGCATCTTTTGTTTTCAGTCCAGAATCCAGTACCTCCACTAATTTGCTTCTGCAGTACTCTCGCTGGGTCTCAGCAAAGTCCTTCATGGCTGTAACAATATTTCTATCCTTTTTATACTCCAGGGGGGAGACAATGGCCTAGTGTTATTATTGTTGGATTGTTAATCCAGAAATCCAGGTAACATTCTGGGGATCTGAGTTCAAATCCCACCATAGCAGATGGTGGAAGTTAAATTCAATAAAATATCTGGAATTAAGAGTCAACTGATAACCATGAATCCATTGCTGATTGTCAGGGGTAAAAAAAACATTTGGGTCACTAATGCCCTTTAGGGAAGGAAACTGTCATCCTTACCTGGTGTGGCCTACATGTGACTCCAGACCCACAACAATTTGGTTGACTCCTAACTGCCTTCTGGGCAATGATTGCTGCCTGACCAACAATGCCCTCATCCCACAAATGAACTGACGATACTCCCTGCAACATTTGCTGAATTCTCACTTTTGTTTGTAATTCACTTGCGAGCACTGGAAGAAGCAATATCTTAGAATGGTCTAGCAAGGACAGAAGTTATCCAATTACATGTGGCAGTGTGCGTTGGTGATATTTTTGCATTAAAGCTAATGAAACTAAAATCTCAGCTATGAACTTCACCCTTCTGTGCTTCAGTTGAGAGTGCTGTCAGCTAGCAAGGATCTGGGGTCGGGGCTGTGGGAGTGATTTCTAGAAAAAACAATGGTTCATCTTTGGATACATGATGACAGGCCAAGATGCTGCGGCAATGGTAACAAACTTGGTTAAGAATGCACAGGAGTCAAAAGACATGACATGGCTCCATCATGATAACCTGGATCCAATTCAGAGCTATTTGAAGAGCCTCTTTGCTCAGTTAAACCTTGGACAGTGAGGAATAGTAATAGTGATTGCACCATTATCATACATTCAAAGACACTTATTCATGGTGGAATAGGATTCCAATCCATGCCATTCTATTTCTGTTCTACTGAAGGCTATAAATCCAGTCACACTCAGCAATGCTCATGTATGGCTGGATTCTGTCACACAAACCACTGATCTCAATGTTCAAATGCTGATATATAAATGCAAGTCCCTCTTTGTTGTAATACAGAGAGATGTGCCCTTTATGCAACCTGCGCTACACCTCGCCGAGGAGTGTTTGATTTATCTATTTATTCAATTGATCTGTCCACGGCAAAGCAAATAGCTTCACATAACAGCACAGTGTAGAACGCTACATCACTCTGACAGCCTGATCAAGCTATGTAATTTACAGCGCAGCAATGCTCAAATTTTAGAATTGGTATTGAGATGGCCAATCAGACTTTTAAAACCTATTTAAACCCATTTCAAGATGGGCTGAAGCAAATCAAACAATTTTCAACCAAGTGTTACTCAAACAGTGATAATGAGAAGTCTACTTCATTATGAAGTAAAGGAATGAAAAGTAAATTCTTACCGATGTACTCTGTCAGTGTCTCTCATCTGCCATCCTGTCCTGGAGGAGCTGGTTCCATGGTGTCTAATGATTCCACAGCACTGACATACCTTGCCCTCACCCTGTCTAAATAGCTGTCATTTCTGAATGAATCCAAACAGCTGTTGTGCCACAGCGCAATCATGAAACAAATATCTCTGCTGAATGACTAAAACATAGGACTGTGCACATACAGATAGGCAGATTGCATATACCACCACATCCAAATATTCATGTACATATACACTCACAGATTTTCACATGCATACATGCACTCACATGCACAAAGGCACACACACACAAACTCTTGCAAGTATACCTAAATGATCAGATACATTATATACATCTTAGAACAGGCATTCGTATCCATATGTATAAAAGCCCATGCAGCTTACATGTGGTGTCATAGAGTCATAGGGATGTACAGCACAGAAACAGACCTTCCAGTCCAACTTGCCCATGCCGATCACATATTCTCCATTAATCTAGTCCCCTCTGTCAGCATTTGGCCCATTTCCCTCTAAATCCTTCCTATTCATATATACATTTAAACGTTGTAATTGTACCAGTCTCCAACACCTTCTATAGAACATAGAACACATAAAAGTACAGCACAGTACAGGCCCTTCAGCCCACGATTCTCTTGCAGCTTATTTCATACATGTACTACCCTGAGTTCCCTTTTAAATCTTTCTTCTCTTAGCTTAAACCTATGCCATCTAGTTTTGAAATCCCCAAACTTGGGGAGTAAAGAATCTTGACTATTCACCTTAATAACAAAGTGTGAAGCTGGATGAACACAGCAGGCAAAGCAGCATCTCGGGAGGACAAAAGCTGACATTTTGGGCCTAGACCCTTCATCAGAGAGCTCTCTGATGAAGGTTCTAGCCCTGAAACGTCAGCTCTTGTGCTCCTGAGATGCTGCTTGGCCTGCTGTGTTCATCCAGCTCCACACTTTGTTATCTTGGATTCTCCAGCGTCTGCAGTTCCCATTATCTCTTGACTATTCACCTTGTCCTTTTAACACAATTACATACACAGGCACATGCATGCAAACACACAGAGACTTGATCACTTATATTCACGCACAAGTGCAAATTCACACACATGAATGAGCATTTGCACGTGTGTATTTGTGTCTGTGTGTGCGTTTGTGTGTACATGTATGTATGTTAACAAACACATGTACACAGCCATACATAAACTTTCAGCGGAAATCACTAAATGACAAATGGAAATGGAGGTTTGTCTGCTTCAGCTTCATTATCCAGGGCACTGAGACCACTTATTGTGCTTCTACTACTCCTTTCATGCTTGGCATATTTAAAGGCATATTTATGACTGTAACTTGCTCTTGACCATATTGGGCATTGTACTAATTTGTAAAACATTTGTTTCCTTTAATTTTTCAAACATTGTGATTGATTAGTTATCGACATGGGTAAAAAGAGATGAAAATAAAACACAGAATGGGGGATACTGAAGATCTGAAACAAAATAGAAATTGCTGGAGAAACTCAGCAGGTCTCGCAGTACCTATGGAGAGATAACAGTTAATGTTTTGAATCCAATTGCAGTGTAGTCTGATTGACTTTGAGATCCTTGATTGGGATTGTTAACCTAGGCCAATCAGGAAGCTATGCCAAGCCAATATACACAGGAGATTTAGAATCTCCTTTGTTCAGCTGGCTGACTCCCAGTTGGCTGGTCACAGCCAGTGTCCTTTGCACAAGTAAATAAAGTGTGACTCGGTGATGGGGTACCATCCTCTGTCCAGCTATTCCACTGATGATCTATCTTCAGAACTGTACTGCTCTGTTCAAAGGTCACTACACTCAAAATATTTGCACTGCTTTCTCTGCACAGATACTGCCTCACTTGTTGAGTTTCGTCAGGAATTTCTGCTTTTCTGTGAGAAAGGAAAAGCTAATTACCTGACAGCCAAGAATCATCCAATAATGTAACACCTTTCAATTGACAATGGAAAGTGTGGCCCAGGTAGCATGGACATATTAGGATAACCTATGGGCAGTGAAGGTAGTTGGGCGCAAAATATTATTTAATGCAAAACTCCTAATAAGTCCAACCAGAACTGGCAATCAAAGAATTAAAAAAAACAAATATAAACTGCTGAATGGTCCTTGTGAAGTTAAAACAGTATGAGGATTTGGAAAATAGATCTGCTATGTGTCTTCCACTGATATTATAGAATTCCTAAAACGTGGAAAGAGGCTGTTTGACATATCAAGTCTGCACTAATGCTCTAAAGAGCAGCCCACCATATCCCATTTTTCCTATTGCTAGTCCACCTAGCCTACATGTTGTTAGGCTGTGAGAGGAAATTGGAGCATCTGCAGGAAACCCACAGAGAGAATTGCAAAGCCCACACAACCAGTTGCCTGAGATTGGAATTGAACTCAGGTCCCTCACGCTGTGAGGTAGCAGTGCTAACCACGAAGCCACTGTGCTACCTCCACCCTCACCCTTCAAGCAAGTCCATTTGTTGTACAGCAAAATGCACCCCATTGTCAAAAGAAACCTTTTATTGCAGCCAAGCGTCACATCTGTAAACAGACAACTGAAGCACTTCAGAATATCATAAATAGGGGCTGACAATCTTTTTTTGTTTCTGCAAATGATTTAGTGTATCTATTTTCGAAGAGTTTGCTTTTCTTCTTCCCTGTGATAATACCAACGTTTCGATCAAGACTAACATCGTCTAATTTAAAACAAAATTATTCTTGTACCATGCTGGGTTTTGAAGGAGATTTGAAAAATGCTAACTGCAGGTATCGAGCAATCTGTCACTTTGTAGCAGGAGGCACTTGAGTAACAATCAACATTTATTTAGCCATTTGGTGATGCGTGGGGCTCTTCTAAGGTCACTGTCAATCTGCTATCAACATACTTGTTGCGCTATGTAAACTTCTCACCCTAAATTGAAATGGACTATCACATCTTGAAGAGAGAGTCTGAAACTTGGTGTGCTAGTGCGTATTAGCCTAACTAAAGCAGTCATGGATTACTGTGAAGCACTCTTTTATTTTAGTTGCATGTGGAGGTTCTGGGTTTGAATCCAAGGTCAGAAAAGGGTTACTTAATCTAGACTGACATTCCCCACTGCAGTACTGAGGGGGCCATGCCATTACTAGAGAAGTGTTAAGATGTTTAAACTACAGCCTCATTTGACCTCTAAGTCTGATGTAAAAGACTATTTCAAATAATACTAGGGGTGTTTAAGATCTTAGTGAAAATTTGTTGCTCGTATTGTAGATGTAGTTGTTTGTTGGCTTGCTGAGCCGGTTGTTCTGTGATGTGTAGACGTTTCACTACCATTCTAGGCAACATCATCAGTGAGATCTCTAATGGAAGCGTTTGTATTCTGCTCCATTCCAAACTTATATAACCCTTTGGTGTTGTGGGTCTTGTCACTTCTGGTTCTATTTTTTTTGGCAACAGTCAGTATACAGGGCCTATTTCTGTGTGTTTATTAATGGAGACCCGTGTTGAGAACCAGGCCCCCAGAAATTCCTTTCAGTGTCTGTTGTTCGCTTGTCCAAGTGTGGTCACTTTGATCCAGTCGAACTGATAGCCCTCATTGTCTGTATGTGTCGAGACAAGTGAATATTGTCTGTTTACAGCCACCTGGTGCTTGTGTATCCTGGTCATCAGTTTCCTTTTCGTTTGTCCAATGTAATGTTTATTCCATATCATGCTAGTACTATTTATAGTCGGTATGGGTCTTTAATCTTTGACAGCATTTGAGACAATGTTGATGTAGGTTTGTGTGCAATCATGGTCCTATGCAGTGAAAGGAGTCTGCCTGTCATTTCTGATATATTTCTGATATAAGGTCACGTTACTAGTGTCTTCTGTTGTACCGTGCCCTCTGACTGTCGTTTGTGTCACAGGGCGCTCTTCCTGGTACCCTGGCAAATAATGCTCTCAAAACCACCATCTTAAACTCAGATTATCTGATCAATATCTCCTTCCTGTGCATGGAATTGTGCATAAGTTAATTGCTGTATCTGTCACATTACAATTGTGACTCCAAGACTAAAGCTATTTAATTGGTTGTCTGGGACTTGGTGAGGCCACAAAATGGGAAATAGAGGATCACACTTCACTTGATCTCCTTTCTTAATGACTTTAATGGAAAGGAAGTCTGGATGAGTTTTGTAATGTGTGATGAATCAGGTATTAAATAAAAACCAAAAAAAACTGCAGATGCTGTAAATCAGGAACAAAAGCAAAGTTGCTGGAAAAGCTCAGCAGGCCTGGGAGCATCTGTGAAGAAAAAAAAAACAGTTAACATTTTGGGTTCGGTGACCCTTCCTCAGCACTGTTCTGAGGAAGGGCTACCGGACCTGAAGTTAACTCTGTTTTTCCGAAAATCAAGCATTGTCTGTTTTACAACATTGACACAGGTCAAAATAAACCTCCTTCCCTGTACCCTCTTTATTGTCAGTGTGCTGAGCATAGTAGTTATTTAACCTATCAATTGTTTTTGTAGGTATTCAATAGACCGGCACACCGACCTTGAAAGGTTGTTCAACGTTAATGCTGATGATGGGAAAATAACCCTGGCCAAACCTCTGGACAGAGAAACCGAAGTTTGGCATAACATCACCGTTATCGCCACAGAAACCAGTATGTATCATGGTGGCCAATTGTATTGGTAGAACCTTAAGCTTGAGGGTGATCGCCTTTCCTGTTATTCAAAATAGTTCAAGTAAGCATTGATACAGGGCAAGGGATGGATCGTGTAGTGACTTATTGCATCTATCTGAAATTTATTGTTGCACTCGAGGTCATACACTGTTACCTTTTCTCGTCCTACTCCTCCACTGGTCACGAGATTTACATTTAATCAGTTTGGTGATATGACCAAATGTACATATCTTAGAACACAGAACATAGAAAAGTACAGCACAGTACAGGCCCTTCAGCCCATGATGTTGTGCCGAACTATTATCCTACTAAGATCAATCTACCCTGAGAGATAATGGGAACTGCAGATGCTGGAGATTCCAAGATAATAAAATGTGAGGCTGGATGAACACAGCAGGCCAAGCAGCATCTCAGGAGCACAAAAGCTGACGTTTCGGGCCTAGACCCTTCATCAGAGAGGGGGATGGGGGGAGGGAACTGGAATAAATAGGGAGAGAGGGGGAGGCGGACCGAAGATGGAGAGCAAAGAAGATAGGTGGAGAGGGTGTAGGTGGGGAGGTAGGGAGGGGATAGGTCAGTCCAGGGAAGACGGACAGGTCAAGGAGGTGGGATGAGGTTAGTAGGTAGCTGGGGGTGCGGCTGGGGGTGGGAGGAAGGGATGGGTGAGAGGAAGAACCGGTTAGGGAGGCAGAGACAGGTTGGACTGGTTTTGGGATGCAGTGGGTGGGGGGGAAGAGCTGGGCTGGTTGTGTGGTGCAGTGGGGGGAGGGGATGAACTGGGCTGGTTTAGGGATGCAGTGGGGGAAGGGGAGATTTTGAAACTGGTGAAGTCCACATTGATACCATATGGCTGCAGGGTTCCCAGGCGGAATATGAGTTGCTGTTCCTGCAACCTTCGGGTGGCATCATTGTGGCAGTGCAGGAGGCCCATGATGGACATGTCATCAAGAGAATGGGAGGGGGAGTGGAAATGGTTTGCGACTGGGAGGTGCAGTTGTTTGTTGCGAACTGAGCGGAGGTGTTCTGCAAAGCGGTCCCCAAGCCTCCGCTTGGTTTCCCCAATGTAGAGAAAGCCGCACCGGGTACCGCATCCACTGTACCCGGTGCGGCTTTCTCTACATTGGGGAAACCAAGCGGAGGCTTGGGGACCGCTTTGCAGAACACCTCCGCTCAGTTCGTAACAAACAACTGCACCTCCCAGTCGCAAACCATTTCCACTCCCCCTCCCATTCTCTTGATGACATGTCCATCATGGGCCTCCTGCACTGCCACAATGATGCCACCCGAAGGTTGCAGGAACAGCAACTCATATTCCGCCTGGGAACCCTGCAGCCATATGGTATCAATGTGGACTTCACCAGTTTCAAAATCTCCCCTTCCCCCACTGCATCCCTAAACCAGCCCAGTTCATCCCCTCCCCCCACTGCACCACACAACCAGCCCAGCTCTTCCCCCCCACCCACTGCATCCCAAAACCAGTCCAACCTGTCTCTGCCTCCCTAACCGGTTCTTCCTCTCACCCATCCCTTCCTCCCACCCCCAGCCGCACCCCCAGCTACCTACTAACCTCATCCCACCTCCTTGACCTGTCCGTCTTCCCTGGACTGACCTATCCCCTCCCTACCTCCCCACCTACACCCTCTCCACCTATCTTCTTTGCTCTCCATCTTCGGTCCGCCTCCCCCTCAATCTACCCTGCACACCCTACATTTTACTATCCTCCCTGTGCCTGTCCAAGAGTCACTTAAAAGTCTCTAGAGTATCTGACTCCATTACCACAGCCGGCAGCGCATTCTGCATGCCCACCACTCTCTGTGTGAAGAACCTACCTCTGACATCACCCCATACCATCCTCCAATTCCTTTAAAATGATCTCCCTCATAATAGTCATTTTCACCTTGGGAAAAAGTCTCAGGCTATCCACTCTGTCTATGCCTCATCACCTTGTACACCTCTGTCAATCACCTTTCATCTTTCTTCGCTCTGATGAAAAAAGCCTGAGCTCCCTCAACCTTTCCTCATAAGGCCTGCCCTCCAGCCCAGGCAGCATCCTGGTAAACCTCCTCCACGCCCTCTCTAAAGCTTCCACATCTTTCCTACAATGGGGTGACCAGAATTGAACACAATATTCCAAGTATGGCCTAAAATATTATCCAAATCAATAGTCCAGCAATAATACCATGAAGCCATCACTTACCCCATCTCAGATGCAGCATTAAGAACAAGTCATCTGAGCATTATTAGTCAACAGCACAGAATTGGATTATGAACAAAAAACAAGCAAACTCAAATGAAAATATGACTGACAAACAATTTAGATTAGATTCCCTACAGTGTGGAAACAGGCCCTTTGGCCCAACAAGTCCACACCGCCCCTTGGGCCATCCCACCCAGACCCATTCCACGCCCCTGAACCCTATAGGCAATTTAGCATGGCCAACCCACCGAGCCTGCACATCTTTGGACTGTGGGAGAAAACCAGAGCACCTGGAGAAAACACACAGACAGGGGGAGAATGTGCAAACTGCACGCTGACAGTTGCCCGAGGCTGGAATCGAACCTGGCTCCCTGATGCTCTGAGACTGCAGTGCTAACCACTGAGCCACTGTGCTGCCCTTTTAACTGATAGTACTACTCCAGATCCTAGAATGAAATCTGGGTTGTTATTTTTCGTTTGCTTAATTATAAGGTGATTGGTTACTGAAGTATAGTCACTTCAGATTGCAAATTTTCTTTAACAATGGAACAAAAGTGATTTCTGACAGTTCTTTGACCTCTGGAACAATTCAATGAGTCTTTTCCAAATTTGTTTTCATAAAATTTATCACAAATCGGAGATCCTAAACTTTCTTAATTCTAATAATCTGCAGATTTCTCACCAAGCTCTTCAAATTCAGAAGCTTTACCGACTAAATCCTTCTGCTCGGGTGACTTGCTGCCCTAAGGTTCAAAGTAGGGAAAAAATTCATTTCTAAACGCAATATTGGGCATTTATGAATTGATTTTTCAAAACTGTTCAAATCCTGGATTCCTCTGAACTGTAAACAAAAGCAATGGACTTTAACTTTTACCGTACCTGCTGCAAACCCAACATCTTCCCTTTAACACCAGAGGGGTTTGCTTACTCTTGCTTCCTGGCAACATACCGTGTTTATTCAATATTCCAGAGGGACTCTCTGAACTTGAATTTTTTAAACAAAAAAACTCTTCACAGAAGTACCTCACTCTTATCTGTATCTATTTTGTATTCAAAACTTACAAAATTGACATTAATTCAGATAAATTATATACCTACATCAAAATACATCTAACCTTTAAAACACACACACATTCATGCCTGAGAAGAAACAAATGAATAAAAAAGTCTGCTAGATGTTAATTTTAATGTTCTTTGGCCAATTAAGAGTTAAATCCAAGAAGATTGGTTGCCATGAATCACCCAAAACAGTTTTTGATGATAAAGTCATTCTTCACACAGAAGCTGTTGGCTTTGGAGAATCTTTTGAAATAATTGTAGCTGGCTGAACTCCATTTACTGAAGGCTGTGGTATAGACTCCAAACAAACCCTCTCTGATAATCCTCCTAACGTGGTAGATCATCAAATTCCTAGAGTGTGGAAACAGGCCATTCAGCCCAGAAAGTCCACATCAACCTTCCGAACAGCATCCCACCCTGTCACCCTGCATTTCTGATGGCTAACACACCTAATCTACACAGCCCTGAACACTATGGGCAATTTAGAATGGCCAATCCATCTAGCTTGCACATTTTTGGACTGTGGGAGGAATCCAGAGCACCCAGCAGAAACCCATGCAGGCACAGCGAAAATGTGTGGAATTTGATCAGTGAGTCACCCGAGGATTGAATCAAAACCATATGCCTGACACTTGTGAGGCAGCGGCACTCTCCACTGAGCCACAATACTGTTCATGTAAAGCTGCTCATATTTGTCACAAGATAGCACCTTGCCTGCACTGTAGAACTGAATAATTTATAGTAGGACAACTTTTTATTGTGTCTCCACATTTATAATGAAAAATGCCTGAATTATAATGGGAATATAATACTAGGAGCAGAAAATGGCTTTAAAATGACCATTTTGAATATGCTTATTTACTCAGGTAAATTATCCCCTCCTGACTTGACCTACAGACTTGAGTCAAACCTGTGGCCCAGTTGTTCTCTCAGGTTTTTGGTCTGAATCCTTTGCAGTAACAGATCAGCCAAGCAGATTCTAAAGGATCACTGGCACCTATCACATTATTAATCAGGATTAATCAGAACCCTTCCAACACTTCATATTATTCTCCAGTGGAAAAAAAGTTTGAAGATGTGAAAAGGGAAAAGCTGATGAATCTCTTGCAATCCTCCCGTGCAACATCAGTGTGGATTGACTAGTGAATAATTAATACATTCGTGCAAAGCGAACTTTGTATATACTTGGACTTTTCCCTCCTTGCTACCTGTGGCTGTTGGTGGTCATTAGAAACACCTTTGCAGTTCATTTCATCTGTTTTCCAAATTTTTGCTCCTTTGGTCTTTTTTCTATGTCTATGATTTATTTTGATGCCTTACATTCTCTCTTGTTCGTTCACTGAGCTGTCTTGTGTTTCCCATGTTCAACAGTTTATTTGTTATGAGACAGAACACGAACTCAAGAGGCTTGAAATCAAAGGGAAAACAAATTCAAGATGCATTGATAATGGATCTAGAAAGATTATTTTATTGGAGTAAGAAGCTGATGTCTGTTAAAATAACCGTGGAATTATTGGATTGCTTGAAATTCCACTTGCTTCACTAATATCAATTAAGGAATTAACTCTCTCGTCCTAACCTAGTCCAGCCAGAAGTGATTGACAAAAGAAGTGGGAGCGACACTGAGTGGTTAGAGTATGGAATGCACTACCTGAGAGGGTGGTGAAGGTAGAATCAATTACAGTTTTCCAAAGAGAATTGGATTGTTATCTGAAGAAAGTATTGCAGTGCTATGGGACAACCCAGCAGACTGGGTCTTGGAGAGATTTCTGTGCATGGAACTGGTTCAGAAGCAAAGTGTTGACCGGCTCTTTTGTCATTAACCTTTTTACTGTTCTTTTTATTTTGTTCATCTGTGACTCCAGTCCCATACCAATCTGGTTGAGTTTTAACTGCCATCTGAAGTGGACACCCAGTTGTGTTAAATTGGTAGCAATGGTGGACTCAAACATGTCACCTTTGGACTCTAAAGGTTGTTAGAGGAGACATTTTTAGTGATGCCTAATTCCTGTGTTACAAGTTCAGTTTCCATTCTGAAGTTACCTATGAACCCCTTCACCATTGCTCATTCATTCTCAGGGTGTGATCAAGTTGTTGCTTATTGTTCATCTGAGTTACTCTGAAAATGTGGGAAAGAGCTTGAACTTCCGCATTCTTCATGGGAAATAATGACATATTGCAAGACAATTTCAAAAGGCAGTTGAGAGTCAACCCTTGATAACAAAGTGTAGAGCTGGATGAACACAGCAGGCCAAGCAGCATCTTAGGAGCAGAAAAGCTGAAGATTCGGGCCTACACCTTCGTCAGAAAATAGTCAACCCTAATGGAATTTATCTGGAATCACATGTAGGCACCGAGTGGGTGAAAATCAGAGGTTTCCTCTATTAAAGTAGCTTTACCCTGAGATTATGAGTTGTTTTTTCTTTATTCTTTCATGGGATGTGAGCATCATTGATAAGGTCAACATTTGTTGCCCATCCCAGATTGACGTTGAACTCAGTGGCCATTTTAGAGAGCAATTACCCTGTAGCCACATTGTTGTAGGGCTGTGGACCAAACCAGACCTGGGTGACAAATTGCATTCCCTGAAGGGCATTAGTGAACGAGGTGGGCTTTTATATCAAACTGAAAACAACAAATGCTGGAGATCACAGTAGGCCAGCATCTATGGAGAGCGAGCAAGCTAACATTTCAAGTCTAGATGACCCTTCATCAGAGCAGATGTGAAGTGTGGAGAGGGTAGCATTTTATGCAATAGTTCAGGGGAGTGGTGGTCGGAGTGCTGGGGGAGAAAGGATGTTGATAGTTCAGTTTAAGTGAGCGGAATGTCAGAATGTCAGAACAATATTGTGTCTAACTGCCAGAGTTGAAAGAACAAGCAGTCCCACTGGGGTGGGGGGAGGGGAGAAAGGACATGGTGACAGAGAATTAGATTCCCTACAGTGTGGAAATAGGCCCTTCGGCCCAACAAGTATACACTGCCCCTTGAAGCATCCCACCCAGACCCATCCCCCTATAGCCCACACACCCCTGAACACTACAGGCAGTTTTAGCATGGCTGATCCACCTAACCTGCACATCTTTGGACTGTGGGAGACCGGAGCACCCAGAGGAAACCCATGCAGACAATGTGCAAACTCCACACAGACTGTTGCCCAAGGCTGGAATTGAACCTGGGTCCCTGATGCTGTGAGGCTGCAGTGCTAACCACTGAGACACCGTACCGCCCCAAATATAACAAGTAAAACTGAAAGCAAGGGAAGGAGTCGGAGTTGATTTAAATTAAAGTTGTTGAAATCAGTCCAGAAGGCTGTAAAGTGCGCAGTCTGAAGATGAGATGTTGTTCCTCCAGTTTGTACTGTCATTCACTCGAACAGCATGCCAAGAATAGACAAATGGGCCTGCGAGCAGGACGCTGTGTTAAAATGGCCAGCAATGGGAAGGTCAGGGTCACGCTTGTGCACAGACCGGAGGTGTTTACAAAGCCATCATTCAGTCTGCGTTTAGCATCTCCAATTAGAGTAGGCCACATTGGGTGCAGCAGATACAATACACAACATTGGAGGAGGTACAGGTGAAATGCTGCTTCACCTGAAAACACTGTTTAGGCCCTTGGATGGTGAGCAGGGAGGAGGTGCCACAGTCGCCATGATTGATATGTTGTTGGGATTTAAACCTGTGACCCTAGAATATTCACGTACAGTTCCAGACTGTAGTCCAGTGACATTACCACTTCACAACTGTCATCTCCAAATACTGTTCCTCCCCTTCACTGCATGCTAAATTAATTCACTCACGGACTTATTCCCTGCCCTTCAACATCAGCTTTTTCCCTCTCCCTCTCTGGTGCTGAATTCAGCTGATTAATTTATACCTCGAATCCCAGTCAGATTTCAGCGTCCACATTTCCCACTGGATACTGACCTACAATGGAAATGCTGAGAGTTTATCCAGTCCCTGGTGTTGGAAGATGGCAGCAACATACCAGAATTTCGAGATTCAAGTGTACTGTTTATCACCAAGGAAAAGGTGTTGGCGAAGCTGAAATTGGATAAAGCACCCAGAACCAACTGGCTACATCCAGGAGTTCTGAAGGAGATAGCTGAGGAGATTGTGGAAGCATTGGTGGTGAGCTTTCAGGAATCATGAGAGTCAGGAAGGGTCTCGGAGGACTGGAGAATGATAAATGTAACACCCTGTTTAAGGAGGAAATGGGGGCATTATTAAAAATGAGACTCTGGACTATTTGGGGAGATCAAGGGGAGATCATGCCTGACAAATCTGTTAGAATTCTTTGAGGTAGCACTGAGCAAGTTATTAGACAGAGGAGACCCAGTCAAGGTGATCTATTTGGATTTACAAAAGGCATTTGACAGGTGCCAAAAAGAGACTGTAAAATAAGAGTCTACAACATTAGCCCACACAACATGGACAGAGGATTGGCTGTCTGGCAGAAGAAAATAGGGATAAAGAGGGCTTTTTCAGGATGGCAGCCAGTGGCTAGTAGAGTTCCACTGGGTTAAGTGCGAGGGCCACAGGTATTCATATGATATGTTAACAATCAGGACAATAGAACTGAGGGCACTGTTGCTAAGTTTGCAGATGATACAAAGTTAGGTGCAGCAACAGGTAGGGTTGAGGAGGCTGGGAGGTTAGAGAAGGACTTGGACAAGTTAGAAGAATGGGCAAAGAAGCGGCAGATGGAATACAATATTGGAAAGTATGAGGTTATGCAATATGGTAGGAAGAATAGAGATGTAGATTATTTTCTACAGGGGAAGGGCTTTAGAAGTCTGAAGCTCAAATGTACCTAAGTTCCAGTTCAGGATTCTCTTAAAGTTAACCTGCAGGTTCAGTTGGTAGTTAGGAATGCAAATGCAGTGTTCACCTTCACTTTGAGATGACATGGACAGAGGATTGGTTGACTGGCAGAAAATGGTTGGGATAAAGGGGGCTTCTTCAGAATGGCAGCTTGAATACAAGAACAGAGATATACTGCTGAGGCTATAGTCAGACTGCATTTTGGCAGATTGTGAACAGTACTGGGCCCAATATCTAAGGATACAAGGTTGGCCTTGCAGTTCCAGAGATGGCGAGCAAGAATGATGTCGGGGATAAAGTGCTTGTCATATGAGGAGTAGTTGAGGATAACAAGTTTTGAGAAGATCTGTAGCTCAGGTTGAGGTTCTGGATGTGAGTTTGCTCGCTGAGCTGGAAGGTTCGTTTTCAGACGTTTCGTCACCTTTTTGTTAAATTTGAAAAACTATACTTTATCCATAAGATGTACAAAAAATAAAACATATTTATACACCTACCCAGTCATGCAAGCCGCTCCGGGTTACACAGGGGGTACGTACACCAACTAAAGGAAAAAAACAAACAAAGAAGAAAAAAGAAACAAGCTCTGATGAAGGGTCTAGGCCCGAAACGTCAGCTTTTGTGCTCCTGAGATGCTGCTTGGCCTGCTGTGTTCATCCAGCTCCACACATTACTATCTAATAAAGCAAAGAAAATACCCCGGCAGTCGTCTCCCCGCACAGTCCCCGTTGACCCCCTGACCAGTTGGGGAAGGCGCCAGCTGGGCCCAGTTACCAGATAGGGCCCTTTTTCTATTCTGGACGAGGGGTTTCATACGGTGGTCTTTCCCCACCGCGCCTCGGCGGCGGCGGCTGCCCCAAGCTTTAGCACGTCCCACAGCACGTAGTCCTGGACCTTGGAGTGCGCCAGTCTGCAACATTTGGTCGGGGTCAGTTCTTTCAGCTGGCAGACCAGCAAGTTGCGGGCAGACCAAAGAGCATCTTTCACCGCATTGATGGTCCTCCAGGCACCGTTGATGTTGGCCTCAGTGTGCGCCCTGGGAAACAGCCCATAGAGCATGGAGTCCCATGTCTAAGAGCTGCTCAGGACGAACCTCGACAAATACCACTGCATCCCCCTCCAGACCTCCTGCGCATAGGCACACTCCAGAAGGAGGTGATCGACAGTCTCGTCCCCCCCGCAGCCGCCCTGAGTGCAGCGTGCGGTGGCGCAGAGATTCCGGGCATGCATAAAGGATCTCACTGGCAGAGCCTCTCTCACCGCCAGGCAAGCAATGTCCTTGTGCTTGTTTGAAAGTTCTGGTGATGAGGCATTCTGCCAAACGACTTTGGCAGTTTGCGTGGGGAACCACACGACGGGATCCACCCTCTCCTTTTCCCGAAGGGTCTCGGATACTACATGCTGACCACTGCCTGACGGCCTTGTGGTCGAAGGTGTTTCCCTTCAAAAATTTCTCCACGAAGAACAGGTGGTACGGGATGGTCCAACGACTCGGAGCGTTTCGCGGCAACGAGGCCAGGCCTATCCTTCACAACACCAGGGACAGGTAGAACCTCAGTAAGTAGTGACACTTGGTGTTTGCGTACTGAGGATCTACGGACAGCTTGATGCAGCCGCACACAAAGGTAGCCGTCAGGGCGAGGGTGGCGTTCGGTACGCCCTTTCCCCCATTTTCCGGGTCTTTGTACATGGTGTCCCTGCGGACCCGGTCCATCCTCGACCCCCAAATGAAGTGGAAGATGGCCCGGTGGACTGCAGCGGCGCAGGTCCAGGGAATAGGCCAGGCCTGCGCCACATACAGCAGTACCGAAAGCCCCTCACACCTGACAACCAGGTTCTTACCTGCGATGGAGACGGACCGGAGCGTCCACCTGCCCAGCTTCTGCTTCAGTTTGGTGATACGCTCTTCCCAAGCCTTAGTGCACGCCCCAGCTCCACCAAACCAAACACCCAGCACCTTCAGGTAGTCTGTCCTGACGGTGAAGGGGATGAAGGAGCGGTTGCCCCAGTTCCCGAAGAACATGGCCTCGCTCTTACCCCTATTGACTTTGGCACCCGAGGCCAGTTCAAACTGGCCGCAGATGTCGAACAGCCTACTCACCGACCGACGATCGGTGCAGAAGATGGCGACATCGTCCATGTACAGGGAGGTCTTCACCTGAAGGCCTCCGCTGCCTGGGATAGTCACGCCCTTCAGGCTCACGTCCTTCCTGATGGATGCGGCGAAGGGGTCCACACAGCACATGAACAAGGCAGGAGAGAGCAGGCAGCCCTGCCTGACTCCAAATCTGACGGGAAAACTGTCCGATTCCCACCCGTTGATCGAGACTGTGCTAACGATGTTGGTGTAGAGCAGCCGGATCCAATTGCGGATGCCCTCCCCGAACCCCAATTTGGAGAGGACGTCCCTCATGTAAGCATGAGAGAACCTGTCGAAGACCTACTCCTGGTACAGGCTGACGAGGCAGGTGTCCACCCGTCTGTCCTGTACGTAGGCAATTGTATCCCTGATGAGCGCGAGGCTCTCAGCGATCGCCCTGCCTGGCACAGCACAGGATTGGTCAGGATGAATCACTGACTCCAGGACAGACCTGACCCGGTTGGCTATGACTTTGGCCAGGATTTTGTAGTCCACGCTCAATAGCGAAATGGGACGCCAATTCTCAATTTCTTCCCTCTCCCGCTTCCTCTTGTAAATGAGGGTGATGATGCCCTTCCTCATGGGCTTGCACACTTCCCCTGCCCGAAGTGCACTATCGTACACCTCCAGCAAGTCCTGGCCGACCAGGTCCCACAGAGCGGAATACAACTCGACCGGTAAGCCGTCGCTCCCGGGAGTCTTATTCCTCTCCAAGGACTTGAGGGCTCTGGTCAGCTTGTCCAGGGATATCGGCCGGTCCAGCCACTCCCTCGTGCCGTCATCTAAGACATCCGTGATAGACGACAGGAACGACTCGGAGGCTTCACGTCGTACAGTCTGGCATAGAAGGATCTGCTGATCATCAAAATGTCGGGCCGACACGATGTCACCGAGCCGTCGTCCTCCTTCAGCCGGCTAAGCACAGAGCTCTCTTGTGCACCTTCTGAAAGAAGAAACACGAGCACATCTCGTCCTGCTCCATGGAGCGGACCCTGGACTGGAAGATTTTCCTGGAGGCCTCCCCGGCGAGGAACGAGGCTTGCTGGCCCCTCACCTCGCGGAGGTCCTCGTGACATCGACCCCCATCAACTGCAGAATGAGCAGGTTCTGCACCTTTTCTGGAGTCACAACAGCTTTCCCCACCTCTCTCTCACCTTCCAAACACCCTTGAGGACAAAGAACCTCTTGATGTTCTCTTTCACCGTCTCCCACCAGTCGCCCGGAGACTCAAAGAGGGGTTTCACGCTCCTCGACGTTCTCTGGGGTCAACAGTCGTGTTGAGCTTCCACGTCCCCTTGCCGGCCTGCTGGTCATCCTGTAAGTGACAGTCGGCCAGCAGGAGGCAGTGGTCAGAGAAGAACACCGGCTCGACGCCGGTGGACCTGACCGAGAACGCCCGTGACACAAACAGGAAGTCTCTCCTTGAGCGAATAGACCCGTCTGGCCGCGACCAGGTGTACCTCCGCTGTGCTCCGTCTGCAGGGGTGCTGAAGATGTCGAGCAGCTTGGCATCCTTCACCGTGCCCATCAGGAATCTGGACGTGACGTCCAGTTGACTCCCCCCACCCGCTGTCCCCACGCCGGATCTTCCATCTGCATTGATGATGCAGTTGAAGTCTCCGCCTAGGATGACTGGCCTGGACGTAGCCAGCAGGGGTGGAAGCCGCTGCAGGACGGCCAACCGCTCACTCCGTACCGCTGGGGCGTACACGTTGATCAGCCTCAGGGGAGCATTCCTATAGGTGACATCAGCCACTAGGAGGCACCCCCCCACCACCTCCTGAACTTGAGAGATGGTGAAGTTGCGCCCCCACAGCAGAATAGCCAGGCCCGAGGAGCGACAGTCGTTACCCCCCGACCAGATCGAAGGCCCACACGTCCAGGTGCCGGACCATTTCCCGTACCTGCTGAGGTGCGGTATCCTGCGCTCCTACAGAAACAGGAGGTCCGCCTTGATGGTGGCCAGGTAGGCCAATGTGGACACACATCTTGCAGTGGACTTGACACTGCGCACATTAATGCTCACAACTCGTACCCCTACTGTGGGCAGTGACCGCAGTACCCTCCCCAAGTCCAAGGTCCAGCCCCTCCATCTGTCCCTTCATGCCCATTGCCTGGGCTAACTGCTGGATGCTCTCCGGGCTCAGGAAACCGTCTGCGCTGCCTTCCGGGTGGCATCCCCCCAATCGGGGGTCCGGAGGCAGGACAGTCCGTCTCTGGGTCAGGCTGGGGACACGCTGTTTCCTCCTTCACGCCTGAAAGTTCCGGGGAGCCCTCCAGGGCCCCAGCTGCACGTGGCTGGGTGTCGGACGGAGCCTCAGGACGCCTCCAGTCACCTGAAAGCAGGGTGCTGGTTTCCCTCTCCCTTGAGATCTTTAGCTTCTGTTTTGGGCGGGCCTCATCTGAATCTCCCTCATCAGAGGAGCTCTTATAGCCCCCCTGCAGCTGCCTCTTTTTGCCTGATGGTTGTGGTGCCTGGGCCCGCCGGGGCGCCTTCCTCCTCGCTTTCCGGACCGTCGTCCAGTTCCCTGGGTCGCCTGTCACCTCCTCCATCGACTCCGGGTTGTCGGCGGTTGGGGGGGGAGCGGAGCCTGCAGGGGCGCTTTGCTGGCCTCGGGTCCATCCTGTGGTGCTGGGCCCTTCTGCACAACCTGGCCCTCCTGCACATTAGTGGGGTCCTTGCAGGGCCCTGGTGCCTTCATCTCCTCCGGGGGGCTTGCGCCGCATTACCCCTGCCGGCAACCTGGGCGTAGGTGGTCCCCCGCCATGGGCATGCCCTATAGAGGTGGCCCGCTTCCCCGCAAAGGTTGCAGCTTTTTTCTTGTGGGCAATCCTTTGCAAGGTGTCCTTCCTCCCTGCAGTTCCTGCAGATGGTGGCTTTGCAGTCAGCCGCCATGTGACCTGACCTACCACAGGCATGGCAGGCTTTAGGTTGCCCTGCATAGGTCAGGTAGCCCTTGCTCCCGCTGATCGCGAAGCTGGACGGTGGGTGTACAATGTTCCCGTCTGCGCCCATCCTCAGCGTCACCTTGACCTGCCTCGTACTGGTCCAGATTCCGAAGGGGCCCATGACATTGTGTAGGTCTCCTTCCACCTTCACGTACCTTCCAAGAAAGGTCAGGACATCAACTGCTGGCACATGAGGGTTGTACATGTGTACAGTCACCATACGGCTCTTCTGTGCTGGCATCATGAACAGCAGGACAGCGGTCAACACAGAGAGGGGGCCCTCACCTCCTTTCTCCTTGAAAACCTCCAGGAAGCGCTCGCAAAGCTTGGCACTCCTGAAGGTTACATCATAGAAACCTGCTCCGGGGAAATCCTGCAGGCAGTAAATGTCCGCAGCAGCGAACTCACAACAGTCCAACAGGACCCTCTTCACGAAGAAGTTGCGGCCCACAGGTGCACCTTCATCCACCTTCTTCACAGAAACGCGGATGGTGTTCCGGACCCCCTGACCTCGGGCACAAGCACTCACCACAGCCATCGTTGCCAGTTGGCTGCTCCCCTGAACCAGCGTTAGGCCGAAGCCAGCATTAAGATTCACCGGTTGCAAGGGCGCGTAGCCAACCCGACGTCTTCCTTCCACCTCCAGCACAGTCGTGCTCTCCTCTTCTTGGTTCACAAAAGAGTGGGTCTTTATTGTGTTCCGGATGTAAGCTGGTTCACTGAGCAGGAAGGTTCGTTCCCAGACGTTTTGTCACCATTGTAGGTAACATCAACAGTGAGCCTCCAGTGGAGTGCTGGTATTATGTCCCGCTTTCTATTTATATGTGTAGGTTTCCTTGGGTCGGTGATGTCATTTCCTGTGTTGGTTATGTCATTTCCTGTTCTTTTTCTCAGAGGCTGGTAGATGGGCTCCAAATCTATATGTTTGTTGATGGGGTTCCGGTTGGAATGCCATGCTTCTAGGAATTCTCGTGCGTGTATCTGTTTGGCTTGTCCTAGGATGGATGTGTTTTCCCATTGAGGATTTTGAATTCGTATTAAACGAAGTTTAGAAAGATTAGTCGGGAATCTCATAGAATGTTGCAGAATGTTGAGAGGCCTGGATGGATTGGATCTGGGGAAGATGTTTCCCCTGTCGGAGGAACGGTGACACAATGGTACAGCCTTGGAGTGAAGGGATGACCCTTCAGAGCTGGGATGAGGAGGAATTTCCTCAACCAGAATGGGTTGAATCTGTGGAACACAGTGTCACAGAAGGCTGTGGAGACCAAGTTGTTGATCATCTCTAAGACAGAGAAAAGTTCTTGATTTGTAAGGGAATCAAGGGCTGTGAAAAGAAGGCAGGAGATTGGGATTGAGAAACATATCAAATACAATCAAATATCAAAGAATACCTGATGGGCTGAATGGCCGACATCTGCTCCTGCATCTTTTAGTGTTATGATCTTGGCAAGGGGACAAAGGAGTGCATCGTAATGCTGCCAGTCACCAGTCCCTTTGACTTAAATAGCAGAGACCATGTCAAGCTTACAAAAGACAAAAGCAAACTTGTCCTTTTTTTGATATTGTGTAACATTGTGCCTTCGCTGGTTAAGTATTCAAACTGGTGAGAAATAATTTTTGTTCTGCTTCCTGTTCAATGAACAATTAGAAGTGATCTCAAATCAATCTTTACATATTCAATTGAAGTGAAACATGTGCCAGATCATTTGGCGGAATTTACATCAATTTCTCTCGGTGCTGTCTCCTCCGCACAAAATGTAGCTATTATTTTCTGTTTGGTGTGTTCAATATTGATTTACACACATCCCTTATTTATGAAGTGACAGTTTTATGTTTTAATGAGGTTGGAAAATATTTGTGAGGGAAAATTTTGTTTGCTATCGAAAACGGAAACCTGAGGACAACTTACTGAAGTTTTGTTTCATTTGATCATTGTCCTTTGTAAATTTCACATCCAATTGCTATATGTTGACGTTGAAGGAAATGACACAGCACAGACTGACCAGAATGATACTAGGACTTAGAGTTAAACGTGGCATGTGCAGTCTCTGCATTTAAGGAGCTGAGAGATGATCTGATTGAAGTGTTTGAACTGCTTATAAAACAGTTGGTTAGTCATGCCTTACATCAACTCCAGCCTACTAAATAGCCTTGATCCTTTGCAATTTTTCTGTTGGTGTAGCAGGTCCCCAGCAGACACCTACACAGCGGCCCTACACTCAGCCCTGGAACATCTGGATAACAAGGATAACCACGTCAGGCTCCTACTTATTGACTACAGTACTGCCTTCAACGCCATGATTCCAAACAAACGTATCTCTAAACTCCGAGGTGTAGGTCTCGCCTCCACCCTCTGTAACTGGATCCTCGACTTCCTGACCCATAGACCACGACCAGTAAGAGTAGGCAACAACACCTCCTCCACCATAATCCTCAATACTGATGCCCCACAAGGCTGTGTACTCACCCCTCTACTACACTCCTTACACCCTCACGACTGTGTGGCTAAATTCCAGCCCCACTCCATTTCCAAGTTTGCTGACAGCACTCCTGTTGCACGTTGGATCTCAAACAGCGACCAGACAAAATACTGGGGAGAGATTGAGTGCGTAGCAGCATGGTGTAAAAGCAACATTGTTAAGATTTTAAAGATTGGAGTTGTAAAGAAAACCACAGATGCAAGATTGTTGATAGCTCTGAATTCATTTCTCTCCTTCCTTTCTAAGCAAATAATGAATTGAACTGCAAACAATTATAACATCAACTTCACTCAGTGGAAGAAAAAGTGGATCAAGGACAGGAAAAGAAAAATATTTTTGATGGATGAGTTTCCTTTTATCCTTTGGTCCTGCCTGCAGCTGCTGTCCTCTTCCCAAATCTTTTTAGTGTTGTCCCGCTGAGTCCACGTACCTATCTCAATTATTATTTGTCTAATTGCAGTCAGTGAGTCACATATCATAGTTTCTTTTCCATTCTCAGACTATTACCTCTGGTGCCACGCCTCACACCTGCTCCAAAAGGATTCATCCTTAACTCCCCCCATGGTTCTCATCTCCCTGCTCCTCGCAGACACAGTTCATTAGGCACACTGGTATGACTCCAGATCGACTTCGTCACGATCACTTTCGACTTCCCTGTTGTCACTAAGTTGTCAGACTGCTTACCTGCCATCCATAACGGGATAAGTAGAAACTCTGTCCAATTAACTATTGGGAAATCAACCACAAATGTCACTGAGTATCCGCTAATTCTGTCTCTCTGAACTTGATTGTTCACAGACATGCTGTCATATTTGAGCTGGACTGAACTTCTGACTACATACCCATTCTGTCACTAAGATTGCCTGCCATGATACTTGGGCTATACATGAATACTCTCCTCTGTCTATCATTCATGACTGAAACTTTGATCCATTGCCTTTTATGTCTGAAGATCAACCTAACAGGTGCGGTGCTGGCCTCCCACTTTCTACCCTCTTTAAACTTGAGGTCATTCAGAACTCAGCTGCCCCTGTCTTTCCTCACACTGAGTCCTCTTCATTCACTGTCCCTGTGCACATTCAATTCCACTGGCTTCTGGTGGAGCAGTCTTTTAACGTTAAGGTCCTCACCCTGGTTGCAAGTCGTCCATTGCCTTACTCTTCATCATTCTGGAAATTCGTCCAGCTCTACAATAATCTGAACACTGTGCACTCCTTCCATTCATTTTACTGACCTTTCTCCAAATTTCAGCCCTTCTCCATGAATGACCAAGAGTCTAAATTGCCAAGGCCGTAAGTTCTAGAATTCTCTAACAAAACATCACCACCTCACTACCTCTCCTTTCTTCTTTCAAACTCTCCTTTCCCTCACATATCACAATTTGATTGATAAAATTCCAGTGAAGCACATTGCAATATCTTACCACATTGGAGGTGCTGAGCAGCTAGAAGTAGTTTTGCTTTTATTCATGTGCTGGGCCAGCATTTATTGGCTGTCCCTTGAGAAGGTAGTAGTGAGCTACAGTCTATGTGCTATCAGTAGACCCAAAATGCCATTAGGAAGGGAATTCCCAAGGACAGTGAAGGAATAGCATTGTATTTCCAAGTGAGGATTGTGAGTGGCCGGGAGGGGAACCTGCAATGGTGGTGTTCCAATGTATCTGCTGCCCTGCTGTTGCTGGTGATATTTGAAGTGTTAGCTGGCTGTACTTTATTTTCCTTTTGCCTGCAGGGAATCATAGCCAAGTATCCCGTGTGCCAGTGGCTATTAAGGTGCTTGACGTTAATGATAATGCTCCAGAGCTTGCCTCACAAACTGAAGCATACTTGTGTGAAAATGGAAAGTCTGGACAGGTGAGTACAACAATGCAGGTGTTGAACATTTATAATGTCCATGGCCCCTTCTCAGAGGAGAATCAAAATGCTCAGAGGGAACAGTTTTAACCTTGTCCGCTAGAATTAGATTTATTGTCACATGTACTCAAATGAGTACAGTGAAAAGTGCTGCTAATGGTCAGGAAACAGGTAGGACTGGTTCCAATGTTTGTTTCAAAATCCTGGCACCATATTGCATTGGTAGAGAATGATGTAGAGAGAGGTATAAAACCCCGATTCCATCTCACACGGTTATTTGCCCACTCAGTGTATCTAATTGAAATTACCTGCACACTTTTGGACATTGGTAACTTAAAATGATGCAATTGCTGCTGTTGTCCTTGCCATAATATTGCCCACATAGTTCACCCAATAAAATCCAGTAAAGGCAAAATGCTGTGGGTGCTGGAAATCTGAAACAAACACAGAATGCTGGAGAAGCTTAGCAGGTCTGGCAGCATCTTTGGAGAGAGAGAAACAGAGTTAACATTTCAACTCTTCTGTGAATCCCCTCCAGAACAGTTCTGAAGGAGATTTGTACCAGACCTGAAAAAATAACTCTGTTTTTCTCTCTCTGCAGTTGCTGGCAGACCTGCTGAGTTTCTCCAGCTTTTGCTAATTTCAATTCACTGTGAAGTTTTGTTCTGTTGGGTTAGCAGCATCAACTGTGTTTTGCAATTGACCTTAGTTTAGCGAAGGGAGATGGGGAATGGACCAGCCAAATCTGCTGTTTGTTCATTATACGTGACATCTCTAAAAGGGAAAAGGTTTATATTTCATCCCTTAGTGATCAAACAGCCATGGGGTGCAAACACAAGGAATTGTGCAGTCATTGCAGAGGACTGAGGATTCAAAACACCCCACCATGTTTCGACTACTGAATCTAGGCTAATGCCTAATACCTTACTGGGGGAATGCTGCACTGTCAGCTGCTATTTTTTAGAAAAGGTAACAGACACCCTTCTTGCCTCTTCAAGTAGATGAAAAAGATCTAATGATGTAATTTGAGGGCCTGGGGGTTTCTGGCCAAAATTCATCCCTCAACCAACGACACTAAAGGAGATGATAGAATGTCTGTTCACTTATTGTAGCTTGGAGGGCCTTAATGTCTCCATACAGGCAGCAGTTTCTGCATCTCACAGCGGTGAATACACTTTGCGATTCTTTCTTTGTTTTGTAACACCTTGCATTACTCTGGTACAAGTCCAACTGGCAGCGCATGCACAAACAGTCAGAAGAGGTTTAGGACCATTTGACCCATCATATACGCACCACATCTTCAAAATATTACGATTTGCCTTTTCCTCGTACACTGTTTCTTTTTAAACAATCAGCTAATGCCCTTTTGAACAAAAGAGTTGAACCTGCCTCCACACAGAAAGCACTTCACTGATTCTCAAAACAGAAATTATTAAAACCACAAAGCTTGCCTGCTAACCGAGTGCAGACCAGACACACATGTCTGCTTTTCTGCCATACGGATGAGAATGCTCTTTTTTTTTCTTTGTTTGTTCTCAGTGCATGCTAAAGGCAGACACATACCACCCAACCCTATTTCCCCAGTGATATTGGCAATGTGGTTCCTTGGACGTTTTGAAGGGTTTGTTAGTTAACCAGGCTGGTGTGTGGAAACAGTCACAGACCAACCAAGATTTCACCCATAGGGGTACATCCCAAAATCAGCACCAATGTATCCATGTGCCAGGATATTGGGATTGTGGTACCCATCATTTTGTTTTGAAAGACAGGATGACTCCCAATGGTTTCCAGAACCAGGATCACAGGCTCAGGATAAGGGTTAAGCTATTTCAGACTGAGATATGGAGAAATTCCTTCACCCAAAGCGTGGTGAGCCTATGGAGATCTTTGTTACATTGAATGTTTTCTTCAGAAGGAGTGAGGTGTAATTGTTAAGGCTAAAAGAGGGTATTATAGGAACAGGGTTCTGAATAGGTTAATCAGCCACGACCATATTAAATGGCAGAGCAGGCTCAAAGGGCCAAAGAGCTTACTATTTTCTGTCCTTCCATGACTCTCGCTATCTTTAGTCCAACCAGAGAGCAAGCAGCTCTGTTGACTCAGCACTGCCACCATGTGAGATGGGATGAGGAGAAGGATGTGCAGCAGTCTCCATTTTGAAGTACCAATTGCAGGGGATAGGGGGAAGTCACTAACACTTTTTAGATGGAATCGGACAGATCAATCCCAATATTCCTCTCACATCGGCAATGGGACCATTGGGAGCTCAGATGAGATGCCGCCGAGGCAGCACTCAGTTGGGACAGGGGAAAAAAAAGCAGAAATTGCTGGGTAACTCAGCAGATCTGGCAGCATCTGTGGAGAGAAAGCAGAGTTAACGTTTTGAGTCCAATTACTCTTCTTCAGAACTGATTATAGCAAGGAAAATGGTTGGCACGTATGCTGAAGGTGGCTTGGGTAGGAGCAAATAATAGGTGGAGATGAAGCCCAGAGAGAGAGAATGACAGTTGGACAGATGAAGATATGGGTAAAGGTCAGCCTGGGGGCATTATTAGCTTCTAATGGGGGCCATTACAGGCTGACAATGGGTTGGTTCTGGTCGCAGCCCAGGTCATAGAATCATACAGCCATACAGCACAGAAACAGACCCCTTCAGTTCAATCAATCCATGTCAAACATAATCCCAAGCAAAACTAGTCCCACCTAACTGCTCCTGGTCCATATCCCTCTCAACCTCTCCTATTCATGCATCTATCCAAATGTCTTTTAAATGTTGTAATTGTACCTGCATCCACCACTTCCATGGAAGTTCATTCCACGTGTGAACCACCCTCTCTGTAAAATATGTTCCCTCGTGTCTTCTTAAAATGTCTCTCCTTTCACCTTAAAAAGGTGCCCCCAGTTTTGAAATCCCCCATTCTAGGGAAAGAACAATGACCGATATCTCTATTTATCATCTCATTATTTTATAAACTTTTATTTGGTTGCCCCTCAACCTCTGATGCTCCCATAATAACGGGTCCCAGCCTATCCAGCCTTTCTTTATAGCCCAAACCTTCCCTATACCTGGCGATAACAAGGCCTGGGCTATGGACGTTGGGGTAAGCCCCTAAAATTATTGAACTTAGTGTTGAGTCCTGGTGGAAACAGAACAGAGGTAACTTGCTGACACTCACTGTTGAGCCCAGTGTGTGACTGATGGATTCGTAGCAAGGTATTTATGCCCATGAAATAGTTAAGGTAAAGTCACAATAATCTCACCAGATCATTGGGCTTCTGTCTCATTAGAGAGATGGCTGGTGGTGGCTTAATCTGATGGTTACTACACTTCAGGTGAGGGGAGGAAGCAGTGGAATTTGAATTCAATAAATATATGGAATTAAGAATCCAATGATCACCCTGAATCCATTGCCGATTGTCGGAAAATCCCATCTTTTTCACCAATGTCCTTTAAGGAAGGAAACTGCCATCCCTACCTGGTCTGGCCTGCATGTGATTCCGGACTCTCAGTAATGTGATTGACTCTTAACTGCCCTCTGGGCAATTAGGGATGGACAATAAATTCTGTCTCACCAGCGATGCCCTCATCGTGTGAGTGGATAAAGAAAAGGAGAATTCTTCAGGGTGACATCAGCCAGTGCGGAATTGAATGCGCACTATTTAACATTTATTCTGCAAGACAAACCCACCGTTCAGCTAATTGGAAAGTAATCCACAATTGATCAGTGCCTCTAGGAAAGAAAGGTTTGGAGGTACAGAAGTCAAGATGCAAAGATTATTTTGGCCATTGTACATAAGCAATATGAGGAAAGCTTTACCATGTGGAGATTCCTGCATTTTGCTATCTCTCATCAATGTGCATGCTTGTCCTAAAGAAAATATTTGCAGTTTTGCTGGAAAAACAGGAGCAGATGAACCTGTACCCGACTCCGCACCCTGCTGATGTTTTCTGACTTTACTGCCAATGCTTGTTCTTACTGCTCATTTATTCATTAACAGGTCATTCAAACAGTCAGTGCCATAGATAAGGACGACCCAAAGGCTGGACAGTATTTCTTCTACAACCTGGCCCCAGAGATTTCCAGGAATCCCAATTTCACGATCAAGAATAATGCAGGTAAATATACTCAACAATAAAAACACCAGGAGAAATGCCCCTTTCTCAGATAGTCCCATCAATACTGTTACTAAAGCCAGGAAGCAATCAGGACTGATCAGGTTGTGTTGCAGTACCTTTCAATCTTAATTACAACTCACCGTAATTAGCTGGCAGATTATCCATTCCAAAGGTAATTGTTGTTCTGGCAGGCCTTTCGAAATAAATCAAGCAACCATGCTCGTGCTTTTCGCCTTTTTCTTCAGATCTTGAATAAATGTGTCGCTTGGTGAGAACAACTGCTTATGGGAGCACTGATTTCAGCAAGAGGAGCGTACTGTGAAAAAAATAATACAGCAACTCACACTGTTGTAGCACCTCTCTCTGAAACAAATCATTCCAAGATGATTCACAGACTGACTATCAAACGAAACTTAACATCAAACTTCAAAATGGGGATAAAAACAAAGTGCTGGAGAAACTCAGCAGGTTGGGCAGCATCGGTGGAGAGAGAAGCAAGTGATAACATTTCGAAGAGTCACTGGAAACATTAGAGGTAGTAAGAACTGCCAATGCTGCAGTCAGATGTAACACAGTGTGGGGCTGGAGAAACACAGCAGGCCAGGAACATCAGAGGAGCAGGAAAGTTGTGGTTTCGGGTCGGGACCCTGCTTCGGAAATTTCTTCTGAAGAAGGGTCCCGACACAAAATGTCAACTTTCCTGCTCGCCTGATGCTTCTTGGCCTGCTGTGTTCCTCCAGCTCCACACTGTGTTATCACTGGAAACATTAACTCTGTTTCTCTCTCTTCACATGCTGCCACATCTGCTGAGTTTCTCCAGCATTCTCTACTTTTGTTTCAGGCTTCCAGAATCCACAGTTCTTTCTTTTATTGAAAAGGAATGATTTCGATACAGGACTGCAAGCCTGATCAATGAGAGAGTTTAAGGAGCATCTTAAAGGCAAAACAAAAGTGGAGAGGTCAAAAAGTATAGGGGGAGAATTCTGGACTGAATTCCAGAGCTTAGCGCCTAGACAGCTGAAGGCTCACCAGCCAATGCTTTTGTGCTGAAGAGGTTAGAATTGCAGGAGTACAGAATGATAGAAGGTGTGCATTGTTGTGTAAACTATACAAGTACCTGACAAACTTTTGTGAAGTCACCACAGATCAATGCCCTTCTTTGCTTGCAGATCACTATAGATCAATGCTTCTTGATCCATGTTCCTTTTGACTGGCAACAGCTTCTCCTCACCTAATCTATCCAGTCCACCCACAATTGTAAAAAATCTTTATGAAGTCTCCTTTCACCCACCTTCTCTCCGGGGACCACAGTACCAACTTCTTCGATTGATCCTCCTGAACAAAGTTCCTCATTCTGGGACCTAGTCTTGTAAATTGTTTAGTGTGATTTAGGGAAGTAGTTCCTGAATCCAAAAAATAATCTCGGTGGCCTCGGAACCCCAGCTTTATCATCATGTGACCCCCACACCCCACTACACCTCTTCCTGACTACCCAGGCCCTATGCACTCTCTCGCTTGCAGCAGCTTTGGTCTGGCTTCTGATCATAAACAAGCTGATATTCAACAGCCCCAGAACTCATCCATCATGAGGCCAGATGCTTAAATCACAAAGCAGCTGGCTGGATAATTGATAGTGAAATAACTCCACCGAGGCCGGTGACCCATCACCAAGTCGCCCTTAATTGACATATGAATAGCTCTCGAATTAGCATTGCTACATTCAGTCTCTCTGACACTCAGTCTTCTTATCTATCAATCAGGGCTCCTGATTGGAACATATTGACAGTCCCAGTCAGGGAACTCATTCTAAGAGGACCAGCTGGTTGACTTCATTCCAATCATTAAGGGCAGAAGAAGAACACCAAAAATGGTAGAGAGATTAAAATCAGGATGCAAGGGAGATTAGAACTGGAAGAATGCAGGTATCATCTTTATTCATTCATGGGATGCAGGCATCGCTGGTTGGGCCCGCATTTATTGCTGATCCCTAACAGCGCTTGAGAAGGTGGTAGTGAGCTGCTGCAATCCACTTGACGTAGGTAGATCCATAGTGCCATTAGAAGGGAGTTCCATGATTTTGACTCAACAACACTGAGTTAATATGTTTCCTATTAAGAGTGTTAAGTGGCTTGGAGGGGATCCTGTGGTTGGTGGTGTTCCCATGTTTCTGCTGCCCTTGTCCTTATAAATGATAGTTGTCTTGGGCTTGTAGCGTGCTGTCTAAGGAAATTTAGTGAAATTCTACAGTGCATTTAGTAGATGGTACACACTGCTGTGACTGAGCGTCAATGGTGGGGGAAGTGGATGTTTGTGGACGTATTGACAATCAAGCGGACTGCTTATCCTTGGATGGTGTCAAGCTTCTTGAGTGTTGTTGGGGCTGCACCCATCCAGGCAAGTGGGGAGTATCCCACCATGCTCCGGACTTATGCCTTGTAGATGGTGGGCAGTATTTGGGGAATCAGGAGGCGAGTTACTCATCGCAGGATTCCTTCCTTCTGAATTCCTCTTGTAATGACAGAATTTATATGGTGCTCCAGTGCCCAATCCCACATGGTGTGCTTTTGTCATGTCCATTGAAACTTTCAGCGCTGTAGCCAAGTGTTTAATTGTTCACCTGTTCCGTCTTAGATTATGAGAGTCTGATAACTGATCTATACAAACAATACCTGACTGTTAAGCCTGAGTGAACACTTCATGCAAAGTAAACACACACCATAAAACCTAAGATAAGCATGTGTGCTTATCTGTGATTGCAAAAAAATTTTACAACTCTTGTACATAAAATGGTTGCATGTTGAAAACTCATATCAAATTTGCTTTGCTCTAAGAAATTTAAAATACACCACACAACCAGTTAGAGGGGGAATCTTCATGGTCCAATCAGAAATGGCAGTTGAGTGGTTCTGAAAACCCAAGTGCCAGTGAGAGGCCCTCCAATACTTGGTATCCTGTAGCCCCAGTGTCTGAGTTGGCAGCTTGCCATCTGAGTGTGGGTAGTGCACAGGAGAAGGGTGGGTAGCTTTGCTTTCCCCCCCCCCCCCCTTTTATTGATATTATACCCGCTTAGTTGTGATCCTGGGCAGCCTGGCCAATGAGTTACAGTTGTGATCTGGCAGCTGCTGTGGCTCTGGCCATGAAAGTCCCTCACAAGACCATTCATTCCACTCTGCTCTACACCCTGCACCCTCAACCTTCCATGTGGGCCTTGACATGGCTGAAATTGAAGGAAACTGCCCACATTGCTGACAGGATGTTTTCTTTTTTATTCAACTGATTCAGATATATCACAACACCCCTCAATAGGAGATAGAATTCGAGCCAGAGCCTCCTACCTCAGACATAGGGATACTACCATTGCACCATAAGACTCTCCTATTGCTGACCGGAAATAATTGGTTCTTAATTGGCACGGCTTCTCAACCCATACTAATCCATTCCAGGATCCCTAATTGGTAATGATTTGGGGACAGTGTTGAGTGGTTAATGTCACTGGGATAACCATCTGGGATAGACCAATGCTTTGGGGAGTTCGAATCTTGCCATGGCAACTGGTGGAATTTAACCTGAATTTATAAATCTGGGATTCAAAGGAAGTTTCAGGAATAGTGATCTTGAAACTATTATCAATTGTTATAAGAGCTAATTTGGGTCACTCTTGTCCTTTAGGGAAGGAAATGTTGCCCTTACTCAGCCTGGCCTATATGTAACTCCAAATGCACAGCCAAAGTTGTTCAGTCTTAACTGCCTTCTACACATGACCAAACAAAGCTCTCAGGTCAAGGACAATTAGGGATGGCCGACATTTGCTGACTTTGCCAACAATGCCCATATCCCATGAAAGACTGAATAAGAAGGAAGCAAGGAAGTCAATTGTCATGAAATTCGCCTCCCGATCCTGAACCCAAGCCACTGGCAAATTCAATCTGCAGGTTTGCTTCTAATTGCTTGAGAGTTTTGTGTGAAACATAACTAAGTAGAGAACGCAAGCAACACGTATAGCTCAGTGTGTCAGTTCACAAGTTTGTGTTGAAAGAAGAATAGGAATCACAGCAAAGTGGAGCTGAGGATGGTCAGATTCACAATGATCTATTGACTTGCAGTGCAGACTCAATGGGTTGAATGGCCTTTTTCTGCTCCTACATCTGATGCTCTTATGGAGTTCGCTTAAGAATGGAGTTGTCAATGAATATCCTGAATGATGGATAAAGTGAGACTTGTCTAAAGCCATGCATTAAATATTGGATCATTTTCCCAATCCATTCCATCAGGTAACATTATGGAATTTGAAGGCATTGAGGGAGGCTATTTGTTCCATCATGCTTTTCTACAATAGCTATCTAACAAAACAAGCTAGTAATTTATTTTCAGTTCCCTGCACTCATTTAATATCTTTCTTTTATAAATATTGGCTAATTTACTGTTTTCTTTAGGGTACTTCCTAGAGGAGGTGAAATTTCCACGTTGCTTCTTTCAGATTGATCCATTGCTACGTTTAGCTGCAATAAAAACAGAAATTGTCAGGAATACGCAACAGTTCTGTGTTACATCTGTGAAGCAAGAGAGAAAGCTAACATTTTGTGACTTCTTCAGAACTGAAGAACATTGAACTCATAACATTGACTCTGTTTCTTTCTCCACAGATGCTGTCAGATCTGCTGAATTTCTCTAGCACTTTCCATTCCTATTTCAGATTTCCAGTATGTGTGATATTTTGCTTTCACTGTGAGTCCCATTGAAGATATTATTTTCAAACTCTTGTGTGCTGTGGAAAACCATGTTACCCGTCCCTTGCTTAATTAGTTCATTAAATAGCTGTGCTTTAAAAGTACAAGCTGTTCAAATATGTTTTGGAAGGGAGAGAAAAGCACAATTAAATTGAAAATACTGTGGCAAGATTCTTCTGCTGAATTGTTCAATGGTCCCAATAGACTAGTTCTTACCAGTTCCTATAAATAGGGCTGTGAAGATGACTAATTATTAAACAAGTCAACCCAAAAATTATGTATTCATTGAGTTCCTTCCATGCTGAAAGTCAAAGAATAAATTAAAGAGGATGGAAAGAGATTTAGAATTAAAAGATAAAGTAGATGAGCAAAGATAGAAAGTGCGCAAGTGGGCAAATGGGCGATCCAGAAGGATGGATTACAGCTGCAATGTCAGTAGTAGTAATAAGAAAAGTGAAAGGCAGACATTGAATGAATTAAAATTTTCCAAAAGAAGGAATTACGGAGCCAGGAAATCAAAATTGACATGGAAATGAAGGGTGTTATCTGTGAAATGGAAGCACAAAGTAGATCAATGAGGTGAGAGTCCAGAATAATGAGGGGCAATTCCACAACACTACACTCGCAGTGAGGACCCAGGCACAAACAAGTAAAGGGAATGTTTAATTTCCATCAGAATGACATGAATAAGGAAGGTTGTTACACTGAACCACCTGAGTGGAACGCTGTGTATGAACTGTAGGATCTGAGTTGACATCCAGTTCAGTCTTGGTGGAATGTATTGAAGGTGGGTGTTGAAGATCATACACAGGGTATTGCAAGCAACCAAATCTACAAGCACATTCCGGGGTGAATGGGCTCTAAACATTGTCCATAATTGTATAGAGAGCGCAGTGTAACAGTGGCCATGTTATACTGCAACAGATAACCACAAGGACTATCCACATCCAATTTGTAAACGCTTGCCACATCAGGTTCCTTACCGTGCATTATGAATGTGCTGCTGAAGGTGACAGCCTCTAGAAAATCAACTGGGATTTCAAGAATGGAGCAAATAGCTTTCCTGACAGTAGGAAGCATTTTCTGCTTTCCCTGGAGGTGATTTGGAGGCTTGGAAAGGGATTTAATCTGGCAGGTAGTGATGTACCTAAACCCTTACTACCTTTCTACCTCCATCAGAACTAAATTATAGACAGGAAGGTCCATGGCCCACCTTTATCCCCTATGGTCACTGGGGCCCTGAATTATTGCCTACCCAAAAACCGCATTCTACTGCCATTATGATTAATTTAGCTGCCGACAAGCCTATTCACTATGCAACATGCATGGCAGCTGAAATACCAGAGAAACCTCTCCGAGCTTCTTGAAAATAAAAAGCCAGATGATCATCTCCATGGAACTCGACATTTGATTGAGGGCTGGACATTGGGAAGTGATAGGTGGAGTTAGGTGTGGGCAGGGTGACGGTTATCAACCCCTGGCCTTGTCATTGATCCCTTTCCCACCTTTTCTGTAACCATGGCCCCCTAAATATCCACACCAGATCCCACACACACTCATTTCCATACACACATAGTACATAACCATGGCCCTGGTGCACTGCAGTCATTGGACTCTGGTGTGTTCTGACCCTGCAACCACCACAGATCCTCAGTGGCACTGCTAAACACAAGAGTTTCCCGCCTCTGATTGGCCACCAGCTCTCTCTAGGCAAGACATAGGTCCCCGAATCTTGATTCCAGAGCTGACTTAGCCACTGCCTGATTGGCAATTGGCTACCCAGCCACTAGATAAGACCCAAAATGTCTCATTAAGATTCTGACCAATATCCCCTCCTTTCAGACAGAACAAGCTGCATTCTGTAACCTGTCTTCATAGGTTTGAGTTGTAATTTTCTCAGTTGTTGGTATGTTTCTTTCCATGAAGGTGTATCTTGAAATTTCATGTTAATTCCATTCTAATATCTTCATGGATTCTGAGTCTGCCATTGTGAATTTATGTCCCACTCACAAACAGCATGATTTTAGGTCAGCAGTGACAATTCCATTTGTTTGTTTAGATGGACTCAAAACATCCTATCACTGTGTGGACATTGGCCCCAGATTTTGCTGAAAATGTAATAATTAGCCATAGCAACAGTTAGCTGCTATTAGCTACTAGCTGCTGAGGATATTAGCTGCCTATTCGCTCATCTGCCATCTGTTGGGCTTTGCTATGGAATGCTTGGTTATTGTGTTTATCTCGTTTCCTTTCTAGTCATAACCACCTCTTCTGAAGTCATCTAGCATTGCCTCAGAGCCTCAAGTGCCCTGTTACAGCTTGTTTAGATTCCCCTGTGACTAAGTTGCATCTTCTAATTTCCTACCACTCAGTTCCCACCCTGAAAATTTACAATCACGACCTCTCATTCTCAAGAGTCACACAACTATCTCCCATCTTCCAATTTCCTGCTGCTATCGACCATCCTTGAGTGCCCTGTGACATGCTGCACACCACATGTATCCTATCATTTGCCAAGCGTCAGGCTACCCCACAACTTTCTGATCTTAATTAGAAGTAAGAAAAGTCTTGAAATTGTTGAACATGCCTGTCAGCATAGGTGAATTGTGCCAAGGGGCTTGTTTCCACGCTGCATGACTCTGAGATGTTCCTGGTGCCCCAAACCAGCTCAGTCTATTCTCAGGAGAGTCTGAGTGTGCATGCCTGAGCTATCAGGAGCATTGAGTAATAAATCCTGCAGGAACACATTGTTTTAAGCTTCACATTCTGTTTGTACACTCTTCATTGAAAGACCAACATAAATGGATGAGTTATCTTGGAAAATTACAGAATTATGAACTGCATATTTTTAATTAATGGCTGTTAGTAATCCCTATGCAAAGCTTACCCATGTAATTACATGGTGATTTGAAGGGAAAGAGATGGCAGTTTTGTTCTCACTGTGTTATTGAGCCCCTCCCTCAAAATGCTTCTCAGGAGAAATTACCAATGCATCATTTTTTAATAACACGTAGGTGGGTTACCAATTAGTCAGAAATGAGAATGACAGCCCCTTGATAACACAGTTCTGACAGAGATTTCTTTCTCCCCTCATCTGTAGTTTCCCTTTGGGAGCCATAGAGCACAGAGAGGAAAATAATGGAACTTGCTTGACTGCATTGAAACCTGGAAGGAAAACCCAAAATAATTCCAGACTTAGATAGAACTGCAGCCAAGAAAGATGTCAGTTTAAATGTCAACCAAGGCAGCATTGGTACTAAACCACAGGTTTGTGGGTTCCAGCCTTGCTCCGCAAAACATAAGCTTTGAACCCAGCCTGCCAGTCCCAGTGCCAGTGCTGAGGGAGTTGTGCAATGTTTGGGGTGCTGTCTTCCAGATGAGATGTTCAACAAAGGCTCCACACTAAGGGCCTCATGGCCCTATTTTGGAGAAGGTCAGATGAGTTTCTCTGGTATCCAGGAGAATATTTATCTTCAATTAATGCCATTAAAAAAACAATAATCTGGTTGCTATCTCATTGCTGTTTGTGAGGTTGCTGCATTCAAACCGACGACTGTGCTTCCCACACTCCAACAATGATTATACTTCAAAGGGATTTCACAAGTTGAAGCAATTTAGACTGTCTTACAGTCAGAAAAAACACTGCATATTTTTTCTTCCATATTTGTGTTTGTGAATCACCAACAAATTAAGATAAACCTTGGTCTGATGATCAGTCTTTCTCTCTGCTGTAGTTTATATTTCTCTGTGTGATTGGTAATACAATGGTCGCTGCTTTCCTCCATTTTCTTATCATCTTCTATTCTAACTCATTAATTGCCTTATCCTTAAAGTGTCATTACTCCTCACTTCCCTCAATATTCCTTTCCTCATACATTTCTAAAGATTTCAAAACTCCACCTTGGTTTCAACTCATCACTACTCAACAATTTATCTTAGTTTTTCCTTCAAATTATTTTCAAGGAATAGATTTTTGGTTGTTCATTGAGAAATGTCATACATAGTGGAAAAAATACACAGTTTGATATAGTTTAACTGAGGTTTTGCTCACTGCAGCAGTCCCTTCACAAATACATAAGCAATTATCAATTGCCATTCCAACTTTAACTTCTCTTGCTAAAATGACATATTTGAAGATTTGGGCAAACAAAACCAGGTTGTGCTTCTGATGCATGGCTTCTTGTGGTCAGACAAATAGATCTGAAGTATTTCAGGTTATCCTCATGTCTAACAAGTTTTCTTTTGGGAAAAAGTAAGGCCTCTCTTCCCTGAAGAAGATGGGATTATCAGGAGTGTAGCACTGCCTCATCACATTACTGGATTGCCAACGAGACTTTCTGCTCATCTCTTTGGCTAGGGTCTGTGAACTTGCAATCTTCTGAATCATTTACAGAAATGCAAGCACATCTGATGGGAGGAAGAGAGAAATCTTATTCAAACCAACAAACTCATTTTATTTTCAATATCAGTCCAACTAACTGTTCTTATCAGATTGTGCTGTCCTCTTTCTCACACAAGAGAGCCAACAAGAATTACAATAACACTATTCACTGCTTTAATGCCTTTGAGTGAATACTGGTGCTAGCATGATTTATGTCACGACAGCAGTATCCATTGTCCACAGCATCTCCTTAGTCTTCAGCCTGCATCAGTGCCCCATCATGCATCACATGTACCATGGATTCTTGATACCTTGGATGTAATGCACTCCCAAGGCTATACAATATAGCTAGACTGCTCCTGCTCTAAGTCTGCTGCAGCTCTATCTTATTTGCAAGAGTAACTTGCCCTTACTCTCAGTTAGTCTTTTTAACTCTTTATTTATGTTCTTATGTACATTATATTACACCCTTCTAGCACTGTGTTTAAGTCTTCGCTTCGTATTTTTTTGGTAACATGAAAAAGTTGATGTCAGAGTAGCATCATTAGATCCATCATCATTAACACAATCCTTTCCTGTTATATCATATTCATATCCATTTCTGGTAATCTGTGACATGTCTTTACAACTTTCTGGGTGAGTAAAGTTTCACTTCATGTCCATTATTATTTTTATTTTTAATATGATTGCATTAAATGCTTCAACCTATGAGCACAGGAAAAATTTGCCTGGAAATGCACAGTCATGCAAAATCAGAACGATTAGTGAGATATCTCATTTAATCAGGAATATTTCAGCTTATAACAGGTGCCAGCTTTGGCTCAGGTGGTAGTACTTTCAATGTTGAGTCAGTGGGCTGTGGGTTTGTATGTTGTTCAAGAGATGCAAACACATCACTCAGGGAGATAAACCAGTGCAATACTGAGGGAAGGTTCAGCTTGATGTCTTTACATTGAGCTGTTATACTTTCCTTCTCAAGTAAAACCTTTTTCAGGGAAATGATCCCACAGCTTTCTTACAACCAATATTGATACCTCAGCCAAAATCAATTATAAAAGACAGTCAGATTGTTACATCATTGATCTTCATTGCATTGTAGTGTGTTGGGGGTTGGTTCAGTGAGTTGGTTGTACAGCTAGTTTATGTTGTGGATTGATATTCACAGAATAGGTTCAATTCCTACACTATCTGTGGTTACTGTGAAGGACTCTCCTTCTTAACCTCTCCCATCACCTGTGGCAGTGTGACCCTCAGGTTAGATACCAATAGTCATTGCTCTCAATTGAGAGACCAGCCTTCTGTAACTATGGTGACTTTGCCTTTACTGTGTGCAAGTTAAGTACCATGTTTCTTTCTTTACTCCACATGGTTAAAAATTCATTCATAAGATGTAATCACTGCTGGCTGTGCTAGTATTGATTGCTTATTCTTAGTTGCCCTTGAGAAGGCGATAGTGAGCTGCCTTCTTGAAACACTGCAGCCCATCAGGGATGTGAAAATATGTCATTGGATGGAACATGCTCAGAGGTCATGAGAGGTACAATGTAAAATTTATTATTAGAGGAAGAAGAGTCTTTCTTTGTGTGTAGCACTTCTGCCATTAACACAGAATAACAGGTGGGCTGGAAGGAATGACAAGGCATAGCACAAAAAATGATAGGAATCAGATGTTATAACCTGCTAGGGCAGAACACAAGTGTTCGGTATATGTTCTGCCTAACCTTCAATTGTGTTTTCAGCCTTGTATTCCCTCCCACCATCTGTCTGTGCATTAAAGACACAGGTGCTGGTTGAATCATTCCTATCTCTGCAAGTTCAGTCCCAGCAAATAGCATTGCCTGGGTGGATATTTTTAGCACTGTTCATAAAGTCACATGGCATTAGAAATTGCTTCTTACTCCAAAGTGCTATTTCCAAAAAAGAATTACCAATTTCTGATTGCAATGGGAAATGCAATTTTCGTTTTGTAAAGTGCATTCAACCTTCTCAAAGTCACGGTGTCAAAAGAGCACTGCTGAACCGGTATTGAAACCCACACTTATAAAAGTAATTGAGGTATTTGCAAAAGTGGAAGAGTTCATGCCTCATTCTTCGTACTCAATTATTACTGACTGCTTTGATCTTTTCAATTTATCTTCCATTGTTGCTCCCCTCATCTCCTCATCTTGGAAACCAACTCTGTTCCTAGTGGGGCCCATTGAACATCAATCTACATTCTCCTTCCCGGGGTGAGACTGGCAGAGACCCCAAGTAGCTACTTATCTGAGCACAGACAGTGGGGGTGGAGTTGTGTAGTCTGTATGGCATGTCTGGAGATGGAAGTGTATTTCATGAGACAGGGTGATGCCATTGCTTTCTTTCCCCTATGAGAATCGAGCCAGGGAGGGAAAGCCTCCTGACTCAGCAGTCAGTTCAGAGGTCCTTAATTGGGCTGTTAATTGTAGGACCCCTACAGTGCAGATTGAGGCCATTTGGCCCTTTGAGTCTGTATCACCCCTCTGAGAACATCCCTCCCAGACCCATCCCCCCACCTTATCCTCGTAACCCCACATGGGGTTTTACCATTTTACTCAACTTGTACATCCCTGGAGATGGCAGAGCAATTTAGCATGGCCAATCCAATTAGCCCACACATCTTTGGGTTATGGGAGGAAACCACAGCACCCAGAGAAAAGCCAGACAGATGAGCAGAGGGCATGCAAATCCCGCACACAGTCACCAAAGACTGGACTTGAATCAGGGTCCCTGGTGTTGTGAGCCTGTGGTACTTGTCATTGAGCGACCGTGCCAACTGGCACCGGGGTCTCATTGCATTATGACTGATGTTAATCCTGAGCAAGTACAGCCTCGTTACGAATGACGTGTGAAACTGTGTACACTGCTTGTGGTCTGGGAAGATGGTGTCTTACTCAGTGCCTTACCAAGGGAGGTGAACATAGAATGAGAAACAGTACAGCACAGTGCAGACCCTTCAGCCCATGATGTTGTACCGAACTTTTAACGTAAACCTAAGGTCTATCTAACCTTATACTATCATCTATATGCCTATCTAATAGCTGCTTAAATGCCCCTAATCAGGCCGATTCCACTACCCTCTCCAGTAATGCATTCCACACCCCTACCACTCTCTGAGTAAAGACCCTACCTCTGACGTCTCCTCAATATCTACTTCCACTCACTTTAAAACTATGTCCCCTTGTAATAGCTACCTCCACCCTAAGAAAAAGTCTCTGGATTTTACTCTTGAAAGTTGCCACCCAGGTTGATAGGGCTGTTAAGAAGGCGTACAGTGTTTTAGCTTTTATTAATAGAGGGATCGAGTTCCGGAACCAAGAGGTTATGGTGAAGCTGTACAAAACTCTCGTGCGGCTGCACTTGGAGTATTGTGTACAGTTCTGGTCACCGCATTATAAGAAGGATATGGAAGCTTTGGAAAGCGTGCAGAGGAGATTTACGAGGATGTTGCCTGGTATGGAGGGAAGGTCTTACGAGGAAAGGCTGAGGGACTTGAAGCTGCTTTCATTAGAGAAAAGAAGGTTGAGAGGTGACTTAATTGAAACATATAAAATAATCAGAGGGTTAGATAGGGTGGATACGGAGAGCCTTTTTCCTAGGATGGGGATGGCGAGCACGTGGGGGCATAGCTTTAAATTGAGGTGTGAAAGATAGAGGACAGATGTCAGAGGTAGTTTCTTTACTCAGAGAGTAGTAAGGGAATGGAACGCTTTGCCTGCAACGGTAGTAGATTTGCCAACTTTAGGTACATTTAAGTCGTCATTGGATAAGCATATGGACGTACATGGAATAGTGTAGGTTAGATGGGCTTGAGATCGGTATGACAGGTTGGCACAACATCGAGGGCCGAAGGGCCTGTACTGTGCTGTAATGTTCGATGCTCTATGTTCTATACCTCTGAACATTTTGTACACCTCTATCAAGTCACCTCTCATTCTTTGTTGTTCTAAAGAGAAAAGCCCTAGCTCTCTCAACCTTTCCTCGTCAGACCTTCCCTCCATCTAAATCTTTCCTGTAATGAGGCGACCAGAAATGGACACAATTCTCTGGATGTGGCCGAACCAGGTTTTTGTATAACTGGAGCACAACTTCACGGCTCTTGAACCCAATCCCTCTATTAACGAAAGCTAACACACCATACGCCTTCTTAACAACTCTATCCACCTGGGTGGCATCCAGATTCGGTGGCAGCCAGCTGAGAGTCATCCGTCTGCCCTCGTAGGTGACCCCTCACCCCCAAACCGAGTGGCTCCTACTGCAATATCCGCTCTTGCCATCGCTTACCTCAGGCTTGGGTTGGTGTTTCTGGACTTCTGTCAGGTGTCACAGCAACACCAGCTTGTAAAAGAGACAGGAATGAGACGGCGTAGATTTAAAGTGATATGTACACGAAACAAGGGTGATGTAAATAAAAAATACTTTCTCACACAGCGAGTAGTTAAAATATAGAATGCACTGTTGAGAACTGCAGATTCGAATGAGACATTCAAGAGGTTATTGGATGATGATTTGGATAGAAATCGTGTGCAAGGGATATGAGGAAAAGGCAAGAGACACTGCATAATAGAATCAGTGCAGGCATGGTGGGTAAAATGGCCTCCTTGTGCCTTGTAACAATTCTGTGTACCATGGCCACTCCTAAGGCACTGCCAGTCAAAATCATTGGTCCAAGTCGATGAGGTCTGATGTTCAACTGTTGAAGGGGCAGCCATCTGATGCAGAAGCTGCCAGGGCTAGGTTTTTATGCCCACACCCCATGCCTCACCCCCTCCAGAGGGTGGCTTTCCTTCCTTGGCAGTCATTGACACATGATCAGCCTCTTGGCAACATTGACCATGTCTGCAGTATCAGTGCTCAGTCCATCAGCCCATCTGGGCAACACTAGCCCACCTTACCCCAGGGTTGCCACTAACACCCGCTTCCCCTGCCCCCACCCCACCAGTGACTTCACTATGGTTAATTTGAACACACATGTCTGCTGTATGCCCTCTTCCTCCGGTGCAATAATCCACAGCTGTAGAACTGCTGATCTGCCAGTTGTGTGACTGGATTGGCAATCCTGTGCCGTGGTGTTTTCTTTCAGGCGTCTGATGGACCTGTCGGCAATGACTTCATTGCTCAGCGAAGTGCGATTCAGCCTCACTGTGCGAGGAAGTGAGGTCCAATCCTGCTTTCAGTCCCGATTTGTGATAGATTCCAGCCCATGTTTCAAGTCTGGACTTGAACCTGGGCCTCCTGACCCAGAGGTTAAGGCAATACTGCCACACCATGAGAGCATTTCGCATTAGGACTGCTGGCAAATGTGGCTTGCAGGACAGGAGCTCACACAGAGAGGCAGAGGGCAATAGATTTCAAATCTGTTGTCTTGAGCTTTCAGACACCACCACTGGCCTGCAGTAAGGACCTGCAGAATAGTAAAACCAGGTGCATTTTTTAATGGATCAACGTGTTTGAACACTTTATGGCATGTGGGACTTGAACCCCAGAGCTGGGAACATCATCCCTGCAACATCCAAGTCTTGAAATCTGTGCTATCTGATGACTGTCCCTGCTGCCAGGTGGTACAGTTTTGAACTCAATTATTTTTAATCGTGTTCAGACACGTTCCGAGCAGGCGAGACTTGAAACTGGATTTTCTGTGTTAGAGATTGAGACACTTCTGGAGGCAAAAAGTAGTAAAATGAATGAACACTTGGAAATGAAAGTACTGATTGTACTGAAGCACTGTTCTGTGGTATACAGAACGAGTTGGACCAGTGTACATCTTTCATAAATAGTAGGAACTGCCGATGCTGAAGAATCTGAGATAACACGGTGTGAAGCTGGATGAACACAGCAGGCCAAGCAGCATCAGAGGAGCAGGGAGGCTGACATTTAGGGCCTAGACTCCCGCCTCCCACTCTCTCCCTATTTTTTTCAGAACACCCTTCCCCTCCCCCATTTCTGAAGAAAGGTCTAGGCTCGAAATGTCAACTTTCCTGCCCCTCTGATGCTGCTTGGCCTGCTGTGTTCATCCGGCTCTACACCTTGTTATCTCTACATCTTTCATAAGTTTTTTTTTCTGGATTAGCCCTGTGACAACAGAACATATTGGTCTTGGAAAGAGCATTGCAATGATTCACAGATTCACTCCAGTTGTACTGAGCCTAAAAATAGGGTAAGTTCGGCTCTTCTCTGTATAACTGGCCATGTATTTATTTTTCTAATTTTGTGTGGGGCATCACCGTCACTGACTGGGCCAGCATTTATTGCTCTTCCTTAGTTGCTCCTTGAGAAGATGGTGGTGAGCTGCCTTCTTGAACCTCTCCAGTCCATGTGCTGTAAGAAAATCCATAATGCTGCTATAATGCCTTGGATTTTGACCAGCAACACTGAAGGTACAGCAATATATTTCCAAGTCAGACAACGAGTGTCTAGCAGGGGAGCTTGTAGGCTGTGATGTTCCCATATATCTGCTGCCCTTGTCCTTCAGTTGGAAGAGTTCTTAGGTTTAGGGACAGCACGGTCGCTCGGTGGTTAGCACTGCAGCCTCACTGGACCCAGGTTCGATTCCAGCCTCGGGCGACTGTCTGTGCGGAGTTTACACATTCTCCCCATGTCTGCGGGGGTTTCCTCCGGGCGCTCTGGTTTCCTCCCACAGTCCAAAGATGTGCAGGCTAGGTGGATTGGCCATGCTAAATTGCCCGTAGTGTTCAGGGGTGTGTGGGCTATAGGGGGATGGGTCTGGGTGGGATGCTTCAAGGGGCAGTGTGGACTTGTTGGGCCGAAGGGCCTGTTTCCACACTGTAGGGAATCTAATCTAATCTTTGGAGAGTGCAGTGTGTGCTTTGTGTTCTTGTAGTAGTACACCTGTGTCTTCTTCAGAAAACCCAGGTTCAAATCCCATCTGCTCCACAGGCATGTCATACCTAACCAAGTTGCTTAGAGATGTTTAAAAGGGTTAAATGAGGAACATAGACAACACAATTGTGTTCCCTTGAAAGATTCAGTGACAATTTCATTAGCGTTTAAGATAATTAAAATAGTTAATTGTGTGAAAGAAAACAATTTTTTCTAGTGAGGGAGTGCAAAATGTAATCTTAAAATTAGTGCCAGGCAATTCAGGGGTGATGGCAGGAATGGATTCTTCTCCCTGCAAAAAGCTGTTCAACCCACAGGTCAACTGAATATTTCAGATTTGAGATTGGTAGATTTTTGTTCGGTAAGTGTTTTTAGGGGTTATTGACCAAGGCAAGTAGCATGTGTTCAGACAGAGATCTACCATGATCCAATTAAATGGCAGAACAGGCTGGAGGCTGAATGGTTTACTCCTGTTCTTATATTCCTATTGCCTGTCAAGGTTAAATAATCTCCCAAGATCCTCTGTCTGGTTTAATATAGGAAGAATGGCCACGTGGGAGAGATTGTAGAGACACAATTCTGCAAAATTACAGTGAGAGAACAATCTTATAACTGGGATGTTTCAATCTTTTAATTACTTCAATTAACCAATTATCATTGCCTTTGGGAGAGATTTCCTGATTTAAAAATTTATTCACTGATTGTCAAAATAAAATGAAAATGAAAAGCACAAAGGATTGGACTGTTGATATAAGTAGCACAGAGCAAGAGAGACTGTTTGAGAGAAAGGGCAATTACACTGAGAGAGTAGATGATGAGGTACACATACACTGGGTGGACAGAGTGAGGGAGCAACAAGTCTGCAGAAAATTGAACTGAGATCAAGAAACAGTGAAAAAGAGAGAGCATGGCAAACAGACAGCATAGTTTCGGCGCAGATACTGATCTTTATTTTGCGGGAAGCTTTCTAGTTAGAGGGTCAAAAACAGAAGTTGCTGGAAAAGTTCACCAGGTCTGGCAGCATCTGTGAAGAAAAAATCAGAGTTAATGTCTCGGGTCCGGTCACCCTTCTTCAGAACCCTCTCCTAACCCCAGGCCATAGTTAGAGGATAACTGGTTTGAAACTTATTCCAGAGACCTGAGTTCATCATCTAGTCTGTTGTTTTGAAACAAATCTGAAGGGGTTCTGCATGACCTGATGTAGTCTTACACCAAGATACACATCATATAACCAGAAACTTAATAAAGATTTGTAGAAGTATTCACTTTGTGATAGAGAACATCAGGAAACTTATTCACTTCAGTTGGAGGATTTCTTACTGATGGATTCTGGAATATTCTCCACAAATCTTTTCACATCCCTTTCTTCCTTTCCATTCCTTCAGGACTATCTTAAAGCAGAACCCTCTCATTGAAGAATTTGGTTGTCTCCTTGTGTGATTCGTTGTCATGTTTAGTTTTACAATGTTCCTGTCAATTTCTTTGATGTGCATCATTACATGAAAATTGCAGCATAAGTACAGCTATTGTTGAAACAAAGATTAGTGCAGATAGTTAGAACAATGTGTGGTGCTAAAGGAACACAACAGGCCAGGCAGCAACAGAGGAGCAGAAAAGTTGACGTTTCAGGGCGGGAGCCTTCTTCGGAAATGGAAGAGGGGAAAAAGCTGGGGAATAAATAGAGAGAGGGGGTTGAAGCCAGGCAAGGTAGGTGGGATGGTGATAGGTGAGTGCAGTTAGGAAGTGGTGGGGATTGGTCAGTGAGGTCGGAGGAGGGGATAGGTGAAGAGCAGATGGACAGGACGAGTCAGGTCAAGGAGGCAGGAATGAGAGGGAGGGTTGGACATGAGATGTGGCTGGGGGTGGGAAGATTTTAAAACTGGTGATTTCTGTGTTTAAAGCAATCAGGCTATCGGCTCCCAAGGAAGAATTTTTTCTTTCATTTTCTTTTCATTACCTTTTCATTCCATCTTCTCTCCCACCTATTTGACCCACCCATCTCACTGACCAATCCCCACCACTCCCTAACTGCACTCACCTATCACCATCCCACCTAACTTCCCCCAGCCCCACCACTCCTTTCTATTTTTTCCCCCTCTCCCTTCCCTCTCCCCATTTCTGAAGAAGGGTTCCAAACTCTCTGATGAAGGGTCTAGGCCCGAAACGTCAGCTTTTGTGCTCCTGAGATGTTGCTTGGCCTGCTGTGTTCATCCAGCTCCACACTGACTCCTGCATATGTAGTTCTTGCTATCCCTGAATGGGCTGAGGATCTGTTTTAAAGTCAATGAAAAAGAAAATGAGGCACAGTGTAAAATGAGCTGTTGACTCATTACCACTTTTACACACCATTGCCAAAGACCAATTTCACCTACTATTAATTTTTAAGTAGGCCAACACTGATTTTTTTTTTAAATAGCTGTGATAGCCGACACTATCAGTAAATTGTACACACTGGGTAGAAGCGTAAGGTAATAGAGATGAGCAAAAAAGGTGATAGGTTATCAAGCATTAGGACAGGAACAAAAGCTAAGGAAGCTCTCCTTCCATGTAAGTATATTCCAAGGTTGTGGAATAAAAACTTCCAATTAAATTAGTGAATTTGGATCGAAAAAAAAATCATCGTGGCGTCAAATCCTGAGGGAAACAAGTTAAAAAAAAGCATATATAGGAAGAATGAAAGCAAGTAGGAGAGTCACTTCTTTATCCAAAGACTAATAGAGTTGTGAAAAAAAAATCAGGATTGTGTAATGAAGCAGACGATGTAAATGGGTCAAGAAATAATTAGATGTAATCCAGAGCGGAAAGTGACTGAGAGATGAAGTCAGGATATAGAATAGGCAGAAATGAACTTTCAGCGAGGAATATGGTTGTTGGAAGTGTAAGTCAACTTGGCAAGTGGAACAGAATCAAGTGATATCAAATCAAAAGCTTGTTTGTGAATGAAAATCAGACAAAATGCAAAAGTGAGGCTACTGATTTGCTACTGTCCATTTTTGAGGTGAGGTAATGGCTCTGGAAGAGTTAATGTTTGAGCTGTGATGAGCACCGCCAACTCAGATGATGTGAATCATTTGAGATCTGACGCGACCTTCTGAAGGAGATACGTGGTTCTCTTTCAAACTCCTATTTGTCACATTTAATGTGTCTAAGGGTTAATGCATCTTGTTTAGATATTTTTGATTCGATCCATTCACATATTATGATATTGGAGCAGGTGGGATTTGAATCTGAGCCTTCTGGTTCAAAGGTAGGGACATTACCACTGTGCCACACCAGCCCTTGATGTAATTACTACATGGTTACTGAGATACTATAAACTGATGAAGGGTCTAGGCCTGAAACGTTAGCTTTCCTGCTCCTAAGATGCTGCTTGGCCTGCTGTGTCCATCCAGCTCCACATTTTGTTATCTCTACTATAAACTCCGTCTTGTTATGTAAGTCTCTTCTGCTGAGACCTGTGGTCCGTCATCTACCATGAGCTACAGAACAATCCCTTTGGGTTGCATCGGAAAGGGGCTTGGTGGCAGCCCCAGTGACAAGCCAACAGTGGCTGGTACGTGAGCATTACATGATATTATGACATCCTTTACTGAGAGATCCAGCTTCCTTACCTCAGGCATGAATGAACAATCACACTAAAGCATGTGCTAAACCCCAAAGCAATTCTTCAACATTGTCAGCAGAACTGGACCCGGCACCTTCTGAATCACCCAGAGCAGTGTTAGTCCTTGCATGTTTCCCCGCACAAAGTGTATTTTCCAAATAGACGGCGGCAGGTGGACTGACTAGAATGGAGAGATTCTGTGCGATTTGTTCCACATGATTGACTTTGAATCAAGTCAAAAACAAGCATGTTGGCCCTGTGTTTCAATTTAAAATATTTTACTCTGCGGAAAGCTACAGGTTTGAGAAAATTATTTTACAGGCGATTAGGATCTGCTTCAAGGGCACATTTAAAAGTTGGAAATCTCTCTGGGGGGAGTTTGTCGCTCCAGTTAAGGTAGGGGCCCTCCAACTGCTTTCAAGTTACCCAACTATAAACCGATGGCTGGCAGCCTGACAACAAACAAATTAGATTTTCTATTGAAAGCCAGATAAAAGGTTCGTTTTATCAGGTGGCTTCATTGTTAATCTGGTCACCCTCTAATCAGTTTTAGTGATAAAGGAACCAAATGTTTGACAGAAGGGAATACGACATGAACTGTCAAATGAGATACTCTACAGCTGAAGTTCCCTGTTCAATGGAATTCAATAAAACAATAAGAAAAAGTTTATTGCATGAGTTTCTTTTCCTCTCATTTTCATCTTTTGTATTTCAAAGATACTACTTTACATCACCCTCACTTATCAAAGTCCTAAAACCTGGAATTCCCTACCCAAGACTCTTCATCTTTCTATCTCCCTCTAAGGTGTAACTTAGAACATATCTCTGTGGGCACACAGTGCCTTAAGTGCAAGGCCTCAAAGCTGACATGTTGCACAATCAGATGTGCTGACTTTCTGCTAAGTTGCTAAAATGAGGCCACATCTGCCCTCTCAGAATATGTAAAAGATCCATTCACTGAAATTTGAAGAAGAGAAAATAATCTGAGAGTAAAGCGTCCATAAGATCATTAGAAATAGGAGCAGAAGGAGGCCCTTCAATCCTGTTCCACCATCCAATAGGATCATTACCGATCTGATGCTCCACACCTCTGCTTTCCCACCCTTTCCCCATAACCATTGATTCCCCAACTGATCAAGAATCTATCTAACTCTGCCTTAAATTTATACAAGAACTCGGCTCCCACAACTCTCAATGGAAAGAAGTTCCAAAGACGCTCAAGCCTCTGAGAGAAGAAATTCCTCTCAACTCAATTTTAAATTGTCACCTATGTTTTCTGAGTCTACGTCTCTTGAGGTTGCTCACTCAAGACAGAGATAGGGAGGAATTTCTTCCCTCAGAGAGTAGTGAATCCGGAATTCTTTATTTCAAAAGGCTGTCATTGAGGATTTCCAAGTATACAAGATAGACCGATTTTAAGTGTTATTGTTGAACAGGCAGGAAAATGGAGGTGAGATTTATCAGCTCAACCATGATCTCATTGAATGGCAGAGCAGAGTCTATGAGCTGAACTGTCTACTTCTGCACCTATGTCTTATGGCCGCATGGACTATGGAATTAGTCCCAGCATTCTGTCCTATATCAATCCCTAAATCCCAAACACAAAAACAGATCATCTGTTCATGATCACTTTGGTGTATAATTTGGCTACTTCATTTTTCACATTACAATGGTGACTGCACGTCATTTTGTTTGACTGTAAGCTGCTTTGGGACATGTGATGACCCTGAAAGGAGCTATGAAAATGCAAGCTTTTGTTTCTTTAATTGTCCTGATAGCTTCTTTTGTGTCTCGCTGTCAAATTCTGCCTTAACTTTTTCTTTTGCTAAATTCAGGGTGCTACATAAATGCAATTTGTTGTTAAATCCTTTTGACCATTTTCTGTAGCAACCAAACAATGAACGAAAAGCTTTCGGAGCGACAAAGTAAACAGGCACGGCGTGGATTTTAATATTTGCTTTTATCTCCCCTGCAGATAACTCGGTCAGTATCTTGGCCAGACACAGTGGATTCAGCAGGCAGAAACAAGACATTTACTTCCTGCCCATCATAATCTCGGACAGTGGGAATCCCCCCATGAGCAGCACCAACACACTCACCATCCGGGTCTGTGGCTGCAGCACTGATGGAACTGTACAGTCCTGTAACGTGGAAGCCTTTGTTCTGCCCATCGGGTTAAGCATGGGAGCTTTAATAGCTATCTTAGCCTGCATTATCCTTCTCTTAGGTAGGTCTGAATATGCAGAATGCCAATATGTCTGTTAATTTATATGTTACGGTGATACTGAATGACGTCAGATGTAACACGAGACGCTGAGTGCCCACATTTGGCCTTGTGAAAGAAACCAAACCTAACCTTGCCTACAGCCAAGATAATAAAATGTGAGGCTGGATGAACACAGCAGGCGTGCTCCTGAGATGCTGCTTGGCCTGCTGTGTTCATCCAGCCTCACATTTTATTATCTTGGAATTCTCCAGCATCTGCAGTTCCCATTATCTCTTGCCTACAGCCAGCTGTGAATCACATTGGAACTTCTTAACATCTTCCAGTTTCATATTTTGGGAAGTGACTCCATCCATTATATCTTTGTGGAATCCCTGATTGTGTGTTTTCCACTTACTGTACCTAACAGGGCTTGAGCCTATTCCCAAAGGGTGGGAAGGCAATGTTAAAGAAGAGACTGTTAGCTATGGCTCATTTAGTTACACACCTGCCACAGTATTTCTCAGCTTCTCAGTTCAAGCCCATTCCAAGACTGAAATACAAAAACCAAGTGCTCACCTAAGTGAGAGCCGTGTGATCTCATCTTTTGGATGGGGTGTTTAACAAAGGCTCCCATCTGTCTGCTTAACTGGATGTAAGACACTACATGGCACAAGAGGAAGGGAGTTATCCCCAAAGAATGGACCAATTTTTGTCCTGCAGACAAAAACAGACAAACTGCAAGATCTTTGTGACAATTCTGTTTGTCAGGTTTGCTATGTGCAAATCGGTTGCCACATTGTCTATATTGTAACAGGGGCCACACTCATAAAGCATTTAATTGGCCATACAAAGTCCATTGCACTAACTGACCAAGGATTCTCCAACAGCATCTTCTAAACCTCTGAGTTCAACCATCCAGAAAGACAGAGGCATCAGATGCACCAAGGTTAAGATCCTAGAATTCCCATTTAAGGCGCTGTGGCTCTACCTATGCCCCATGGACAAGAAGGTAGTGCACCACCATCTTCTCAAGGGCAACTGCAAAGACAGGCACGGGGGCTCGGTAGTTAGCACTGTTTCCTCATACCGCCAGAGACCTGGGTTCAATTCCAGCTTCAGGCGACTGTGTGGAGTTTGCATGTTCTCCCTGCGTCTGTGAGGGTTTCCGCTGGATGGTCGATTTCTACCCACAGTCCAAAGATGTGCAGGTTAGGTGGATTGGCTGGGCTAGAAATTGCATGGTTACAGGGATAGTCAGTGTGGAGTGCTCTTCGGAGGGTCAGGGCAGACTTGATGGGCTGAATGACCTCTTCCTGCACTGTAGAGATTTTATGGTTCTAACAAGGACATAAATGCTGACCGAGCCAGTGATGACCACGTCCCTTGAAGTAATATTCAAAATAAAAGTGCTTTGAGACATCTAATAGTTGTGAAATGGATTTTTTTGGTGATGTAAGGTGTAATACTTTTGCCCATTGGAGAATTTGAATGTTGAAATTGGTCAATGCATTGAGTGTAGGAGTTGGGAGGTCATATTGCGTTTGTACAGGACATTGGTTTGGCCACTATTGAGTATTGAGTGCAGTTCTGATCTCCTTGCTATAGGAAGGCTGTTATGAAACTTGACAGGATTCAGAAAAGATTTACAAAGACGTTGGAGGGTTTGAGCTACAGAGAGAGGCTGAATAGGCTGGGTTTAGTTTTCCTGGAGTGTTGGAGGCTGAGGGTTGACCTTATGAAGGTTTATAAAATCATGACCTTGGATAAATAAATGGATGATGATGGGATAGTGTGGGGGGATGGGCTTAGATTAGCTTACAGGTCGGCGCAACATCAAGGGCTGAAGGGCCTGTTCTGTGCTGTGTTGTTCAATGTTCTATGTTCTATGATAACCATGAGTAGGATAAATAGGTAAGATGTTTTCCCCAGGGTGGGGGAGTCCAAAATTAGAGGGCACGATTTAAGGTGAGATGGAAAGAAATTAACAGGAACCTAAGGGGCAACTTTTTCATACAGAGGGTGGTACGTGTATGGAATGAGCTGCCAGAGGAAGTGGTGAGGACTGGTATAATTATCATATTTAAAAGGCATCTGGATAGGTACGTGAATAGGAAGGGTTTAGAGGGATATGGACCAAATGCTGGCAAATGGGACTAGATTAATTTAGGATATCTGGTCAGCATGGTCTAATTGAACCGAAGGATCTATTTTTGTGCTCTGTAACTCTATGACTCTGATTAAATAAACAATGTAACTGTGGTTGTTTAGCAACAATAATTCAATGTATTGTTCAACACAGTTTTGCAGTTTGACAACCAAAAGATTTTGCTCAGTAGGTATGTGTGTGATAAACCATTCTGGTGGTTACATGTTACAGGGCAGGGTTACCCAATTTTGGGACCGTGATGAGAGTTTTCCTGATTGTTGGAATGTGTGCACAATTGAATAATGAATAAGAGCAAATAGGCTTGAGTTGTGATGTGTCCAACACTCCTCATGTCCATTTTCCTGCTCTTTCCCCAGAACCCTTAATTCCCCTACAGGTCAAGAATCTGTCTATCTTCGTCTTAAATTTACACTAGTAAATTTACTGTCCAATAGTTCTCTGGGTAAGGAGTTCCAAAGACACTCAACCATCTGAGAGAAGAAATTCTTCCTCATCTCAGTCATAACTTGGCACTCTTTATTCTGAGAGCCTGCCCGCTGGTCGTAGACGGCCCCGTTGGGGTAAAAAAATTCAGCATTTATCCTGCCAAGCCCCTGAAGAATCCTATGTGTTTCAATGAGATCATCTCTTGTTCTTCTGAACTCTATGGAGTAGAGTCACAATTTGTTTAATCTTTGCTCATAAGATAATCCTTGCGTTCCACAGATCATCCTAGTGAATCTTCTCTGAACTATCTCCACACAATAATATCTTTCCCAAATGAAGGACCAAAGCTGCTCCCACTGTGGTAAAACATACTGCTAACCTTAACATAAATGCAAAATTTGACATATGCTGTAAATCGATTAACAATAACTGCTGGAAATATTCAGTCAGGCAGTGCCCATGGAAAGAAATAAAGTTAATGTCTAGAGTGAACAACCTTTTATTAGAGGTAATAAAATGTGAGGCTGGATGAACACAGCAGGCCAAGCAGCATCTCAGGAGCACAAAAGCTGACGTTTCGGGCCTAGACCCTTCATCAGAGGCCTGCTGTGTTCATCCAGCCTCACATTTTATTATCTTGGAAGCTCTCTGATGAAGGGTCTAGGCCCGAAACGTCAGCTTTTGTGCTCCTGAGATGCTGCTTGGCCTGCTGTGTTCATCCAGCCTCACATTTTATTATCTTGGAATTCTCCAGCATCTGCAGTTCCCATTATCTCTGAACCTTTTATTAGAACTCACTGCCAACCTCAAGTGTCTAGGCCCTCAAATAGAAGAATGGGAGAATGCAAATATGTAGTAAGGAAAATGTCACTATGTGCAGTGTCACAACATGGACACTTGAATGATCACAGTACAATCTAAGAAGCTTTCATCCATCTGCTTGTTCCACAAACCTTTGTGTCCCATTTGACCCACTTCCTCAAAATCCATCCAATCATTCTTTCGGTTGGAGCATTGGATGCACTATGGGCATTACGCTCGGAGAGGGATGTGAAGACATTAGGAGAGTGCTGCAAAAAAACAAACATCAACAGAGTGACTTCAGAAGTGAGGAACTTCAATTATGAACAGAGGTTGTGGAAATTAGGGCTGTTGTCCTTGAATAGCCAAAGGCTGAAAGAAGGAATGATAGAGTTAATTTTTTATCATGAGGGATATGGACCGAGTGGTTAACACGAAACTGTTCCCATTCATAGCAAGGATAAAAAAATGAGAGGACATAGATTTAGAGTAATCTGTGAAAGAAGCAAAAATGACATGCAGAAAATTGTTTTCATGCAGCAAGTGTTGGGACTTGGAATGCATTACCTGACATTGTGATAGAGGCAAGTTTAATTGAATCCTTGAAAAGAGAATTAAACTGTATTCTGAAGAAGTGTCAAATGTTAAGAGTAGAATGGCACTGTGAATTGTTCATTCGGCAAGTCTGTGCAGAGATTGACAATTGTATGATTCTGTGAAGCTCCTCTATTCTATCTGCGTCCATTACATTTTAAACAGAACATTCTCATGAACATCCTCAGGACAGGAGTGATAAAACAAAGAATGATGTTTGTGTGGGGAAAGGAAACAGAACCAAACCAGCAAATGGCTTGGTGTGTCACTTTCCAAAATTAATCACTGTTATGTGTTTTGTTCACAGTTATTGTGGTACTCTTTGTAACTTTAAGAAGGCACAAAAATGAGCCTCTTATTATCAAAGATGATGAAGATGTGAGAGAAAACATCATTCGTTACGATGACGAAGGTGGTGGAGAAGAGGACACAGAAGCATTCGATATCGCTACTTTACAGAACCCTGATGGTTTCAATGGATTCCTGCCACGGAAAGATATCAAACCTGACCTGCAGTATGTACCCAGGCAAAGCCTTCCTCCTGTCCCGAATGGAGTTGATGTGGATGAGTTTATTAATGTAAGGCTTCACGATGCCGACATCGATCCCACTGCCCCTCCCTATGATTCCATCCAGATCTATGGATATGAAGGAAGAGGATCAACAGCTGGCTCACTGAGCTCACTAGAAACAACATCAACAGATTCAGAGCAGAACTTTGACTACCTCAAGGAATGGGGCCCACGTTTTAAAAAACTCGGGGATATGTATGCAGTTGGGGAAACTGACAGAGAAACTTGACTCCAAATTGGAATTACCAGTTGTCCAACATATTAAAGAACAGTGGTGTATAATTATAGGGTTGCCAATTATTAACAATGGATAAGCTGGCCAGTATTTTTAGATGCAGTCAACATTAGCTCCTTTCATCCTTGAAGTCCAGCTTATTGTAATATTGAACTTAAAAAAATGCAGATTGTATGAGTGTTTTACTCTTGTGGGGTGTGGATTATGTGGATTGTTTAGGCAGGTTTTCATTTCCTGGTTCTTGTATAGACTTAACATTCAAGTGGAGGACACTTGCTGGGATCTTACAGTGCTTCCTATGTGGTTCCGTAGACTTTGGCTTTTCTCTGATTGCAGACCAACATCTGACTGAGCCAAAGTGAAGCAATATCAATATGTTTGTCATGGAACTGATGAACGTAGCCAAAGGAAATGAAGGGGATAGCTGTGACAGGACATCATAAAGCTTTGAAAACCAATACCAGCTCCTTCCCCCTGCAGTAATATTAGCTGAGGTGTAATCGAGTGTTTCTTTGTGATTGGTGGTCACACAAGTAGACACCTTGTACTCGAAATAGAGTGCCCTTAGGCTTCATAATATGCTCATGCTCCATGTCCATTCCAGTCTTAAGAAATGTGTCTAAAAGTAGGTGGCAAGTAAAGTTGACAGAAATAGAATATCAACTCAGGTACAGGCTTCAAGGATCCAATACAAACACAACTAACACAATCAAATCTTCCCTGGGTCTTTAAAAAAAAACCTTAAATGCTAACAAAATACCTGAGCCACTCTTGAAGGGAACTTGCCAGAAGAGTAGGCAGTTTGAAATGTATGGCAATGGGTCATTTTAGGTTGAGTCCAGCACTTGCATGCACGGGTCTCCTGCCTCATCATCAAAGAGCTAAGAACAAGAGCTGGAATGGGACTGAGATCATGTGAATATTGGAATCCTAAACCTTTAGATACACGCTCATTACACAGTACAGTAGCGGTGTTAAACATGTGCTTATTGTGCTTCACTGTGTAATTTAAACAAAAAAAATGAAAATGGTTTTAAAAAAATGTTTTTTTTGTTATGTATATATAGATTTACTGTTTACTTTTGTGGCATTTTCTTTTTGGAAAAATGTACTTTGGCTTTGCACGATAGCTCTTGCACACAAATTTGATGATAACAGCACTGAAAGCTATGTGCATTGCCAATTTTTAATCCAAAATATTACATTTCAGAGTAGATATTGTATATTACAATAGTCTGACGCACACAGGAAGAGCCCTTATTAATTTTATACGTTGCTTTAATGCTATTTACTTGTATGTTTGAATTATTTTACTCCATGTATTGTACATCAGAGGATCCCCCTGTATTGTTTCCTACTTTGTGAAATATATTTTTATAAATATTGCAGATTATGTTTCCATTTTTTTTCTACTAGGAAGGGTTGGTGACAGCTTTTCCATTTCTTTAGAAAACATTAGCTTTCCTGCTTCTCAGATGCTGCTTGACCTGTGTTCATCCAGCTCTGCACCTTGTTATCCTTTAAAGAATGAAGGTCTTTTCTGTACTAGAATTATCTAGGGTAAAACCAAACTTGTACTCCGATAAGTATTCTTTCCTTCTATCTTTCCTAGCCTATGGAGTCCCTCAAACAGCTTTGTAGTGATTTTTCCCTTTTTTTTTGTCCTGTGGTATAGCAATTATTCAGCCCCTCTTCTCCTTTCCTCTCAAAATATAAATGAAGGTTTCACATCGTAAAGCATTCTAAGATACTTCACAGGGACATAACTTAAAAACCGAAAGAATTGCGGATGCTGTAAATCAGGAACCAAAAAAAAACAGAAGTTGCTGGAAAAGTTCAGCAGGTCTGGCAGGATCTGTGAAGAAAAAAATCAGAGTTAATTTTTCAGGCCCAGTGACTCTTCCTCAGAACTTTTCTGAGGAAAGGTCGCCAGACCCGAAATGTTAACTCTCATCTTTTCTTCACAGGTGCTGCCAGGCCTGCTGAGCTTTTACAGAAACTTCTGTTTTCATACCCTAACAAAGTTGGACAGGGAACAAAGTAGGGAGGTATCAGTAAAGGAGACAGGATGGAGGCTCTAAGGATGAGGACACTGAGGTTAAAAGCAGAGATGTTAAGACAACCTTCCTGAACTTAGATCATACTCAGGCAAAGGCAGTGTTGGGTAATTAAAATCAGGAATTAACCATTTAGTCATGAAGAAATGTAAATATCTTGGATGAATGCAAGGTAGGTGGAGACACAGAAGATGGTTCATGTGTGGAATGAACTTCCTGAAGAAGTGAAGGATATGGGCACACTTATAACATTTAAAAGACATTTATACAAATACACAAATATGAAAGATTTGGTGGGATATGGGCCAGGTGCAAGCAGGTGGGACTAATTTCGTTTGTGATTATGTTCAGCATGAAAACAGTAGGTTTACAAGAAGGAGAGGCGGTGGCGGGCGTGGTGGGAGGGAGTTGGGGAGTAGAAGAGGTGGACAGTGGAGAGTCGGGAATTGTGGGTGGTGGGGAACAGTTGGCAATTGGGAGAGGGGGCGGGAGGGAGTTGGTGAGTGGCAGAGGATGCGGGGGTAAGTTCGGGAGTGGATGAGAGAAGAGCAGGTGGGAAGTTGAGGAAGCAGGAGGCTTGGCAATAGGGTATGTAATCTAGTGAGACTGCTAGCGATTACAGTGTCAGAGAAAAGGAGGGTTAGTGAGGGAGATGTCAGTGAATTGAAGGGTCAGATATAGGAAGGGTCAAATTGCAGATGGAACTTTGCATTGTGGCAAGCCTAGTGCTAGTCGACATTTCGTTTGATGGGAAGGTGACAGCTGGAGTACTGGGAACAGTTTGAGCCCCTTATCTAAGGAAAGACATATTGGCATTAGAGACAGACAATAGAAGGTTCACTGGGCTGATCCTGGGTATGGAGTGATTGTCAGATGAGGAGAGCTTGATTCAAATGAAATTTAGGATTTAGAAGAATGAAAGGCAACCTAATTGAAATATTTAAGATTTCTAGAGCACTGGACAGAGTGGATGTTAAAACGTTGTTTCCGCTTGTAGGAGAGTCTAAGACTAGACAGCATAATTTCAGACTGAGGATCCCACATTTAAGTCAGACATGAGGAGGAATTTCTTCTCTTAGAGAACAGTTAATCTGTGGAATTCTTTACCACAATGGGCAGTCAAGGCCGAGAGAGAGAGAGAGAGATTTTTAATCAGTATGGAAATCAAGGGTTAAAGGGAAGAAAGTAGATGAGTGGAATGGAGAATTATTAGATCAGCCATCATCTCATTGAATGTAAGAGCAGGCTTGATGGGCTGAATGGCCTACTTGTACTCTTATGTCCTGTGGTCTTATCATGTGACAAATGAGGGCTCTGTCACCTTCCTACTTCCAGCATGACTAAGTCCAGGGCATGAATACCTTTGACTCCCTAATATGACCCTTAATTAATGCCCTTAAGTGGACGATTAATTTAGAAATTGTCAATAAACAGCAAAGTACACTAAAGCTTGTAAATGACCTGGGCTGAAGCTTCATCTTGCAGTGTAGAAAATGAGTTAGGCCAGGATGACAACTTGTGAGCTATAGTGGTTTTCTTTCTTAGAAGAACATCTTTCCAATGCTGCTAATACTGACTGAGTGCTGATCAAATAACACATCATACAGAGAGTGCAGCAGTCAAAACCTGACATGTTAGCTTTTATTTTTATTAAGCCATGGGGTATGGGCATCACTGACAAGCAGGATCAATGAGTTTTATTCAGTTGTCATTGCCAGTCATGAACTGCCCTTCAGAAGGTGATGATGAGCTGCTTTCTTGAACTGCTACGGTCTGTGTGCTTTAGTTAGACCCACAATGCCTTGCAAGAAAGAATTCCAAGATTTTGACCCACCACCACTGAAGATGTTATGATATATTCCTAAATCAGGGTGGTGAGTGGGTTAGAGGTGATCTTGTAGCTGGCAGCGTTCCCATGTATCTGCTGCCGTTGTGCTTTTGGATGGAATTGGTCATGGGTTGGAAGGTGTTGTCTAAGAAGCTTTGATGAATGTCTGTTTGCAGTCACCACAGGAGAGTGCCCTCTTTCAAAGTGGTTCAGTGCCTGATTGGTAGATCTGATGTTGAAAAGGGTGGTGGCCTATCATAGCCAACCTGTTCCCTTGCTGCTGATCTGTTTCCCCCTTGATACAGACCATCTACATATCATCTCTCACCTGGCCCCTTGTTGAGTTTGAGGCCTTGTCTCGGTGGCATACTCACATCTGCCTGAGTGCGACAGAGCTGCTAGCCTCTGACAGGACATCTGCCTAAAGTTCTTGGTTGCAGGGGAAGCCCATGATTAGCCTGTGAAATGTTGGTGTGGCTTAAATCGCTGTGAGGGTTCTTAATAGAGTTCTCACTGACTCTCTCTTGGCAAACAAGACTTCTGCTGTCTCCTTAATATTCTGCTTTTGGTAGACAGGAGCAATGAGTGGGAGGGATAGTTAGCCGGAGGAAAGAAAAGGTAAGTTATTCAGACTTCTACTTAGCGAGTTGTTAAACACGAGTAATTGTAGTGTTGGTGTAGTGTACTAAATACTAATTTATTTATCTTTCATAATTATCTTTTGTTTTTCACATTTCAAGATGCCCCTTTAGAAGAAACAAGTTACAATGAAACTATAGTATTTGAAAATTCTATTTGTGACCCAATTATAATCTTCAATTACAATTGACCCCACAATGTTTCCACTGAATAAGACTGTTACGAATGCTCAGCACACTCAGAAAATCTGACTGATTAATCAACTTTTAATTCATTCATTTAGTACTGAAGGTATAGCCCAATGGGATTATTAATGTCTTTGAGTGAAAAAAACCCAAAATAGAAATTTGAGTTAAAACCCAGGCTTAAGTTTCAAAGAACTAATGAGCTGCAGATGCTGGACATAAGAAACAAAGCTGAAATTTTTAGAAAAACTCAAGCAGGTCAAATAACATTTGTGCAGAGAAAGCATGATTAATGTTTCAGGTCCAGTGTCCCTTCTTCAGAACTGATTGTAACTGGGAAAATGTTGGTATGTATGCTGAAGGTGGAGTCGGAGGTGGGGGTAGGGGAAGGAATAAACAATAGAGATGGAGCCCAGAGAGAAAGAAAAATAGTTGTGCCAAGAAATAGGTAAAGGTCAGCCTGGGAGAATGAATAGCTTCCAATGGGGATCATTAGTAGCCGAACATGAGTTGTTTGTGGTAGCAATCCAAATGATGACATGGTCTGCTGTTTTCGGATTGGGGGAAGGACATGAGAGGGGGAGTTCAGTCCTTAAAATTGTTGAAATTGACAATGAATCCAGAAGGCTTTAGAATTCCCAATTGGAAAATGAGCTGTCCTTCAAGCTTGTGGTGTGCTTCACTGGAGCACTGTAGTAAGCCTGAGACAGGGAACACAGTGGTGTGTTAAAATGGCAGGCAACTGGAAGGTTAAGGATATTTTTGTGGACAAAATGTAGGTGTTCTGTGAAGCAGTCACTCAGTCTGGCTTCATCTCTATTGTAGAGGAGACCACATTGTGAACAGCGAATGCGGTAGACTACTTTGATTGATGTGCAGGTATATTGCTGCTTCAATGGAAGGTGTGTCAGGGGCCTTGGTTAGTGAGGATGGAGGGAGCATTACATCTTCTGTGGTTGCAGGAAAGTTGCCATGGAGCTGTGAGAGGTGTTGGGAATGGATCAAGATGTTCCAGAAGGAACAGTTGCTGCACAATGCGAATAAGGGAGGGGAGGGAAAATGTGACGGGTGATGGCATCATACTGGAGATAGTGGAAATGGTGGCTAATGATCCTCTGGATGTCCATATTGGTGGAATTGTGATGCTGTTGAGTTTTCCAGCAATTTCTGATTTTGTTTCTGATTTCCTACATCTGCAGTTCTTTGGTAAATAGATAAAAAGGCGTAGCGCTGGATGAATACAGTAGGCCAGGCAGCATCAGAGGAGCAGGAAAGCTGATGTTTTGGGTCTGAACCCTTCTTCAGTTTTTCTGAAGAAGGGTCCAGACGCGGAACGTCAGCTTTCCTGTTCCACAGATGCTGCCTGGCCTGCTGTGTTCATCCAGCACTACGCCTTTTTATCTCAGATTCTCCAGCATTGGCAGTCCCTACTGTCTTTGAGTGCAGCTCTTTGGTCGTCTGTTGTGTGGCCCAGTGACCCTTCCTCAGAACCCAATCTAAGATTTCCAAGTTTGCACTGAAGGTGAGCTGCACAGTTGTAGGTGCCACCTTCAGATGGCTTCAGAAAACAAGGCTCAACCTACTCTCTCAGGTGAACATCAATGCCCTCATGGCACCATTTCAGGAGTGGAATGAATCCTCAACCAGCATCATTACAGACAACTGATCTGACTATTGGCTTATTGTTGTTTTTAGTTTCTCGTTTTCTGCAAAATATTGGCTGCATTTCTGACATTAAAACAATTGCAATACACTTTGCTCATTTTTCTGAAGAAGTATCCGGACCCCAAATGTCAACTTTCCTTCTCATTTGATGCTGCCTGGCCTGCTGTGTGCCTCCACCTCCACACCGTGTAAACACTTTGCTCATTTGATGCCCTGCATCATGTCAACCAGATATCCTAACTTAATTTTGTCCCATTTGCCAGCATTTGTCCTATATTCTTCTAAATACTTCCTACTCATACACCCATCCAGATGCCTTTCAAGTGCTGTAATTTTACCAGCCTCCACCACTTCCTCTGGCAGCTCATTCCAAGCACATGCCACCCTCTGTGTGAAACCTTTGCTCTTTAGGTCACTTTTACATCTTTCCCCTCTCACCTTAAATCTATTCCCTGTAGTTTTAGACTTCTCTATCCTGGGGAAAAGATCTGAGCTATTCACTTTATCATGCAAAGTGCTAAATAAATGCAAGTAACTGATAATTAATAAAAAAAAATAGAAAATAAATCACTGGAAGCCCAGTAATAAAATTGAAAATAATAGCTTTGCAGTAAGTAGGTGTAACCCAATGTTGCAATTGCAACATTAAATTTTCAGAGTTACAGCACCCTCTTGACAAGTTTGTTACTGATGAAGTTCTCCATGTTTTATTTCAGTTACAAAAGACATATCCTATTTTACATCACCATAAATTTATTGGAGTGCTGATTGTTTGAGTCACATTCAATATTGCATTGATTTCAGATTTTCCAAATCTCTTCCAACGTTTTTGTTCCTGCCTCAAAATCTTTGTTCTCTTAGCAAAGCTTCCTGAAGCTCCTTGAAACATCTTTAACAAACTTAATCCCTGTTTATTACATTCTAACGCCTTCTCATTTTTGTCAATTTTACCAATCACAGGAATAGAGCTCATTTCTTTCAAGCACTGGGGAAGAAATTGAATCAGGGAGCCTAAATACCAAACAATTCATAAGGACTAAGGAACTCTCATCTGTTTAACTCACAAATCTTACTTCCTGACATTCGTCACCATGATACCTGGCAGCATACATCCCATTTGTCTCATTTTTGAAGTGGGAAATCATTGACACAGTATTTACTTTACCTTTATAAACTTTACAAGTATGCAAAGATTTTTTTTTGATTGTCATTCATTTCAAATTACTGGGTGTAAGACCTCAATCAGGTTTCTCATGAAGCAAGCTGTTATCTCATGAAATGTATTCCTCACTAGTATGGCAGTAACTGTCACGTTCAAAAATAAAACTTGATGTTTACTCACAGGGAGAAAGGAGAACAATGCATAGGGCCATGGGAAAAGTGGTGTGGGATTAATTGATGAGTTGACCCAAGAGCCAGCAGAAACAGCCTGAGAGGAATGGCTTTCTTCTTTATACATTATTGTTTGCTTGTCTGATTTCCACTCATCATTTTGGATGGTGCAGTTTCAGTATGATCACCACCTTGACATTTGTTTTAATTGAGAGAATGAGTTCTTCAATTCAACCTATAATTTGAACATCTTCTTTCAAGCTTAAGCTATTCTCTAACTTTGGCATGTTGGAAAACAAAATGGTCCAAAGTGGGAAGCTTCGCTATTGTTTTCCATTATTCGCGTGTATCCATCCTTCATGTTTTTCTCTATTTTATTGCTGCTTTGTATTATTTAACTGGCATCACTGTCAGTCCTCCCTTGGCAATGTTTAACTCCATCCCCCACATTAATACCTCGGTATTCATTTCTTTCCTATGGAGTATAATTTCCTTTTGTTAAAGTGTCAAATGAAGTTTTCAGCAAGTTACTTCAAGTTGAATGACAAACCTACTCACTAAGGCATTGTGCAAACTTACATAAAAATGCAACCTGGCTCCTAATGGATCCGTACCTTAACCTGTAATGCCACCTAGCATCGGATCGACAAATAGAGGCTTTCACCTTTGCTATTTTTTGGTAAAGAAAATAATTGAAAGGTAGACATCCATGACGCTGGACAGCACCAACATAAAAGGCAGGTCAAAAGACACTGTTTGCTTGAGAAGTATCAGATTTTAAGACCCTGGATATTAGAGGAAAACAGCAACAATTCAAATATGTCAAAACCATTACGCAGTCATACTTACAGCATCAATCACAATTTTTCACTTTGAGATGAAACTGCAGTGTTTTGCATTCTGACACAGCCCCTTTTAAAAGTACTTAAGGAACTGTTCAAACAAAATTAGTGCTTAAAAGAATTCGGGTACTCGACACCTTCCACTTAGTCCTGTAAAGGTCAGGAGTCACTCAACACCAGGTTATAGTCCAACAGGTTTATTTGAAATCTTAAGCTTTTGGAGCGTTGCTCCTTCATTCGGTGTTGTGGACTCCAAAAGCTTGTGATTTCAAATAAACCTGTTGGACTGTATCCTGTGTGACTTCTGACCTTGTCCACCCCAGTTCAACACTGGCACCTTCACATCATCAGTCCTCTGAAGGATCGTGTTTTAATTCAGTAATTCATATGCAACAATATTCCCTTGCAAATATATGCATTGATTTTTCATTCTTGGGACATTTTTCAAATTTTACAGTGTAAATTGAACCATGCTTCCAAATCATAAGAGCCTTAAGATTAGTAATGATTTTTTTTAGCATAATCTATTTCACTGAACGCTTAAGGAGCAGTTGACTTCCAATCTAAAAACAATCAAGTTCTTAAAGGGACACTACATTAAATAAGAGAAATTTTGGCCCGCATCTATGCATTTGTTATTATATCTCAGCTTGACAATGCCAGTATCTTTAAATTTGATCGTGGTCTTGTTTGGGCTGGTTTTGAAAGTAACAATATGATACAAATGTAACAGTTCCAGTTTTACCTCTTTTCAGGTGCTGGATAGGGTTGCGCTAATGAGTGTCCCACTTCCATTAGTCCATGATACGAGAAAGAGGCAAATAGTCTTACAAATTGAGCAATCCTAATTAGACTTGCCCATTCAGAAAAAAAATCCTGTGATCTGCATTTGGCCATCACTAGAAGGTTTCAATTCTTTGTTGGACCCTCAATGAGTTAGATTAACCTCTTCCTTGAGTCCCAAAGATTAGGAGAGAGGTGATTCCAAAGTAGGGTCTGTGGTCAGACTGATAGCTCAGCGAGTTAACAAATCTGATGTGGAATTTTCTTGGCCTCTGCATGATTTGGGAAGTTTGGTAGGGGAATGTGGGGGCTGTGCAGGGATTATCAATGAGGGGACATGTTGGGAGCATCTTGCTGGTGCAGATTCCCAAGGAGGTACAGTCAATGGATCACAGCCCCCACCATGGAAGCAAGCACAAACTCCAACAATTGCTGCCCCACTTAGGGACTAGTAGAAGGACCATCAGCACTTTCATGTTGGAATAAAGGGATCCTAATGTGTGGGAGAACTACCAGCTCGTTGGAGATGGTCCCTCTGCAGCACGCTAGGGTCGTCAACAGGGGCAGATTCCTCACAGCCACAAAGAGGGGGTCTGCAGGTAACAAAGATGGACTTCACAGCAAATTAACCTCAACTAGCCTTCCTAGTCAGGCTCCCCCACCACTCCAAGACACGTATCTGCCTGCCCGCTCCAATTTACTAGTTTAGACTGAGGGCAGCTTGATGTCTCTAAACTGCTGAGCAGCACTCACCTCCTCTTGTTGGGATTGCAGAAGCTTCAGAGCAACCATGCCCGTAGTCACACTTGCAACATCAAGAGGTCCACCATCTTTACATCCAGCACCATGGCGACATGATTGTGGGATACCTCTGGAAATATTACCCTGTTTATTTCACTGTCAGCACGAGGGGTCAAAATGTCATTTGACATTGGGGTTCACAGTGCCATCTCCTGGAACCTGAAAGCAATGTGTGAAAATTTTTTTTATTCCTTTATTTCCTCTTAGCCCAGGCGGCACTGTAAAACATTTATTCATGAAAGTATGGGGGATGTATGCATTAAGAAAATGGCATTCAATTCTAATCATTGTTCCACTTCTTTTCCAGGTGGCAATTTTCCAATTGCCTATTATTTCCAATTGAAAAGTTACACATCTACTTACCCCACTACCTATCCAGTCTTGTACATATAGTTCAAATTGCAGCTTAGTACACATGGCGATATTATTCAATCGTATAACTACATTGTTTACATCTTCTGTCACCTTACATCTTCTATCTGTTGGTGGGCAGTTTATGATTTCAGAAAACTTATACTGTTTAGTTCTCCTTTCAATGAGAATGTGGTTGTTTTGATCTTTTTGAAACTGCTTTCTCTCCATTTTTCCACGACAGCACTATTTTCTCTCCACAGTTCTGTTTCTCTAAGTTTTCTTTTGGGTGCATCTGAATCATTGCCAAAAACCCTCTGGCATCTCCATTCCAGGATCTCATCATCAACTTTCGAAAATTTTGAAAGCTCCTCTTTTGGACTGTGGATATTACAGGCAAGGCCACTATTTATTACCTTTTCCTGGTTGTTTTCAGCAGTTAGAGTCTTTTGATAATGTTGGCTGGCCCAGGATTTGAGCCAATTATTGTGTGACCCCTAAAAGATAAGTGAGCAAAATGCAGGGAGAGGAGGTGTTGTTGTCAGTAGACTATAGTCGAAGCATCACCGTGAAATGCAGTCCTATTGCAATCTGTGCTATCTCACCCATGCAGCAAGGTTCATTGAATCTCTGGACTGAGGAGGTTATTATAGCCCTAACTGAAGGAGCTAACTCAGTGAACAATGTCCATCTATTTCCAACTTGTGCAGTGTCTTCCAAGACCAATTTTCTTTTACAGCCACTTTTGCCTGCTGTTTACGTCTAAAGTTTAAAGTTGCTAGAGTCTCCACCAGAACCACATGGCTGCTCTCTCATTAGAAAGAGGGAGATGACTGATGATAGTTTAACCTGAGGGTCACCACGCCTCAAGTGAGTGGAGAGGTTGAGAAGGAGAATCCTTCACAGGAACTTCAGCCAGTTCAGGAATTGACCCAACACTGTTGGTATCACTCTGCACAGCAAACTAGCCATCTGAGCTAAGAGATTCTCCCTACCCACCTCTGAAGTCCACACTGCAGAGTCTTAAATGGCACCATTGGATTAAGAGACTAGGACATCAGTTTTTCAGTGTCGGGTAAAAGCTGATATTCTACCAGAAAGAACCCTAAGAACCTTCCAAGTACTGTGACAAAATCTTTTATGTTTACTTGAGAAGAGAGAGATGGGACATTCAATTAATAAATTGAGTGAGAGATGAACACCTTGGACAGTACAACAAACCATTCAGGGCTGGAAACGTTAGGCTGGATGATGACCCCAATTGTCTAAGGTGGGAATCAAACTGTAAACTATAAGATTCAAAGTCAATAAATGTTTTATTAAGATAGTCTCAGGAGGAGTCCATTTTAAACCTTTAAGAAGTTTCTGCCATTCAATGAGGTCATGGCTGATCTGTGATCTAACTCCATATGCCTGTTTTTAGCTCTTTTTCGTTAATACCTTGGGTGAACAGTGATCTATCAATCTCAGAATTAAATTTAACAGTTGGTCTAACATCAATTGCCATTTGTGGAGGAGAGTTCCACTCATTTCCCACATTTGCCTGTGGGTGTGTTTCCTAATTTCACCCCTGAAAGGTCTGGCTCTGATTTTTGGAACAAGTTTCCGAGTCCTTGACTCCCCAATCAGCAGAAATAGTTTATCTCTATTTTCACAATCTCTTCAGCTTAGTATCTTGGAAGCTTCACAGAACTGCAGAATTGTTATAGTGTATAAGGAAGCTACTCACTCCATTGTGACTGCATTAGACCTCGAAGCAATTCAGCTTAGTGCCAATCTCCTGCCTTTATCCCACATTCCTGTATATTGTTTTCATTTAAATAATCATCCAATGCCCCTCATGAATATTTCAAATTGATTCTGCCCCTACCACACTTCCGTACCCTGACTGTTCTCTGTGTGAAAAAAATCCCGATTTCTCATTTGATCCTTTTGCAAAACATTTTAAAACTGTGCCCTTTGGCTCTTGATTCATTTATTAAGTGGGAACAATTTCTCCTGTTTTATCTTCATGAGTTTGAAAGCCTTTGTCGAATTTTAGCTTTCTGCTCTTTAAGGAAAGCAATCCTCATTTTTCCAAGTAAAAATCAAAAGAACTGCAGATCCTTCAGATCAGAAATAAAAACAGAAATTGCAAGAAAAGCTCAGAAGACCTGGCAGTATCTTTGGAGAGAAATCAGACCAACCAACTCAAAAAGCTCAGAGAAATGGTCACCTGACCCAAAATGTTAATTCTATTTCTCTCCACAGATGCTGCCAGGCCTGCTGAGCTTTTACAGCAATTTCTGTTTTTGGTCTCAACTTTCACAATATTTCTTTGTTGCTAACTGTCTCATTCCTGGAATAATTCTTGTAAACTCTTTGCACTCACTCCAATACGTTCACTTTCTTCTGATAGTGTGGTTCCCAGTAATGCATGCTGCACACCAGATGAGGTCAAATAACTGACTTATAGAAGTGTATCATAATGTCCCAGCTCTTGTAATCTATTTCTTCCTTGATGAAATATAGTGTACTGTGTACTTTATTAGCAACTTCTTTATCTGTCCCGTAAACATAGATATATGCGCATATACTATACAGTCATGGAGCCATAAAGATGTACAGAACTGAAACAGACCCTTTGGTCCATCTCAGATATAACACAGCGTGGAAATGGAGGAATACAGTGAGTCAGACCGCATCACAGGAGCAGGAAAGTTGATGTTTCGGGACGGGACCCTTCTTCAGAAAATCAACCCTGACCAAAAATGTCAGCTTTCCTGCTCCTCTGATGCTGCCTGGCCTGCTGTGTTCCTCCAGCTCCAGACTATGTTGTCTCTGACTCTAACATCAGCAGTTCTTGCTATTTCTGAGTGAATTATATTCCCACTGCGAAACCTCTTCTCGGGATGCCCCTTGAAGAAGGACTACTCTCTCTTTGGTTCACCTCGTCACTTTTGCCAGCATTTGGCCCATATCCCTCTAAACTCATTCTGTTCATACACTCATCCCGATACTTTTTAAATGTTGTAACTGTAAGTAGGTTTCCCTGATCCAGCACACCATTCTGAATAGTTCCCTTTAGTTTATACTGTTTCTTCAATGTGAATCAATTCACATCTCTTGATATTGATTTTCACCTTCTATCTCTTTGCCCATCCTATCATGTGTCAATGTCCTTCTAATGTTATACACTGCCCTCCTCACAGATTAAAATTCCCTCAAGTTTTGTGTCACCCACAAACTTTGAAATTGTCCCTGAACACCGAGTTCTAGATTGTTTATTTGTATCAAAAAAAAGCAAAGGTCTCAACACCAGTTCCTAGGGAATTCCATTTGTTCCAGCCAAGAAGAATAGGTATTGTTGACAAGGCCGGCTTTTGTTTTCAATCATTATTTGCCTTGAACTGTTGACTTGCCAGACCAATCGTAAATCAATCATAATGCCACAAATCTGGATGTAGATCAGTCCAGCTGAGGATGACAGATTTCCCTGAAAATACGTGAGTGGATATATTTTTATTTCTCTATTTTCCAATCAATCTATTCAGATATTCAATGATGCACCTCTGAAGCAGGTGGGATGTGAACCCAGGTCTCCTGGCTCAGAAGTAGTGACACTGAGAACCAGTTCAATTGGAGTTTTAATGACAATTAATGATAATTTTTTTGTTACCATTGCTGAAAATAGTTTTCAGTCCCAGATTTTATGAGTTTAAATGATGGGATATGAACCCAGAGCTTTAATTTGATTACTGGCCGAACAACATTACAGCACCAATGACTTCCCCAAAAGTGCTACCAAAATCAGGGCTAGAACATGTGATCCTGTGACTGTGCTATTGACTGCCTGAATCCTTAGGGAACATTCATCATTAGGGAATTTAACAAAGGGATGCAGAGTCAGAGTACAGTTTCCATTCACTTACAGCTCCCAGTACTGCTAGTGGCTGCTTCCCCAGAAGCAGACAGGCAGTTAATTCAGATGAGGATCCTATTTAATTAAATTGAAGAGAAAGCTGGCTGCTTAAGGGAGGTGGCTATTCGTCACTGTATTTTATATTAGTCCCAAAATCTACTTCTAAGCAGAGAGGGGACAATGAAGAAATCCATAGGGCACAACTCACGGAAATTAATCTAAAGTCTTCGGGTATCTCAGCAGGTGTAAAGAAAAGGACGGAATTATAGAGCTTTTTTTATTGTATAGATATCAAGTAAATGTGCGAGATTGGACTTTTAATCAAAATTAAATTTGAGTTGGATTAGAGTTCCTCAGACCTTATGGCAAGCCAAAAAACAAAACAATTGGTTCCCTCATGAAACATTCTGTGCCAGCCATAGAATGAAACTCTGGAAAACTGACACGGTTACTTTGAACAGCACACAGCTAGATGTTAGTCAGTTTAAAAATGCCAGCTATCTTTCATCATGGAAGGAAGTCATTCCTTAGAGTAAGAATTCTTCACATTGCACCACATCTACCACTGCCTTACAAGGCCACAGTGCGCTTTGCAAGCTAAAACATTGTTTTCAAAGTACACTCACTGTTGTTCTCCTGGCAACCACAATAGTCAGTTTGCTCACAGAAAGATCACAGAAAGGGCTTTGAAGTAAATCTGAACAGGAGAAGAACATTAAATGCCTTGAGTCGCTTCTGTATTCATTGATATCATGGTTTAGCTGTGATTTAATGCCATATGTCGGCCTTTCCCTCATTTTCTTCGTATCTCTAAAAAAACTCTTATCAATTTCAAGGGAGATGTTCAATATTTGATGATGTTTGTCGAAAGCAAAAGTGTTAACTGAGGCTAGTATTCCAACACTTTTTCTTCAGAATAGAAAATGTTAAGTGAGACGATGTGTTATTTTCTAATATTCAAGAATTTTATTTTGGCGAACAGGCAGCAGGATTAGGTCATTCAATCTTTCAAGGCTGCTCTGCCATTTGATAAGGTCATGGCTGGTCTAACATTAATTCCACAGTCCCACCTCCACCTAATAAACTTAAAGCACACTGCTTCACAACTCTACCTTAAAGAAACTCAAGGACTCTTTGCCTACAGCCTTTTTAAGAAGTAAGCCCCAGAGACACAAGACAGGAAAAATATTGCCTCCTCTCTATCTCAAATGGGTGCCTCCTGATTTTTAAAACATTGATCGCTAGTTCTTGTTTCTTCTAATGGAGCATGCATGGTCTTCATATCAATCCTGTCATTCCCTCCAGAATAAAATATGTTCCCACTGAGTCACCTCCTACTCTTCAAAGTTGCAGACTACACAACTTAGCAACAGTTTCACCAGAAGCTATGAAATAGTTTCTGCTGCTACATAGCTAACAATAACAGCTGAAGACCCAAAAGATTGAGCAACTACTGTTCTTTTTGAAAAATAAGAAGGCTGTTCTTCTGTACCATCCTTGTTGTGAAAATACGTGTGATTCAGCCTCAAGTTCTGGTGGAATGAACTTTGTTTATAAGGAGGCAGTTTCAACTGAGGCATTCAAGGGGCATTGGATAGTGCCCTGGGCAGAAATGGTAAAAGGGATGTGGGAAATAGGCAGGGGATTGGCAAGAGCTAATAGCACCAGTGTAGGCAGGATGGGCATGTTACCTCTTTCTGCACCACAACAATTCTATGAAACTGTGATATAGAGTCACAACATCGTAGAGTTATACAGTATAAAAACAGATTCTTCAGTCCAAGTCATCCGTGCCAACCAGACATTCCAAGCTGATCTAGTCCCATTTGCCAGCGTTTGGCCCATATCCCTGCAACCCTTCCTATTCATGTAGCCATCCAGACACCCTTTAAATGTAATTGTAGCAGTCTCCACCACTTCCTCTAGCAGCTTGTTCCACACACGCACCATCTTCTGTGTGAAAAAGTTGCCTTTAGGTCACTTTTAGACCTTCCCCTTCTCACCTCCAACCTGTGCCCTCTCGTTTGGAATCCCCATCCTGGGACAAAGACCTTAGCTCTTCACCCGATCCATGACCGTCATGATTTTATAAACCTCCAAAAAGTCACCCCTCAGCCACCACTGCTCCAGGGTAAAAAGCCACAGCCTATAACTCAAAATTTCCAACCCTGGCAACATCCTTGTAAAGAGATAACACGGTATAGAGCTGGATGAACACAGCAGGCCAAGAAGAATCAGAGGAGCAGGAAAGCTGATGTTTCAGGTGGAGACCCTTCATCAGAAATGGGGGAGGGGAAAGTGTTTCTGGAATAAATAGGGAGAGACGGGGAGGTGGATAGATGATGGATAAAGGGGAAGATAGGTGGAGAGGAGACAGACAGGTCAAAGAGGCAGGGATGGAGCCAGCAAAGGTGAATGTAGGTGGGGAGTTAGGGAGGATTGAGGTTGGTCCAGGGAGGACAGACAGATCAAGGAGGTGGGATGAGTTTAGTGGATAATGGTGGGGGTGGGGTTTGAGGTGGGAGAAATGGTTGGGGAGGCAGGGATGAGCTGGGCTAGTTTTGGGCTGCGGTTGGGGGAGGGGGGATTTTGACACTTGTGAAGTCCACATTGATACCATTGGGCTGCAGGGTTCCTAAGTGGAATATGAGATGCTGTTCCTGAATCTTTCGGGTGGCGTCACTGTGGCACTGCAGGAGGCCCAGGAAGGACATGTCATCTGAGGAGTGGAAGGGGGAGTTGAAAGGGTTTGCGACTGGGAGGTGCAGTTGTTTGTTGAAAACCAAGTGCTGGTGCTCCACAAAGAGATCCCCAAACATCTGCCTGGCTTGAAAGTCTCTCTTCTCATTCATGAAAGATGTACCCAGACAAAGATCTGCATCAGGGCCTCAGAGTGGATGATAGGATAGCGGTCATCTATGAAGCATCCTGCATAATTATTTTTCATTGTACACTAATTTCCCAGGGTAAATAGGGATGTGATTCCTATGAAACTGGTAGAATCTGGTATAATGAATGATTTCAAAACAAAATTGTATGGGCACTTAAGGGAATGTCCTGGAAGGAGGCTTGAATAGAACATGGACTAGTGGGGCCACAGTTTTCATTTCTGTGTGTTACAAAGTTGAGTAGAGCATTTGTGAATTGGGAAGCAGGAAATTAGAATGGTTGGTAAAAAGATGATGATGCTTGGTCCCTTTCAGAGATTTTACTTTGTCTACGCTTGGAAGTTTACAAATTCTCTGCACAGAGAGTACATAGAACGTACAAAAGTACAGCACAGTATAGGCCCTTCAGCCCACGATGTTGTGCCATGAAATAAATCCTAAATAGTACCCAAATTGAAACATTTTGTATCGAACAGCCAAGCAGCATTTTTATCAAGACAACAAGTTTGAAATTGGCCAATTAATTTAAACTAAGCAATCAGCAATTCAAATCAATTGAATTTAAAAACTGATGGTGGTGACAACCTGAAACCAATCATATTGTAAGAATTTGACATATCATAGGGAATATAAAGAAAGGTTTTTTGGAGATCAATGAGAGAAGCTGCCATCCAAGAAATAAATCCTGAACTCTCACGAGAAATCATTAAGTTCTCTAAGAAAGCACCATCTTATTGATAAAAGATCCCACAGCATTTTAAGCTAAGAATCTTCACAGAGAATACATCCTTGACAATAAAACTATTGGCAGAAAGTCATTTGTGACATGAGTTAGCCGAAGAAAGGCTGGAAAAAGCAGAGGGACAGTTCTGAGGAAGGGTCATTGGACCCAAAAAGTTGGCTCTGATTTCTTCTTCACAGATGCTGCCAGACCTGCTGAGCTTTTACGGCAACTTCTGTTTTTGTTCCTGATTTACAGCATCTACAGTTCTTTCAGTTTTTTTTATGGAGAAAGCAAAGTGTTCTACAAGACAGTCTGTGTGAACTTGAAAAGGTTTAGTTTTAATTTATCATTGCCTTATTAATTGGGTTTATATACGTGGGACTTGTGTTTATTTGAATAGCTTCCGAGTAGAATTTATTTCAGTTAAGGATTTGTTAATAGACGAGGCGGAAATTGTCCGGTGTTTGTTAGTAATTCTGTTAATTTGTTCATTGTTCAGGTTAAATAAATAAGTTGTTTCTTATTATTTCCAAATTGGATCAAGGATTTTCTTTCTTTTAACCACTCTTTTAGCAGATTAAGAGGGGAAAGGTGAACTCTAGGTATTTTGGGACTAATTATTCGAAGGCAACCTCATACTCCTGTCAGAGCAGATTGGGACTTGTGTTTTGGTTTAATTATCAGAACCATTCAGCCATTTCTCCTGTGTAACAAGTACCATTTGCTTTATTTGTTCTCTGCAGCACTATGAGAATATTTATTTGTTCTCTGCAGGACTACAAGAATAGAAAGGGTGGAATGGGACTGATTGGATTAATACACAGAGAGCGAGCAAATGCTGATTGACCAAATGAACTCCTTTGGTGGGCTAATAACTTTATGATTCCAAATGCCTTTTCATAAATGCCCATGTCATCAAAATATAAAGCAAATGTTCTGAGGGATCAGGCAGTACTACACATGCTTTAACCGTAAAGAAGTTATACTTGATCAATTCTCAGTTGTCCACATTTGCCTCTCCTTTGTAAATATACTGCCCAGATTCAGAGAATGAAATAACATCGGGTGAAACCTGCTATCTTGCAATGATTGTTCTGAATCCATTAAAGAGTTGTCAAGTTAATCCCTGTTATCTACTCTTTAACCATTGTTCTAAATATCACTTTTGTTTTCAATTATGTAATCTAATATTGAATATTGCTGTTATTAGTAAATTAATTATTTAAAAGATAGTCTTATATGTGTTATGTCTTCAGCCCCTTCACCAATGACTGTTCTCCATCATAAGGTCAAAAGTGGGGATGTTAGCCAACGATTGCACAATGTTCAGCACTTTCTGTGACTCCTCAGGTCCTGAAGCAGTCCATGTTCAAATGCAACCAGATCCGGGGAATATTGAGTGTTGAATTGAGAAGTAACATTTATGTCACGTTTATACCAGGCAATAACCATCTCCAATAAATGACAATTTAATAACCTCCCTTGATATTCAGTCATGTTACCATCACTGAATCCCCCACTATCAACCTGCTTGAAGTGACCATTGACCAGAAACTCAGCTGGACTCACCACATAGACAAAGTGGCTACAAGAGCAGGTCAGAAGCGAGACACACTGAGGTTAGTTACTCACCTGCTGACTCCACAAATCCCATCCATAAGTCACAAGACAAGAGTATGTTGGAATACTCCTTACTTCCCTGGAATGTTGTAGCTCCAACAACACTCCAGAAGCTTGACACCATCCAGAACAAAACAGCCCACTTGATTGGCACTACATCCACTCCCACCACCACCAATAGAAATAGCAGTGTGTACTAACTACAAGATGCACCGCAGATATTCACCAAAGATCCTGAAACAGCGCCTTCCAAAACCTATGACCATTTCCATCTAAAATGATAAGGGCAGCAGATAGATGGGAACAACATCAGATGCAAGTTCCCTCCAAGACACTTGCCATCCTGACTTGGAAACGCATCATCATTTCTGCAATATCACTGGTTCAAAATCCTGGATTTCCCTCCCAAAGACACTGTGGGTCAATCTTCAGCAGGTGGACTGCAGCAGTTCAAGAAAGCAGCTCAGCAATACCTTGTCAAGGACAACTAGAAATAAGCAATAAATGCTGGCCCAGCAAGTGGTAACCCTGTCGCACGAGTGAGTAAAAGAGGAGCACATGCACCGCAGGGGCTCAGGGAGGCAGTTCAGCACCACGTTCACAAGAGAAACTAGGGATGGGCAATCAATGCTCCAGCCAGCCATACCTACATCCTGTGAATAAATTTACTGTGTGTATAAAATTCAAATTCAAAGACTATTTTGCCAGTCTAATACTTGAAATGCTGGGGATTGTTTTATGAAGAATAAAGGGCAGGCTTGGTTTTTATGCCCTGGTGTTTAGTAGAATCTCAGTTGTGTTTACCACCTATGTCCCGCCTTCACGACTTCTCCTCTCTCCTGAGGTGTCATGATCCTCAGGTTAAACTCACCACCAGTCGTCTCTCTTTAATGGCAGACCAGCATTTGAAAGATGCTTCTAAAATAATCATTATCCTCTCAGACTATGGCCATAAGACGTGACTTAATTGAATTCAAAGATTGAGTCCAAAAATGTGCAGGTTAGGGGAATTGGCCATGCTAAATTTACCATATCATCCAAGGATGTGCAGATTAGGTGGGCTAGCTATGGGAAAAATCTAGGGTTTCGAGGATAAGCTAAAGGGGTGGGTTTGGGTGCAATGCCCTTCAGAGGTAGGTGTGGACTCCATGGGGCAAATGGCCTGCCTTCTCTCTGGAAGGATTCTATGATCTATGATTTTATGAACTGAACCATATAAGATCCAGAGGGAGCTTAGCAGGGAAGGTGTGAAAAGGATATTTCCTGGTGTGGATGAAGCAAGACCTGGTGTCAAAATTTAAGTATCAGGGTAAGCCAATGCAAAACACAGATAAGGAGAAATTATTTCCTTCAGAGGATCATGAGCCTATGCGTTTGTTTTCCTGAAAAGTAGTGGAGACAGTGTCCTTAAAGGTTTTTTGAAGAGTGGCAGATAGATTCCTGCTAAGCAAGAGAGGTGAAGAGTGAAAGATCGTCAGAGGTCAACAGCTGTGCTGCCTTGAGATTACAGTCATATCAGTTATGATCTTATTGACTAGTGGAGCAGGCTCAAAGGACTGAATGGCCTACTCTGCTCATACATATTTACTGTTGAATCTCCTCCTCCCACCCCTTGGGGCAGCACTTTCCAGATTATAACAATTTGCTGCATAAAAATATAGTCTCTTCATCTCTCCATTTGTTTGTTTTTCGCCAACTATTCATGCCCTTTGGTTACTGTCATGCTTACCAGTGGGAACAATTTGATGAAGGGTCTAGGCCCGAAACGTCAGCATTCCTGCTCCTAATTTGCTGCTTGGCCTGCTGTGTTCATCCAGCTCTACATGTTGTTGTCCCAATGTTCTCTTTGTTTTCCCTTTTCTAACTCTCCCTGTGCTTCCTAACCCACTCAGAATATTAAAGCCCCTCGCCCATCCTACTGTGTGCTCTCAACACTCGTGAGCGTTCTAAAAGAGACACAATTCAAAGTGCTGACAAACATCAAATCATAACTTGTCTGAAGTATTCTCAATGAGTCATGTTCAGGAACTAAAAGCAATTGGCCATCAGCAATTTTATCAGCTTTTTTTTTCATCAACTGTACATGCTTCTGAAAAGTTCCGCATTTATTTGCCATCCCTAGTTGTCACAGCAGTTGTATTGTACCCACTAGTGCAGATTCACAATATGTAGCTGAGACAACTTCCCTCCAGCTATTGAAAAATGTTTCTAAAATAATCATTATTAATGATTACATTCTCAGATAGGTTATGACTTAGGGGCACAAGTTTTAATCATTAAAAGAAGTCCAATCATTATGAACAGTCACAAGTAGAACAATTTCCTACTGTACTGATGATCAATACAACCCAATACGTCCATTCTGGGTCTCATTGTTTCACACCATCAACCTCTCTTTTGGTTAGAGTAAAGAAAAAATATATATTTATGGAAAACCTTTCCTAGTATCAAGGCATTCCAAATCACTTTACAGGCAATTAAATGTTTTTGACACTGTTTTCATGCCAGAAATACACCCAATCATGTGTGCACATTAAGCTACCACAAGAAGCCAGTCAAATCAAATCAAGCCACCATGAAATAACTCCACAGAGGCCGATATCCCGTTATCCTTTATTTACGCGTACATTGTAACCAACACCAATCTGGCTTCCTCAGACCCAGCTCTTAGAGTGACTAGAACCTCTGAAACTGCTGTTCATATCAGTCAGCCAGACTCCTTGATGGGACCAGGCTAACGGTCATAATCAGGGAAATCATATTCCATGACATCAACCTGGCTGACCTAGTTACGATTACTACAGCTGTAGTCTTACCAGGCAATAGAGAGAGATGACTAGTGATGGTTTAACCTGAGGGCCACCATACCTCAGGCCAGGAGAGAGGTTGAGAAAGAGACTCGTTCATGGTAATCTTACCCATTGTATGGTCTGAACTGCTTCACAAACGAACCATGCAGCCAAAAGAGCAAGGCAAACTCCCACCACAAAAGGCAAAGTGATAATGATTGCATGACTTTTTTCAAAAACTCGGTTAAGAGACAAAACATTAGAAAGGAGACCAGCAATAAAACTCCTACTCATCTACAAATAAAGTCATGAGTTCTCTTATAGACACTTGAGACGGTAAACAGTTTGATATCAAGTATATAGAACATAGAACATAGAACAGTACAGCACAGAACAGGCCCTTCAGCCCATGATGTTGTGTCGACCATTGATCCTCATGTATGCACCCTCAAATTTCTGTGACCATATGCATGTCCAGCAGTCTCTTAAATGACTCCAATGACCTTGCTTCCACAACTGCTGCTGGCAACGCATTCCATGCTCTCACAACTCTCTGTGTAAAGAACCCGCCTCTGACACCCCCTCTATACTTTCCTCCAACCAGCTTAAAACTATGACCCCTCATGTTAGCCATTTCTGCCCTGGGAAATAGTCTCTGGCTATCAACTCTATCTATGCCTCTCATTATCTTGTATACCTCAATTAGGTCCCCTCTCCTCCTCCTTTTCTCCAATGAAAAAAGTCCGAGCTCAGTCAACCTCTCTTCATAAGATAAGCCTTCCAGTCCAGGCAGCATCCTGTAAACCTCCTCTGAACCCTCTCCAAAGCATCCACATCTTTCCTATAATAGGGCGACCAGAACTGGACGCAGTATTCCAAGTGCGGTCTAACCAAAGTTTTATAGAGCTGCAACAAGATTCACGACTGTTAAACTCAATCCCCCTGTTAATGAAAACCAAAAACACCATATGCTTTCTTAGCAACCCTGTCCACTTGGGTGGCCATTTTAAGGGATCTATGTATCTGCACACCAAGATCCCTCTGTTCCTCCACACTGCCAAGAATCCTATCCTTAATCCTGTGCTCAGCTTTCAAATTCGACCTTCCAAAATGCATCACCTCGCATTTATCCAGGTTGAACTCCATCTGCCACCTCTCAGCCCATCTCTGCATCCTGTCAATGTCCCGCTGCAGCCTACAACAGCCCTCTATACTGTCAACGACACCTCCAACCTTTGTGTTGTCTGCAAACTTGCTGACCCATCCTTCAATCCCCTCATCCAAGTCATTAATAAAAATTACAAACAGTAGAGGCCTAAAGACAGAGCCCTGTGGAACACCACTCACCACTGGCTTACAGGCAGAATATTTTCCTTCTACTACCACTCGCTGTCTTCTGTTGGCCAGCCAATTCTGTATCCAAGCAGCTAAGTTCCCCTGTATCCCATTCCTCCTGACCTTCTGAATGAGCCTACCATGGGGAACCTTATTAAATGCCTTACTGAAGTCCATATACACCACATCCACAAAATGAGACAAAACATTAGAAAGGAGACCAGCAATAAAACTCCTACTCATCTACAAATAAAGTCATGAGTTCTCTTATAGCCACTTGAGACGATAAACAGTTTGATATCAAGCATATGATTTCGGCGGCATGGTAGCTCAGTGGTTAGCACTCCTGCCTCACAGCATCAGGGACCCAGGTTCAATTCCACTCTCGGGCAACTATTTGTGAGGGGTTTTCACATTCTCCCCGTGTCTGGTTGGGATTTCCCTGGGTCTTCCAGTTTCTTCCTACAGCCCAAAGATGTGCAGGCTAGATGGATTGGCCATGCTAAATTGCCTGTAGGGTTCAGGCATGAGTAGATTAGATGGGTTATAGGGGGATGTGTCTGGTGGGATGCTCTGAGGGTCAGTGTCCATTTCTTGGGCCAAAGGGCCTGTTTCCACACTGTATGCATTCTATGAGGAAACAAAGCACAGCCACAGGCCATTCAGACCCTAAAGTTTAATTTGCCTTGGAAAAGTAGGGACAGGCAATAAATGCTAACCAGCTAGTAATGTTGATACCCCATGGGAAATTAAATCTAAATCATGGTTAATCTGGCTATAAGATCAAATCTGCTTTCTGAGCTACCTCTGATTTTTATATACTGATGCTCTAGTTTTTGATTATCCCACAAGGAGAAACATCCTCCCCACAACTACCTAGTCAAGAACTGTTGCCATCCGACATGTCTTAATCGAGTCATCTCTTGTTGTTCTGTACTCGAATGGATGCAAATAGTAGTGATAGGAACGAGGGCCAAGTGGATCTCATTGACTTTGCGATTCTTGATTGGTGTTGTTAACCTGGGCCAATCAGGGAGCCCTGGCTGACAGATATAAACAGGAGATTCAGGTTCAGAAGGTCTCCTCAGACGATAGACTTGCTTTAAAATGGCTGGTCAGAGCCCACGAACTCTGCACATGGAAATAAAGGGTGACGAGGTAATGGGATACTGGCCCCTGTGTAGTTACTTCACTGGCATAGCCTATCTATGCTTTCCTCATAAGTCACCACATTCGTTCCAGATATTGGCCTGCTAAGCACTCTATAAACTGCTTGCAATCCTCAATTAAGGTAACAAATACTATGCTTGATACACTTGCGCTGAAATTAAACACCTCCAACAGTGCAGTGCTTCCACAAAACTGGAAGGTGACCTTCTTAAAGTTAATTTGTGCTAAAAAGTTTATGTGATTCTGTTTAAATAGATAATTCTTGTGGCCTCATTCTAAAATTCACGCTATTGCCTTGAGAGACACCCAATTGAGTTAAACAAATCTAACACTCCAATATTTGTTCTCAGTATTTGTTGTAGTATTTTTTGGGCTGGAGGACTAGTTCCTTATTTCTTGGGGTGGTATCTCAATTATAATGAGGTTCATCTCTTTATGTTGCAAGTATGGTTGGATCACATTAATTTCAGACCTTTTTGTAATTTTCATAAAATCACTGTTAATTTCTAAGTAAGCTGTGGGCCTCATTGAGTCAAGGAAAGCCAAACTTGTGATGGTCAATTTTTTACTTCTTGTGTGATAGGGTTAGTTTTAAGATTTAAGTTAGAATTGTTTTAAGATTATAATGTAGTTTCTCAGTTGGACAATTCAAGTTGAATTTAGCCTCAGATTATGAGTATCAACTCATCTTATGAAATAATACACTTCCTGCAGTTAGCAGTAAAAAAAATGTGACTTTGAATATTTTCTGATGTTTTCTGAAGAAGGGTCCTGTCCAGAATCATCAGCTTTCCTGCTCCTCTGGTGCTGCCTGGCCTGCTGTGTTCCTCCAGTTCTACACTGTATTATCTCTGACTCCAGCATCAGCAGTTCTTATTATCTCTGACTTTGAGCATGTCTGTCTCATTAAGAACTTTTTATTGCTGTAAAGTGAGGAAAATATTCATGTGCAGTGTGAACTGAATTTTGAATCTTTTATCAATCATTTAGCTGTTATTTATAAGAAAATAGCTCTTCTAATCATCTACCCTCACATTACATCAGATTTCTTTATCCAGGTAATGTCAAAAAAAAGATATGTTCAATTAAACCACTATTAAATGTATTAGCAAATGAAGTGAGCATTATGTGAGAAAGGAACTTTATTCACACAACAAGCAGTTAGGGTATGGAATGCACACCCAGTAAATAGAGTGGATGCGTCAAATAGTTATTTGGACAGTAATGGTGTGCAACAATATGAGGAAAAGCCTGGAGAATTTCATTAAATAACAGAGCCAGAGCAGTCAAATTTGGCTGAATAGCTGACTTCTGAGCTGCAGTAATTCTGTGACTTTACATTCTCTGAACTCCAGGGAGTACAGGCCTTGCCTACTCCATCGCTCCTCATAGAATTCCCAGGAAATCAAAAACAGCGGATACAAATGAAAGGTTTGGAGGTACACATGCAAGTGCATATTTAAAAAGAAATTCTGAGATTAGCAATAACTAAATAATAATGAAGTCTTTAATTTTCTTGTATTCACTGGAGATATTTCCTACACAGCAGACTTTGGGTTTGGTTCCATGAACCACTTTCATGTTTCAAATCGGAACCTTACGTCTATGAACGTTCCATTACTCATTGAAAAAGTATAAACTAATTAGATGAAGAATATATTTTTCTGCTTGTGGAAGAGTTTGAAACTGGGGGCAACAAATCTAATATTGTTAGCAATAAATGTGATGTGTAATTCTTTCTCCAGAGAGTGGTTATAACGTAGAACTCGGGATAACAGCAGCAATACTTCTAAGATAGCTCTTAATAAGCGCCTCCAACTTCAGAGAAACATTTTAAGCAAAATATAATTTAGTTTAAGTTTAGTTAAATTTAGATAAATGTGAGGCGCTGCATTTTGGAAATGCAAATCAGCGCAGGACTTATACACTTCATGGCAAAGTCCTGGGAAGTATTGTTGAACAAAACGACAGGTGTGCAGGTTCATAGTTCCTTGAAAGTGCAGTTGCAAGTAGATACGATAGTGAAGAAGGTGCTTGGCATGCTTGCCTTTCTTGGTCAGTGCATTGAGTATGGGAGTTGGGAGGTCATGTTATGGCTGTACAGGACAATAGTTTGGCCACTTTTGGAATACTGTGTGCAATTCTGATCTCCCTACTATAGGAATCATGTTGTGAAACCTTTGAAAGAGTTCAGAAAAGATTTTACAGGCATGTTGCCAGGGTTGGAAGTTTTGAGCTGTAGGGAGATGCTGAATAGGCTGCGGCTATTTTCCCTGGAGTGTCGGGGGCTGAGGGATGACCTTATAAAGGTTTATAAAATCATGAGGGGTATAGATAAGGAGAATAGAAAAAGTCTTTTTCCCGGGATGGGGGAGTCCAAAACGAGAGGGCATAGGATTAAGGCGAGAAGGGAAAGATTTAAAAGGAACCCAAAGGGTAATTTTTTCATACAGAGGGTGGTGTTTGTATTGAATGAGCTACCAGAGGAAAGAGTGGAGCCCAGTACAATTACACTGCTTAAAAGGCATTTAGATTTGTTTATGAATTGTAAGTGTCTGTTTCCATGCTGTACAGCTCTACAACTCTTTGGCTTCATAACACCGAGTATTAGAGGAGATATTAGGTCAGATTTTTGGAAGTAAGTGAGGTAGAGAGGTAAAGGGATGTTGTAAGAGAATTCCAAAGCTTGGTACCCATGTACTGGAGGCACAATCACCTAGTAGGCTAGTAAATTCAGGGAAATTCAAGAGTACATGGTATTTGCAAAATTATAGAAGAATTGGAGGATACATAATGACGTAGCCATGTGAAGATATTAAAGTAAGAATGATACTTTTAAAATCAGGATGTGGCTGGATTGGGAACCGATTGGCTTCAGGAAGTCGAGTGGAAGACATGGTCTTGTCTGTATCAGTGGTGCTGAGGCGGAGGTTGTCGAACACTTCAAGTTCCTTGGAGTAAATATCACCAATGATCTATGCTTGCCCATCCACGTTGATGTTACACTCAAGAAAACACACCAATGCATCTACGTTCTCAGAAGGTTAAGGAAATTCAGCATGTCCATAGAAAATATCCCTACCCAGGTGCATCACAGATTAGTTTAGCAACTGCTCTGTGAAGGCCACAGGAAATTATGGAGAGTTGTGAACACAGCCCAGTCCATCACGAAAACCAGCCTTCCTTCCATGGACTCCATCTACACTTTCCACTGCCTCGGGAAGGCAGCCAATATAGTCAAAGACCCTTCCCACCCTGGTTAAACTCTTTTCCATCTTTTCCCATTGGACAATCTCCAAAATCTCCCCTCCCCTTACTGCATCCCAAAACCAGCCCAGCTCATCCCCACCTCCCTAACCTGTCCTTCTTCCTACCTATCCACTCCTCCCACCTCAAACCCTACCGCCATCTCCTATCTACTAACCTCATCCCACCCTCTGGACCTGTCCCTCCTCCCTGGACTGACCTATCTCATCCCTACCTCCCCACCTACACTCACCTTCACTGGCTCCATCCCCACCTCTTTGACCCGTCTGTCCCCTCTTCACCTACTTTCTATTCTATCCGTCTTCTATCTGCCTCCCCCTCTCTCCCTATTTATTTCAGAGCACCCTTCCCCTCCCCCATTTCTGAAGAAGGGTCTCGGCCCAAAACATCAGCTTTCCTGTTTCTATGGTGCTGCTTGGCCTGCTGTGTTCATCCAGTTGTACACCTTGTTATCGCAGTTATTAGATTAATGACTCTCCAGTTGGGGGATCAGACAGCAAATTCTGGGATCAACACTCCGTAGTGATGAAGGAGCAATGACAATTGTCTAAGTGTAACTTGGAGAGGAACCTTGAGGTCTTCTTTGCTACCATAAGCATTGTTGCTGTTACTAGAATGTGTCACAAGGGACAGACGTAGCATTCCTGTAATCTCGGTCAGTACATGCTGTAGTATCCAGAATATTCAAACTTGTACCTCTATGAAGAAGGTAGATTATGCAAATACAAACATATATATGAACGTACAACTACCAGAAGGGGTAGATCACGTTTGTGTGACTGTCAATTTAGGAGGAGTGGACTCCTGTATTTGAGTAAGAATAATTCATGATTAAACTGGTTATATACTCAAAGACGTAGATCAATGGTCTGAGTCAGGCCTTTGTATCTCTTTTGTTTTATCTCCAATGACCTGAAGAGTTAACTGGCATGAAAGTCCTTGAGGCAAGTTGTGTTCACTAAGCAGACCCTAAATATTGATTGCTCAGCTTTTACTCTTGATACTTGATTCAAGCGGGTCAGATAAATGAATTCATTGGTATGGGATTTTTAAATGTGTTTCAAGCAAAAAAGAAATCATGTTAATATAAATACGATTCTGTGAAGCTGCAGTGCTTATTATGATAAAACATAATGTCAACCAGCTGCCCCACAGAATGGATAACAACATTTGCAACAGTGCAGAGACTGGCAGGCCATGACCTCTAACAATCATGTCATATTGGATAATAAATGGCAGGCAGTTAGTTACAAGGCCATAATTCAATCAAAAAGATGCTGTGACGCCTTAAACCACAAGAGCGAAAGCTCCGCAGATTCTGTTTGTCAGCAGAAGTTAGTGATTGAATTACAGCTTAAACCTCATCACCGTTATACTGCTGTTATCAGGTATAAGTATAATGCAGAGTTATTGTCCATTTTTGTTTAAAAGTGTTGTCACACTACAGTGACCAGCCAGGAATCAATAATTGCTTACAGCAATGTGGGGCTAGCAGATTCAAGTTATATAAATGGTTCCACATTGTCCGCTAATATAATAGAATGATGCTCTGAGTGATAACTTCCAGAACAGGAACAGGCCATTTGTCCCAAGTGGTCCATATTGTGTGAGTGAGGCTCCTCCAATCCGAGAATTATAGAGTCCCATAAAGTACTACAGCAAAGAAAGGTCAGGCATCTGGATGGGTATATGAATAGGTAGGGTTTGGGGGGATATGGGCAAAATGCTGGAAAAAGGGACTAGATTAATATCTGGTCAGCATGGGCAAGTCGGACCAAATGATCTGTTTCAATACTGTGCACCTCTATGACTCTATGTCCACACCGGTCATCAAGCACTTATTTACTCCAGTCCCATTTTCCAACTGTTGGTTAAAAGCATCATATGCTCTGGTGTTAAAATCCATCCAAATACTTAAAAGTTGTAGAGGCTAGCTCCTCTACCACCTTTTCAGACAATGAGTTCTTTCTAGGTGATGAAAACGTCTCCTTAAATCCCCTCTAAACTCCTTCCTCACTTCTTAAATCTATGCTCCCTAGTTATTGACTCTTCTTCTCAGGAAAAATATTATTCCTATTGATCCTACGTATGCCTGTCATAATTTTGTAGAAAGTTTCTGTCCTGCTAAAGTTAGATGCATTAGCCTATAGACCTCTGGTTTATCCCAACCGCACTTCTTGAATAATGGTACCATCAGTTTTCTTCCAAGATGCAACTGGCCCATCCCAATGGAAAACCTTGACTTTGCCTGCCTGCTAATTTTGTATGCTTGTATATATTTTCATAGGTTAACTGTGACATGCAGAGCTTGTTCCATAGTGACAATGAAACTGGGCTACTAATTTAGAACTTCAGTCTAATGTTCTGGAGGTCATGGGTTAAAATCTACAATAGATTATAAACCTGGAATACAACAAAAAAAGTGCAAAATATAAGCCTCATGTTAACCATGGGAACCCTGTTGAATATTTGTAAATTTACCAGTTCTGCACACACCCTTCAGGGAATGAAAGCTGCCATATCTTGGAATCTCCAGCATCTGCAGTTCCCATTATCTCTGATCCTATTGAGTTCGTTTTGTAACCTCCAGTTCATTTTTTATTGCCTCTGGGAAATTCAGGATAGGGCAGTTTGGGAACTAATGAACAAATAAAATTGTTAATTTCATATTGCCAGCGTAGATTTCACTTTGCTTCTCCTCGTGTCTTTACAGATGTTTTCCCAACTTTAGGCTCATGTTACATCAATCCCTGTGGTGGTGAGTTCCACATTCTTATAGCTATCTCTATAAAGAAGTTCCTGCTGAATTCCTTAGCAGATGTCTTCATGACTTTTGTGCTTTATTTTGCCTTATCGCCTTAGTAAACATTTTGGAGATTCTGTGTGTAACAGGGCTAGCTGAAGAGATGCTAAAATGTGCTATCCACATTTTTCAAAATTCAATCGCTAATAACAATCTTTGCAGACTCAAGCTTATAGTTAAGATTAAATAAAGTTTCTAAATAAGTAACGGTATTAATGCCATTCTCAGATTGAGGAATTAGCAACTCATACAACAACTGAATAGTTGACAACTGTATTGACTCTGACTCCAGCATTTGCAGTTCTTGCTGTCTCTTAGTTGACACCAGGATGTTTCTAAGCATTTTGCAACTAAATTTGAAGTGTAGACAATAGTAGGTACAAGGAAATGTGGCAGCCAAATTTCACACTGTAAGCTTCTATTAATAGCAAAGACCGAATATTTGTTATTAAGTGGTATTGCTTGAGAAAGAAATATTGGTCAGAACCTTAGGGAAAAATCTCTTTTTCAAAATAAATTCATGGAATTTTTTCCTGTAGCAGTGGTAGCTGAAGGGACATTGGTTAATATGTAGAAGGAAATGCACCTACAACAGCAGAGAGCTGTTTTAAAATTTCAGCATAAATCTGGTTTCTAACTCTCCAACACCTGATTTAGAAATATAGGTACTACTAATTGATCCATGGCCATTATAGCTTCTAGCAGTAAGATGTACAGCTTGTCAAATCATCAGTTTTCACATTACTGGCTGACTAAGGAAATCAATTTAAATATTACGAGAGAGATAACAGAGCAACCAATGAAGAGCTGTATTTAAAAATAACCCTAAATTGGTCAGTATAATTGCAAGAATGGTCAAGCCAAATTGAGTGAAATTATTTTCTCAATGAGACAGAGATTTTATTTGAGTGTCTGCATACCGGTGTTATATAAAGTGGACCTAAAGATCACAATTGTCAACTCTCGCAGAATGCCTAAAACTAAGGGAGAATGCATTTAAAGGGAGAGGTGGAAAGTTCAAAGGAGATGTGAGGGACAGGTGTTTTACACAGAGAGTGGTGGCTGTTGGTAAGCACTGCCAGGGATGGCGGTGGACAAAGGTACAATAGGCACATTTAAGGGACTTTTAGATAAGTGCATGAATATGCAAACAATGGAGGGACATGGACCACGGGCAGGCAGAAAAGATTGGCACCATGATCAACATAACATTGTGGGCCTTAGAGCCTCGTTCCCGTGCTGTACTATTTAATGTTCTGTGTCCTATGTGGTCGTGGTCACAGTTTTGGAAGGTGCTATTTCTGGAATCTTCGGATGTTGCTGCAGGGCATCAAGTAGAGGTTACACATTGCTGTCAGTGTGAGCATGCTATGTAGGGAGTGAATAAATAAGTGGTGGATGGGGTGTCAACTAAATAGGCTGCTTTATATAAATATACAAACACACAAAAAAATGGGAGCCAAGCGGACCATTTAACTGGTTCTCTGGATTTGATATGTTACTCTGTTTTTCTCTATACACGCTACCAGATCTGCTGTGTTTCTTCAACACTCTCTGCTTTTATTTTCCACCATTCAGCCTCTGCAGTCTCTTCACTATTCAGTAAGATCATGGCTGATCTGTTTGTGTTTCAAAGTTCACCTCCAATAGCATTTAATTTTCTAGCCAAATAAGAATCTACCTACTGATGCCATAAAAAAAATCAACAGTCTCACTTCCAATGCCTTCTGATGCAGAGTTCCAAAGTTTCACATCCCTCTAAACAAAGAAATTCCCCTCACTCTGGTCCTAAAAAGACCAAACTCTAATTTTGATACGTTGCTCCTCAGTTCGGGACACGTCCACAAGAGGAATCATCCTTTCTACATCCAGCTCAGGATCACTCAGGACCTTATATACTACAGACGCTCTAGCCTTCTCAACTATTGAGTTGCTTCAGTGTTATTAGAGTTGCACTAGTCCTGAACAATGGTGCATATTCCATTACATGCTTCATTTGTGTTCTGTCAATGGTGGACTCTGAGGGACCAGAAGTGAATTAATCACTGCAGTATTTATAACCTTTGACTTGCTCTGGCAGCCGCCATATGTACTTGTCTGATCCACTGAGGTTTCTGGTTCATGGTAATCTCCAGAACGTCAAGATCGGGGCATTCAGTAATTGTAATGACTTTGAATCACTTTTGACTTATCAAGAGGGTGACCATTAATAAAAGTAGTTGAAAATGGCGTTGCTAAGGGCACTATCCCGAAATAATGAGTTAGTGGATTAGGTTGTTTATTGTCAGGTGTACTCCCATGAATGTAGTGAAAAGCTTGCAAGTCACCACTTATGGGTCAACAAGGCCCGAAACACCAGCCTTCCTGCTCCTCTGATGCTGCTTGGCCTGCTGTGTTTATCCAGCTCTACACCTTGTTGTCTCAGATTCTCCAACATCTGCAGTTCCGACCATCTCTGAAAAAAGTTTAACCACTTATGGATGCCATCCTAGGCACAAAGGCACCGAGGTACAAAATCTTGATACAAAGCAATTAAGAAGTTAAACATTACAGTCCTTCTCACTAAGAACTAGAATAACAAAGAAATGCTCAACAACACCACCGTGCACATGCAGTGATGCCTTGAGGCAGACATGATAAAACTCTAACACAGTAACTATCTTCCATTATGACAGGCATAATTTAAATTTGTAGAGTTTTGTTTTCTTCTGGTTCCCCATGATTCCAGTGTTGCCAGGGCTCCTGATACTGCACATTGTCAAATACAACCTTGATGGCAATCTTTCACCTCACCTCTGGAGGTGTGCCCTTTTGTTCAAGTTTGTCCAGGTCAAGGCACTGGAAGAATCCAAACTGAGCAGTAGTAAATGTTTATTGCAAAGTAAGTATCAGGTAACAACAATGACAATGACACCTTACATCATCTTGCTGATATTTGAGAATGAAGTGATAGACTGATAATCTAAGACAACAAGGTGTCGAGCTGGATGAGCACAGCAGGACAAGCACCATCATAGGAGCAGGAAAGCTGATGTTTCTGGCCCAGGCCCTTCTTCAGAAAAATCTAATCGGACAATCTAATCAGGATTTGTCTTGCTGTTTGTAGATCAGGGTGGGTAGTAACATATTTTCCTCAGATTAGGGGAGTCCAAAACTAGAGAGTTTAGGTTTAAGGTGAGACAAGAAAAATTTAAAAGGCACCTAAGGGGCAATTATTTTCATGCAGAGGGTGTTGCGTGTAAAGAATGCGCTGTCTGGTGATGTTGTGGAGAGAGGTGCACGTCAATATTTAAGACATCTGGATGGGTACATGAATAGAGGAATATGGGCCAAATGCTGGCAAATGGTTCTGAAGTTAGATAAATCCCCTCGGCTAGATGGAATTTTTCCGAGCATTCTCTGGGAAGCGAGGGAGGAGGTGGCGGAGACTTTGCCCTTGATCTTTGAGTCCTCATTGTCTACAAGTTTAGTACCAGAGGACTGGAGGATTGCAGATGTTGTGCCCTTGTTCAAGAAGGGCAGTAGGGATGCCCCAGGTAATTACAGATCTGTGAGCCTTATGTCTGTTGTGGGAAAAGTTTTGGAAAGCATTATAAGAGATAGGATTTATAATCATCTAGCAAGCAACAATTTGATTGGAGATAGTCAGCATGGATTCCTCAAGGGCGGGTCGTGTCTCACAAACCTCATTGAGTTTTTTGAGAAGGTGACCAAGCACGTGGATGAGGAAAGGGCAGTTAACGTGGTGTACATGGGCTTCAGTAAAGCCTTTGATAAGATTCCACATGGTGGGCTATTGGAGAAGATACAGAGGCACAGGATTGAGGGAGATTTAGCAGTTTGGATTAGAACCTGGCTTTCTGTAAGAAGGCAACGAGTGGTGGTTGATGGAAAATATTCAGCCTGGAGTCAGGTCATGAGTGGTGTGCCTCAAGGATCTGTTTTGGGACCATTGCTGTTTGTCATTTTTATAAATGACTTGGACGGAGGCATTGGTGGATGGGTTAGTAAGTTTGTAGATGACACTAAAGTCAGTGGAGTGGTGGGCAGTGTGGAAGAATGTTGCAGGTTGCAGGGGGACTTGGATGAACTGCAAAATTGGGCAGAAAGGTGGCAAATGGATTTCAATGCAGATAAATGTGAGGTGACTCACTTTGGGAAGAATAATAGGAAGGCAGAATACTCGGTCAATGGAAAGTGGTCTTGGTAGTGAGGATATGCAGAGGGATCTTGGTGTCCATGTGCATAGATCCCTGAAAGTTGCCACCCAGGTTGATAGTGCTGTTAAGAAGGCTTACGGTGTGTTAGGTTTTGTTGCTAGAGGGGTTGAGTTCCGGAGCCGTGATTTCATGTTGCAACTGTACAAAATGCTAGTGTGGCCTCATTTAGAATATTGCGTGCAGTTCTGGTCGCCCCATTGCAGGAAAGATGTGGAAGCATTGGAAAAGGTGTAGAGGAGATTTACCAGGATGTTGCCTGGTCTGGAGCGCAGGCCCTATATAGAAAGGCTGAGGGACCTGGGTCTGTTCCCGTTGGAGAGAAGAAGGCTAAGAGGGGATTTAACAGAGACAAACAAGACGATCAGAGGATTAGATAGGGTGGACAGTGGGAGACTTTTTCCGAGGATGATGACTTCAGCTTGTACGAGGGGGCATAGCTACAAATTGAGGGGTGATAGATTTAAGACAGATGTCAGAGTCAGGTTCTTTACTCAGAGAATGCCCTGCCTGCCAATGTAGTTAACTCAGCCATATTAGGGCATTTAAACAGTCCTTGGATAAGCATATGGAGAATGATGGGTTAGTGTAGGGGGAGGGGCTTAGATTAGTTCACAGGTCGGCACAACATCGCGGGTCAAAGGGCCTGTTCTGCGCTATATTGTTCTATGTTCTATTATTTTAGGATATCTGATCAGCATGAATGAGTTGGACTGAAGGAGCTGCCTGCATGCTATATAAATTTATGACTCTATAAGACATACCTAAGTGTAGTTTTCACTGTTGTGAGTAGATGTCAATGTTGCCCCTGGAACAGTTTTACTTGGGGTAAGGCATGTCTACCAAACAGGTTTTTCATCACACATGGCGCTATCAGGATCCATAGGCTTTGCTATATCCCATGCTTTGAGCCATTTCTTAGTATCATGTGGAAAGGAGACTGGGATTGCAATACTGAGCAAGTTAGGATGATGGAGCATCCAATTGGCAGGACTAGCTGAATGTGAAAGCAAATACTCCATCCTTATTTCTTGTGCTAGTGTACTAACCATTGAGGATGGTGAGGTTTGTGCTGCCTCCTCTTCTGGTTAGGTTTTAAATTACCTCCCCCCACCTCTCCCCACCACCACCACCACCCCCAGCATTCACCATTAGTTGTGAAAGACTGAAAGCATTGGACTGAAATGTTGAATAAGTGATTGCTTATCTCTGCCCATTTTCTGCTGAGCAGCATGCATATCACCCTGTACATTATAGCTTCATTAAAATGTTTTTTTTATTTTTTGAGCATGCCTGCTGCTGGTCCTGGCACGTCCCTCTCCATTATCCTTGAACCTGTGTTGTTGCCCTAGATTAATAGAACAGTGTGGCAGTAAGGCAGAAGCCATTTGGTTACAGATTTTGATTGACTACAATTCTGTCATTGATGATGGCCCAGAGGAACTCATGAATGCGTTAAGCGTCTGGATCTGCTGTGGCGGGGTGATGTGGTGGTTATACCACCTGGACGATATTCAACAGGAGAGTACAGTAGTCATTTTTACTAATACTGCCATGGACAGATCCATTTGTTGAGAATGCGATTGAGTAGGTATTTCCCTCTTGATTGTCCTCTCATTGCTTTCCGCAAACATTTCCTCCAGGAATCAGTCACTCAATCACTAAGGCTGCTCCTGAGTCATCCTTTCTCATGGGTATGGAAACCCACCCAGTAAGCATAAAACCTGTCATATTGTTACATTTAGTGTCTCCTCCAAGTTTTGCACAATATGGAAGAAAGCTGGTTCAACATCTGGAGTAAAGTAGAAATTGTTAAATGAGACAATTTCCTTGGCTATTTTTGCGCTGTGTAATATAGAGTTGCCTCACCGATGGCATTTGGAGGAATTTTCAATTGCAGTGGTAGAATAGATATGTCCCTCTCGGACTGTAGTTTGTGTAATTCTACAGCTGCTGTTCTGGAAATGAATGCCAGGCAATTTGAGGAGACGACAGAAGAGGCAATATTAAATACCTCCACAATTGTTTGCTTTTATAAACTTAGGCAATGATTTCATTAAACGGCAGCACAGCACGATGGGTTAAATTGCCTGCTCCTGATCTTATCTCCCTCTGGCCCTACATACATAATGTTGTCAACGTTAATTGATACAATTTTATATCATTCTGAATTACTGAGATTAAACCTTTAAAAGCAACACTGAGCCAGATTGGCCTTGATGCTTGAATAATGGGACAGTTATTTGACATTTACCTCTTTATGTTATGGGCTGAAAGCCATCCAATACCCTGAGAAAGCCATTGGGTACGTTCCCCGAAAATAAATCATTTGATTTTTCTCTTTTCATTCCCCTCCAAGCTTAGTCCTCAGAAAGATCAATACTGATTCCCATTTAATTATTCTGCCTCTTCAGAATACGCAGTGATAATGGGTTTGACTGTCTATCTTCCTGTCATACAGATCTCTTCGAAATTACTGATGTTATCTGCAAAAAAATTTCCACCTTTCAGTTTGGCTTTTAGAAAACAAAATGATCAGATATGCATTTTATTCCAAAGAGCTGCCTCAGACTCAGGACACATATTACATTTGCACCGTGGCTCCACAGAATTTAACTGTACCAGCATTTTCTTCAATGCTCGGGCACGCTCTTCTCTATCACTATGCACTTGTGAAGGTGAAGGATGGCTTGTCGGAGATACTCTCATCCTTGCATAGAGAATCTCCAGTACTTTTTTCAGCTGACCTCAACTACTGTGCTTCCCTGGGATTTGGAGGTAAGCGAGGGGGCAGCAGTTGTAAGTTGATCGCTCTGAAACATCTTGTTTTTAATTTGTTCACAAGACTTGTGCACCACATGCAAGTTTGGTGTCTATTGCCCTCCCTAATTTCCCTTGAGAAGATCATAGTGGGCTGTGTTTTAAAACATTGCTGCTCATATTATGTTGCCTTACCCACAAACTGTGAGGGGGCATGTTGCAGTTTTTTGACCCAGTGACAAACAAGGGAAAGTGATACAGTGGGGAATCTTCTAAGGCCTGACTGATGTGGCCCCTGGCAGTATGTGTGGCAGAATGTAACTCCAAGATGGTGGCGGAGTAACAGGGCTGAGCCCCTATCTACCTTCTTGCTCTTTTGTCTCTCTTTCCTTTGGGTCTTTCTGTTTCTTTGTCCATTTTTCTTTAGAGATTGGCGGGTAAAGGAGAGGACAGCAACAGCAGCAATGTTGAATGTGACTCCACACAGGCCCGGCATCTTCCGAAGAGGGAGGCTCAGGTCCCAGGCCAGATTGGCCCAGCCTGGACTTGCAGGCTGAGCCAAAGCACCAGGTCCACAGCGAGGTCCGGGCGCCTGAAGGAGCGGAAGTATCAGTGTAATGGACAGGTGAAGGACAACCAATGACCAGCAGCAGTGTCTGGAGGAGTGTTGAATGGGGAACAGGAGGTCCAGAGCTCCAGCTCAGACATGGCCATTGTAGGTGTGGCAGCAGTGGAGACTCCTTATCATGACCCCAGAGCCCATTTCAGAGACTCCAGCCAACCTCAAGCAGTGACTGGAAGAGTAACGAAGGAGAGAAAGATGAATTCTATTGCGGTAAGATCTTGCATTATTTTCAGTGTTTAAAGATGGTTTCAGAAATTGGTGACACATTGGCGTGTGATAAGCGAAAGGACATTTTTCACCGTTTTCATATATGTGTGACAATAAATTTAAATCATAAGTAACTCAAGCAAAAAGTGCATAGGTTTCATCTCAATATTGAAATCGCCTCGCTCTATCGTTTATTCTTTTCCCTAGTGGCATTACATGATTCTCACTCGGGAGTGTGGTGCTAATTGACAGTCATTGCTTGCTAAATACCTGACTAACACCACAACTTGGCTCATTAATATGTACAGTCCTATCTCATCAAACAAAGTTAGACATCCATAAAACACCTGCCAGATTCAGATCCAAGTAATCTCTCAGTTTGGAACCAGGCACCAGAACATCAGGGCACATTCCACAGGCGCTGGCCACAGGCAACCAACATCCACAGATATTGACATCTAATATATGACAGCCTCGAAGAAGCCTCATGGCATATTTTCAGTCCACTTACAGGGCGCTTCTGCATTTCAATGCTGCATCTCGGGCTGCAGCACCAATAATTAGTAAGATATTGCAGCAGGTGCGCTGTGCACTCAGGAGCAGACCCCCAGCTCATAACTGGGACCAGGCTTTCTCACATAGGGCTCACTCATTCTGAGCCTGGTTGAATACTCAGTGTCACTTCCTTGTATTGCAATGTCTTGTTTTATTGCCTTTGTCCCTTTCCCACAGAGATACCACGCTTGTAGTACTGCCATGTTTCCGGGCTGTTTAGAGCAGATGTAAAGTGAGGTCTGTCATATTGTTGGAAGATCACAGTCAAGTCAAGGTGATAGCCTTTGCTCAGTGAATTCTGGGTCTTGTAAGTCTCCTATACCATGGCTGGCTGTGCTCGGGTGGTCTGAGCCAGGGTATTCTTGTCATGAGAATGTAGCACTAAAGGTTGGGCAGCTTACCATCTAACTTGGCTTGATCTGCCCTACTGTGGGCTGCTTTCCTCCTAGAATGAGAGAAAGACAGGTCTTACAGGAGATGAAAGTGGGAGGCACGGCTGAAACTGTTGGTACAAGAGGGGAAGTGTCCTGAGTTGAGTTAGTAGGCATTACAAAGGGCACGCAGGGTTACTGGTGTGACGGGTGACAGGGAGTGGGGAAGATGACCAAGGCACTCATGAGAGTGGTACAGCTTGAGTCTTGGTGGGTGGTGGGCACAGTAGCAGAGGTAGAGTGAATGTGAGGTACCAGAGTGAAGATGGTGAACCTTAGAGATAATGGGAACTGCAGATGCTGGAGAATCCAAGATAACAAGGTGAGGAGCTGGATGAACACAGCAGGCCAAGCAGCATCTCAGGAGCACAAAAGCTGATGTTTCGGGCCTAGACCCTTCATCAGAGAGGGGGATGGGGAGAGGGTTCTGGAATAAATAGGGAGAGAGGGGGAGGCGAGGTGAACCTTAGCCTGACAGGGACTGGGGAAGCTCATTGATCTTCCTCCTCCAGAATGCTGATCATTCCTCCCAAGGCTGTTTTACCTGGATGACAAACCTCATACTACATCACCCATTCTGAATTCTCATGCAGGATTACATCCTCAAGCATGTGTAATATATTATACCCATGGGATTATTGTTGGCATTGTTTCATCAACCAATAAATTGGAAGCAAGACACCATTTTTGGTTTTACAAAGGAGAATCTTTGAACTACAGCCAGCAAAACCTCCTAAGTAAAGTGGGATGACCTTTTCCTGTAATACCCAATGAGCAGAGAATAGTTGCAGAATAAAAATGACAAATGAAATCTGTCACTGTGACTCAGAACATTGCAGTCCTCTGAGTTTGATTGCACAAATTGGTCAAATATTTCCATTCTAACTGAAAGCTGCGTTGTCATTCTGTGCAGCAATGTATATTTGAATACCTGATAACAAAATGTGAAGCTGGATGAACACAGCAGGCCAAGCAGCATCTCAGGAGCACAGAAGCTGATGTTTCGGGCCTAGACCCTTCATCAGATCCCCTCTCTGATGAAGGGTCTAGGCCCGAAACGTCAGCATTTGTGCTCCTGAGATGCTGCTTGGCCTGCTGTGTTCATCCAGCTCCACACTTTGTTATCTTGGATTGTCCAGCATCTGCAGTTCCCATTATCACTGACATATTTGAATACCTATCAGCTTTTCCTTTCTTTTCATAGAATCCCTACAGTGTGGAAGCAGATCTTGCGGCCCATCGACTTTACACTGACCCTCTGAAGAGCATCCCACCCTGACTCTGTCCCTGTCACCAGATCTGTAGGTAATCCACCTAACTGACACATACCTGTACACAATGGAACAATTTGGCATTGCTAACCTACTTAACCTGCACATCTTTGAGCAGTAGGAGGAAGCCCGAGCACCCGGAGAAAGCCCACGCAGGCACAAGGAGAATGTGCAAACTCCACAAGGCCATTCACCTGAGGGTGAATCAAACTCGGGTCCTTGATGCTGTGAGGCAACAGTGCCTGCCACTGAGCCCCCATGCCACCCGAAATGTGGGAATGTTGCTGATACTGATGAGGCTATTTTTCTACTAATTTCCTAATTAATGCTTAAAATATGTGGCCTGGTTAACCACAACAGAAGGGCAATTAAGAGTCAACACATGGAACTTGGTTCAGAGTTTCATAAAACTCAGATTAGCTAAGGACTTTATTTTTTATGTACTCATTTTGTGAGATATGGATGTCGCTGGCTGGCCAGCATTTATTGCCCGTCCCTGGTTACACTTGAGAAGGTGATGGTGAGCTGCTTCTTGAACTGCTGCAGTCCACCTGCTGTGGGTTGGCCCACAATGCCATTAGGAAGGGAATTCCAGGATTTGGACCCAGTGACAGTGAAGGAATGGCCATATATTTCCAAGTCAGACTGGTGTGTGGTTTGAAGAAGAACTAGAAGGCAGTGATATTCCCATATAACCGCCGCCCTTTTATTTCTAGATGGAAGTGATCCTCAGTTCAGAAGGTGCTGTTTGAGGATTTTTGGTGAATTTCTGCAGTGCATCTTGTAGATAGTACACACTGCTGCTACTGAGCATCAGTGGTCCAGGGAGTGAATGTTTTTGGATGAGGTGCCAATCAAGTGGTCTGCTTTGCCTTGGATGGTGTCAAGCTTCTTGAGTGTTGTTGGAGCTGCACCCATCCAGGCAAGCGGGGAGTATTCCATCACACTCCTGACATGTGCTTTGTAGATGGTAGACAGTCTTTTGGGAGTCAGGAGGTGAGTTACTTTCCTCAGTATTCTTAGCCTCTGAAATGGTCTTATAGACACTGTGCTTATGGAGTGAGTCCAATTGAGGTTCAATCAATGGTAACCCAGGATGTTGATAGTGGGGGATTCAGTGATGGCAGATTTCCTGCCTTAAAAGACATTAGTGAACCAGATGTGTTTTCTTTTGTGGCAATAGATGGTAGTTGCTATGGTCACCATTGCCAAGACTAGTTTTATATTCCTGAGTTATTAAATGGATGTAAATTCCACCAGCTGTCACGATGGGATTTAATACTATTGTTGAAAGAGAAATAGTCTGGGCTGCTGATTAATCATGCAGTGACTGTACCACTATGGCACCACCTCCTTGTTTGATTCAAGTATGTCTAGCATGTATTTGAATAAATATCCTCTGAAGAAGACAAAGGCAAAATGTGGCACAATGAGTTAGCAATATCCATGACTGTGCTCCAAAACTTTACTTTGCTGTTTCTTTCTGCAAGCCTTGCCGTCGACAAATACAGTGTGAGACAGGGGTGTAGGTGCAACAAAGTCGTTTGTTAATAAAATGTGAGGCTGGATGAAGACAGCAGGCCAAGCAGCATCTCAGGAGCACAAAAGCTGACGTTTCGGGCCTAGACCCTTCATCAGAGAGGGGGATGGGGGGAGGGAACTGGAATAAATAGGGAGAGAGGGGGAGGCGGACCGAAGATGGAGAGTAAAGAAGATAGGTGGAGAGGGTGTAGGTGGGGAGGTAGGGAGGGGATAGGTCAGTCCAGGGAAGACGGACAGGTCAAGGAGGTGGGATGAGGTTAGTAGGTAGCTGGGGGTGCGGCTTGGGGTGGGAGGAAGGGATGGGTGAGAGGAAGAACCGGTTAGGGAGGCAGAGACAGGTTGGACTGGTTTTGGGATGCAGTGGGTGGGGGGGAAGAGCTGGGCTGGTTGTGTGGTGCAGTGGGGGGAGGGGATGAACTGGGCTGGTTTAGGGATGCAGTGGGGGAAGGGGAGATTTTGAAACTGGTGAAGTCCACATTGATACCATATGGCTGCAGGGTTCCCAGGCGGAATATGAGTTGCTGTTCCTGCAACCTTCGGGTGGCATCATTGTGGCAGTGCAGGAGGCCCATGATGGACATGTCATCAAGAGAATGGGAGGGGGAGTGGAAATGGTTTGCGACTGGGAGGTGCAGTTGTTTGTTGCGAACTGAGCGGAGGTGTTCTGCAAAGCGGTCCCCAAGCCTCCGCTTGGTTTCCCCAATGTAGAGGAAGCCGCACCGGGTACAGTGGATGCAGTATACCACATTGGCAGATGTGCAGGTGAACCTCTGCTTAATGTGGAATGTCATCTTGGGGCCTGGGATGGGGGTGAGGGAGGAGGTGTAGGGACAAGTGTAGCATTTCCTGCGGTTGCAGGGGAAGGTGCCGGGTGTGGTGGGGTTGGAGGGCAGTGTGGAGCGAACAAGGGAGTCACGGAGAGAGTGGTCCACTCCAACCCCACCACACCCGGCACCTTCCCCTGCAACCGCAGGAAATGCTACACTTGTCCCTACACCTCCTCCCTCACCCCCATCCCAGGCCCCAAGATGACATTCCACATTAAGCAGAGGTTCACCTGCACATCTGCCAATGTGGTATACTGCATCCACTGTACCCGGTGCGGCTTCCTCTACATTGGGGAAACCAAGCGGAGGCTTGGGGACCGCTTTGCAGAACACCTCCGCTCAGTTCGCAACAAACAACTGCACCTCCCAGTCGCAAACCATTTCCACTCCCCCTCCCATTCTCTTGATGACATGTCCATCATGGGCCTCCTGCACTGCCACAATGATGCCACCCGAAGGTTGCAGGAACAGCAACTCATATTCCGCCTGGGAACCCTGCAGCCATATGGTATCAATGTGGACTTCACCAGTTTCAAAATCTCCCCTTCCCCCACTGCATCCCTAAACCAGCCCAGTTCATCCCCTCCCCCCACTGCACCACACAACCAGCCCAGCTCTTCCCCCCCACCCACTGCATCCCAAAACCAGTCCAACCTGTCTCTGCCTCCCTAACCGGTTCTTCCTCTCACCCATCCCTTCCTCCCACCCCAAGCCGCACCCCCAGCTACCTACTAACCTCATCCCACCTCCTTGACCTGTCCGTCTTCCCTGGACTGACCTATCCCCTCCCTACCTCCCCACCTACACCCTCTCCACCTATCTTCTTTACTCTCCATCTTCGGTCCGCCTCCCCCTCTCTCCCTATTTATTCCAGTTCCCTCCCCCCATCCCCCTCTCTGATGAAGGGTCTAGGCCCGAAACGTCAGCTTTTGTGCTCCTGAGATGCTGCTTGGCCTGCTGTGTTCATCCAGCCTCACATTTTATTATCTTGGAATCTCCAGCATCTGCAGTTCCCATTATCTCAAAGTCCTTTGTTGTGCTTTCTTGATGCTTAGCTCAGCATGCAGCATACACCTTCGCAGGTATGCTGGGTCAGATCAGCATGCATTGCTATTCACAAAGCTGTGTAGAGCAGCAAAATGACAATTAGGAAGAAAATCCAATTACAGACACTTCCAACACCCAAAGAGAATCTGTAAACATTGTGAAAATGCATTATGTTGACACTGATTATGCTTTCTCTTTATATTATCTTTACAACGTTTCACTGTGACTATGAATATAAGGAAAAATTAGCAATTCTTCAGGAGAGTGGAGAACTGGTCAGTTCATCAGTATCATTTCTGTCTCAAAAGAATACAATCAACTTTATTTTTAAACAAAAATATTCATTCATGGGCATGGTAGTTATCAGCCGGGCAGGCATTTATTGCCCATCACCAGTTCCATTCAGAAAGTGATGGTGATCTGGCTTCTTGAACCACTAGAGTCCATGGGATGTAAGTGGAACAACAACACTGTGAGGAAGAGAGTTCCTGTTTGACCCGGCTATGCTGAAGGAATGGCGATATTATTCCAAGTCAGGATGACATAAGACTTGGGAGAGTGTGCGTTGGAGGGGAGCAAGAACATACAGCGCAGAACAGGCCCTTTGGCTCTCGATGTTGCACCGACCTGTGGACTAATCTAAGCCCCTCCCCCTACACGATCCCATCATTATTCATATGCTTATCCAAGGGCTGTTTAAATGCCCCTAATGTGGCTGCGTGAACTACATTCGCAGGCAGGGCGTTCCACGTCCTTACCACTCTCTGAGTAAAGAACCTGCCTCTGACATCTGTCTTAAATTTATCACCCCTCAATTTTTAGCTATGCCCCCTCGTTCAAGCTGACATCATCGTCCTCCGAAAAAGACTCTCACTGTCCACACCATCGAATCCTCTGATCATCTTGTATGTCTCTATTAAATCGCCTCTTAGCCTTTTTCTCTCCAGAGACAACAGACCCAAGTCCCATAGCCTTTCTTCATAAGGCCTTTGCTCCAGATCAGGCAATATCCTGGTAAATCTCCTCTGCACCTTTTCCAATGCTTCCACATCCTTCCTGTAATGGGGCGACCAGAACTGTATGCAATATTCCAAATGAGGTGGCACTAGCGTTTTGTACAGTTGCAACATGAAATCATGGCTCCGGAACTCAATCCCTCTACCAATAAAACCTAACACACCGTAAGCCTTCTTAACAGCACTATCAACCTGGGTGGCAACTTTCAGGGATCTATGTACATGGACACCAATATCCCTCTGCACATCCACACTACCAAGAATCATTCCATTGACCCAGCATTCTGCTTCCTATTATTCCTCCCAAAGTGAATCACCTCACATTTATCTGCATTGAACTCCATTTGCCACCTTTCAGCCCAATTCTGCAGTTTATCCAAGTCTCCCTGCAACCTGCAACATTCTTCCAAACTGTCCACCACTCCACCCACTTTAGTGTCATCTGCAAACATAATAACCCATCCACCTATGCCTGCGAACAAGTCATTCATAAAAATGACAAACAGCAGTAGTCCCAAAACAGATCGTTGAGGCACACCACTAGTAACCGGGCTCCAGGCTGAATATTTTCCATCAACCACCACTCGTTGCCTTCTTATAGAATGCCAGTTTCTAATCCAAACTACTAAACCTCCCTTGATCCCTTGCCTCCATATTTTCTCCAATAGCTGTTCTAATGCATCTTTTGCCTTGTCCTTGAGGTTCTAGCGATTGTGGGTTGCAAGGCACTGCTAAAGGAACTTTGGTCATTCCTGCATCTTGCAAGTGATGCAGACAGCTGCCATTCAGGGTTAAATTTTGACTAGGGCACTGAGAACAATCCTTACTAATGTGTTGGCCAAAACCTATGCATGAATGTGCATTTTTCTGGTAAGGAACTGCTGGTTGGTCAACGTTTCGAGAAACATGCACTGACAGGGCAGCATGGTGGCTCAGCGGTTAGCACTGCTGTCTTGCAGTGCCAGGGACCTGGGTTCAATTTTAGCCATAGGTGATTGTGCGACGTTTGTACATTCTCCCCATGCCTGAGTGGGTTTCCTTCTACAGCCTAGAAATGTGTCATTTGGGTGGATTGGCCTTGGGAACTATACGGATAGGGTGTGTCTAGTGGGATGCTCTTTGGAGCGTCAGTGTGGACTCCATGGGCCAACTGGCCTGCTTCTACACTGTAGTGATTCAATGGTAGGAGCTCATCATGCTCAGGAGAAGGCAGGAAGAGGTAAGAGGAAACAAAACAAATGTGTATTTTTAACACCTTGCCCAAACTCAGATCATTCAACATGCTTCATAAGCAACGAAGTATGCTTGAAACTAGGACTCAAGGACATAGCCTCACAATAAAGGGATGATCTTTAGAATGAAGATGAGGAGGAATTTCTTCAGCCACAGGGTGGCTAATCTGAGGAACCCATTGCCACAGAGGGTAGTGGATGCCATGCCATTGAATGTGCTTAAAACCAAGATGGATATGTTTTTTACGAGTAAAAAGATTAAGGGTTAGGAGGAGAAGGCTGGAGACTGGGGTTGAGAAACTGATCACGATGATTAAACAGCAGAGCATATTGGATGGGCCAAATGGTGTAATTCTCTCCTATGTCTTGTGATCAAAATGTTGTCACCTTCATAAATTATTTTCTGAAGAAGAGTTCCAATTCGAAACATTAGCTTTCCTGGTCCTCTGATGCTGCCTGGGCTGCTGTGTTCCTCCAGCTCAGCACTTTGTTATCTCCATCTTTCTGTCCAGCCAGCCCTCACAGACATCTATGTAAAGATCAACAGCTAATCTGATTTTTGTGATGTTAATTTAGGGATAAATAAAAGTAAAGTCACTATTATCCAACTCTCCCACTACAGAGACACAGCGGTGGTGAGTTTAACCTGAGGGCCGTCATGCATCAGGCAAGTGACAAGATTGAGAAAGTTGGACTTTCATGGTGACCTCAGCCAGTAGCAGGAATTGAGCCCTCACTGTTGATGTCTGTCTATAAACTAGGCTTTTGGCCAATGAAATAACCAACTCCTTAGGGCTAAATATTGACCAGGACAAATAATGAAATGAGAGGAGATTTGCCCTACTCTTCTTTCAAAAACTATTATGTGATTCTTTATTTCTACTGAAAAGGGGGGAACAAAGGAGTGAAATTTTATTCTCTGTTTGGGATCACCAGAAGGGAATAAAAAAGCAGCAAGGAATGAAGAAATGGTCTGATTTATCTTCTATGTCTCAAAATGGAGCTCCAGTATGACCAGTGTCTTCACTTAAACAGATTACTTGACATTTTGTTGTTTTTGCTGATCCCTACATCGAGTATATTTCCACCCTCTAACACTACATTGCCCTGGTACCAAATAACCAACACACTTGTTAATGCACAAGCCAACTAGTTGCATAAGGTTTATGCCACAGAAATGGCTCATTTGACCCAACCAGTGTTAATGGACGAAAAAGGTACAACTGATTAATTAAAGATAGAAACTGAGATCCTGAGGCTAGGATTATGAGGCCCTTAAACTGCTCAGATCCCATCAGGGGAGTGGGAATGTCTGCTGTGCAATATTGAGAACAGCAGCTAAACTGAACTAAAGCCTAATCAAATATTGTGGATCAGGTGTTTGCAAATGCTTCAGTCTAACCTATGTAGCTTTCTCGGAGTACAAGCAGTGGAGACTGAGCCAGTGTGGAGAAAATGTGCCAAAGCAGAGGAGATCGAGCCTTTGCAGGAAGTGCACTCCCAGCATCTAAAAAAAACATTTAAGACTAAGAAGGACTGTAATACTTAACTTTTAACTTTGCTCCTTATTTCTTTATGAAATGTTCTTAAAGTTTTTTGATTGCCTAGGTACTTGTCTCTAAGATGTGGGGCAACTTAAAACTTTTCACTGTACTCCTGTAGTTTTGTACTTGAGAACACATGACAATGAAGTCTAAATCTAAATCAAACCAAAATGTCTGTTTTTTTTTCTGATAATTATATTCACATAATGAGGAAACACAAATTACAAGAGCAAGGAATTGAAATTGAATCTGTACAAGATGTTGATTGGAACACAGTTGGAGAATTTGTGGAATTTTGGGTACCCTGCTATGGGAACGAGTCTCAGAACTATGGAAATGGACTAATATAGAATTAATAAGTTGACACCGCAGAGAAAAAGTAGAATGAGGCGAGAGACTTAAAAAACTAGGACTGTGCTCAATGGAGCAAAGAAGGTTAAAGGGAATCTAATAGACACATTCAACATTATAAGAGTAAATAGTGAGAGATTATTTCCATTGGTCGGTAAATCAGTGACAAGGGACATAAACTTAGAATTAGTATATGCTGGGGGAGTTAGAAGGTATCTTTTCATGCGAGCAGGATTCTAAAATTTGCAACACATTTCCATAAGTGGCTATTGAAGACAAGTCATTCATGACATATAAGGGAAGTATTTGAGGAAGAAAGATATTAAAGGATATGGAGAATGAGCAGGGTAATGGAATTAGAGCAGAGTTCCACTGGGAGAGCCAGCATTCACACAGGTACATTGGCCCAGTGACTTTCTTCCCTACAAAATCTCTTAAGATTATGAGGAATAGACTTTCATCAAAATATTTTATTCGATAGAGCAAATTCAGCCAGGCTGCACTCCTAACCTCGAACATTGTCTATTAGATGGCTAGATTGAAAAATCAGTCATTTGTTTCAGTGGTGAGAGACATCAAGAGCTGAAGGGTGACTGTTCCTCAGAATGATGCGGTGGCATTTTTTGTGTGCACCCAGGAATGTTGCCAGAGTCTTAGTTTAATGTGATCCACAGGCAGTGTCGCCAAATGTGCAGCACCCACCAAGACTACACAGGCAGCCTGGGTACGCACTCAGGTCAGTGGAGTGAGTCTTCAACAGAAACTTTTGATTCAGTGTGTCCTGAGTCCCTTGTAACAGATGACATCCCAGACCAACAAAGTATTGCAGCTCATGGAGATGATTCATCCTTCAATCAAGGATAAGCTTTCAAATTATCTGAATCCTAAATTTGTTGTAAAATTTAATAACTGTATATAAGAACAAATTAAGGAAAATTTACATTTGTATATTGGTTTCTAGTTTTCTCTTTAAAAGGCTAAACTTCCAAGATTGAACGTGTATGCACCTCCAAATATGTGACTTTGAGGAAAATATCCATTGGGTTATTTAACATTTAACAAATTCCAAGTTATGATGAATGATGTGACACTTTTTTCAGATTTACATCTATCTCTGAGCTGCTTTGGGGTCTGCAATGACGGAGTCTCTCTCAGCTTCTTTGTAGCTGTTCTGAGTTTTGTAAACTGAGGTGTTATGGATCGTTTAGTATTGTATCTTCACATTTTTGAAGAATCTCTGTTTCTCTTCCTTTCTCTGTGGCTGTTCTCTGGCTCTGTTAGTTTCAGCCTGCCCTCTGAATCAGAAAAGCTTTTAGTGCATTGTCCCCTCCAGAGATTTAAGTACAGGTTGCACTTCCCTAATCCAGCACTCACTGCACTTGACTCTCTGCAATCCAGTGCCCACAGAACTTCTATTTATCCAAATTCTGTGCTTCTGACATTTTACAGTGCTGCAAGTAATATTTCAGTGCACTTAACTTTTGTAAATAAGCAAGCAAAGCTGCCCCATTAAACAACAGAAAAGAAGGGCAGGAGAGAGAAATGATTTAAAATCTCCCATGTTGACCCTGACATATGATTTCCAGCAAATTACCTTGACCAGAAAAGGCCTGTTCCTGAGGCTGCAGGGGCACGGAGGTACAATCTGTAAGCCATATAGGTTAACATTTTGTAAAGAGCTGACACAGGCAGATGACAAGGTGTAGACCTGGATGAACACAGCAGGCCAAGCAGCAGCTGCTTGGCCTGCTGTGTTCATCCAGCTCTACACCTTGTTATCTCAGTTTCTCTAGCATCTGCAGTTCTTGCTATCTCCGACACTGGCAGATGTACTGTTTTTAAGATGTTAGACTGAAGTCATAGAATCTTTGAATAGTAAAAAACTTTATGGCACAGAAAGCAGGCACTCAAGGCACCCAGCTCAATCACACATTCCAGCAATTGGTCTCTAGTCCTGCAGGTTATGGCATTTGACCTGTACGCTCAGACACTTTTTTTAAAGTGAGTTAAAGTGTTCTGTCTCTATAACACTTTCAAACAGTGAATTCCAGGCCGAGCCATTTTCTGGACGCAAAGACATTTGCCCATCTCACTATTAATCTTTCTATCAAACATTTTAACTCTATGAGCCCTGGTTACTGATCTCACTGAGACCTCTCTGGCCCACCTGACCTCATTGGCCTACACTATCCATACCTCTTCCTCCATTCTTTCAAAATCTCTCCATGTAATCTATGCAGGTCCTAGCCATCGTGTACGTCTCAATCAAGCCTCCAGTTACCCCACTCTGACAATCAACCAATTTAATCTTTCCTCAGAGCTGCACTTTCCAGTCATGGCAACATCCTGATACATGTCCTTTGTACCCTCATGAATGCAATTCCATCCGTTGGAGTCACAGAGTAATACAGTATGGAAACAGGCCCTTCAGTTCAAACTGATCATAGTGCCCATTCAGCAAGTCTCAATTGCCCACATTTGGTCCATATTCTTCTAAGCCTCCCCTATCCATGTCCTGATCCAAATTATTTTAAAATGTTGCTATTGTACCTGCTTCAACTACTTTTCTGTAATGAGGTGACCACAACTGCACACAATGCTCAAGTTGTAGCTTAACTCATTACTCATTCAGTTTCCTAATTCTGCTCTTCCTGTTTTCCCATTCTATTCTATTTTACTCCTCAACTGAAAGGAAATGAATCAATTTGCCTTCTTAACCACCATATTAATTGTTAGTGTGTAGTGTATATAATCTACAAGATTCACTGCAGAAATTCACCAAAGATCCTCAGGAAACACCTTCCAAACTCAAGACCAATTCAGCCTCGCAGGATAAGGGCAGAAGATACACGGGAATACCACCATCTTCAAGTTCCCCTCCAAGCTACTCACCATTCTGACTTGGGAACTAGATTGTCATTCCTTCAGTGTCACTGGGTCAAAATCCTAGAATTCCCTCCCTAATGGCATTGTGAGTCAACATTCTGGAAGTGAACTGCAGCCATTCAAGAGCACAGCTCATCACCACCACTTCAAGGGCAACTAGGGTCAGGCAATAAATGCTGGTCAGCCAAAGATGCCCACGTCCCATGCCCAAATGAATACAAAAAGATTTGCCCTGTTAGATATGAGGATCGGTGCATATTTATGCCAAGGCTCCTCATTCCAACCTCACCTTTTAGTTTTCTCCCATTTATTGTGTATTCTTTTATCATGCTCGACTTCGCCCCCCCCCCCCCCCCCCCCCCATACCAAATACATCTCCTCGGCCTTCTCTGGGTTGAATTTTATTTGTCATTTTCTGCCCATCTTATTGGTTTGTTGATATTTTCCTTCAGTCTGCAGTTTGCCTCCTTACTATGGCCAATGCAGCTAATGTTTGTGTGTTTGCAAACTTTATGATTATGCCCACTTTAGTTCTGTCCAAGCCATTAATATATACCACAAAAAAGTAGGTGACCTAGTAAAGAAACCTGTGGAATCCACTAGAAACAGAATTTCAGTCACAAAAACGCCCACCTGCAATTACCCTTTGTTTCTTGTCTGGTTTTATATCCAGTTTGTATGTTCCCAGGAGCCTAATTTCTTTTTTACCAAATTGCCATGTGGGTCTTTGTCCAAAGCCTTGCTAAAATCCATGTGGGCTGCATCAACTGTTCTACTCTCATCAACCCCATGTTATTTCCTCAAGAAATGAAATCAAGTTAGCCAGACTCAATCTTCCTGTGCTGATTATCGTTGATTAAGCCATGCCTTTCCAAGTGGCAGTTAACCTGTCTCTCACAATAGACTCAAATAATTTGCTGACAAAAAGATTAGACTGATGGGCTATAATTATTCAGTCTATCTCTTGCTCAATTTTTAAACAAAGTTACAATGTTAGCAGTCCTCCAATCCTTCAGTACCACATCAGTATTCAGTAAAGAATGGAAAATGATGGTCACACCTTCTGCTTTTTCCCCACTAGCTTCTCCTAACAGCCTGCTTTGTTTTTCATCAGACTCTGGTTATTTATCAAATTTCCGTGATGGCCATTCCATTAATATTTCCTTATCATCTTTGCATCACATTCAATACTTCACACTCCTGATCCTTACTGATAATATCAGCATTATCATCGTCTGCTGTGAACAGAGGCACAGAAGTATTCATTCAGAAGCTTATCAACATCTTTTGAATCTACACACAGAAGATGTCTTGTCGTTATGTACACCATACTCTTTCTTCAGTTACCCTTTTACCCTTTGGGTGTTGATAAAACATCGTTGGGTTCACATTGATATTTCTAATCAAATTCATTTCATTCATTCTCTATGCTTTTCTAATTTCCTTTTTGATTTTACCCCAGAAACTTCATACTCGTCTATTCCTTTCTTCAGTTTTGAGTTCTTGCTGTCACTATCTTTTTCTGCCTTACGTTACCTTGTAAGCTTCTTGACATCCAGTAGGCTCTAAAATTGCTTAGCCCACCCATCTTGTTCATTGTAGGATCATGTCTACTCTGAACCCTTTGACTCCTAACTTTGATTGTCTCCCAAAGTTCAGATACTGATTTATCTTCAAGGCCAGTTTTTTTTTGCTAAATCAGTCCTCAGTTTAGTGAAATTGGCCTTGACCCAGTTAGAATTCTACCTTCTCTTCCATCTTCATGTTTTTCCCCTTCATTATGTTAAAGCTGAATGAGTCATGATCACAGCTATAAAAGTGCTCTGTTATAGTTACTTTTCCCACCTATTCAGCTTCATTCCCCAAAATTAATTCCTGGGGGATGTTGCCAAATAAAGAGACCTTGGAGCACAGGTTTGTGGTGACATGAAAGTAAAGTCACAAGTAGACAGGGTAGTGAAGACGCATTTGGCACTCTTGCCTTTATTGGTCAGTTCATTGAATGTAGGAGTTGGGATGTCATGTTGAGGCTGTACAGGACATTGGAGAGACCACTTTTTGGAATGCTGCATTCCATTCTGAAATCCATGCTGTAGGAAAGATGTTATGAAACTTGTAAAAGTTCAGAAAAGTTTTTCCAGGATTAGAGGAAGGACAAATAAGGAGAGGCTGGGGCTATTCTCCCTGGAGTTTCGGATTCTGAGGGGTGAATCTGTAGAGGTTTATAGAATTATGAGCAGCATGGATAGGGTAAAAAGCCAAAGTTTTTCTCCTAGGGTTGGTGGGGGGAGGGGGGGTGGAGTCCAAACCTAGAGGGTATAGGTTTAAGGTGAAAGGGTAAAGATTTAAAACATACCTAAGTGGTAGCTTTTTCATGCAGAGTGTGGTGCATGTATCAAGTGAGCTGCCAGAGGAGGTGGTGAAGGCTGGCACAATTATAACAGCTGAAAGGCACCTGGATGTGTATATGAATGGAAAAGGTTTAGAGGGATATGGGCTACATGCTGGTAAATGGAACAAGCTGAATTTATGATATCTGGTTGGCATGGGCAAGTTGGAATGAAGGAGTCTGTTTCCGTGCTGTATATCTCTAAGGCTTTAGGCCCAGTAGTGTGCCATCTCTTGTTGGACTTGCAAGCTTTGCCAAAAAAGTGCTCCTGAATGCACTTCAAGAATTTTGCTCCCTCAATTCCTGTCACACTAAAACTATCCAAGCTAGCATTGGGTTATAATGCACAAAATGGAAGAGTGATTAGAATTGTAAAGCCAAAAACTGTGGATGCTGGAAATCTGAACCAAAAGCATAAATTGCTAGAGTTCTCTGAACAGATGTCTCCAGGTCTGCCGAGTTTCTCCAGGAATTTCTGCTTTATCATCAATGGAATTTTGGGGTAAATATTGCTGTATGCCACAAGCATAAGCTTTATTTCCTGTTTTGAAGCTTTTCTGTAACTTTCCGCACAGTTTGTTTGCTCTTGTGAATCTAATAAAATGTGTTTCCCAGAAGATAATGAGATGGCACAGACAAACAAATGAAAAATGTTTTGAGGCCACCTGTCTCAATTCACTCTTCAAGTTATGTATAAATAAATCTCACTGCAGCTGATCAAGATATCAAAGTGTAAATCTTTTTTTCTGCATATTTCTGAGATAGGCTGTCTGCCTTTAATCCTCCCTGGATCTCAAGTCGATTTGCCGACCAATAATTGAGCCGTCACTTGATGGAGTTGCTATGTGCTGGTGAACATAATTCTTCTGAATGCACCCAAAAGGTCTGCTTCTTCAGTTTGTTTCCACACTCAATTGAAAAAAATATAAAAGAACTGTGAAAGCTAGAAATGAGAAACAAAAACAGAGATTGCTGGAAAACCGTAGCAGGCCTGGCAGCATCTGTGGGGAGAAAACAGAGCTAATGTGTCACGTCCAGTGCTCCTCTTCAATACCGATTGGAGGTAGGAAAATGTGACTATTTATACAGAAGATGGGGGTAGGGGGATGGGTGAGGAGTAAATGATAGGTGGAGACAGAGCTCAAAGAGAGAAAGAAACCAGTTAGACCAGTTAAAACAAGTGGATGAAGATCAGCATGGGAGAATGAATAACTGTTTTTTGTGGTCTGGTGTTTGAGAATTGGGATATGGACGAGTGAGAAGGTGGTCAAAGTCCAATTGAACTCAATATTGAGTTCCGAAAGTTGCAGTGCTCTCAAGAGGAAAATGAGGTGCTGTTCTTTCAGCTTGCGCTGAGCTTCACTGGACTACTGCAGCAAGCCTGAGACAGAGATGTTAGCCAGGGAAAGGGCGGTGCATTAAAAGTGGCAAGCAACTGCAAACTCAGAGTTGTTTTTGTCGTTGGAACGAGACCGTTCTGCAAAGACTAGTTAAATTAATAGCCCCTGAATGTATTGTTCCTGTTTCGCTCAGAATTCTCTTGCATTGTACTCTTCTATCTCCTTCTGACTATGTGTCTACAATCCACTCCCAGCAATATAACTGCTCCTATGTCATTCCTTCACTCAATCTATACAAGCCTCATTTGATGACCTGTTTGACATATCATCCTCTGCACAGCTGCAATTGTTTCCTTCACCAAAATTGCCACCTGTCCTCCTTTCTGTAGTCCCATCTCAATCTCATCTGCTCTGCTTACAACCAGGTACGCACAGCTACCATTCTGTCCCCCATTACGCCATGTTCTGTAGTAGCTATGATATTACTCAGCCACAGTGCTATCAGTGCCTTTAAATAGTTTGCTTTATCTGCTAAACTGCACACAATATTTCAGGTTAAGGTGTGGTTCATTGAGGTGTAACGGCTATGTGCAAGTTTGGGAAATTTAAGCTCCTTAGTAACAGCTGGAAATTTGCTGTGAAATTGGCTATCACTGTCTATTAAGTTTTGCCACTGCTGATTATCAAGGATACTTCATCAACTGAGAGAAAATTATTCTCAGTTTTGAATGGTTCAGTTTTATCAAGTTTAATTAATGATAATAGCTCTGATAGTAATGAGCTCTATATATTAAGTAAGCTTTTGACTTAGTGTTTGTTGGTTAACAAAGGCATATAACATAATTTATTTATATAAAATGTCAAGCAATCAATTGTTTTAATAAAACTAGATGTGACTGAGTTTTTGCATCTCCTTTTTACTTCAGAGCCTTAATGAAGTCTGAAAGGATAAATTCACTCACAACAATTATGAAAAAAATGAATCCAGGTGTATGTGCTAGTTGGATCACTTGGAAATGCCCACTACAGAGCATGATGCACTGATTGGTCACCATCAAGTCTCTCCATTTCTACAACTCTAACTTTAATGCCTGTAGATGCTGCTACTGAGAGGCAATCAGGTGATCATTGCTTGTGGAGCTAAAGTAAAAAACTTCTGGAAGCCCACATATACTGACCCATGGATCATCAACACTTCTAAGGTCTCTGACACATTTGATGCCTTTCTTTTGTGGGACCCTATTAAATTGATGGAGGTTGCTTCTTGCTGATAGCTAGAGGAGCCTTTATTCTCCACGTATGTTCTCCTTCTGAATTCCAGATTTGAAAACACAAAATGTTTCTACTTTCTACAGGTTGTGACAACTCCACATAAAATAATCCTGAGCACTCACAATTCCCACCATCAGCGAGCATGAAACCATTACACAGAGTTACCTGTCATTCTATATTCATGATCACTGGAAACTATTTTCCCATCATCCCCCTCCCTTGCCTCTTCAAAGCCCTGAAAACAGTGCTAGCTCCCAAATCTCAGCCCATCTTTCCCAAAACTTTATATCTGCATCTCTCTCTGTACTTGGTTCCAGGTATGGGGCAGGAAGGATAAGGTCCAGTGGTGGTTGAATTAGGGTTGTATCCTGGAGACATGGGGAATGTCAATTCTGGAGCTAAGGGAGTGCAGATCTGGTCCTGATGGGAGGGGTGGTGCTGTGTGTCAGGTCTGGCAATGGGGGAAGCAATTGTGAGGGGTTGAGGAAGTTGGATCTAGCTGTGGGGCAGTGAAGGTCATGTCCCAGATTGGGGGAGGGTCCCAGGGATCATGGAGATTGTTGGGTCTGGTGGTGGAGGGGGATTGGTGATACTGTTTGTGTCCTAGAACGAGGGGATAGGTCTGTCCGTCTTCCTTGGACTGACCTATCCCCTCCCTTCCTCCCCACCTATACTCTCCTCTCTACCTATCTTCTTTTCTCTCCATCTTCGGTCCGCCTCTCCCTCTCTCCCGATTTATTCCAGAACCCTCTCCCCATCTCCCTCTCTGATGAAGGGTCTAGGCCCGAAAAGTCAGCTTTTGTGCTCCTGAGATGCTGCTTGGCTTGCTGTGTTCATCCGGCTTCACACTTGGATTCGCCAATTAGTAGGTAGGAAATGGAGGTGCGGCTTGAGGTGGGAGGAAGGGATGGGTGAGAGGAAGAACAGTTTAGGGAGGTAGGGACAGGCTGGGCCGGTTTGGGGATGCAGTGGGTGGAGGAGATGAGCTGGGCTGGTTTTGGGATGCGGTGGGGGAAGGGGAGATTTTGAAGCTGGTGAAGTCCACATTGATACCATTGGGCTGCAGGGTTCCCAAGCGGAATATGAGTTGCTGTTCCTGCAACCTTCGGGTGGCATCATTGTGGCACTGCAGGGGGTCCATGATGGACATGTCATCTAAAGAATGGGAGGGGGAGTTAAAATGGTTCGCCACTGGGAAGTGCAGTTGTTTATTGCAAACCGAGCAGAGGTGTTCTGCAAAGCCGTCCCCAATGTAGAGGAAGCCACACCGGGTACAATGGATACAGGATACCACATTGACAGATGTGCAGGTGAACCTCTGCTTAATATGGAAAGTCATCTTGGGGCCTGGGGATGGGGGTGAGGGAGGAAGTGTGGGGGCAAGTGTAGCACTTCCTGTGGTTGCAGGGGAAGGTGCCGGGTGTGGTGGGGTTGGAGGGTGGTGTGGAGCGAACAAGGGAGTCACGGAGAGAGTGGTCTCTCCGGAAAGCGGACAAGGGTGGGGATGGAAAAGTGGCTTGGGTGGTGGGGTTGGATTGTAGATGGCGGAAGTGTCAGAGGATGGTGCGTTGTATCTGGAGGTTGTGTGTGAGAATGAGGGGGATCCTCGTTGGGCGGTCGTGGCGGGGGCGGGGTGTCAGGGATGTGTTGCGGGAAATGCGGGAGACTCGGTCAAGGGCGTTCTCGATCACTGTGGGGGGAAAGTTGCGGTCCTTGAAGAACTTGGACATCTGGGATGTGCGGGAGTGGAATGCCTCATCCTAGGAGCAGATACGGCGAAGGCGGAGGAATTGGGAATAGGGGATTGAATTTTGGGAGGAGGGGACCGCTTTGCAGAACACCTCCGGTCGGTTCGCAATAAACAACTGCACCTCCCAGTGGAGAACCATTTCAAGTCCCCTTCCTGTTCTTTAGATGACATGTCCATCATGGGCCTCCTGCACTGCCACAATGATGCCACCCGAAGGTTGCAGGAACAGCAACTCATATTCCGCTTGGGAACCCTGCAGCCCAATGGTATCAATGTGGACTTCACCAGCTTCAAAATCTCCCCTTCCCCCACTGCATCCCAAAACCAGCCCAGTTCATCCCCTCCCTGCACTGCATCACACAACCAGCCCAGCCCGTCCCCTCCCCCCACTGCATCCCTAAACCAGCCCAGCCTGCCTCTGCCTCCCTAACCTGTTCTTCCTCTCACCCATCCCTTCCTCGCACCTCAAGCCGCACCTCCATTTCCTACCTACTAACCTCATCCCACCTCCTTGATCTGTCCGTCTTCCTTGGACTGACCTATCCCCTCCCTTCCTCCCCACCTATACTCTCCTCTCTACCTATCTTCTTTTCTCTCCATCTTCGGTCCGCCTCTCCCTCTCTCCCGATTTATTCCAGAACCCTCTCCCCATCCCCCTCTCTGATGAAGGGTCTAGGCCCGAAAAGTCAGCTTTTGTGCTCCTGAGATGCTGCTTGGCTTGCTGTGTTCATCCGGCTTCACACTTGGATTCGCCAGCATCTGCAGTTCCCATTATCTCTCGACAAATTCTAAACCTGCTGAGTTTCTCCAGGACAGTCTCTTTTCTGTTGAAGTTAAATAGACATCTCTTCAGTTATTTGACCCTCCTCCTGCTTCATTACATGTAAATATCGCCTAGTATGTGTATGAGAGATCTTTTGTTTGTTTGGGTAGATCAAACTCCAATGTTTATTTGTTTCCTTGATATGCTACTGTACAGAACCGACTGCATTCATGAACCTGTATATAAGCAAAGGGTTTTTTTAAAGAATAAAGTATATTTTTGAAATAAAAATACCTCTTTTCATTTCAGATCTCTAACAATATTTTGCTGTTGGTTCACTGAGGTTAAAATGACATCATTGGAAATGCTTGTAACCTTGGTGAGTGAATCAGCAGTTAGCACATTTAAGAGATGATGCAGAACTTTTGGATAGATATCAGTACATCTCAGACATTGAATCAGCAACAAAAAAGAGAGTCAGTCGAAGCTCTGAGCAAGGCATCTGTAAATTTATAGATCTCAAATGCAAGTGTGATGCTGGCTTGACTGACAGAAACAAAAATGCAACAATTGACCTGAATATCAGCCAGCACTCAGTTGGCTGGGTTCTTGTCTGTGAGTCTTAAGATTCTGGGTTCAAGCTCCAGTTCAGGACTTGATCTACAAAATCAAGAATGATGGTTCAGCCTAGAACTGAGGGAGAGCTGCTTTTCTGATGTGGTGCTGCACTGAAGCTACATTTAACTTGGAAGGATGTAAAAGCTCCCGAGAAACTAGTTCAAAGAAGGCCAACAGAGATATCCCTGGCATCCAGTTAATCAACAACACAAGGGGCTATTTGGTCATTATCACAACTGTTGTTTGTGGGAACCTGCAACCAAATTTCCTCCATTGCAACACTGAGCCTTCTAAAATATTCATTGGGTGTAAAACATTTTCTGCTGCCCAATCATTGTGAAGATTACAGTTATAAATGCTGGTCTTTTTTTAAAATCTCTTATCTATTCGCTAGAAAGCATTGCATGCTCCAATGCTCCTTTGCAAAATTTCGCCTCATCTCAGATTCTTAATTGACAGTTTCAAATTAATGGTGTCTTACCCTGGATTGGTTCTAATGGGAAGCTGAGCAGCGAGGTTCAATAGCCATTGGGCACCCTCATGATCACCAATTAACAGTCCTGGTTGAATTACTGCAATGCAGCGAGACAGAGAACCTTGTTAACAAACAACCTCCTGAGTTGGATTTTAATTACAGTCAAAGATGGGAGCTGTTGTTGAACTTGTAAATCACATTATCCAAGAGCTTTCATAACTTAATCAAAATTTTCCTTAGGTGATGTTACACTAAAGCCATTTCTATCTCCTACCTTGCTACTGTTGTGATTATAGAGTGAATGAATATCAATAATTACACTGTGCTATTTATTTGAAAAAAAAACAGCCATTATTTTAAGTCGACAGTCAGAATTAGCAGACTAATAATGCTGATTTTCTTCCTGAAATGCTAATTCATTATCAGAAAAAAAATTGCTGTCGTGCTCATTATTTTTTAAAGTGCTGTTGAGACAATCACAATAGGGTAATGAGGCATTAAATGCATGATATGTTGTGTGCACATTTTAAAGCAATCATTCGTTGTAGCTACGATAATGATATATAATCAGAAATGAGACAATTTACTTATTGCTGATTTTAGCCCCCTTATTATTTTCTATTTCCCACTTCCTCATTTGAGAGTGCTAGCAATTCTGTGTTGTTAAGCTCCCCAGATGCAAGCTTCTCTGGTTATCCTTCTCTTAATGATACCTTTATTTGTCCTCCAAAATACAGAGAAACATATGGCATCACATTAAATCGAACAGGCTAATATTACAAGTCACTTTTTTTTTAAACATTGAAGATTATGTAAAAGCTGCAAATGACAGTACATTGCTCGCAAAATGGCCATATTTCAACATGTCAATAAAGCACTGTATAATCTGTTTACAATGTCAATGTGCAACAAAAAAAGATGAAATGATTCTTTTATAAACGTTTCAGATGGCATAGAAGCAAAATACAGCTGATTCAGGAAATCTGAAATAGGAGCAAAAAGAGGAGAGAAAAACAGAGTGAGTATTTTGAGTCAAATATGACTCATTTTTGACACGTCCTGTGACTATAACACAATGTTTGAGATGGCCTTAATTTTCTATTATTTAGTTTGCTCATTAAACCATTGGAAATATGAGCAGGTGATAGCAACTTACAGTGGATGCTGAGAAATATGAAATAAAAACAGAAAATTCTCAAGAAAATTAATAGGTCCAGCAAGGTAGAATAATCGAAACATACAGTACAGAAAAAGGCACTTTAGCCCATCAAATCTGTGCCACTATTTTTAGAGAGAAGCAGATTTAACACTTCGAGTTCGATGTGGCTCTTCACAACAAGTTCAAAGAAAGAGCAATATTGGACTCAAAATGTTGGACTCAAAATGTTAACTCTGTTTCTGTCTCTACAGACCCTGCCAGAGCTGCTGAGATTTTCTAGCCGCTCCTGTTTTTGTTTCAGAAATACGAGCAGAATTTGACAGCTCAATTTCCCCTAAAATCTCAGATATCGATATACTTAATGACTGAGCATGCACAGTGCTCCAGATAAGGGAATTTTGAAACTCCACAATCTTAACATTGAACATCGAACATAGATCACTACAGCACAGTCAAGGCCCTGTCGCCCACAATGTTGTGCCAAACTATTATCCTACTCTAAGATGAAACTACCCTGCATACCCTCCATTTTACTATCATCCATGTGCCTATCCAAGTGTCCCTTAAAAGTCTCTAAAATATCTGCCTCCACTACCACTGCCGGCAGCAATTCCACACGCCCACCATTCTCTGTGTGAAGAACCTACCACTGACATCTCCCCTATACCTTTCTCTAATCACCTTAAAATTATCTCCCTCATAATAGTCATTTCTACCTGTGGGAAAATGTCTTTTCTCAAACCTTCTCAAAACTCGCTGTCTCTGACTATTCACTCTATCTGTGCTTTTCATCATCTTGTACACCTTGAGAAAGTCACCTCTCATCCTTCTTCACTCCAATTAAAAAAGCCCTAGCTCCCTCAACCTTTCCTCATAAGACCTGTCCTCCAGCCCAGCAGCATCCTGGCAAATCTCCTCTGCACCGTCTCTAAAGCTTCCACATCCTTCCTTTAATGAGGTGACCAGAACTGAACACAATATTCCAAGGGTGGTTTAACCAGAGTTTTATCGAGCTGTAACACAACCTCACGGCTCTTATAGCCAATTCCACTGTCAATGAAAGCCAACACACCATACGCTTTCTTTACAACCCTATGAACTTGGGTTGCAACTTTGACGGATCTATGGATGTGGACCCCCAAGATCCCTCTGTTCTTTCAAACTTCCAAGAATCCTACCATTAGCTCTGTATTCTGCATTCAAATTCAACCCTCCAAAATGAATCACTTCACACTTTTCTGGGTTGAATTCCATCTGCCAACTCTTTGCCCAGCTCTGCATCCTGTCAATGCCCTGTTGCAACATACAACATGCCACTAGACTATCCACAAGTCCATCAAACTTTGTGTCATCAGCAAACATACTAACCCACCCTCCACTTCCTCATCCAAGACATTTATAAAGATCTCAAAGTGCAGAGGTCCCAGAACAGATCGCGATGGCACACCACTGGTCACTGAGCTCCAGGCTAAATACTTTCCATCTACTACCATCCTCTGTCTTCTATTAGACAGCCAATTCTGTATCCAGACAGCCAAATTTCCCCAAATCCCATGCCTCCATACTTTCTGAGTGAACCTACCATGGGATACCTTATCAAATGCCTTGCTAAAATCCATACACATAACATCCACATTTCCACCTTCATCAATGTGCTTTAACACATCCTCAAATAATTCAATGAGGCTTGTGAGGCATGATCTGCCCCTCATAAAGCCAGGCTGACTATTTCTGCTCAGACTGTGCTTTTCCAAACAACCATAAATACTATCTCCCAGAATCATCTCTAAAATTTGCCCACCTCAGAAATAAGACAGACTGATCTGTAATTCCCAGGATTATCCCTAATCCCTTTCTTGAACAAGAGAATGACATTTGCCCACCCACCAAACATCTGGTACTTCTCCAGTGGGCAGTGAGGAGGCAAAGGTCAATGCCAAAGCGGCTGCAATCTCTTTCCTCGCTTCCCATAGTAACCCTGGGCATATTGTGTCTGCCCAGGAGACTGATCTTTCCTCAGAGATAATGGGAACTACTGATACTGGAGGATCCAAGATAATAAAGCGTGAAGCTGGATGAACACAGCAGGCCAAGCAACATCTCAGGAGCACAAAAGCTGATGCTTCGGGCCTAGACCCTTCATCAGAGAGGGGGATGGGGTGAGGGTTCTGGAATAAATAGGGAGAGAGGGGGAGGCAGACCGAAGATGGAGAGAAAAGAAGATAGGTGGAGAGGAGAGTATAGGTGGGGAGGTAGGGAGGGGATAGGTCAGTCCAGGGAAGACGGACAGGTCAAGGAGGTGGGATGAGTTTAGTAGGTAGGAGATGGAGGTGCGGCTTGGGGTGGGAGGAAGGGATAGGTGAGAGGAAGAACAGGGAGGTGGGGACAGGCTGGGCTGGTTGTGTGATGCAGTGGGTGGAGGGGAAGAGCTGGGCTGGTTGTGTGATGCAGTGGGGGAAGGGGAGATTTTGAATCTTGTGAAGTCCACATTGATACCATTGGGCTGCAGGGTTCCCAAGCGGAATATGAGTTGCTGTTCCTGCAACCTTCGGGTGGCATCATTGTGGCACTGCACCTCCCAGTCACGAACCATTTTAACTCCCCCTCCTATTCCTCAGACACAACTGCACCTCCCAGTCGCGAATAATTTTAGCTCCCCCTCCCATTCCTCAGACGACATGTCCATCAGGGGCCTCCTGCAGTGCCACAGTGATGCCACCCGAAGTTTGCAGGAACAGCAACTCATATTCCGTTTGGGAATCCTGCAGCCCAATGGTATCAATGTGGACTTCACAAGTTTCAAAATCTCCCCTTCCCCCACCGCATCCCAAAACCAGCCCAGCTCGTCCCCTCCCCCCACTGCATCCCAAAACCAGCCTAGCCTGTCCCCGCCTCCCTAACCTGTTCTTCCTCTCACCCATCCCTTCCTCCCACCCCAAGCCGCACCTCCATTTCCTACCTACTAACCCCATCCCGCCTCGTTGACCTGTCCATCTTCCCTGGACTGACCTATCCCCTCCCTACCTCCCCACCTATACTCTCCTCTCCACCTATCTTCTTTTCTCTCCATCTTCGGTCTGCCTCCCCCTCTCTCCCTATTTATTCCAGAACCCTCACCCCATCCCCCCTTTTCTGATGAAGGGTCTAGGCCCGAAACGTCAGCTTTTGTAATCCTGAGATACTGCTTGGCCTGCTGTGTTCATCCAGCTCCACACTTTGTTATCTTGACTTATCTTTCCTCACTTGTTTCTAAATTTCTGACACATCTTCCTGCCTAACATCAATCTGTTCGAGCATAACTTCTGAGTGAAAGATTTCTCTCTGTCTAACCCCTGACCTTGAGACTATGACTCCTAATTCCACCATCTACACTCATGAGTGAACAGCCTCTCAGCATCAAATGTCCAAGCTTTTATTTCTGAATTTAATATGTCTTTATGAGGTTACTTTTCAGTCTGCTAAACTCCAGAAAATATAGGACAAAAACAGAACATGGAACAAAATTCAGCATCTGTGGATAGAAATCAGAGTGAACATTTCATGTCCATTTCAAGTGCAGCTCCTTCAGAGCTGATAGCAGCTAGGAAAAGTAGTGTTTATACTGATGACAAAGAGTTGGGGGAGCAGCGAGCTGGCATGTGGAGACAGAGTCCAGAGAGAGAGATAAACAGAGAGTGGGAAGAACAAAAGGCCATTTGATAACAAACCTTGGAAGAAGAAAAGCCAGGCCAGTTATTATGGAAGCAATGAGTGGGCAAAAACGGGTTGACTGTGCTGAAAGGAACCTATGTCAGGTCTGAGCTGGGGTGTGAGGGTGGCTAAAGGACCTGGGAGAAGGTGTTTGAGTTGTAAAGTTATTCAACTGGATTGTTCTTCTAGCTTGTGCTGAGCTTTGCTGGAGCACTGCAGCAAGCCTGAGACAGAGTTATTGGCCAGGGAACAGGAATGTGAGTGGAGAACGAAGAGAAGTTGTTCAGGGTGAGGATGACTTCAGCCAGACATAGGAGACTGGTGGATAGGGACAGTTCAGGCCACTTTATCGGGAGAGCCCTGAGACCATCCTGAATAGGGGTGGATGTGTGAAGGGATTTCATGGCTGAGTTGAAGAGGAGGCAGCTGGGGTCCAGGAACTGGCAATTCTGAAACTAACATAAAGCATCAGAGGAATCATGGATGCAAGTGGACAAGGGGAGGAAAAGACATGAGTTCTGTTGGGCAAGAACAATGGATCTCCCCAGGCAGTGCTGTTTGTCGGTTTTGAGCAGAAGGTAGAAATGAGCTGTCTGGGGCTGGGGGTCTATGAGTTAACAGGCAATGCAGGGAGATCACGAGCTTGGAATCTCCAGCATCTGCAGTTCCCATTATCTCAGATCACGAGATGAGATGGCATTAGTGATCATTCAGGACAAAATAGCCTGGTGTTCCATGGCAGGGTCATGGTCCAGGGGAGATAGTTGGGGCCTGAGAGCTGGCTCTCAACCTCCACAATGTAGAGCCAGTACACCAGAGAATAACAGCACCACCCTTGTTGGCAGGCTTGATAACAAGCTCAGGGATGGATGTGAGAGCATGGAATGCAGTCATTTCAGAGGGAGATAAGTTAGAATGGGTGAGGTGGGGGTGTGGGTAGTGTGGTGTGCGCAGAGAAATTAAGGTGATCAATGTCATGCCTCAATGAGTCCAGAAAACATGGACCAGGTTGTTTTCTAACCGTGAAGTTGAAAAAGCCTTTGTACCAGAAGATCTTTGCAATGTTTGAAGCAGCTCATTAATGAAAGGACAAAGGCTGAGATTATGACAGACCATGCATCCTGAGAATGAGATGTTAATATCACAGAACACATCTCTTTCCCTTTTCTATTTCTAACCGTGCTCAAACAAGCATCTGTTCCCTCGTCTGTCAAACTGCATAAGTGAACATTTCACATCTGTCTTTGAAACAAGCAAGTAACTTTTTTAGTTGAATTTATTTCCAAACAACAAAACTGAAACAAAGGAAAGTTATTAAGGACAGGTTTCAACATAAAAGAGATAAAATTGTATCAGACATAATAGGAACTGCAGATGCTGGAGAATCCGAGATAACAAGGTGTGGAGCTGGATGAACACAGCACGCCGAGCAGCATCTTAGGACCAGGAAAGCTGATGTGATGAAGGATCTAGGCCCAAAACATCAGCCTTCCTGCTCCGATAATGCTGCTTGGCCTGCTGTATTCATCCAGCTCTACACCTTGTTATCGCTTTCACCTTAAAAGTGCTTTGCAGTCACTGAACTATATTATTTCACATCCCCACAGGTCTTCCTCTGATACCTTGCTGGATGAAATCAGGTTTTACAACACATTTCTCCCAACATGCATGCATAAATAAAATAGAAAAGCTTACTCTTTCTTTTATCTGTGATGGGGTGTCGGGTCTGCCGGAAAAGGGCAAAATTTTATTTTCATGGAATTTTGACAACATTACAGTGTTCCAAAGTGTTTCATAACAAAAAAAAAGTGTTTTCAAAGCCCAAAAATGTGGGAGAAATGGAATGGACAGTTTGAACAGCATAACATCCCACAAGAAGCAATGTGTCTAATACCCGGATAATCTATTTTAGTGCTCTTGGTTAAGGGGTACATATTGATCAAGGGGTAAGGGAACCACTCTCCTGCATTTCTGCGAAGTGTATGGCCACTTTTACATCTCTGCCAATATGGTGCTCCATCAATGCTCCGTTGAAGTCTCCACAAGACCATAAAATATAGAAGCAGTATTAGGCTATTTGAGTCTACGCTGCCATTTGATTATGGCTGATGTGTTTCTCGACCCCATTCTCTTAATCTCTTTACCAATCAAGAACCTATCTATCTCTGTATTAAATACACTCAATGAGTCTTCCACAACAATGCCGAGTGGCAATTATTTTCATAGATTCATCACCTCTGGCTGAAGAAATACTCCCCATCTCAGTTCTAAAGGATTGCTCCTTCATCTGAAGCTGTGCTCTCAGGTCCTAGTTCCTCCTACTCATGGAAACATTTTCTGTACGTTCACTTTATGCTGGCTGCTTAGCTTTCTGTCAGCTTCAATCAGATCCTCCCTCATCCTTCTAAATTGAATTGAATAGAGACCCAGAGTCCTCAACTAGTCCTCATATGACAAGACTTCATACCTAAGATAATTCTTGTCAACCTCCCCTGGAAACTGCTCCCCCTCCACCCATCCCTCCACCCTTCATCCACCCCCACTCCCACCACCGCCACTTCAACTACCACCAAAGTCAACACATCCTTCCTTAAATACGGGTCCCAAAACTGCTCACAATATTTCAAATGTGGTCTGACCAGAGCATTATGCAGCCTCAGATGTATACCTCTTCTCTTCTATTTCAGTCTTCTAAGAATGAATGCTAACATTCCATTTTTCTTCCTAGCTGCCAAATGAACCCGCATATTAGCCTTAAGACAGTCCTGAACTATAACACCGAAACCTCTTTGTTCTTTAGATCTCCAAAGCCTCTCCCTGTTTAGCAAATAATCTATGCCTCTATTCTTCCTCCCAAAGTGCATAGTCTCACACTTGCCCACATTATAATTCAGCTTCCACTTCTTGGCCCAGTCTCCTAGCCTGCTCAATTCCTTCTGCAGCCTGTGCTTCCTCAGTAATACCCATCCCTCAGCCTGTCTCATTCTACATTTTGTGTTCAGTTATGCTAAACAATATGACATCAAAAACTGGTGTTAGTTCCATATAAAGATAGGCCTGCAATCCAAAGTCGCAACAAATATCTGAGTTTAAAAAATGTGGATGTTGTGTGAAGATGAATCTGAGCTTGAGTACTCTGTTATGGTGCAATGGTCCTCTAATATATGACAAGGAAACAGTACGGTGAGGAAAATTTTCAATTTTGTTAAATTATCTGTTGAATCCGTAAGGGTGTTCAAGGATTGTTGAATGGTTTTGTAACAGCTTGCACAATTTTAAGGAGATTTTTTTTTGAAAAATGTGAAATAATGGCCCATGTGACTCATGGCACCTCACCTGAAAGCATCAACATTGGAAGGACCCGCATAAAGTCGGCTATCAAGGGTAATTACAAATACAAAGAACAACTCAACTGATTCCAGAGATGAGGGGTTTGTCTTCCAAGAGAAATTGAGCAGGTTAGGCCAATATTCTCTGAAGTTTAGAAGGATGAGACGAGATCTAATTAAGGTATATAAGATGCTAAATATGATCAATAAAGTAGACATTGAGCAACTATTCCCTCAGGTGGGGCAATTTAGAATGAGAGCTCATAGCTTAACATTGGCGCCTTGAAAGGACGCATTCGCATTACCCCTATTGTACTCCCTGTACAGTCACATCTATGTAGCCAAATTCCACGTGAACACCATCTACAAGCTCGCTAATACACCACTGGAGTAGGCTGAATCTCAAACAATGATGAGTCAGGAAAGAGATAGAATGCTTGGCATCATGATAGCCATGACACCAATGATAGCAGCGATAATAATCCCTCTATGTCAGAAAAAGAAAGGAACTGACCATTGAATTCAGGAAGAAGGGAGGAGGTCATGCCCCTAATTAAAATCAACAAAGCAGAGGTGGAGAAGGCCAAGAGTGTCACAGTCATAGGAATGACAATGATCAATAATCAGTACTCCTCCCATGTAGATGTGACGGTCAGGCAACTTAGGAAATTAGGCATGTCCATAAGGACCCTCAGCAACTTTTGCAGATGCACTGTAGAAAGCATTCTATCTGGGTGCATAATGACCTGATATAGCAAATGCTCTGCCCAGGACTGTCAGAAGCTAAAGAAAGTTGTATGCATAGTCCAGACCACCATGGAAGCCAACCTCCCATCTATGGACTCTACTTAAACTTCTCATTGCCACAGAAAGGCAACTAACGTCATCAAAGGCCCATCCTATCCTGACAATACTTTCTTCCAATCTCTTCCATCAGGCAGAAGACACAGAGCCTTGAACATACGTACCAACAGGTTCAAGAACAGCTTCTTTCCTGCTGCCATTAGACTGTTGACTGGACCTCACTAACTCAAATAATATTGACTTTGTTTTGTGCATCTACTGTACAAGCATAACCTTTTATGCCTCGCTCTGTCTAAACACACTGCGATCTGCATGAACACAGCAGGCCAAGCAGCATCTCAGGAGCACAAAAGCTGATGTTTTGGGCCTAGACCCTTCATCAGAGAGGCCCGAAACGTCAGCTTTTGTGCTCCTGAGCTGCTGCTTGGCCTGCTGTGTTCATCCAGCTTCACACTTTGTTATCTTGGATTCTCCAGCATCTGCAGTTCACATTATCTCTATGATCTGCATGCCCTTGTTTGCTATGATCTATCCATACTGTTCACAAAACAAAACTTTTCACTGTACTTGGACATATGTGACTATAATCAGATCAAATCAATTCAAATCAATTTAGTAGAAGGGGCAGCAGATTTGAAATGGAGATGAGAAGAGCTACTAAATAAAAACCAAATGAATTGCAGATGCTGTAAATCAGGAGCAAAAACAAAGTTCGTGGAAAAGCTCTGCAGGTCTGGCAGAGGGAGGGTCACTGGGCCTGAAACATTAACTCTGTTTTATCCTTCCCAGTTGCTGCCAGACATGCTGAGCTTCTCCAGCAACTTTGTTTTTGTCCATGAGAGGAGTTACCTCTGTCAATGGATTAAGAATTGGTGAAATCCTCTATGACAGAGTATGGGGCATGCTGTGACATTGAGTAAATTTAAGAAGGAGATAGAATGATCTTTAAGGTGAAAAGGGTGACAGGGAGCAGCAGGAAAGTGGAGGTGAAGCTGTGATGAAATGAGCCATCATTGTATCACATGGTGATGCGGGTTTGAGGGGCTGACTTGTCGCCTGGTTCTTATGTTCTAAAAGAACTAGAGGAGGGCCAACAGATGCAAACATGTTAAGAAAGCAGACAAGAAGCCAAAAGAGGAATACAGAGAACTTTGTTTTTTTTTCAGATGAGAAGAAGTAAATCATTTCTCAGAAAAAAGTCATTTTTCTGTGTGGCAGAAAAAGAGACAAAATTTCTTGCAGTGCCATACGAAGTGACTAAACTAAAAGTCAAAAACCTCGGAACCTGTCTGGATATTGCAGAAACTCAAGAAAGCTGGATGTTTTACAATAAAGTGGCTGGACCTAAAATCAGGTTATGTGTGTTTGGTTATTTGCAAAAAAAAACAATGTCATCAGGTCTGTTGAGACCTGACCAAAAGCGGGTTCAACAATACATGCCTTGCTGGTGATAACTGTATCTATGAACCCAATGATAAAAGCTGTTGTCAGATAGGATCTGCCCAATGTTAATAGAGGGCAGGATATTGTGGAACTGTAGCTGTATTGGTCCACATTTGCATGGGGAGCGTTATGAATGTTTGTGGTTGCTAAGACACATCCGTTGTAAGAACTACTTAAAGTGAAAATTATCTTTTGATTTGAAGTATCATTTGCCTGTGACTTCATGCGTAACTTGCAATGCTTCTGATTCATGCGAAAGCAAAGGCTACAAAAAAGGCATTGAGTTAGTAATTTCTTCATTTAGAGGGATTGTTTAGTAAATTTAGTCATTTTAATTTATGCTCCCCCACATGGGGGTTGTAATAATTGCATATGGGAAATCTAGAGTTGGAATCAGCCCCAGCAGGAGCTGTAGTGCATGGGGGAGTGGGAGGAAGAGGCTGAAAATTGGAGTCAAAATATGTCATAAGATGTTCAAGGTATATTGCCTTGTCACCGAAAGGCTCGTTGCTAAAAGCAGGCGCTGTTGTTTAGTCAAGCAACACAAACTATATGATTCGCACACCTCGTTCAAAGTAAAAGCTGGCACATAAACAGTTGCATCATTTACAGTCAACCTTCGATCATATGTGGCCATTTTCCTGCATAATTATGTGTTATCTTAGTTCATTTATGTCCATGTTCATCATGCATCTTAGCCAGCAGGTAGATGAATGAGTGTCTCTTTCATACCTACGACTGTTTTATTTTGCATCTAAGGACAGGTTGGTATTGATCTTCGCAGGTTGGCAATCAAGATCCTTGCTGGATACAGATCAGGGCTTATTTATTTCTTTCTCACCAGCAGAATGATTTCTGAATGGCTCCGGCTTTCTGCAGCACTTTGTAATTCAGTAGATACTCTGTGCCACTTAAGTCGTGAAAAAGAAATGATTTGCTGCCACTTTGCATGGACAGGAAGCATGGAGGTGTTGCAATTATTAACAATACACAGCAGTTGTGATATTGCCCTGTTATCAATCAATGGAGTTAAACCCTATATCAGTGCTTGTCATGTATCAATGATTTGATCATGTTAATGGCAGGCTCCATTTCCCATCATTCTGGGCAGCAGGTAAAAGGCCCTGTGAGTCCAACATCTTTTGTTCAGGACAAAGTAACGACTTCAATGTGTGAGTGATAATGGGAACTGCAGATGCTGGAGAATTCAAGATAATAAAGTGTGAGGCTGGATGAACACAGCAGGCCCAGCAGCATCTCAGGAGCACAAAAGCTGACTTTTCGGGCCTAGACCCTTCATCAGAGAGGGGAATGGGGTGAGGGTTCTGGAATAAATAGGGAGAGAGGGGGAGGCGGACCGAAGATGGAGAGAAAAGAAGATAGGTGGAGAGGAGAGGTGGGGAGGTAGGGAGGCGATAGGTCAGTCCAGGGAAGATGGACAGGTCAAGGAGGTGGGATGAGGTTAGTAGGTAGGAATTGGAGGTGCAGCTTGGGGTGGGAGGAAGGGATGTGTGAGAGGAAGAACAGGTTAGGGAGGCAGAGACAGGTTGGACTGGTTTTGGGATGCAGTGGGTGGAGGGGAAGAGCTGGGCTGGTTGTGTGGTGCAGTGAGAGGAGGGGATGAACTGGGCTGGTTTTGGGATGCGGTGGGGGAAGGGGAGATTTTGAAGCTGTTGAAGTCCACATTTATACCATTGGGCTGCAGTGTTCCCAAGCGGAATATGAGTTGCTGTTCCTGCAACCTTCGGGTGGCATCATTGTGGCACTGCAGGAGGCCCATGATGGTCATGTCATCTAAAGAATGGGAGGAGGAGTGGAAATGGTTTGCGACTGGGAGGTGCAGTTGCTTATTGCGAACCGAGTGGAGGTGTTCTGCAAAGCAGTCCCCAAGCCTCCGCTTTGTTTCCCCAATGTAGAGGAAGCCACACCGGGTACAATGGATGCAGTATACCACATTGGCAGATGTGCAGGTGAACCTCTGCTTAATATGGAAAGTCATCTTGGGGCCTGGGATAGGGGTGAGGGAGGAGGTGTGGCGGCAAGTGTAGCATTTCCTGCGGTTGCAGGGGAAAGTGCCAGGTGTGGTGGGGTTGGAGGGCAGTGTGGAGCGAACAAGGGAGTCACAGAGAGAGTGGTTTCTCCGGAAAGCAGACAAGGGTGGGGATGGAAAAATGTCTTGGGTGGTGGGGTCGGATTGTAGATGGCGGAAGTGTCGGAGGATGATGCGTTGTATCCGGAGGTTGGTGGGGTAGTGTGTGAGAACGAGGGGGATCCTCTTTGGGCGGTTGTGGTTGGGGGCGGAGTGTCAGGGATGTGTTGCGGGAAATGCGGGAGACGCGGTCAAGGGCGTTCTCGACCACTGTGGGCGGAAAGTTGCGGTGTGTGCATCTCTTATGCATTTGATTTTTTTTTCCTCACTGGAGAAAGTGAGCACTCAAGAGATTGCGAAGGAGTTGTGTCTCTCTCAGCATTGACAGCTCATCTGAAAGAAAGATAATTTTATAGGAATGTTTTTTTCTCAAATCTAACAACACTGAAGGAAACTGTTGTTCAGATTATGTGTGTGCCAGCTCTTTGGAAGATCTTTCCAATTAATCTTATACCCCTACTTCCTCCAGGCTCTGCGTTACTTTCAATTTCAGGCCTACATACATGTCATTGTTGAAAGTTGTTTCAGAGATAGTAGGAACTGAAGATGCTGCAGAATCTGAGATAACGAGGTGTAGAGCTGGATGAACACAGCAGGCCATGCAGCATCAGAGGAGCAGGAAAGCTGACGTTTCTGGCCTAGGCCCTTCTTTAGAAATTACTCTTTTTATGATTTGGGAGCAAAAGTAATCCATATACCATCTTGAACAAGCACCTCCATTTGATATGATCATGGCCAATCTGAATCAGGCTTCAGTTATGCTTTGCTGCCTGTTCTCTCCCCACTCCAGCCTCAATGCCCTCCTCCATATAATATTTGACTGCCTGGTTAGCCCAGAATCAAAATGATGCCCTATACTTAAAAGAAAACACGCCTTCCATCCACTCCTTATGCCAAACTGTTTAAACATGTGCCTTCTGGTTCTCTTGAACTGTGCCAGTGCAAGTAATTTCTTGCTACATACTCGATCAGAAACGCTTTTGAGACGGCTCTATCAAATCTTTTCTTAATCTCCTCTGTAACGAGGAGAACGGTCCAAGCTTCCATTGTTTCTCCATTTAACTCAACTTTAGACAGCAAGGGGATGTTGACAAGGGAGAAGAAATTGTGATAGTCTTGACAGGAAATAGCAACTTTTAGCTCTTCTAAACCATGTTGTCAGGCTATTTTCACTTGCCAGTCTATGCCTTTTATCCATTGCTTCTCCTTTGCCATTCATGCAGCGATATCTAGTTGTACTGGCTTTCTACAAATCCCAGTCACATCCAATGTAAGGCAACATGGTGGCTCAGTGGTTCGCACTGCTGCCAGAAAGCACCAGGGAACTAATCTTCAATGCCACCCTCGGGTGACCATCTGTGGGGAGTCTGCACATTCTCTCTGTGTCTGCATGGATTTTCGCTGGGTGCTCCAATATCCTCCAGGCCAAAGACGTGCAGGTTGGGCGGATTGGCCATTTTAAGTTGCCTATAGTGTTTAAGGATGTGCAGGCTATGTAGTAGAGCTATGGGAAATGACGGTTATAGGGCAGGGGTGTGTATCTCAGCAGGGTGGTCTTTGGAAGGGCAGTGTGGCCTCAATGGGCTGAATGGCCTGCTCCCACACTGTAGGGCATCTATGAACATTCTATTCTATAAATATCTTGGTACAAATATTTATGTTGACTTTGACATCAGTTTCAACGTAGATAACAAGGTATAGAGCTGGATGAACACAGCAGGTCAGGCAGCATCAGAGGAGCAGGAAAGCTGACATTTTGAGTCTGGACTCTTCTTCAGAAATGATTTCTGAAGAAGGGTCCAGACCTGCAACATCAGCTTTCCTGCTCCTCTGATGCTACCTGTCCTTCTGTGTTCATCCAGCTCCACACCTTGTTATCTCAGACTCCCGCATTGGCAGTTCCTACTGTCTCTGAATCAGTTTCAACAAATAATTCAGGCACTGATGACAATCTGAGCCTGTCTCCCCCCAAAATCAGAAAGGAAGAACTAACGTTTATAAAATGCCTTTCAATCCTCATGATCCATTAATGCACACTGAAATAGTTCGGAAGCATAATCATTGTCGTAATGTAGGAATTGTGGGATTACTTTGTGCACAGCACAGTTTCTTTGGCGGCAAAATAATAATGGCCAGACAATTTTCATTTTCCTTTATGCGTTAGCTCAGGGTGACAGAAACCGATCTTTTAACTCCCTGGCTGTTTCTTTTCACGTTTGGTGACACCTTTGCAATCCTCTGAGGGGGCAGGCAGAGACACACTTAAATGCCTCATCTGTAAGGCTGACATCTCATAACAGTGCAGCACTCTCTCAGCGTTGCTCATAGAGTGCCAACCTAGAAGTTGTGTTCAAATTCCTGGCTTGCAACTTCAAGCCACAATCTTGACTCAGGCGATGAACATGCAACCAAATAAGACATGGCTGACTTCTCCATGAATGTGTTCCTTGAGCTAATGTGAACAAACTTTGAAATTGGAACCCTGGCTGACTGTTTTCATCTCCTTACCTCTGACCAACCCTGTTCTGACCTTCCATAGCATCACTCATCCCATTTTATGTAACCTCCACCAGTCCTGACGCCCTCTAATATACCTGAATTATTGCCAACCTGGTTTCTTTGACCAGTTTTTTGGTCATTTAGGCAGTATCGTTATAGGTGGGTTGGCCATAGGAAATGCAGGGTTACAGGGATAAGGTAGGGGTTGAGTCTAGGTGTGATGTTCCTCGGAGGGTTGGTGTGATTTGATGGGCCAAATAGCCTTCTTCCACGCTGTAGGGATTCTATGGATTCTATTTGCTCTAAGCTCTTTGGGATCTTTACTCAGTTAAAGGCCACTATATAAATACAGGACTTTGTGGTTGTAATTGATGTGGCGTCAATCATGGTGTTGTGACGATTGAAGATGAAACCTGCTACCCAATATTTAATTTTGCCAACGACAACTGTAGGCAGCTCTTGCAAACAGCAGCAAAAGTCAAAGACAGAGATCTGATGTGAAGGATTTTTATCAATGAACCTGCTGGTGTTAAACTGTTTGAATCCTTATTATTATTGGGTTTATAATAAATCATGTCACTATTCCAGTAATGGCAGCTGAGGAAGTTACTGATTGCAGCCTTGATGCGATTGGCACAGATTTGCATCATATATTGAGGAAAATATTGGATTCAACAAAGAATTTAACCTGCTGGCACTGCAACATCCATGCACTCATCCTTCCTAGTGTATATGTTCTGAACTCAATGTGCCAGTGTTTTGTGCTTTTAGCTTATTTTTCTTTGTTTTTATGCAATGTTTTTGTGTTTCATCTCTGTCAGTTGAAATGTTTTCTGATCAAAAGAGATGACAGACATCTTTATCTTCAAAAGCTTTCCCGACCACAGTGAGTTTTTATCCTAATATGTGCTTGGAAATGTTTCAGTCCTTGCTATTGTAAAAGCCCTCCTGGCACTCACACCATCTCCTCAATCCTTCAGTGAAAGGCAATGCTGTTATTAACCATCAGATTGCAAAAATCAGGATACATAGACCTCCCCTTCTCAGGGTGAAGATTTTCCTCTGCTGATTAGTTGTAACAAACAGGTTCAGAAGTTCTGAAGAAGGGTCACTCAACCTGAAACGTTAACTCTGATTTCTCTCCACAGGTGTTGCCAGATGTGCGGAGCTTTTCAAGGAATTTCTGTTTTTGTTTCTGATTGGCAGTCCTTCCTGTTTTTTATTCAGAAAATACATGATGGGCATGTGAGCCAATTTCATTTTCTATTGTCAACCAAAGTCAAATTTAGCCTCGAAGACTCTTAATGCCCTCTAATGCTCCAAACCAAGTATCTTGAGATATTTTCTAAAATTGTAGTGGCTATGTAGAGGTAAACTATTGTTGAAATACAGAAGAACAGCAACAAAAATGGCAATGATTCACTCAAATAATTGCTACAATGTGTCTGTATGTAATAAACAGAGCTTTGGAGCAGAGTTGAGGACAATGACTGAAATCTACCCAAGTCAAGATAAGCCTAGAATTACATTTAGCTGTCGTAATGATAGTCACAATTCCACGAAAAAAAGCTGTAGTAACCCAATTGGAAATTACTCTTGAACATTCCTCCACAACTCTTTAAGTAATACATTCCAAATCATTGCAACTTGCTTCAAACTAATTTTCTTCCCCAAATTCCTGGAATTTGTTTGCCAGCTACCAAGATTTATGTCCTCAATATATTGAATGATTTTCCAGAGAAAGAGTTGCCCCACACAACAGTTCATAGAATCCTTAACAGTGTGGAAACGGGCTGTTTGGCTTAACAATTCCTCAATGACCTTTACAGCATCGCGCCCAGACCCATCCCCCTAATCTACACATCTCTGAACACTCTGGGTAATTTAGCATGGCCAATTCTTATTGCATAACCTGCACATCATTTGACTGTGGGAGGAAACCGGAACATCTGAAGACAGCACATACTGACACAGTGAGAATGTGCAAACTCCACACAGACTGTCGCCTAAGGGTGGAATCAAACCCAGGTCCCCGGTGCTGTGAGGCAGCAGTGCTAACCATTGAGCCACCATGTCACCATCTGGTCTTTAGTACACTCCTAGTACACTCTGCTTGAAAATGAACAAACCCACGTGCTTCACTGTTATCCTTTAAGGACGTATCATGATCCCAGGCCAAGCCAACTTTATGTTATGAGCGTGGTGCTGAGATCCAGGAGATTTACGAGAGAAAAAAATGCAGAATTCTATGTATTTGAAGAAACAGCAATAAAGTTTACTATTCAAGTTAGAAGAGCAATAAAATCTGAAACATATGTGCAACTTATTACTAGTATACAAAATTAACATGTCGGAAATAAAATTAATGTACTGTGAAACCCACACCTACAGCATGTATCAAATTACAAATGCCTCAATATAGATCCTATTTATTTCTTGGCAACTCCCCTCACACATTATTGATACAATAATTATCAAATATCGTTAAACTTCACAAAGGATTATAATTCTTCAGTTTGACCAATCTGGCTTTGAAACTCCCTCTTAGGAGCCATCCTGGGCGGCCCTACCAACTAATCTCGGATTCTCCAGCATCTGCAGTTCCCCTTATCTCTGATACAACTACTCCTGTAGTGGTTGGTCAAGTTCCTTTTCTGACTCCTGCTTCTGCCTACATTGAGCTTCAAAGGCTCGGCATGTCTCTGAGTGTTTTCTGAGCTCTAATAGTATTCAGTTGCATGAAGCAAGTACTGCCAATGGGCTTGTCAAGCCCCATTCTCTTAGCTGCACTCGGTCACAGTCTACCTCTGAGTTCCTCTTAACTTCCACAACACAAGAGCCAGCAAGCTTCATACTTTTTTGAGATAGTAGGAACCGCAGATGCTGGAGAATCTGCGGTAACAAGGTGTACAGCTGGATGAACACAGTAGGCTAAGCAGCATCTTCGGAGCTGCAAAGTTAACGTTTCGGCCTAGACATTTTCTGAAGAAGGTTCTACGCCTGAAACATCAGCCTTCCTGCTCCTCTGGTGCTGCTTGGCCTGCTGTTTTCATCCAGCTCTAAACCTTGTTATTTCATACTTTTTGACCTCTCCATGACTTCTGTGTCCTGATTACACAAAGATAGTCAATGACTCTTGACCTCTCTCCTGTTTCTAGGAGTTTGCTGTGTGCAAATTTCTTGCTTTTTTTAAACTTCCTGCAGAAGACTCACGCCAGGCTCGAAACATTAACTCTATTTTGCTCCACTGTTGCAGCCAGAATTGCTGATCTCCAGCATTCTCTGTGTCATTTTCAAAAGTGCATAATGGGAATATAAACTGCTTTGAAATGTGGATATAAATGCAAGTATTTCTTTGGTCTTTACTATGAGCGTTGCTGAAAAATCACAGATTTTGTTATGCTTTACGTTTTGCAGTTTAAGCAATGATTCATAAGAAAATAAATTCAAAGCGAAAAAATTACAATGCATTAGAGAAGAATGCTTTCTGGTTGATTCATAGATGTTTTAACCATGGAAAGTACCTATTAACGTTGATTGACAATGTAAATCCCACAGATTTGGGAATCTTTGTGAAAGGATCACAAAATTACTGGCACGCAAGGTAAGCAGGTAAGAGAGAGGACAGATGGAATATTAGCCTTTGTTTCAAAGGGAATGAAGTATAACAGAAGGAAGGTTGGCTAAAACTGTATGAGGCACTAATCAGTCCACAGTTGGAATGCTGTAAACAGCTCCTTATCTAAAGATAGTCACATCGGCATTGGATATAGCCCAGAGAAGGTACATAAGACTTGATATGGAGAGACTGATTTATGGGAGGTTGACTGTGTTGCACCTGTTCTCACTGGAATTTAAGAGCATGAGAGGTAGCCTTATTAAAACATGCAAAATTCTTGAAGGACTTAACAAAATAGATGTGGAGAGGTTCTTTCCCTTTATAAGAGCATCTGGGACCAGAGGGCATTATCGCAGAGTGAGGGTTTAAGACAGAGATGAAGAAGACTTTCTTCTCTCAGAGGTTGGAGAACGTATGGAACTCTTCAGCTTCAAGGCTGAGTTGTTAAATAAATTCCTGACTGTGATGGACAAATTTTTACTCCCTAAGAAAATTGAGGATTATTGGAAAAAGGTAAGAAAGTGGAGATGCGAGTTATCAGATCAGCCTCGATCTTGTTGAGTGGTAGAGCTGAATTGATGACCGCTGCTGCTCCGTCTTATGCACTTAACAACCAGGCTTTGTTTCAATTTTAAACCAGACAGGTTGTCTTTGGTGGTCAGGGCAAAATCCTGAGAAATGAGCCGGTGAATTATTGTTACCTGTATTGTTGAGCATGACCACGTACACGGTCTTTCTGTTCTGCAAAAACATGGTCATTTAGATTGATATGGCTTCCAGTACATGCAAGTTCACCACACTGCAATGCTGGCTGACAATCCAAAATTAGTTACTAGCATAATTATTGACACACTTGGGATTATCCAGCAAATGTCCAATTTTCACCTGCTATTAGACACCACATTGCAAGCTTTGCAAGTGCAGACTGGTTGGGTGCCTTGCCTGTTGTGAACTTGTTACAAACAAAGCAAACAAGTGGCAATGGCTTGAAAGAAGCACTGAAAACAAGTTTCATGGGCAGCATGGTGGCTCAGTGGTTAGCACTGTTACCTTACAACAGTGGGGGCCTGCGTTCAAATCACAACCTCAGCAGCTGCCTGTTGAGCTTGTACATCCTGCTCCTGTCTGCGTGGGTTTCCTTCAAGTGCTCCAGTTTCTTCCTGGACTCTACAGATGTGCAGGTTAGGTGGATTGGCTGTGCTAAATTGCCTGTAGCATCTAGGGATGTGTGGGCTAGATGGATTAGGATTGAGAAATGCAAGGTTATGGGGCAATGGGGTGGATCTGGGTGGGATATTCTTCAGAGGGGCAATGTGGGCTGAATGGTTGTAGGGATACTTTCAGAAGCAGAAGGAAGATGAGCAGACAAGTTTAACTAACTGGACAAACAGAAGATACTATTAGTAACACACACGCAAGAAAGGCCATTCAATCCATCCAGGCTGCTCTGTCACTCAATACCATTTTCTCTTTATCCTTTAATATCATTAGTGGAGCAGCACAGTGGCTCAGCGGTCAGCACTGCTACCTCACAGCACCAGAGACTCAGGTCCAATTCCTCCCTCGGGGGATTGTCTGTGTGGAGTTTGTAAATTCTCCCCATGTCTGCATGAGTTTCCTCTGGGTGCTCTAGTTTCCTGTCACAGTCCAAAGATGTGCAAGCCAGTTGGATTGGCCATGCTAAATTGCCCATAGTGTTCAGGGGTGTGTAGATTAAGTGGATTATAGGGGGATGGGCCTGAAGGCCAGTGCAGACTCATTGGGCCAAAGGGTCTGTGTCCACACTGTGGGGATTGTATGATCTTAATATTCAGAATCTATTCATTTCTGTCTGAAATTTGTTCAATGACTCTGCTTCCAGTGTCTTCTGTGATGAACAATAGCACTGAGTCAGCACCCTCTGAAAGAAGAAATCCCTTCACATCTCAGTCCTAAACACTTGTCTCTTATTCTGAGAATGTGCCCCTGGTTCTAGACAGCCCGCCACAGCCCCTCAGCCTGCACCCCACTTCTAAGCAGGGGCACCTAGACAACATAAAAAATAAGATAGTTACAGTTAACCCCAACAGAAAATTCAGGAGCTACTGTTTTGGTCAAAGTAGTTGGAATATGGACCTTGCTAACATGGGAGTGGATGAAATGGATTTCAATCAAGGGTAAAGCTACAGAACCTCAAGAGGATTTGGCATGGGAAGGTATGTTGTTAGCTTTTTCTTTTATTCATTCGGGGGATGAGAGCTTCACTTTTAGCCAGCATTTATTGTTCATCACTAATTGTCCAGCAAGCAGTTTAGAGCCAACCACATTGTTGTGGGCCTGGAGTCATATGTAAGCCAAACCACGTAAAGACGGCAGTTTGCTTCTCTAAGCCCAGGTGGGCTTTTCTCTGACAATTGTTACTGGATTTTTGGTTATCACTACACCCTTAATTCCAGATATTTGTTGAATTCAAGTTCCACCATTTGTGGTGGTGGGATTCGAAGGCAGAGCATGATCTTGATCTAGCCCAGTGATAATACCACTAGGCCATTACCTCCCAGATTGTTGAGGTGAGAAAGGAGCTACATAGAGCATAAACACTTTTGTAAAGTTGGGCCATGTTGTCTATTTCTGCGCTGTGGACTTGCAGTAATTTTGTCTGTGTTACTCGACTTCATACAACGGGCAGACCATAGAACACTAGAAATGATACAGCGCAGAAGAGGCCATTCGGATTATCTTGTCAATGCGAACCCAGAGACACCCAGGTGCCCCTTCTAATGCTGTCTTCCTGCACATGGCCTGTAGCCCTACAGCTTAGAGAACTTAAGTTGCAGATCCAGGTACTTGATGTTGTTGAATGTACGTGAGAGAGGTGAATAGCCTCAGCGAGTTCATTAGTTGAGTCATTTTTCTGATTTTTTTAAGGGAGATTAGAGAATCAATTGGAAATGTTTTAAAATTTGGAAAATGGTTTTTAATAAAAGACTGCACTGGACATTACCAGTTTCTTATGTTATTATATTCTTACTCCTACATGTTTTAATGCACACTGAAAGATTAAATAAATGCTTTTTAATACTCGCTTAATCAAACGACTTTGTTTTTTGTTGGAATAGGAGTTTATATTTGCTGTAGTGCCATGTGGTTTGTGAATTTTTAATCATCATATAGCAGGTGTTTACATATTGGTTTGGCTCCAACTTTTTGTAAGACCTGCTCTGCACTCACTGCCACTTTGCATTGTGCTCTGTCAATTTTTTTGATTGCATTTTGTCATGCTCTCAATGTTGAACCTGTTGTGTCAGATGAAAACTGTCTGCTCTCATCTGTCACTGTTTTCAATTTTTCTGCATCTTTCCTTGACAATCAAATAGATGACTGTCATCGCAAGATGTACAGGGCCATTGTGAGCAGAAGATTACATGTGTCAAGCTGAACACTGTATAAGAAATTCATAAACTATTGTGCTGTTTTCATTTGTTTGTTTAAAGCCGGTGCAGTATTTGTCTTTTGCCATTAGTCTTTGGTACATGGATCGTGCAAACCAGCATGATGGCATGAAGCCCTGACCCTCTTTCACATTTGCTGTGGCCAGAACAATTCATAATTTTGGCAAATTTGTCCTGCAAAGTCACAAACCTAGCACTTATGTGAATTAAGAAGACTCACTCAAATCAATTGGCCCCTAGTTAACATTAAGATAAAAACACTGAAGGCACAGCCAAGGGATTTTTTTCTTGCGATCGGCGGGCCCAAACCCTCCACAGTTTTGTGGCCAATCTCTGTGGCAATGTCCTGTTGTCTGCCAGTGCAGATTTGAGGAAGAAAACATTCATACAGCAGCTTGGGATATACCAAAATGTTTTATCGCCAATAAACTACTTTTACGGTGCAATCAGCATTGTAACGCCCGCCACTTGCTAATTAATTAGTGTGAAACAACTTATCAAGTCTTTATTATTTTGAGATTCCAATCTGTTTTACAATTTGCAGAAGAAGTTGGCCCACATATTCTCCATGCAAGTTTACCTCAGTAGCAATTTCAAACAGAACCTGACCACAGGCACATCAGACCATTAATCGTGAATCTTTAATCCTGGCTGGCTTGGTTGGGAATCAGTTATTCCTTTGTTGTTGCTGGGTTAAAATCACTCAGCATCCTCTTCTCATAGCTTGATCCACCCTGCTTCATGATTCTGAAAAACTCTATTAAAGTTTCTCTTAAATTCTTTTGTCACAAGAAAACAGCCCCAACATCTTCAATTTATCTTCATAACTGACGTTTCTTATCCATGGAACCATTCCTGTAAATTGCTTCTGTACTCCATCCAATGCATCTTTTCCTCTAATGTGGCACCCAGAACTGTACACAACAATCCAGCTGAGGTCTAAGAAGTGTCTTATGCATTTATATATCTTCAAAAGATATGAACACCCTACATTAAGGTGCATATGAACATAAGAGCCTGGAACATGAGTTGGCACACCTGCCCCTTGAACCTGCTCCACCATTTCAAATGGTCATGGCTGGTCTTATTTTGGCCTCAGCTCTACATTCGTGCCCAGTCCTCATAACCCGTTAACCTATTCCTAATTTTGAAAAGAAACTGCCTATTTCCTCAATTTTTTTTTCAATGTCCTAACATCCACCACACTTTGGCACAGTGAATTTTACAGATTCATGGTCCTTTGATAGAAATACAAGTCCCAAATGCCAAAAGCTGCATCAAGCCACATTCAAGAGGTTTGATAGAACAGTGACAGTATCCCTCCTTCTAGGATTGAGTCTGACCTGCCTGGGGTTAGAATACACATACTGAGACAGGGACAGCTGATATTTTGGGACACGTTGGCAGATCATTAACATAGTCCTTTTTTGAATTAGATGCAAAGGCCCTGTAATGCCTCACTGGTCTTTCAGGAACCAATTTTTATTTTTTGGGACTATAAACTGAAATGGAATCTGGACTGCTACAACCAAAATATCAGACAAGTTTTGCAACTTGAAAATCAGATGCTGCATGGTTTCTCATCTGTACTCACAAAGCTTCTGTGAAGGTGAAATCGAGGCTGTCGAGGAACATGAGTTTTTTTTTGAGCTAAGGAAATTCTGCCTGACAACAGCCCTCTGGCTTGCTAAGCTGAAGAGTGTTTAAAAGCTGCAAAGTGCCAGGGCAGCACAGGATAGAAACTGCCATAACTTGCAGACATAAAGCATCTATCTTTTTCTCTTTCTCAGTCCATCTGGGAAAAATACCAAAAAAAACAACAACCATTAAGTGAGATAACAAAGTGTGAAGCTGGATGAACACAACAGGCCAAGCAGCATCTCAGGAGGACAAAAGCTGACGTTTCAGGCCTAGACCCTTCATCAGAGAACATCTGCAGTTCCCATTATCTATGATCACTATTTTAACCGTTAAGTGACTTGTACTTGCTGTTTCTTGATCAGTAGCCAGTTCCCTACATCAGCATACTACCTCCACAACAGCTGTCTTATATTGGCACAGAAAAAAAAAACACATAGTAAGAGCATAAGAGGTTGTGGGGTGGACTTCTAGAGGCTTTTAAAATCACGAGGGGCAAAGATAGCTAGGTAACATGAATAGCAAGGGTCTTTTCCCAACAGTGGGGAGTCCAGAACTACAGGGCACACGTTTAAACTGAGAGGAGAAAGATTTGAAAAGGACACAAGGGGCAACTCTTTTACACAGAAAGTGGGTTGTACATAGTATTAACTTCCAGGGGACGTGAGCAATGCAGGTAGAGTTACAACGCTTAAAACACACTTGGATAAGTTTATTAAAATGAAAGGTTTAGAGGGATATGGGTCAAATATAACACATGGAACAAGTTTGGTTAGGTAACATGGTTGATGTGGACTCGTTGGACTGAAGGTTCTGTTTTCTTGCTGTGTGACCATGAAAATAAAAGGCATGTGCCCCCTGAACAACCACCAGTTGAAGAACAGCCACCCTACATACGAACCAAAATGCACAAGGATATGGAGATAAAACAGGAGGTTGGGCGTCGGGTTATGAAGTTCATTTGAAGAGCCGGTCCGAACACAATGGGCTGAATAGCCTCCCGCTGTTTCTCAAGACTTATGGGATTCTGTAAAAGCAACAGAGTGCTTCTTCAACACTGCCGGTTAGTCAAGACAGATCTTTTGCCTCAACATCATCTTCCAGCCTTTCCCCCACATCCCTTCACTGTCCAAGAGGGAAAAAAACCCATCTTTAACTCAACATTGGAACTCCGAGATTTTCAGGAAGGAGTTAACAAGGTCTAAAGCAATCAAAGGATTTGTGGAGAAAGAGAGAACAGTGCACTGAATTCATAGATAGTAGGATTGGATTGGATGATCAGCCATAATTATATTGAATAGAAGGGCAGGCTTGGACACATGAATGGCCTACTCCTGCAACTAGATTCTATGTAAGCTGTGACACACACCTAGTAGGAGATTCCATTCAAAAGCCAGTACAGCTCCTAACACTGGTTTGTGGAGTTTCGAACACAGACCTTTTGAATTGAAAAAATGTCATTCAGTTTGGTCAAATCAGCTTGTGGCACCATATCGATAATATTTACAGCTCAGCAGACACCACACATAAATGAAAATATAAAAATCAATTCTCAGGCCTGTAGCACAGTGCAATTAAAATCAATTGTTTTACAGTTCAAAAAGAAAAATATGACAGACTTATTTCATGTTTCAACATTACGTCCTTATACATAAATATAAAGGGGGTAATATTCATGTTTCTGTGCTAGAGTTATTGTCTTACATTCAGAACAGTCTAAATAAAAATTTGTCAAATATTAAAGCTCACAAAACAGAATAATCCCCTTGTCATTGTAATGCAGAGTTCACGCTTGCTTCATTAGTACAGTGATGGGAGTTGAAAAGCTTCCCAGTCAGTTCAAGGAAATTGAATAGCAACAGCTTTTAGACAGTGGAAAATTCCTCCCCCTTTCATTCGATAAGTACATCAAAGGGAACAAGCAGGTAGGAACTACAACATCCGTGTATTCCACAGAAAGGTGCTGGTTTCAATCACACGGGGATTCATCCAGCATTTGAAAGGGTTCTAAAGACACAAAGCAATGAGTCTATAGATCAAAAAAAAACAGCAGATTTTGTAAACTGAACACGTTTTAATGGTCGGGGTGAGGGTGGAGAGTGAATTAAATAAGAAAGTAAAGGTGTCAAATCTTTGAATTTTGCTTCAGGTCGGTGATTTTGATTCTGAAAGGGGAAAAAAATGAATGTGCTGGAGAAACAGCAGATCTGGCAGCTCTTGTGGAGAGGCATAAAAACAGAGTTAATGTTTTGAGTCCAGATCACCAGATGGTACCTGAGTTTCAGTTTTTGTTTCAGATATCCAAAGTCTACTGTTCCTTGTTTTATTTTAGTTCTTGCTTCTATCCATGGTTGTGTTCTTTGAGGCTTTTTTTTTGATGACACCTTCCATACACTCCTCCCCATTTAAACTGGCAAAAAAACTTAATATTTCACTGTTTTTTAAGTGAAAATCTCAAACGAATAGTTCTCTCTCATAACTATTGATGGTTAAAAGCATCAAAGTGTTTAAGTGAGATAATAAGGTGTAGAGCTGGATGAACACAGCAGGCCAAGCAGCATCATAGGAGCAGGAAAACTGACATTTTGGCTCTGGACCCTTTCAGCCACATCACCTTCTCTCAACCCTCTCTCACGTAGACACTTACACAACTGCATGCACCCACAGTAAGCTGTCATCAGTTTAGTATGGATTGACATAGAACCTCTACAGTGTGGAAGGAGGCCATTTGGCCCATCAAAGCAACAACAACCCTCTGAATGGCATCTCAATGAAACCCACAGCCTTACCCTATCCCTTGTAACCCTGTACTTCGCATGGCCAACCCACCTTCTCTGGATACCAGGGGCAATTTAGCATGGCTAATCCACCTAACTTGCACATGTTTGGACTTTGGGAGGAAACCAGAGCACCCATACGGATATGGGGAGAATGTACACACTCTACATAGAGAGTCACCCTGCAAATGTAAGTGACTGGTTGCATGGTTGTTTAGTTACTTTGTCAGAGGTTTTACATGGTGCCAAAGGAGGAGTAGTTATAACATGCCCAAACAACCTGCAAACCCATCCAATCCACACCAGTAGAGATGATCCTCAGCAGCTGTCTAATAGAAGAAGTTGCAGTCCACATTGTCTTAAGTCAAACCCATTTTCCCATTGCAATTATGCAGGGTTCTTGTGTGACCCCGCCTGGAGTATTATATGCAGATATTGCCTCCTCACCTGATGGAGGATGTTCTGATTCTGGAGGTTTACCAGACTGATTTCTGGGATAGTTGGGCCAATGTATGAAGTGAGACTGCATTTTAAAAAAAATCATTAATGGGTGTGGGTATCATTGCTAGGCCAACATTCATTACCCATCCCTCAATGTCTTGAGAACAATTAAGAGTCATTCATAGTGTTGTGGGTCTGGAATCAAATGTAGACCAGACAGGTATAGAAGGCAATTTAAGACCATAAGACCTTAAAAAGACCTTAAGAAATTGAAACTGGAATAGTCTGTTTGGCTGCTCAAGGCTGCTCTGTCATTCGTTCAGATCATGTTTGATCTGACACTCTTCACATTCACTTTTCTGCTGCTCCCCAATTACCCTTTATTTTCCTACTGCTTCCTTAAGAACATTAGTGAAGGTTAGGATTAGTTATGCCCTCGCTAAGTGCATTGTAGGTCGACCTACAGCTTGTGGACAGCGGTGGTTCAAGAACGCAGCTCACCATCATCGTCTCAACAGCAACTAGGGAGGAGTAAAAAATACTGCCAATGATGTGCATGTTAAAGAAACAATTCCCTGGTGTTAGACTAGGACTATATTCACTGGGATTTTGAAGAACCATCTAATACTGAAGAAAGAACAATACAGGAAAGATGTGGAAGCAGACAAAATTTACAAGGAATGGAGGAAAAGTTTTACGAGGAAAGGTTGAGAGAGCGAGAGCTTTTCTCTTTAGAATGATGAAGGATGAGACGTGAGAGATAATGGGTACTGCAGATGCTGGAGAATTCCAAGATAATAAAATGTGAGGCTGGATGAACACAGCAGGCCAAACAGCATCTCAGGAGCACAAAAGCTGACGTTTCGGGCCTAGACCCTTCATCAGAGAGGGGGATGGGGAGAGGGAACTGGAATAAATAGGGAGAGAGGGGGAGGCGGACCGAAGGTGGAGAGTAAAGAAGATAGGTGGGGAGAGTATAGGTGGGGAGGTAGGGAGGGAATAGGTCAGTCCAGGGAAGACGGACAGATCAAGGAGGTGGGATGAGGTTAGTAGGTAGATGGGGGTGTGGCTGGGGGTGGGAGGAAGGGATGGGTGAGAGGAAGAACCGGTTAGGGAGGCAGAGACAGGTTGGACTGGTTTTGGGATGCAGTAGGTGGGGGGGAAGAGCTGGGCTGGTTGTGTGGTGCAGTGGGGGGAGGGGACGAACTGGGCTGGTTTAGGGATGCAGTTGGGGAAGGGGAGATTTTGAAACTGGTGAAGTCCACATTGATACCATTAGGCTGCAGGGTTCCCAGGCGGAATATGAGTTGCTGTTCCTGCAACCTTTGGGTGGCATCATTGTGGCACTGCAGGAGGCCCATGATGGACATGTCATCTAAAGAATGGGAGGGGGAGTGGAAATGGTTTGCGACTGGGAGGTGCAGTTGTCGGTTGCGAACTGAGCGGAGGTGTTCTGCAAAGCGGTCTCCAAGCCTCCGCTTGGTTTCCCCAATGTAGAGGAAGCCACACCGGGTACAGTGGATGCAGTATACCACATTGGCAGATGTGCAGGTGAACCTCTGCTTAATGTGGAATGTCATCTTGGGCCCAGGGATAGGGGTGAGGGAGGAGGTGTGGGGGCAAGTGTAGCATTTCCTGCGGTTGCAGGGGAAGGTGCCGGGTGTGGTGGGGTTGGAGGGCAGTGTGGAGCAAACAAGGGAGTCACGGAAAGAGTGATCTCTCCGGAAAGCAGACAGGGGTGGGGATGGAAAAATGTCTTGGGTGGTGGGGTCGGATTGTAAATGGCGGAAGTGTCGGAGGATGATGCATTGTATCCGGAGGTTGGTAGGGTGATGTGTGAGAACGAGGGGGATCCTCTTTGGGCAGTTGTGGCGGGGGCGGGGTGTGAGGGATGTGTTGCGGGAAATACGGGAGACGCGGTCAAGGGCGTTCTCGATCACTGTGGGGGGAAAGTTGCGGTCCTTGAAGAACTTGGACATCTGGGATGTGCGGGAGTGGAATGTCTTGTTGTGGGAGCAGATGCGGCGGAGACGAAGTAATTGGGAATAGGGGATGGAATTTTTGCAGGAGGGTGGTTGGGAGGAGGTGTATTCTAGGTAGCTGTGGGAGTCGGTAGGCTTGAAATGGACATCAGTTACAAGCTGGTTGCCTGAGATGGAGACTGAGAGGTCCAGGAAGGTGAAGGATGCCCTGGAGATGGCCCAGGTGAACTGAAGGTTGGGGTGGAAGGTGTTGGTGAAGTAGATTAACTGTTCGAGCTCCTCTGGGGAGCAAGAGGCGGCGCCGATACAGTCATCAATGTACCGGAGGAAGAGTTGGGGTTTGGGGCCTGTGTAGGTGCGGAAGAGGGACTGTTCCACATAACCTACAAAGAGGCAGGCATAGCTGGGGCCCATGCGGGTGCCCATGGCCACCCCCTTAGTCTGTAGGAAGTGGGAGGAGTCAAAAGAGAAGTTGTTGAGGGTGAGGACAAGTTCAGCTAGGCGGATGAGGGTGTCGGTGGAGGGGGACTGGTCGGGCCTGCGGGACAGGAAGAAGCAGAGGGCCTTGAGGCCATCTGCATGCGGAATGCAGGTGTATAGGGACTGGGCATCCATGGTGAAGATGAGGTGTTGGGGGCCAGGGAATTGGATGTCCTGGAGGAGGTGGAGGGCGTGGGTGGTGTCACGGACGTAGGTGGGGAGTTCCTGGACCAAAGGGGAGAAAATGGAGTCCAGATAGGTGGAGATGAGTTCGGTGGGGCAGGAACAGGCTGAGAAAATGGGTCGACCAGGGCAGGCAGGTTTGTGGATTTTGGGAAGGAGATAGAAACGGGCCGTGCGGGGTTGGGGAATAATGAGGTTGGAGGCTGTGGGTGGGAGGTCCCCTGAGGTGATGAGGTCATGAATGGTGTTGGAGATGATGGTTTGGTGCTCGGGTGTGGGGTCATGAATGGGGTAGCAAAATGCAGGGGATGGGGGCAATCGAAATGTGGAGCTGGTTTAAGGAACAGATATTGCATGTCCTTGATAGGTATGTCCCTGTCAGGCAGGGAGGAAGCGAAAAGGTAACAGAGCCATGGTTTACGAAAGAAATTGTATCTCTTGTTAAGCGGAAGAGGGAGGCTTACGTGACGATGAGACGAGATGGTTCAGATGAGGTGATGGAGAGTTACAGATTAGTTAGGAAGGATTTAAAGAGAGAGTTAAGAAGATCAAGGAGGAGACATGAGCAGACATTAGCAGGTGGAATAAAGGACAACCCTAAAGCTTTCCTAAGGTAAGTGAGGAATAAGAGAATGACTAGGGCAGGAATAGGGCCAGTCAAAGAGAGAAGTAAGAAGTTGCGTGTGGACCCTGTGGAGATCAGAGAGGTGCTAAATGATTATTTCTCATCTGTTTTCACTCAGGAAAAGGAGAATATTGTAGAGGAGAAGACAGAGTTACAGGCTACTAGAATTGAAAGGATTGAGGTTAGTAAAGAGGAGGTGTTATCAATTTGAGAAAGTGTGAAGGTAGATAAATACCTTGGGCCAGATGGGATTTTTCCAAGGATTCTCTGGGAAGCTAGGGAGGAGACAGCGGAACCTTTGGCTTTGATCTTTGAGTCCTCATTGTCTACAGGTTTAGTACCAGAGGACTGGAGGATTGCAAATGTTGTGCCCTTGTTCAAGAAGGGCAGTAGAGATGACCCAAGTAATTACAGATCTGTGAGCCTTACGTCTGTTGCAGGAAAGGTTTTAGAAAGGATTAGAAGAGATAGGATTTATAATCATCTAGCAAGCAACAATTTGATTGGAGATAGTCAGCATGGATTCCTCAAGGGCAGGTTGTGTCTCACAAACATCATTGAGTTTTTTGAGAAGGTGACCAAGCATGTGGATGAAGGTAGGTCAGTTGACGTGGTGTATGTGGACTTCTGTAAAGCCTTATCAAAGGCTATTGGAGAAAATGCGGAGGGAGAGATTGAAGGAGATTTAGCAGTTTGGATTAGAAACTAGCATTCTGTGATAGATTTAAGACAGATGTCAGAGTCAGGTTCTTTACTCAGGGAGTGGTAAGGGCGTGGAACTGCCAATGCAGTTAACTCAGCCATGTTAGGGGCATTTAAACAGTCCTTGAATAAGCATATGGATAATGATGGAATAGTGTAGGGGGATGGGCTTAGACTAGTTCACAAGTCAGTGCAACATCGAGGGCCGAAGGGCCTGTTCTGCGCTGTATTGTTCTATATTCTATGTTCTATGCACTCAAAGAGTGGTGGTTGATGGAAAATATTCAGCCTGAAGTCAGGTCACGAGTGGTGTGCCTCAAGGATCTGTTTTTGGGCCATTGCTGTTTGTCATTTTTATAAATGACTTGGACGCAGGCATAGGTGGATGGGTTAGTAAGTTTGCAGATGGCACTAAAGTTGGTGGAGTGGTGGGCAGTGTGGAAGAATGTTGCAGGTTGCAGGGAGATTTGGATAAACTTCAGAATTAGGCTGAAAGGTGGCAAATGGAGTTCAATGTGGATAAATGTGAGGTGATTTACTTTGGGAGGAATAATAGGAAGACAGAATACTGGATCAATGGAAAGATTCTTGGTAGTGTAGATGTGCAGAGGGATATTGGTGTCCATGTACATAGACTCCTGAAAGTTGCCACCCAGGTTGATAGTGCTGTTAAGAGAGCTTACAGTGTGTTAGGTTTTATTGGTAGAGGAGTTGAGTTCCGTAGCCATGATGTCATGCTGCAACTGTACAAAATGCTAGCGCGGCCTCACTTGGAATATTACATGCAGTTCTGGTCGCCCCATTATGGAAAGGATGTGGAAGCATTGGAAAAGGTGAAGAGGAGATTTACCAGGATGTTGCCTGGTCTGGACATAGGCCCTATGCAGAAAGACTGAAGGACTTGGATCTGTTCTCATTGGAGAGAAGAAGACTAAGCGGGGATTTAATAGAGACATACAAGATGATCAGAGGATTAGATAGGGTGGACAGTGAGGGTCTTTTTCCTCAGATGATGACTTCAGCTTGTACGAGGGGGCATAGCTACAAATTGAGGGGTGATAGATTTAAGACAGATGTCAGAGCCAGGTTCTTTACTCAGGGAGTGGTAAGGGCGTGGAACTGCCAATGCAGTTAACTCAGCCACATTAGGGGCATTTAAACAGTCCTTGAATAAGCATATGGATAATAATGGCATAGTGTAGGGGGATGGGCTTAGTCTAGTTCACTAGTCAGTGCAACATCGAGGGCTGAAGGGCCTGTTCTGCGCTATATTGTTCTATGTTCTATGTTCTATGTTCTATGCACTCAAAGAGTGGTAGGGACATGGAACGCATTGTCGGAGAGGGTAGTGGGTTTGGCCTCATTAGGGGCATTTACGTAGTGATTAGATAAGCATATGGATGATAGTATAAGGTAGGGGTGGAGGATGAGATAGACCTTAGGTTTCGGGTAAAATTTTGGCACAACATCGTGGGCCAAAGTGTCTATCCTGTGCTGTTTAGTTCTATGTTCTATGTTCCAAAGAAGAGTAATGCAAACACTAGGAACAAGAGTAGGTCATTTGGATCTTCAAGTCTGCTCCTCAATTCAATATGATCATGGCTAATCCTTTATCTCAACCAAGTGTGCCTGCTTCCCCATCTCCCATTCCCCATCCCATACCCCTTCCCACCTTTAAAATCAAAATGTTATGAAGTCATAGATTCATACAGCATGCATTAAACTTTTCAGTCAAACCAGTCCATACAAACCATGTTCCCAAACTAAACTAGTCCCACCTACCTGCAGTTGGCTCATATCCCTCCAAATGCTTCCTATTCATGCACTTATCCAAATGTCTTTTAAATGTTGTGACTGTACCTGCATCCTCCTCTTTTTCTGGCAGTTCATTCCACACATGACCCACTCTCCATGTAAAAAAGTTGCCCCTTATTTTCTTTTTACATTTTCCTCTTCTCACCCTAAAAATATTCCTCCCAGTTTGGAATTCTCTCACCCCAGGGGAAAAAAAGAAAGCCTTGTCATTCACCATATGTATGCCACTCATAGTTTTACAAATCCCAATAAGTTCACCCCTCAACCTCCTTTGCTCCAGTGAAAAAGTCCCAGTCTTTAAAGACCATTTTTATATCTCAAATCTTCCATTCCTGGCAACATCCTGGTAATTTTTTTTTCAGAACTCTCTGCAGTTTAATAATATCCTTCCTTTAACAGGGTGACAAGAACTGTACACAATGTTTCAGGAGAGGCCTCACCAATGCCCTGTGTAACATCAACAAGAAGCTCTAACTTTATCAATCCCTTTCTTGAATATTCAATGACTGAGACTCCACAGCCTTCTGTGGTAGAGAATTCCACAGGTCCACTACCCTTTGAGTGAAAAAACATTCCCTCATCTCAGTCCTGAATGATCTACTCCATATTCTGAGACTTGACTCCTGGTTCTAGACTCCCTGACCAGAGAAAACATCTTCCCTGTTTATCCTCTATCTGGCTCCAGTTTGAATTTTATGTGTTTCAATCAGATTCTCTCTTGCCCTTTGGAGTATTGTGTGCAGTTTTGGTCCCCCATATCTCAGGAAGGACGTATTGCCCCTGGAACGGGTTCACAGGGAGTTCATGAGAATGGTCCTAGGAATGGAAAGCTTAACATATGAGGAGCGTTTAAGAATTCTGGGGCTATAACATTGGAGGTTGAGGGGGTATCTAATCGAAACTTTCAGGATACTGCTTTGCCTGGACAAAATGGATGTTGGGAAGATACTTTATAGAACATTACAGCTCAGTACAGGCCCTTCAGCCCTCGATGTTGTGCCAACCTGTCATACCGATCTGAAGCCCGTCTAACCTACACTATTTCATGTACGTCCATATGCTACCCACTTCCATGGGTAGGAGAGCCTTAGACTGAAGGGAAGACTTTTTAGAACAGAGCTAAGGAGAAACTTCTTCAGCCAGAGAGTGGTGAATCTATGGAATTCACTGCCACAGAAGGCAGTGGAGACCAGGTCATTGAGTACATTTAAGATTGAGATAGATATATTCTTGATATCATAGGGATCAAGGGTTACAGATAGTAAGCGGGAGAATGGGCTTGAGGAACCTATCAGCCATGATTGAATGGCGGAGCCGACATGATGGGCTGAATGGCCTATTTCTGCTCGTATATCTTATGGTCTTATGGTGTTATGGTCCTTCTTAAGTCCAATGAACACTAGGCCAGTCAAATCGATATCGCCTCATAGGACAGTTCTCTCCCAATATCAGCCGAGTGAACCTCCAGGCTAATCTGTTGGATTTTTTAAAGGCAAATAAAGATAGATTTTTGAACATTTAATGAAATTAAGGAATACAGTGAATGGATGGGCAAGTGGAGCTGAGTCCACAGAACAGCTCAGCCATGGTCTTTTTGAATGGAGGAGCAGGCGTGAGGGACCAGGTGACCTACTCCAGCTCCTGTATCTTTATGTTCACTTGTTCTTACACAGTCCCTCTGTAGTACATATAACCTTTCTTTGGCGGAGAGAGAGCAAAACTGTACTCAACACTCTGGATATGGTCTCACCATATAACTATACAGCTGCAAACACTAAGCCACAGGCTCCGTCATGGTTGAGGTAAGTTACTTTGAATGTTTTTCACTGGGCATACTTGAGACATCTTACGCACACAGAGGAATGGAAAATTAGAGAAGGTGATTACATTTGGATAAAAGGCTATTTTCCTATGAAATGGATAAGGCTGCTGAATAATTGAGCTAGAGCAGAACGGTTTTTTGTTACACTGATTATACGTTCCCTTGTGGAGAAAAAGGCTGAAAAGAAAGAGCGCACTGTTTCTAAATGATATTCTCCCAATGAATTTTAAATTCAAATGGTGGATTTAAATCGAGACTGCAGCTCAGATTGACTGACATGGCAGCATGGGCTGGCGTATATAAAAAGAAATTATCGCAGGTAAATTTGAAATGATTCTGACAATATTACAGAGGAATTTTTGAAGTACTTTTAAACAGGAGTGACTGTGCATTCCAACACTTTGTTCATGGTGTCCTGGGGGTTCCTGAATTTCAGCTGTAACCACATTGTAAAGGGCCAGAAATCTTATAGTTTGTTCAAACAGAAGAAATCAGTTAATTCCATTGCTATTGTGGATTCTAGAGGCCTTATGTGGTCATTAAATATGGCCATCTCAAGTCAGGAGGTGAAACACAGGCCACAGGAGAGTGTTAAAGCTTACCAATGAAATATTAAAGGTTTTATAAATCATTAATAGGATGATTAATTTAATTCATGAAACTGCATTTTCCTACCACATACTCTCGGTGGTAAAGTTCAGTTTGGACACGGAATTTTGCTTTAAAGTGCTATCTATTTCATTCAGTGTATATTTTATAAGTTCTGCTGGCTGTACTTAGATTATGAAAGAAAAAAGTGGTGCCAATCCAGAGAGGGTAGAGACAGTAGGAACTGCAGATGGTGGAGAATCTAAGATAACAAGGTGTAGAGCTGGATGAACGCAGCAGGCCAAGCAGCATCAGAGGAGCAGGAAGTCTGACGTTTTGGGCCTAGACCCTTCTTTAGAAATGGGGGAGGGAAAGGGGGTGCTGAAATAAATAAGGAGAGAGGGGGAGGCAGATAGGAGATGGAGAGAGGAGAAGACAGGTGGAGAGGAGACAGATTGGTCAAAGACGTGGGGACGGAGCCAGTAAAGGAAGAGATAGGTCAGCCCAGGGAGGATGGGCAGGTCAAGCGGGTGGGATGAGGTTAGTAGGTAGGAGATGGGGGTGGGGCTTGATGTGGGAGAAGGGGATAGGTGGGAAGAAGGACAGGTTAGGGAGGTGGGGACAAGTTGGGCTGGTTTTGGAATGCGGTAGGGGGTGGAGAGATTTTGAAGCTTCTGAAGTCCACATTGATACAATTGGGATGCAGGGTTCTGAAGCAGAATATGAATTGCTGTTCCTGCAACCTTCGGGTAACACCGTTGTGGCACTGCAGGAGGCCCAGGGTGGACATGTCGTCTGCAGAATGGGACGGGGAGTTGAAATGGTTCGCGATTGGGAGGTGCAGTTGTTTATTGCGAACTGAGCATACGTGTTCTGCGAAACAGCCCCCAATCCTCTGCTTGGTTTCTCTGATGTAGTGGAGGCTTGGGGACCGCTTTGCAGAACACCTACATTCGGTTCGCACTAAACAACTGCACCTCCCAGTCTTGAGCCATTTCAACCTCTCCTCCCATTCCTCAGATGACATGTCCATGCTGGGCCTCCTGTAGTGCCACAACGATGCTACCCGAAGGTTGCAGGACAGCAACTCATATTCTGCTTGGGAACCCTGCAGCCCAATAGTATCAATGTGGATTTCACAAGCTTCAAAATCTCCCCTTCCCCCACCGCATCCCAAAACTAGCCCAGCTAATCCTCGCCTCCCTAACCTGTCCTTCCTTCCACCTACCCCCTCCTCCCATCTCAAACCCCACTCCATCTCCTACTTACTAACCTTATCCCACTCCCTTGACCTGTCCATCCTCCCTAGACTGAACTATCTCCTCCGTACCTCCCCGCCTACACTCACCTTTACTGGCTCAAACCCCGCCTTTCTGACCGGTCTGTCTTCTCTCCACCTATCTTCTCCTCTATCCATCTTCTATCCGCCTTGCCCTCTATCCTTATTTATTTCAGCACCCCCTTCCCCTCCCCCATTTCTGAAGAAGGGCCGAGGCCTGAAATGTCAGCCTTCCTGCTCCTGTGATGCTGCTTGGCCTGCTGTGTTTATCCAGATTCTCCAGCATCTACACTTCCTGCTATCTCTTACCATGATAAACTTGGGGTCAGTTTGAAGTGGACAATAAATACTGGCCTTGCCGATAATGCCCAAATGCCAAGATTGAATGGCTTTTAAGAAAAATATCTCACTCATTCTCTCCTTGTGCCTGCTCCTCTGAAACAATTTGTGCTTTACTGAATCATGCGCAAATCAATGCTTCTCTTCAATGTGTTTCATTATTCCTGAGCAAATGTTCTTATTCTACATGTTTGTGATAATTTCTCTCTCTTCATGGTTTCCCTTCACATTCCGCAGATCCCTCATTTTTGTCACTCTTGTATAGCCTGCTCATATGAAGAAGTAACTCCAATGGAACACTGAAGCCTTCTTCAGAAAAGAATAACTTCAGATATGGAGTGACAGGTTTTGACACTATCCAGATTACATTGGAGGAAGTGGCTTCAGTATAATTTGTTTCCACGTTTTCTGGCTTGTTCAGACAGCATGGTCATTGAGAAAGGTGGCATTGAATGAGGTCAGGGGCAATAAATGCCACAAATAAGGCAGAAATTCTGAAACTTCTCACTTGATGCAAGTGAGGGTTGGAAGCAAGGCAAAGACATGACTGCCCGATGCATTTGCAAACCAAACCTTTGAGTTGGTTTGGAGATTCAACTCTCAGGTGAAGTTACCACAGTCCTATTGGGCCATAGGGCTGCTCTCTAATTACAGAGATGGACTGGCGATGGTTTAACCTGAAGGTCACAAAGCATCTGGTGAGGGGAGACATTGAGATGGAGAGTCCTTCACAGTAACCTCAGCCTATGTCGGAATTGAACTGGGAACTGAAATCACTCTGCATTGTCCACCAGCCATCCAGTCAGTCAACTGAGTTAACTAAACTCCTGCCAACTCTAATCAGAATTTCTTTTCTTTATTATAAATGCCAATTTAACACTGACACACGTTGCATTTCTTGGTTGGATTCCCAGACCTTTCCACTATCCCCGTAATTCCTCCTGTTGACCTTTACACCTTTGCCAAGGCCCACAACAGTTCAACTCAAAAAGACCACTGAATAATGTTGTTCAAATTTGCTGTGTATTATACCACCCTACTTTCCACAAGTGTTTGTCACTTGACATTAAATTGTCATAGTCACTGAATAACCGGAGTTAGATTATTCTTACAGAAAATATATGTGTGATACGCTGGACTGGATGGTTCTCCCACTGTTAGAGTTTGGATGCACAATTGGGATTGTGACAAGGCAAATTAGCACAGATTGGGAGAGACAGTGGCCAGAAACAATGTTCCATTCTTCATCTTCAAAGCAAAAGCCCACAACTGAGAAGGCAAAAGTTGCTTTGACTGCATGAGTTTGCATTTTTATAGGATGTTTATGGTGAGCCACCAAAGTAAGACTTCAAACTCAAAGAAGGCCAGAGGTTTAAGGGAGAGCCACGTGCACAAGTGATTTGAACCAGCTAGGGGCCAGTATCAGAGTATCAGTGGCAGAAGTGCAGCATCTGGGCTCCTACTTGTTCTATCACCTGGGAAGCTTCGAGGTTTGAGAAGGTTTAGGGCAAATTTAAGAGTTTTAAAGAGGCGTTATAACTTCCATAGAATAATGTAGGCATTACAACATGGAAACAGGCCATTCAGATAATGTACTCATTGTCTTCATGAGCAGTATACTTAATCCTGTGTAGCAACTTTCTCTAAGGCCATTGCTGAAGTAGTGTGGACAGTTTTAGATATTACGCATGGCTGACTAACAACCTCTAGTACTAGAATTGGAGGCAGCCCAGAGAAGGTTCACTAGGCAATCCCACGTATGGAGGGACTGACTTACGAGGAGACGTTAAGTAGGATGGACTTGGACTCATTGCTGTCTAGAAGAACAAAAGGAGACCTTTTGAAACAAATAAAATTCTCAAAGGACTGAGCAAAGTTTGTCCAGAGACGTTGCTCCACTTGTGTTATATTCCAGGAACAGACAACATAATAAGGTGTCAAACATTTAAGACAGAGATGAACAAGAATTTCTTCTCTCAGAGGAAAAGGAATCTGTGGAGTTCCTTACTGCAGAGAGATGTTGAGGTTGGACCATTAACTATTATTCAAGACTGAGATAGACAGATTTCTAATCAGCCAGGGAAAGCGAGTTTTGAGAAGATTTGTAGCTCAGGTTGAGGTTCTGGATGTGAGTTTGCTCGCTGAGCTGGAAGGTTATTTTTCAGACGTTTCGTCACCATTCTAGGTAACATCGTCAGTGAGCCTCCGACGAAACGCTGGTGTTATGTCCTGCTTTCTATTTATCTGGTTAGGTTTCCTTGGGTTGGTGATGTCATTTCCTGTTCTTTTTCTCAGGGGATGGTAGATTGGCTCCAAATCAACGTGTTTGTTGATGGAGTTCCGGTTGGAATGCCATGCTTCTAGGAATTCTCGTGCATGTCTCTGTTTGGCTTGTCTTAGGATGGATGTGTTGTCCCAATCAAAGTGGTGTCCTTCCTTATCTGTATGTATCCTCTATCCTCTATGTATTTTCGTATCCTTACGTACAGATAAGGAAGGACACCACTTTGATTGGGACAACACATCCATCCTAAGACAAGCCAAACAGAGACATGCACGAGAATTCCTAGAAGCATGGCATTCCAACCGGAACTCCATCAACAAACACGTTGATTTGGAGCCAATCTACCATCCCCTGAGAAAAAGACCAGGAAATGACATCACCAACCCAAGGAAACCTAACCAGATAAATAGAAAGCGGGACATAACACCAGCGCTTCGTCAGAGGCTCACTGATGATGTTACCTAGAATGGCGACGAAACGTCTGAAAACTAACCTTCCAGCTCAGCGAGCAAACTCACATCCACAGCCAGGGAAAGGCAGGAAACTGGAGTAGATCAGCCATAATCTCATTGAATGGTGGAGTAGACACAGTGGGCTGAATGGCCTATTTTTATTTTGTACATCTTATAGTTATGAATGGACCATCTGCACCCATCAATCCTGGAGCTTAAGCTAACTAAGTTATTCACTGAACCACATGACCTCCCTCCATCTTCTTGCCATAAAACATAAGAAATCAAATCTTTAATGTATTTGCTTTAATCACTGACTCTAGTAGTGTTTTCTATTATCTCATATATCCCTTTGTAAAAAAATACTCTTGTTCATTTAGCTTTGTCGGTGGGATGCTCTTCAGAGGGTCAGTGCAGAGTTACTAGGCCGAATAGCCTCTTTCTGCACTGTCGAGGTTCTGTGACAAGGACGTTAGCGAACCAGTTGGATTTTTACAACCAGTGTACATTGTTCTGTCGTCATCATTAGGCTAGATTTTAACTTCAAGAATTTTTATTGAATTTAAATTTCACTACTTGTAATGATGGGATTTGAACCCATGTCCACAAAGCATTCGAAAGAAAGAATACACTGTCAATACTGGAGATCTGAAATAAAAATAAGAAGGTGCTGGAGCAATGGAGCAGTTCTGGGCATGAAGAAGAGTCGAACTGGATTCGAAAGGTTAGCTCTGTTTCTCTCTCCACAGATGCTGCCAGGCCTGCTGAGTTGCTCCAGCACTTTCTATTTTTATCTGCAAACCTGGGTTCTGGATTACTAGTGAGGTTGGGTCGGTTGGCTCGACATGGCTGGGCAGCTGATTTGCAATCGAGAGTGATGCCAATAGTGTGGGTTTAATTCCTGCAAAGGCTGAGGCTACAATGAAGGTGCTGTCTTCTCAACGCTGTCTGAAGCGTGGTGTTTCTCAAGTGAAATGATGAGCAGCCATCTTTATTGAATAAGGGAATAGGACTGTGGCAACTTTACCTTTAGATATCACTACTATGCTAAAAGAGATAGTAGGAACTGACAATGCTGGAGTATCTCAGAGAACAAGGTGTAGAGCTGGATGAACACGGCAGGCCAGGCAGAATCAGAGGAGCAAGAAAGCTAACATTTCAGGCCTGGACCCTTCTTCACAAATTGGATAGGGGATGGGGACTCTGAAATAAATAGACAGGGGGATGGAAGGTTGATAAAGGAGCATATAGATGGGGGGAAGACGGACAGGCCAAGGAGGCTGGGATGAGGCTGGTAGGTAGGAGGTCGGGATGGGGATTGAGGTGGGAGGAGCAGATAGGTGGGAGAAAAGACTGCTAGGGTAAGAAGGCGAGGATGAGCTGGGCTGGTTTTGAGATGAGGTCAGGGATGGGGAGACTTTGAAGCTTGTGAAGTCCACATTGTGAACATTGGGCTGCAGTGTTCCCAAGTGAAATATGAGGTGCTGAGCCTGTAGCTTTCGGGTGACATCGTTGTGGCACTGGAGGAGGCCCAGGATGGGCATGTCACCCAAGGAGCGGGAGGGGGAGGGGGAGTTGAAGTAGTTCATGACTGGGAGGTGTTGTCGTTTGTCACAAACCGAGCATAGGTGTTCCACAAAGCTTTCTCCAAGCTTCCGGATTGGTCTCACCAATGTACAGGAGGCTACATCGGGAACAGCGGATACAGTATACCACATGATCAGATGTGCAAGTGAGCATCTGTTTAATGTGGACTACTACACCAACACCTTCTTCTTTCAAGTATTTCCTCTGACTGGGAAGAATCCAATTTACCAATGTCTCCTCTCTGTTGCCTTCGCATCCTTCCCATAGAGACCAATACTGCATGTAGACATCCAGTTGTGATTCAGTAAAGCTTTTGATAGGTTCATCACTACATCTTGACTTTCATGTCTTTTGCCTCACATCCTAAAACCAAATATTTCCATTAACTTTTCAATAGCTTTATCCACTCAAGATGCTGCCTGTTATTCCATTTGAGGTGAAAATCCTGAAATTATCCCACTCTTTCACAATAACAACCTTTCCCCTATTCAAATTATAATTACAATTTTCAGTTCTTTTTAACCAAAATATTTTTTCCTCACTTCGATGGACGTTGAACTTTTGCACAACTTTTGCTGGTCATTCCACTCTCAGATCAATATCCCATTGTAGCCTCCTTTGGTATTCAGAATTATTTATGCAGCAATTAGGGTGATTATAGTAAAACCTGATTATCTTGGATTTATTTTATGGGGTGCTTCAAGGCTGAACAATGGATTTAACATTTCAGGTTAATGGCCCAATGCTAGAAAGAGCCAACAAAACCAGAAAGGTCCAGGTTCAAACTTTAACCTGTTCTGACCTGTGGTTAGTAGTAGCTCAAGCTGTTTCAGTGTGGTGGAGATATTTCTGTTAGTGTCCCAACCTTTTGTTGTTTTGATGCAACATTTTAAATCCTCCCTTTTCACTGTGTTTAAGACTTTGCTGGGGAAAAAAAAACCACTAAATTATTTAGTGCTACTGAGAACATGAAATAATAAAGGAAATCTGCATTTATTTATCATTTTTCATAATCTCATCATATCGTAAGGGGCTTTATTTAAAAAAAAGTTTTCTGAATCTTCCCACTTCTGAAATTTGGGAAATATTACAGCCAATTTGTGTGTAGCAAACTCCCACAAGCAATAATGTGATGTATGACCAAATAACCAGACCAAGCCAGTATTCCAGGTTCCCAGATTAAGACTCTGGGGAGATGCATTCTCGTCCCAAAAGAATAGATGGCTGAAAGTTGAATTCATAAAAAAACCTAATCTCATGACTAGTTGATCAATTACATTTTAAAAGTCCATCCAGTCCACGAATGCCTTTCTGGGAAAGACATTTGCCATCCGTACCTGGATTGGTAAGGGAGAAAATGGGAATGGTGGAAAATCACCGGGAGGCCAGTTGTGTTATCCATCTGTTAACTGCACCAAGTCCCATTCCCTGGTGATCACTGCCCTATGGTGGTTCCCAATCAAGAAATGAGACATTCTCAACCTTATTTCAAACTCAGACCCGTTCTTAATCCCTCCCTGCCTATGCTATTTCCTCCAGGCCCACAGAACTCTAAGATGTCTACATTTTTCTAATTCCCTGCTGTCTCCCCACCCCGACATTGGCATGTTATCAGTGGTGTATGGAGCTCCTCTTTCATGATTGGAGGACCCAGATTGCCACCCTGTTAGCTTAGGGTAAGGGCTTCAATCCCTAATTGTGATCAATGGTAATGCCTCTGTTGGCAAGGAATAACCTCATGTCATCATGATTCCCCACTTACTGCCCTCCCTTCTTGACAGGGCCTGCCTGGTTGATCCTGGTGATGCCCTATGAAAATTTCATGGGTTCAAAGACATTGCTCATTGCTGCATCTCCCAGCCTGGTGCAACCCTAGCACTGACCACGGGTGTTGGGTGGGGTGACTGAAATTGAAGATCTGCTGGCCTCCCATTTGGGAGCAGGCTATTGTCCCTTAAAGAGACAAGAGCTCCTACACCATCCCTTTTGTCAAAGGGTGGTTATGGAACCCCAGCTGAGACTCCCACAATCTGCCGATGTAGGGTTGACCATTTTTCTCTGACCTGCTACCGGGTCCTTTTACAAAATCAAGCCCAAAATAAGTGACTCTGAAAATAACAACTCATAGGTGAGAAAAAGTTGACCTCTGGCTCTATCTTTCAGTGTCAGACTATCCAAGTCGAAACAATAATATGGGAGGGATACAAGATGAGGAGTCAGGAATAATCACTCTTTATTGTAGCCAGATAACGATAGATAAAGTATTGGGAATGGCAAAAGCAAAAGATAGACTTTGTTTTTAATTATCTATACTGAAGATCATTTTGAGCCAATTTTTCAGTCGACAGATTATCTCAACACTATTATTTTAGATGCACAGGCAACTTCCAAGGCATAGGGTGGCATCACGTCTTTTCAAGCCTCATTAAAATAACAACACTTTGTATTGTAAGAAAGAGAATCACAGTAGAGGATTCAGACAGCAGAGTGACAGGAAGACTCTGTAAAATAGAAAATTACTTAATAAACATTGTTCCACTTGAGACTGTTTCATTTGTACTTGAAGAGACTACAAATCTGACAGAAGGACTGTGAAATAGCGTGATTGTACTTCTGGAGATCGAAACACACTTCAAAAACAAAATCATTCATTTTGCATGCCACCGGGTAACTGGCTTGGCTAGAGTGGAGCAGGACCAGTTGGTAACACAAAATACAGATCAGACTAATTAGATGATGTAAATTTATCACCATCTTCCTGCTAATGGAGGGAAAGGAGTTTTGAGATTTGATTTTTTTTTGCTATAAGGCTTATTAAGGCATAGAATGCCTCACTAAAAATACAGAAAACAGCAAAATCCAACCCAACTTTCAAAAGGGAAGGGGATAAATGCTTGGAAAAGAAAACAGAACACATATCATACCAAGGCTTGGGAACTATGGGTTCAGGCAGTGGATATGAGACATGAAAGGCATTTCCATTCCTCCAAATATCATAAAGTATCCTCAGAGATAGTAGGGACTGCAGATACTGGACAATCTGAAATAACAAGGTGTAGAGCTGGATGACCACAACAGGCCAAGCAGCATCAGAGGAACAGGAAAGCTGACTTTGGGTCTAGGCCTGATACATCTTGGCCTGCTGTGTTCATCCAACTCAACACCTTAGATAAAATATCCTCCGCATGCTTGTCTCAGCCCAATTCAGTCTAAAGAAAATGGAGATTGAAATCCAGTTGATGGGTCAGGATCATTTAAAGTGAATTTAGAGCCTCATTCCAAGCAACAATCCATTGTTAGGTGAACATTCCCAAGACAAGCGAGCATTCAGTTACTCAAAGAAAATGGAGGGAAAGTAGGAACAAGTGACTGAGTTGCACGATCGCCTTGAACAGTGGAGCAGGCTTGAAATTGTCAGCAGCGCTCAAGAAGCTTGGCACCATCCAGAACAAAGCAGCCCACTTGATTGGCACCATATCCACAGAGACACATGTGCTCCACCACTGACGCTCAGGATACTATCTACACGATGCACTGCAGAAATTCACCAAAGGCCCTTATGTCGCAAACTCACAGCCACCTCCATTTAGAAGGCCAAGGGTGTCAGATTCTTGGGAACACCACCACCCAGAAGTTCCCTTCCAAACCACTCACCATCCTGACTTGGTAATATGCTACTGTTCCTTCAGCATCGCTGGATCAAAACCTTGGAATTATTCGCCAAGGGCATTGTGCGTCAATCCACAAAAAATGAACATAAGTGGCTCAAGAAGGCAGCTCATCTCTACTTTCTGAAGGTCAACTAAGACAGGCAATAAATACAGGTCAGTTAGGAACACCCAGATCCCACAAGTGATTTTTTTTTAATGAAAAATCAGGTCCTTCTCCCACAGTCAATGTTTCTATGTCTATGTTACCTACACTGTGAGGACATCAGCATCCTACATTTATTGGGAAGAATGGTGAAATATCATGTCCCACGGTTTTGTATTAATATCTATATGCTACAATTTATTTATACCTGAGACAGGTAAATGCTGTTACACTAAAAGACTTGAACTTAGATGTGGGATCGCATTTTGGTGTCTTATCTACTTCCTGTTTCCTGTGTACTTATCAGATTTTTATTACCTAAATCTTTCTCTTCATCTTGACCTTATTTTTAAGTTTTACCCAAGACTATTTGAATGCTTATTCCTGTAGATGCTCTGAACTTGAGCTCTTTACTCTATCTCTATTTCTGCAGTTTCTTCCTAACTTTGTTTCTCTTTGCTCCTTCCACATCTCCCTCTTCCATCACCCTTTAACTCTGAAGCATTCTGACCTCCCAAATTCTTGATCAACCAGCTTCAGTATTTCTCAACCATCCTACTTTACTACTGTTCTCCAAGTCCTGTTTCAGAAGCCTAAAGCATTCCACTCTGCCTAACTGTGTCACCTCCACAATGACCACTGAAATGCTAGATTATTATGAACAGTAACCTTAATTATCTCATACTCGAAAACATTGTTACAATCCCAGACCAGACTGAAAACATGTTTATTATAATCCTAAACAAAGTAATCAAATTATATTATGATCTGGTTCACAACTAGTAAACTTTACTTTTAAAGTTTATGCAAAGGCCAGGCAGGGACTTACTAACAGAATAAAGTCACAAGATTCCATACTTTTGAACAAACTTCAATGCACTATACAAATGCGAACAGTATAACAATCTATAGTACATGAACAACTCATATTTAAGAGTCAGAATTAATGTGTCGTAAGCATGGTTGATTACTGTGATCGAACAAACTACAGTGCACAGTAATAGCAAATTTAATCAGTGGATTCCTCAGTAACACCCTGGACCCAAACCTCAAGATGTTAATGTGTCACCAAATCCCATTAAACTTTACAAGGGATCATAATTCTTCTCTTTCGCCAATCCAGCCTTGAAGCTCCCCTTAAGAGTTATTCCATCAGAGGGTGTTTCATCAACATTCCTGTTATGATTGATCACACTCCTTTCCTGGGTCGATGAACGTCTGCAGTATGAAAACTACAATCCAGTACAAACTCACAGGTATGCCTCCAACTCGTCACCAAATCAGACAATGCCTGGAATTTCCCTGAGCTCAATTCTTGCTCAATGATGGCAAAAATATCATGCTAATGGGATAATGTGCGAAAGATATAATGTTAAATCTCATTATCTTAACTGCTCTGAAGTGTTAATGCTCACAGACTTCTGAATTCTCACAGCTTCTCCCAACATACCTCCAGTGATTCGACCACGTCATTTTCTCCCCAGGTTCTGAGCCCTGGCTCCAATTTTTAGCGGCCTGTGCATGCTGGGCTTCCTCCTGAGTACTCGCTAAGATCACATTGCCCAACCAAGTGATCATAACTCTTACCCTGCAGTACAGCTAATAGCAGTTATAGCTAGCATGAAATTTCCATCTGTCTTTAACTGTTTTCAGTCCCAATACTACTTTTTAGTGATGTCTGATCTGTCCTGAATGACAAATTAAAAAGTTTACAATGGCCCGCTACCCTATTGCAGACCTGTCCTCAAACAAAGGTTGAGACGAAGACGAATCATTCTACTGAGAAATTATACTGAACTATAATCATCTTCACATATTTGTTCAAAAATGAAATCTCTTCTTAATGTGAACTTGGAGGTTGTGTATAAATTTAAAATAGAATTGTCATGTTATAAACGTCTGTAAGTATTATGTCCTTTATGATCTAGTACTTACGTTATAAAGTCACTCAAAACTGAGTCTTCTAAAAAGTATTCAGAAGCAAATATTATAAAATTGTAGTCTCAGATATAACTTCTCAAGGGCCCATCATTAGGTATCATTGTAGAATTCTTAAGTTTGGATTCTAAGTGCTGGTATTGGTTGACCCAAATAAGTTGGTTTTCCTGTAATATACCTGTCGATGTAACCTATCCTGGTTAATTTTGTTAAGTCTGTTAATACACAAAGGAAGGGCATTTCATTATAGGACCCAGTCTGTAGCTGATAACACTGATTAAGTCCCTTTCATGATCAGAAATATCTCTTATTTGAAGCTTTCCTTTACTCATTCACAGGATGAGGGCGTCTCTGGCCAGGCAGCATTTATTGCCCATCCTGTATTGCCTAGAGGGTGCTTGAGAGTCAACTACATTGCTGTGGGTCTGGAGTCACCCATAGGCCAGACCAGGTAAGGATGGCAGTTTCTTTCCCTCAAGGATATTAGTGAACACAGGTAGGTTTTTCCTGACAATTGACAATAGGCTCACAGTCATCATTGGATTCTTAACTCCAGATATATATTGAGTTCAAACTCCATCATCTGTTGTGTTGGAAATTGAACTCGGGTCATCAGAATATTATCTGGGTCTCTGGATAAGCTGACAATAAGTTGCCAGAGAGTAAAGACAAAAGAAATATGACCAAGTAGACAATGGTAAGGCCTGCTGGGTTGATTCCACATGACCCCTAACCTTGAACCCACTGGGAAGCCTCTGTGAGGGGTGTCTATGGAACATCAGCACTGTCTTTACTTCTGAGGCAGGAGACTTGTGCTCTAGTCCCATCTGCTCCAGGGACATATCATTGCATTTCTTAGCAAATTGATTATAAATCATCTCCAGAGGACTGTGAAAACCAGGCGTACATTTCGCATAGCCATGTTTGATAAAGGTTTAGCATGACTTCCTTCCTTGAAGAGAAAACAAGCTAAGAGCAGATTTAATAGGAGCTCCACAAATCTGATGTGCCCAGATACCACTGATATGGAATCACTGTTCCCGTTCGTGAACAAAATGAGAGCACAGTTTTGAAGTGTTTTGCAAGCAAAGCAAATGAGACGTTAGGAAATACTTTTTCACACAGTGGAGTAGTTTAGATTTGGAATGCGCTGTCTAGTGGCCATGGAGCTGGATCCTATTGTGGAAATTTTGTTTCCTGAATGGAAAGACAGGCTACCTGTTCATCTGCAGCGATGTGATGAGTAGTAATGTAGACCTTTCTTTGAACCCATTTTGTAATTGAGAAATGTTGTTCTGCAGCTTATAGCATATTTTACAGGAAGAAAGGCTGACAGACATGCCTTTGAACTACCACGCTTTACTGTTAACTTTCCCAGTCCCAATTGCAATCTCCAGATGCAACAATTATTCACTTGTACTTCTCTCAGTTTATGATATGTAGCTCCTTCTATACATGTGGTGCCCTCTGCAGTGGGAAGAACAGACCCAGACTGGGTGATTTGTTGGTGGAACACCTCTGTTCGGTCTGTAAGCACAGCCACAAACTTCTAACCATCTTTCACTTTAATTTTGCCGACTTTGTCTTCAAACTCGTCCAAAGTTCCAACGAATTTGAATGTGAGGCGGAGGAGCACATTTGCATCGACACTTTAATGCTTTCAGCAATCTCAGATACTGCCCAGCTTGCCAATTTGGCAAAAGTCCCATTTTGAGACCTCTTTAATTTTTTTACAGAATCGGAGAAATATTACTGTGCAGAACAAGGCCATTTGGCCCATCATGCTTGCACCAGTTCTATTACGTCATGCCAATCACCTGCCTTTTTCACATATCCATGCACAGCACATCCATTCAAATTACCATCCAGTGCCCCAGTTGAACGTCTCAACTAAACCTGCCTCCACCATATTTCCAGGCAGTATGTTTCAAATTTGAACAATTGGCTCTGTGAGAAAGCATTTCCTCAATTCACCCTTGCTTCGTTTGCACATCACTTTAAACCTCTGCCTTCTTGTTCTTGTGTCTTTCATAGAAAGTTGCCACCCAGGTTGACAGGGCTATTAAGAAGGCATACAGTGTTTTAGCTTTTATTAATAGTGGGATCGAATTCCGGAGCCAAGAGGTTATGCTGCAGCTGTACAAAACTCTGGTGCAGCCGCACTTGGAGTATTGTGTACAGTTCTGGTCACCGCATTATAAGAAGGATGTGGAAGCTTTGGAAAGGGTGCAGAGGAGATTTACTAGGATGTTGTCTGGTATGGAGGGAAGGTCTTACAAGGAAAGGTTGAGGGACTTGAGGCTGTTTTCGTTAGAGAGAAGAAGGTTGAGAGGTGACTTAATTGAAACATAAAATAATCAGAGGGTTAGATAGGGTGGGTAGGGAGAGCCTTTTTCCTAAGATGGTGACGGCTAGCACGAGGGGGCATAGCTTTAAATTGAGATGTGAAAGATATAGGACAGATGTTAGAGGTAGTTTCTTTACTCAGAGAGTAGTAAGGGAATGGAACGCTTTGCCTGCAACGGTAGTAGATTCGCCAACTTTAGGAACATTTAAGTCGTCATTGGACAAGCATATGGATGTACATGGAATAATGTAGGTTAGATGGGCTTAAGATCGGTATGATAGGTCGGCACAACATTGAGGGCCGAAGGGCCTGTACTGTGCTGTAATGTTCTATGTTCTAACATAGAAAAGTACAGCACAGTACAGGCCTTTCGGCCCACGATGTTGTGCCATGGAATAATCCTAATCCAAAAATAAAATAACGTAACCTACATTCCCCTCAATTCACTGCTGTCCATGTGCATGTCCAGCAGTCGCTTAAATGTCACTAATGACTCCGCTTCCACGATTATCACTGGTAAACTATTCCATGTGCTCACAACTCTCTGGGTGAAGAACCTCCCTCTGACATCTCCTCCAAATCTTCCTCCTAACACCTTAAATCTATGACCCCTCATGGCAGTCTATCCTGCCCTGGGGAAAAGTCCCTGGCCATCGACTCTATCCATGCCTCTCATTACCTTGTACACCCTTTCTTTTGTAAATGGAAACTACTTCTCCCAATCTACTCTGTCCAACCTGCTCACGACTTTGAAAACCTCAATCAGATCTCTACCCACCCTTCTTCTTTTCTGGGACAACAATCCCTACTTCTTCAATCTACCCCGAGAGCTGACATTTCTCATTCCTGAAACTATCCTAGATCACCTTTGCACTGTCTCCAGTGCTTTAACCTCTTTGTTATAATATAGCACCCACAACTGTGTGCAATACTCCAGCTGAGGCACAACATGTGTCTTGTGAAAATATAACTTCACATCCTTCCTCTGTGCTTTATGTCCCAATAGTGAGGTTGAGAAGACTGTGTGCTTTACTTCCTGCTCTGTCCATCTGTCTTGCCACATTCAATGCACTGTGCACATATATACCAAGGTCCCTCCTTCACCCTTGTTAAAACTGTATGCTCTATTTTATCAGAGATAGTAGGAACTGCAGATGCTGCAGGATCTGTAGGTGTAGAGCTGGATGACGACAGCAGGCCAAGCAGCATCAGAGGAGCAGGAAGGCTGACGTTTCTGTTCTAAACCCTTCTGACCATCCATTGTCCCTGTTATTACTTAATCTCCCCTGCTTTCCACCTCAGTGTAAACCTTCCCCTTTATTCCCCAAACAGTTTTCTAAATCTCTGTATTTGCTTGACTCCAGTAAAATCTCGAATTGTTTTCAGAACATAAGAACATACGAAATTGTAGCAGGAATAGGATATCTGGTCCCTTGAGCCTGCTCCACTATTCAATAAGATCATGGCTGTTCTGTTCATGGGATCAGCTCCATTTACCTGCCTGCTCAGCATAGCCTTTAATTCCCTTCCTGTTCCAAAATCAATCAACCAATCAATCACTCTATCTATCTGTCTGTCTATCTACCTACTTCTTTTTGGTTCTAAAGAAAAATCATTTTTTTGAAATGATGGGTCAGACTGTGGGCTTCAGGCCCCAATAGCAGTAAGGCTAATGCAACAATTTTATCAGAGACAGCCTCCACATTCACCAACTCAAGGCTTGCTGTTACTATAGCCCCAGCAGATATGGATCCTTGACAGATCCACTGAGAGAGGAAGTCACTGATGAGGTAGATAGGAAAGTGTGAGAATGTAGATATGCATGGGAAAATAAAACCAAGCCAGACCAAGCAGGCAGGCTGAATGGACTGTGGAGTGGCCAACCCTGTTTGCTGCTCCCTTTAAAGGCTTCGAAGATTTCAGCTGAAATAGCTCTGGAACAAAAGCATTATCTCTAAACCTAATTCTAATCTTAAACCTAACAGTTCCCTTAATCATAATCCTAATTCAAACCCTAACCCTAACCCATACTTTATCCTAAATTTAACCCTAAACCTAATCCTAACCCTAAACATAGCACTAACCCAAACCCTGAGCCTAACTCTAGCCTGAACCCTAACCTTCAGTCAAGCCTTAAACCTAATCCTAAACCTTCCCCTTACCTTAATCTTAAATTTAATCCTGACCCTAACCCTTCAGAAAGCTCTCTCCATGTGGTGGGCTAGTCTGTCTCTATTGTTGTTGAGTCAATGAAAATGGCTTTCATGGGACCGTTCAAACTGGCTGCACGTGTCTGTTCTGTGAAACAAATGCAGAGAATGCAGACAGCAAGTCTGGCAATATCTGTGGAGAGGGAAAGACTGTTCTGAAAAAGACTCACATTCGACCCGAAATGATAACTCTATTTCTCTCTCTCCACAGGTGTCACCAGACCTGCTGAATTTCTCTCACGTTCTCGGTGTTAATTTCAGATTTTCAGCATTCACAGCATTTTGCCTTTATTCATCTGTGCAGTGAATGTTCCTCTACAGAACATTCCCAGTGGTAGAACTACATTGGGGTGTATCTGATTGAGGCTGTCTTCCGTGTTCCAGGTGTTATGGTCCGAAAGCCTGTATCAAACCTTCAACAGCCTTCCCTTCCACCACTGTAGGGTTGTGAAGAACACAGCTTTTAATTCTCTTTCCTCCGTAGATGATGTCTTCAGCCCATCCAACATTATCTGATTTTATTTCTGATTCTGGCATCCCAGGTCTTGCCTTTTCTTCACTCATTTGTGGGATGTGGGCGTCTCTGGCTGGGACAGCATTTATTGCTCATCGCTAGTTGCCCTTGAGAAGGTAGTGATGAGCTGCCTTCCTGAAACGCTGCAGACCACCAGCTGTAGGTTGACCTGCAATGCCCTTAGGGAAGGAATTCCAGGAATTGGACCCAGCAACAGTGAAGGAGTGACAATATGTTTCCAAGTCAGGACGGTGAGTAGCTTGGAGGGGAACTTGAAGGTGGTGATGTTCCTTCTAGAAGGAAGTGGTTGTGGGTTTGGAAGGTGCTGTCAGAAGATGTTTGGTGAATTTCTGCAGTGCTCCTTGTAGATAGTACACACTGCTGCTATTGAGTGTCGCTGATGGAGGGAGTGGATGCTTGAGGATGTCGTGCCTGTCAAGTGGGCTGCTTTGTCCTGGATGGTGTCAAGCTTCTTGAGTGTTGTTGGAGCTGCACCCATCCAGGCAAATGGGGAATATTCCATCACACTCCTGACTGGTGCCTTGTAGATGCTGGACAGGCTTTGCAGAGTCCGGAGGTGAGTTACTTGACGCTGTGTTCCTAGCTTCTGACCTTCTCTTGAAGCCACTGTGTTTGTGTGGTGAGTCCAGCTGAATTTCTGGTCAATGATAACTTCCAATGATAGTGGGGTCTCAGTGATGGTAACACCGTTCAATGCCAAGGGGCAGTGGTTAGATTGTCTCTTATCAGTGATGGTCATAGCCTGGCATTCTTGTGGTGTGCATGTTACCTGCCAATTAGGCAGACATTGTGCTTATTGCTATGAACAGGAAACTGCTTTTCACATTTTCTTGTTGCCTGAACTGGGACCAGAGCTCTTTGTAACAATTGAATTGAATTGAAATAATTTGAATTGAATTAGCTTTATTGCCACATGTACTCAAATGAAAAGTTTACAAGTCACCACATTACAGCATCATGTTAGGTACAAAGGGACTTAGGTACAGATCCTTCAGAACAACTTCTTAGGAAAGCATAGAAAAATAAAGGAATAAAACATTCAGAATGAAGTCTTCCAGCTCAGTCCATGTCCCCACTTAGCATCGAGTAACTGAAAGAGAAACCTTTAACCCCTCACTGTCACCTCCACTGGACCCACCAACATAGGAGTCACTGCACTTTATTTGAATTGAATTGAATCATTTATTGTCACATGTATTCAATGTAAAAATACCGTGAAAGGTGTGTACCTTCGCCATATATACATGGGGCCATTCAGACTAGGTGCCGTGTCTTCACCTCTGGGCACACCTCACTGGGCCGCTGGGCCCACACTCGCCCCACAACCAGTGGTCCCCGGTTCCACTGCTGCCCCTGCCTTGCCATTAACCATAAGTTCCTGGTTTGGGTCGAAGATAAAACATTCTGGAAACACTCAACAGGACAGGCAGCTGTCAGGAAGAGAAAAAGCAAGTTTACAATACAGGCCCATAACCTGACGACAGAAACTGGGGTTTTACTTCTCTTCCTCAATTTACGAGTCATGCCCCATGTCTTGGCTACAGTATCATGTTAAAGTACTTCTGATGTTCCGGAAAGAAAACGGAGGCAGCATTTTCATAACCTTTGCTTTTTATCAGCCAAGATAGTCTGGAAGCAAGAGTAGTGGATGCCTCCAAATTCGGATGAAGCATTCTTATTTCTGAATTCTTAAATTCTTATTCATGCAGCTATCGATCTTACCCTGAGGACTGTTTGATGTTGACACTTGGATTGAAAATAGAAATGATATTTTGTTCTATAACAAGAGTATTTCTTACCTGGGTGCGAACAAGAAAGAAAGACCACGATTCTGTGATTATGTTATGGCAAATAAATCACTGTAAAACAAAAATAGTCTCATTGCAAAGGATCTCTTAATGCATAAAGATGTAAGCTTGCTGAGCCATAGGAAGATAGAGTCTTATTTATTTCATCAGCATGGGCTTTATTACTGTATTATCCTACTTTACATTGTGCTTATTACTGTGAACAGGAAAATGCTTTTCACATCTCAAAGCTGTGGCGATCTCTTCCATCATGTTATTCAGCAAAGTGAAAGTTAAGAGTACAGAATCAAAGTTCCGTTCTCTCGCAATGACTTTTTTTGCGGATCTGCAAATTGATGTATGGAATGGAATACAGTCCTTTCTGTTGTTATGCATGCTTCAGCAACACGAATAGGCTGTAATGCTGGTGAATAGATGAATGTTGTTTGTAAAACGCCAACTTTTGCATAAGCGCATAGGCTATTATGCAATTCCATCCCCAAAACTTTAAGTGCTGCCGTGTACAAAGGAATACTATGTTTATGCCAACAGAGTCTCCGTATCAATATCACATGTTCAGTTGGCTCACATACTTTGTTGTGAAGTGCTTTTTGAGAAGTATTCCATCAGTTTTGGATTGTTTTTGCAAGTTTTGCTGTGTTATCGATAAACGTAGGAGGACAAAGTAACAAAAATGTTTACAAGATGCATTCTGGTAATACAGTCGTGGGTGGCAAACATAATAGAAAGGCTATAACGTTTGAAAGGAAGCTAAATGTCTTTTTTTAAGCCAACCACCAAGAAACAGTCAGAAGACAATTAACAACAGCCATTCACTTCTGCATTAGTGGCTTTTCATCCCAACCCTGCAACCATACCTGCACCTGAAGATGATGATGATAGTGACCCTCAGCGTCCTGTCTTAACAACTCAGCAACCTCAAAACCACCCTCCTCCCCTCTCAAGTTAACTTCAAAGTTTTTCAAGGTAAGGCGTTTAATTTACTGAATTAGTTCATTACTAGATATGAATTTAACATTTAGTTACACTGTGCTATCCTTTATCTTAGGGTAACTCCTATATTTGTTTTGATTTTGAGCAATATTTTTGGTTGTCTGCCCCAACCCTATTTTCTCCATAAGCCTTGTTATTTTTATTGCATGATTTTCTACAGTGCGGGATCGCACAAGAGCGCAGATCTCACTTTACAGCAGAAAGGTCTGCACAACGAGGACATCTCATAGAACATAGAACAAAACAGCGCAGAACAGGCCCTTCAGCCCTCAATGTTGCGCCGACCTGTGAACTAATCTAAGCCCCTTCCCCTACACTATCCCATCATTATCCATATGTTTATCCAAGGACTGTTTAAATGCCCCTAATGAGGCTGAGTTAACTTACAACCAGAACCTGCATTTATACAGCGCCTTTATGTCCCAAGGCAGTTCATGAGAATGTTCTCAACTGATGTTTGACACTGAATCAGTCAGCCCAGCAACATTGCTTTCCCTAGATAGTGAAGTTTCTAGTCCAGGAGAGTTTGGGTAGAAATTCTCAGGCGATTAGAATTGAAAAAAGTTTAGGTCATCAGAATTGTGAAAGATTCATGACATCAGGCTTGGAGAGGAATCTTACAATTAGCTCTGCTATTCAAGAAAGAGAAATTGGAAGCAAACTATTAAGTAGAAATTTAAAGTTTTGAATTGAAGTATAATTACTCTAGATTGTATCTCTGTGATGGATAGTGTTAGCCATCAGGTTAAAACTTTGTTTTAATATTTGTGTTAAGATCTTTTAAACTGCAAAATTGATTTGTTTTTTTTCTTTTTTGTGTAATTAAATTGTATTTGCTGTTAATGAACATTGAGAGCCTTCTGCGGACTTTTACGACTAGACCACAATCACCAACTGCAAAATCTCAGTATGTGATCTACTGTGCCAGGTTTCATTTTCCAGTAGTGCTATTACCTGGAATAATAAAAATATTCTGTGAGTCAATCTATATATGAGTCCTATAAATGTTGTAAATTCAGAAGTACAGGCTGATCAACTAGTCAAGTTTTAAGGAGCTGGGAGTTTTCCACAAACCTCCAGGAATATTTTCAACCACAACTGACAATACTCTCACGTTTGTTGGCAGAGCTGAGGTGTCTCTCTACTGACAACTTTGTTAAGTTACAAAATGAAGAGAGCCTTTAATTTTAAATTTTGGCCTAATGAAGAGAGTTTTCTTGGCAGCCAGCTTGGATATTGCTTTGAGCAGAATCCATTATGCAGAAATGAACTCTGCCCAGTTTTCCTCGATATACCTGGGTTTACACCCTAAGGAATTATGTACATCTTGCCTCTCCTTATTGAGAACATGTTGTGTCAGATAGAAAGATGACAGTGCCCCAGGTGCTTTGGGGTTGTTTCAAAGTTCAGCACTGATCCACATTCAGCTGAAGTCAAGCTCATTTGCAGTCTGGTCTCTCTGATTCTTCTTCTGCTATCACAGATTAACAAAATTCCTGTCTCTATCTAATTTCTTTCAGTGGAAAGTTGCTTTTCATCGTTATGCATGTAAGTTTGTCACATCAATGACAATACCTGATATTTTAAATTCTTCCTTAACAGAGTGAAATCATCCTGCAAAAGCATCGACAAGGAAAATTTGACACTGAATGATATAACAAGATGAAAAGTGTTCTACTTGTGGCTTTCCATCTTTTTCTACAGTCCAAGTCCCTTTATCTCTCACTTCAATTCTGGTGAAGAGTGATGCTGGACTCCAAGCACTAACCCTTTTCTCTCTTCTCAACTGCAGCCAGACATGCTGAGCTTCTCCAGCATTGTCTATTTTCATTTCATATAAAGAGATATTATGGTAGGTGACTGAAAGCTTTTTTGAAGCCAATACTTGTTAAGGAGGAGATTTGGAGACACAGAGAGGGTAATGGGTGAATTCCAGAGCGTGAGATGGTGTGACAGATATAGTCACCAATGACAGGTTGTTGAAGATCAGGATGCTAAAGAAGACAGAATTGAATGAGTACCAAAAATTCCGAGGGGTTGTAGTAATGGAAAGAACTGGCTGTGAGACCACAATTGCATTTGTAGTTCAAAGCATGTCTTTGATAATTTTTGACCTGGAAATGTTTGCATGGTTGACAGCTGTATGATCACACACTAAAAATGGCTAATGAATTTAGTTTATTATTTGATTTGATTTATTATCACCATGTGTACCTAAGTACAGCGAAAAGTAATGTTTTTATGCAGTTCAGCAGATCATACCATACAAATTTCATAGGGTAATTGAACAGGGCAAGGAATACAAAATTACAGATGCAAACAATGTGTATAAAAAGTAAGATCCATGTTAGGTTTGAAATTTGAGAAGTCCATTCAAAAGTCTATTAACAGCAGGGAAGAAATCGTTCTTGAACCTGTTGGTACATGTGTTTAAGCTTTTGTATCTTCTGCCCAATGGAAGAGGTTGAAAACTAATATAACAAGGGTGAGAAGGGTCTTCGATGATCTTGGCTGCCTTTCTAAGTCATTGAGAAGTATAGATGCAGTCAATCGATAGAAGGTTAGCTTGTGTGATGGTCTGGGCTATGTTCACTACTATTATTGACTGAACCCAATGGGAAATGTCAAGCATTTTGTGTAGGGAGCATTAATTCCCACTCTAGAGAGAAGAGGACTCTGGTGAAGGGTCTAGGCCCGAAACATCAGCTTTTGTGCTCCTAAGATGCTGCTTGGCCTGCTGTGTTCATCCAGCTCCACACCATGTTCTCATTAATTCCCACTCTAGTTGACTATTGTGCTGAAATTAGTCCTGATTAAAATTTCTATATCTCTGATGAGTCACATTGTGATTAGCAATTTCTTGCAAAAGTGGAGTGCAAGCTTGGATGACAAACTGCCTGGGAACTCCAAACAAATGATCAGAGTGTTGTAGCAAGAATGGGGATTAAGAACTGTCTAGTCACAAAGCTCCATGTGTTTCGAGGGTGGTGTGGTGAGCTGCAGTTTGCTCATGACAGGCAGTTGTGATGATGAGCATTTTATGCATAAAAGTGAAAAACCTTGAATGCAGGAAATCTGAAAGGAATACAGAGAGTGATGGGAAAATTCAGCGGCTCTGGCAGTATCTCTGCAGAGATAAACAGAGTTCATGTTTCAAGTGCAGTATGAGTTTCATTCAGTTGGTTATTAATGTAGAGGCTCCATTGTCCTTTCCATTATGTGGTGAACTAGAAATCTCTCTGCTCTCACCACCTGTGATAGAATGAATAGCAGGTTGGTAATTTTACAGTCATTAGTATAGAAACATGCCCTTTTGCCCACCATAAAATCCCCAACAGTGTGGAAGCAGGCCATTCAACTCATTGTGTCCACACCAGGCCTCTGAGGACCATCCCGCACAGGCTCACTACAACCCTGTACACCGACATTTCCCATTGATATTCCACCTAGTGTGTGCACCTTTGGACTGTGGGAGAAAGCCCAGATATGCAAACTCCACAAATACAGTCACTCGAGGGTGGAATTGAACCCATCTCTCTGGTGCTTTAAGGCAGGAGCACTACCACTGAAACACCATGTTGATCAACAAGTAACAAACTGCAGTAATCCCATTTACCTGCGCTTATAGCACAGCCTGCTATATGCCCTGATGTTTTAAGAGCTCACCATAAAGTATCTTAAATGTTGTGAGAGCACCTCCGCCACCCTCTCAGGCAGCATGTTACAAGCAAGGAACCTGCTTGGCCACGTTATGAATATATCTTCCTTTGCCATCAAGTCCTGGCACGGAATTCAAACCCAGTGCTTCTGGCTTAAAAGCAGAGGCACTGCGCAGTGCTTACATCAATCTGCAAACTTATCATTTATCACCATGACGCCAACATCGTGTGTGCCTGACATCTGTTCTTGCCTGAGCTTGTCAAAAGAGCTAAATAAAGAATTTTAAATGTATCATTGAGAAGCCTCAAAGAAGTCCCGAATGTTTCCAGAAGATTGGAAGTCACTGGAGTAGTGATAGTATTACTGGCATATCTATCTGCAATCACAGACTAATCATCTGGGAACATGGGTTCAGTGATTTCCACATCAGCTGCCATAATTATAATTCACCAATAGTCTGGAACTCAAAGGTGCTATAATAACAATAGTGTAACTGTTGTTGTAAATGTCTATTTGGTTAACTAGTCCTCTTTGGAGAACAAAATCTGGCAAAATGTGATTCAGAACATAGAAAATCTGGTTGACTCAGAAATAGCTAAGTATCAGTTCAAGAACAATTTGGAGTGGGCAATAAAAGTTGCAAAGACAGTTTTGAATGAAATTCTGATGAAGGGTCATTGGACCTGAAACATTAACTTCGATTTTTTCCCACAAATGCTGCCAGACCTGCTGAGCTCTTTCAGCAATTTTTGTTTTTTTTTTGTTTTTGAATGAGGTTCTGTTGGTTTTCAAAAGAGAATTAGATAATTATTTGAAGTGGAAAGAAACTGCAAGCCTTAAGAAAGAGAAAGCATCAGGATTTGGGACTATTTTCTTTGTAGAAAACATCAGACATTTGATTGTCCAAATGGACTCAATCTATGCTGCAACTATTTAATGGTGGATAGTGAGAGCCCAGTTAATATCCAAAAAAGATGTTTAAAGCACCTTTAAATGCATGCAATTCCAACATAGGGGAAATATATCAAAGAAAAATTGTTCAGGGCAGGAGATTTTAAAACTTGGAACAAACAAGAAAAGTTTACTTCAGAAAAGCAATGGTAGAACTAAGATTCATAACTCAAAGACTGTTATAGTAGGAATGACTTGGAGGTTTGGTAAAAATCAGGCAAAATATATTTTTCTATTATTTTGTATATGGTTGCTTGACCAGATCCTATCAAGTGTTTTACAAGTATTTGATGGATTCTGACTTTATTAAATATAGAGTGATCTTTCGGAGGAATAAGCTTTTTGACACAAAAGATATGCTAGAATATTCCCTCGCTCAGTCCCTTACTGATTTGTATTGAATTATTTCTCTGTTTTAACATTTCTAAAAATAAACATGAACCTCATTTTTTTTTCTTTCAAGTATATTAAAGGCTCTGCAAGATTTCTCCTGGATCAGACAATTGGTGCCAAGCAGCAAGCATAATGTTGTAATCTAATGTCTCTCAGTTCTATCACTGTCCTGCCTCATCTAACGAAATGTAAATGCCATCCCCAGTTAGAGGCACTATGGCATGGTTTTCTCTACATTAGCTCATGTGACATATACAATAGAGGCTCAACTTCATAATGAGACAGATATCTGGAATTTTGATAACACTAATGTGATACACTTACGTGACATTTCAGACTTGTGCATACATTCTGAATTTTATATATACACACACATAAATATACTGTATATTTTTTAAATCAAGCTGTTAAAAGTGTTATGACACAGCTTCATGTCAGTTAAGACTTAAGGCTGGACCTTCTGGCCTGGAAGTAGGGACAACAGCACTCTGTATGATTTAGATTATGAACATTTAGCTGGTCGACTAAGAAACTGGCTGTCTAACTGTCTGTTTTCTGACTGAATGAACAGAGTAAATTGCAGACTTTTTATATGATGCTGTCATGTCATAGTAAAATCTAGCAGTCTTAAAGATATCATGCTTTTCTGAGAATTTTCATCAATTACAGCATGAGAAGGGAAGGTTGGCTGTATGTAAAAATCATGTGCTTTTTAAATAGACTTTAGTTTGAGGTAATTTCACGATGTCTTACAATAATTTGCAATGTCCTCAGAAAAGTCTTTGCTCTATTGACCATCTCTTTCTATGGATTGATTCACAAGATGTAGGCAGCAATAGTGAGATTGGCATCCCAGTTTCACCATACACAATGTTGGTGAACAACCTGCTAGAATACTGCCATCTTTGTTGTGTCAATACGCACACACTGCTTTTGTGGGATGCTTCGGGATTTTGATCTAGATATAATAAAGGACAAGTGACACAGTTCCAAGTCAGGAGATTGGTAACACAAAGGGAAACATTCCTGATGTGGTGCTTTCATGTATCTATTGCCCCTGCCATTGTTGGTGGAGTATGTTATGGGCTTAGAAGGTGCTGAGTGCCTACAGTGCTCTTTGTAGATAATGCATACTGCTGCTGCTTGTGGCAGTGTTAGAGGGAGTGAATGTTGAAGGTGGTAGTTAAAGTTCAACATAACTTGACCTCTTTGACAAGTTTTAAGATCCACCTGAGCAGACAATTTTTAACCCCATCCAAAATGTATTGCCCTGACGATGCTGAACTTTTTTTTTCACAACTATATTAAGGTATTTATCTAATTTGTTGCGTTCAGTTGTCTTGTGGGGATTGAACTCACAACCCTCAGATTTAAAAGGTCCTGTTTTACTAACCAAGTTAAGTAACATTTCTTACTGTTAGTAGCTTTTAACATAATTCATCTGTTGATTCATGCGAGAAAACAATGAGTAAGTGGGGGTGGTTATTGGATGTTTCAGAGGTTATAGTGGATGGGGATTGTTTTAAATTACACTGTGAAAGTCGTAAGGCCAGAAAATGGAGGGACAGAATTACGCCATTTGGCTCATCAAGTCTGAGTTTCAATGGAATTTCATTTCAATTTAATTTTGAAGGCATGCAGGCAGATTTTGTGTGGAGATCCCACCGACCTCTGGATCCAACGCATTATTGTCCGACACTTACACGATCTGCAATCTGCAATCCAAAGCCACCACACAAGGCATTTTTCCCTCCCGACCCTTATCTGCTTTCCGGAGAGACCACTCTCTCCGTGACTCCCTTGTCCACTCCACACTCCCCTCCAACCCCTCCACACCCGGCACTTTTCCCTGCAACCGCAGGAAGTGCTAGGCCTGCCCCTACACTTACCCCCTCACCCCCATCCCAGGCCCCAAGATGACTTTCCACATCAAGCAGATGTTCACCTGCACATCTGCCAAAGTGTCATACTGTATCCACTGTACCCGGTGTGGCTTCCTCTACATTGGGGAAACCTAGCGGAGGCTTGGGGACCACTTTGCAGAACACCTCCACTCGGTTCGTAATAAGCAACTGCACCTCCCAGTTGCGAACCATTTCCACTCCCCCTCCCATTCTTTAGATGGCATGTCCATCATGGGCCTCCTGCAGTGCCACAATGATGCCACCCGAAGGTTGCAGGAACAGCAACTCATATTCCACTTGGGAACCCTGTAGCCTAATGGTAGCAATGTGGGCTTCACAAGCTTCAAAATCTCCCCTCCTCTGACCACATCCCAAGACCAGCCCGGCTTGTCCCCACCTTCCTAGACTGTCCTTCCTCCCACCTATCCCCACCTCCCATTCAAACACTACCCTCACCTCGCACCTACTAGCCTCATCGCACCTACTAGCCTCATCGCACCCCCTTGATCTATCCATCCTCTCTGGACTGGCCTATCCACTCTCTAACTCCCCACCTACACTCACCTTTACTGGCTCCATCCCCGCCTCTTTGACTGGTCTATCTCTAAACCTATCTTCTCCTTTATCCATCTTGTATCCACCTCCTCTTTCTCTCCCAATTCATTTCAGAAATCCCTTCCCCTCCCCCATTTCTGAAGAAGGGTCTCGACCCGAAACATCAGCCTTCCTGCTCCTCTGATGTTGCTTGGCCTGCTATGTTCATCCAGCTCTACAACTTGTTATCTCAGATTTTCTGAGGGCTTTGATGGTTTCTTCCTGCCAAGTACACATTTGTCAAGATGACAATTAGTTATTTAAAAGTTATACATTTGCAGTTGTGCCAAGTAACATACAGATTTTAAAAAATATATAGAAGGACTTAAATGTGCCGCTGCTTGCCTTCACTGTGACAAGATGATCTCTCCCAGCACTCAAGATGGATGTTTAATGGAGATTTTCTCTGCTAATCTTCTGCTTCTGCGATGATCACCTGCATTTGTCCATGTTTACTCGATCTGTAAGGTTTATTGATAATGAAGCCCCTGCCAATTATTTTAACAGGGTGTGTCCTGTGATATCTTGTGGGATATAAAACAGATGAATCAAAGCTCTACTTAATTTGCATTCATGGGGAGAGGCTTCAGGACTTTGTCTTCTAAATGTTATGGACCACATTAAACTCTGCAAATACATTAAGACTATTACCTAGACCTTAACATTTTTCTTATTTCAAACGTAAGTGTAAGGCTTTGTATTCAGGGTGTAATTTGGTCAAACTATTCATCTTTAGCAAAACAGACTTTATTTTTTCACTACAGTTATAATACAGTCAAACTAAAAATAAAAGAATTGGCATTATTCATTAACTGTTCCAATGTAGTAACATCCCATAAACACTCCTTTGGTAAAGGCAAATTCAGTAAAGTAGATTGCCTCAAATCCAATTCTAGGCAGCAAGGAGAGAGAAGAATAAGATCTTCCACATCCAGCTTTAAGGCTCCTAACTACTGAAAGCTGAAATTAAAAGCATTGGTTATGTGGGAGCGTGACCCCACCCATTCAGGCTGCTTCTATTGTTCCAACTTCTAAAAAAAAAGGCCTCACAAGCTGCTTACTTTATTGACATTGAGCAAATAGCAAGATACTTCTGTCTCAACCTCTCTTCGTAAAGAAAAGACAAAATACATCTCGTAAAACTATAGTATTGGCATACAAAATACCAGGTTGCTGCCTTTAGGATGAGACATTAAGCCAACATCTCTGAAACGTAGTGCTACTCAAAGAAAAGCAGGGGATTTATGACTGTGATAACACAGTGTAGAGCTGGACAAACAAAGTAGGCCAAGCAGCATCTTAGGAGCACCAAAGCTGACGTTTCGGGCCTAAACCCTTTTGTGCTCCTAAGATGCTGTTTGGCCTGCTGTGTTCATCCAGCTCTACACTGTGTTATCTCGGATTCTCCAGTATCTGCAGTTCCCATTATCTCTGATACAATTTTAACCCCGGATTTACGACTACTGTGTCCTGCTCAGTATGTATCTCTCTGCTTAGGGGAGATCAAAGCCTAGAAATATTGTCATTGGGCATATAATTCAGAATACCCAGGTTAAAATGCTTGGTTCAAATTCTACTGGGGGAAATGATGAAACTTGAAATCAGTTCAAGTCTGGAATTACTTGCCCTAATGGCAGCAATATGATTTGTTGTTAAAAGCCCACCTGGTTCACTAATGTCCTTCAAAGAAGGAAATCTGCAATTCTTAGCCCAGTTTGGCCTACATGTGACTCCAAACTCACAGCAATATCTTTCGCTTCTCATTACTATTAGAAATGTTTGCCTGGCCTCATTTATGAACAAAAGAAATGATACTAGCAACAGGACTTTCTGTTGTGCTCTGCAAGAGTAAATTTCACTTGCAAAATATGTGCAAAGCAGCAAAACGTATTAAAACTCTCCACACGGGAAAGCTGTGTTTACTTATGCTCTGGATTTCCTTTTCTAAAACTCACTGCCTCTATCTTTCTTTCATTTTCTCCTCCTTTAAAATGGTCTTTAAAATCAAACTCTTAGAACAACTCTCAGCCACTTGGCATCATATCATTTTACCGTGGCTTGGTGCCAAATCTTATCCAAGAACGCCTCTGATAGGAGCATAAGGTCACCTTACTGCATTAAAGATGCTACGTAAATGTCAGTGTTGTTTGTTGTTGTACTGTAATTGGCACCAGCATACCGAGAAGATGAAGGGAACAATTAAACTCGAGTTTCTCACTCTGCTGTATTGGGTGGATTAGGGAATCGACTGAAAAATGTTGCAAGAACCAAAACAAAGGATGGGACAGGATTAAAATGCCTCTTGACTGCATTCTGTATTATTAATTCATAAGCAAATCCTTGATATTATTCTCTCTGTAACAGGCTAGTTGTTTTTTTTTGATGTTGTATATTCCCATTTGATGCGGAAATGAATGTCAAATAAAGGTTGCATTGCCACAGATGGTGCTAACGCTCTCAGTCCTGATTGTCCCCTGTGGGACTCTTTATCCTGTCCACTGCAGTTCATATGCTCTTGGCTAGATCTGGAAGTCCTCCACATATTTGTAGATTGACAGTTATTGACAGGGCTAGTGGGTATGGATTAAGCCATTATTTGCTTGAAGCATTCCCACTGGGAATTCCTGGAGCTTGACTTCAAGTGAAAATTGCTTCCTCACATTAGGTGAACCATTCACACTAACTACAAAGGCACACTCAATGTCATAATGCAAGGATAGCTGCCTTAAACTATAATGTGATTACACCATTCTCCAGACATAAAAGTCCTCCAGAAGCCAGTCACTTTATTCCTTGGTTTTCCTTGAATCTAATGGTGATATAAATTGTGCCTATTTCCATTGAAAGAATTGTTACATTCCTTGAACTTAAAATGTATATAAAGAGGGCACAGGATTTTTTTATGGCTGTTGAAATTTGTAATGGAATAAAAAAGCAGGGACTGTCTAGAGACAGAAAATTAATTCTGTCTGAGCCTGCAGCATTTCTGAGCTTAAAAACATTATTTTCATTTCAGGAAAGTACATGTTACTCACTTGGCTTATCCAGAAGAAGATGTGCAAATACCACAAGCCAAGATGGGGCAACAGCCAAGTGTTGCTCGAAATCCCTTACCCAGAAATCGAAGCTATTGAACGACCAACCTCCTTCAGCAAGCAGAGAATTTCTTTTGCAAGAAAATTACGAGGGGATTAGACATGGAAAACCTTTCCCCTTGATGGTGGGATTAATGGCTGGGTGCAAAGATTTAAGGCCAAGGGCAGAACGTTCAGAGGAGGCCTGAGGGAAAACCTATTCACCCAGGGATGGTGGGGATCAGGAACTTATTGCAATACCAAGATGCATGCCCCAGATGCTGGAAAATGGGATGAGAGTAGTGAGTATTTTTAACCATTGTAGATGCGATGAGCTAAAGGACATTTTTCTGTGCTGTGGATCTTTATGTCTCTGTGATTCTAAGAAATGATTTGTTTTACCTGGTACTGTTTCTCTGTCCTGGTGTCTGTGTTGGGTTTACAAATTTTAACCCATTTGAGTGTTGACAGAAGGAGAAGTTAATAGCTGATTCAAAGATTTTGGAGGGTGGCATTGCAGGAGAGCACCAGTCAGGGGGCTTCCTTTCACTGAAAAAGAAGGAAAGTCTTGCACTTTCATGGTCTCAACAGGTCCCTAAAGTTGACATTTCTATCGTTTTAAAATATATACTCTCTTTTATGATGCAGGAAACATTTACACAATTTGGACACAGCAAGCTAAATAACCAGCTTGAGGGTTTGGTGGCACAGTAGGATTGTAAAGACAATAATAATCTAGAACACCATCTTAAACGCATGCTTTTCAACCTCACTATGGCAGGTGTTTCAATTTCTTTTAACTAATAAATCAGGAATTGGTAATCATTTGTTTTAGTAATGGTGACCCATTATGTTCATTAATTTCCTTTATGAAAGGAAATCTGCTGCCCTTACCTGGTCTGGCCAAATGTGATTCCAGGCCCATAGCAATGTTGTTTACTATAGATTGCCTCTGAAATGGCCAAGCTAGCCACTCAATTCAAGGGTCATTAAAGATAGGCAATTAATGTTGGCCGTGCCAGCAACATCCACATAAAATGCAGGATTTCTTTTTAATGATACAATGGAGACTTGGTTTTAGTGAAGTGGAGATGAGTGATAGATGGTGGATTAGGACACTAGAAAGAACTATTCAGGGTTTGAGTGAAGATTTGTACTTCGGGTGCTGGTTGTAGATGTTGGTGTGTTCGCCAAGCTGGGAGGTATGATAGTGGACATTTTGTCCCCTTTCTCGGTGACATCCTCAGTGCTCAGAATGTAAAAAAAAATCAGAACAGCCAGCCAGTACTCAGACCTTGAGGAATCATGAAAGTACACGAACTGGAAAATACACTAAGATAGCAACTAACCAGGGTTAAACAGCCAACAGATACCGTGAACAGGATGAATGTAATTGACAAGATACCATGCAGAGACTGCACAATACACGACGTGTCAAACAGGCAGACAACTCACAACCCGCATCCATGAACACCAGCTAGCAACTAAATGACACAACCAGATGCCTTTAGTTTCAATACATGCTGACAAGCAAAACCACACTTTCAACTGGGACAACATTACTATCATAGGACAAACCAAACAGAGGACAGCCAGGGAATTCTTGGAGGCTTGGCATTCATCTGGAGACTCCATCAACAAACACATTGAATTAGACCCGATATACCGACCATTACAACGCACAGCCAGAGCTAGCACCTATTGGAAGTTACAAAAACCAGACCATATAAATTCAAACAGGCACAAAAGAACAGCGCTTCACAGGAGGCTCCACTGCACTGAGGATGTCACTTAGTAAAGGGATGAAATGTCTGCTATCAAATCTCCCAGCTCAGCAAACACACTAATATCTGAAAAGAACGGCTTTTGTTCTTCATTGAAATATTGAACTTTATCACAACGAGTTGAGAGGAAAGTCAAGAGTCTCCGTTTATTTTCTCATCCAAAAGACAACTTTCCATCTGTACTGCACCACAAACAATTTTGTGCTCTAAGTTTCCAAGGTGAGATTTGAATTCACAATGGTTTGACTCAGAAAAGGGCTCACTGATCACTCACTGAGTTGCATCTAAAGACGTGGAATATGACACCTCACCACTGCTGCTTGTCTGGAAGTCAGGCACCAACAAAATTCATATTCTTGTGGTCAGGAAACTTTTTAACACACAGTCAACCCCTCTAGCTATCTCGGGACATCTGGTCTGCTCTCCATTGACAAACAACAGCTCAGAAGTTGGATGCTCAGTGTTTAAGGTTAACTGGGATTTGTGAAACTCAAAACCAAGTAAGGTCCCGTTGTACAGTGATAGTATCTTCACCTCTGGACCAAAAGGCCTGGGTTCAAATCTGACCTGCCCCTGAAGATATGTTGCAATGTTTCTGTAATAGTTGGAACAGGTGCTCAAGGAATGACTAAATGGGCTAGTGATGTTCATTATTTAACAAAAATAATGAAGAACATGCCCTGTTTGCCGCCAATGCATGAAATAACATTTATCTCAAAGATTTATTATCAGTAATCAGGAAAATAATGACATGGAGCACATTTTCTCCATTTTGCACTCTACATTTTAATCTGATAAAGAAAGCTATGTGCTTGGAGACTCCATGCTGCATCCTAATAGATTTGCAGTTTTCATTCTACAGCCCAGAGGTCTGAAACCACATCAACAACTGTACTCGTGTCTGAGCTGTTGCTTCCATGAATATAGAATAGCTTGCATGGTTTGATTTATTGCAGTTGTGTTTAGAGTGGTGTGTTCATTAATGTTTTCCTTGTGATCGATTTTAATTTGAAATTATTAATGCAGTTTGAGCATCAGGACAGCTACTTAAAGCTAATAACGTACCTTATGAGCTGTGGCTCACTGACTTAGTGTGAGGAATTTAGATGTGGAAATATCAGAGGTTTACAGGTTTGTTACTTTCGTCAAATTCCAGCTCTGAGTCCCTTCACCTGGGAAGATGCTAGGCAATGGAAGTTAACTTCTTCTGATCTAGCATTCTACCAGGATCTAATCGGTAATTAAAGAAAATGGCAAATCAGCCCAAAATGAGACGAAGTGATTTTACTTCTTGTTACATATTAAGTTGTTCTTGTCAGGAATATGTTACTTGACAGGGTGATGAAATAATAACTTTCACAAGGAATTGGATAAATGCTTGAAGGGAAATAAATTGCAGTGTTATGATCTTTGTAAAGCCTTATAACCTGTAAAGAGAAATTTGAACTTCCAATTACTGACTGAAAGAATGGCATGTTAAGATTTTGTTTTATTTTAAACTTCACCCATTCCAAAATAGCTGAAAAATACGATTGACTCACTATCATTTTTTGCAGGCAACTTATACTTTGAAATGAACAGTTCCTTGGTATGGATTGTTTCCCACTGAAATACAGCTTGATCGCAAATATTTCAGATTTTGCTCCTAACACCCAGTGGGTTTCTGCACTTTACCTTCCCAGGCAGGTAATTACCATACCTACCTGAAGTCTCAGATCCAGGAGAGATGAAGTGCAGTTGACGTCATGAGTAGTAGGGAGTTCGGGAGTTGTATGGTGATAGAGGTTTGGCAGCAGTTGCAGTGGTACTACAAACAGTGTTTTCTATCCTTCCTTTTGACAGTGCTCTTGATCAGTTACTGAGTGTCTTTTAAAGGATCTCCCATACCCATCTTCATAGATAATCCCTTTAACTTTAAGGTGAAACAGTTGGTTCATTGGGACCAAGATAATTAATTTGAATTGCTATTTAGAAAAAAATCTGATGTGTTTCCCATTATTCAGGGTAAAAGGTGAGAAAGCAATTTTGAGATCAGGTTACAGGCTTCCCTATATGTTCAGGCATATCATAGACAAATGAAGATTGCAGCTTGTTACACAGTAATTTGTTGCTCTCAGGAATTTGTTGCTTGACAGGGTGATGGTATAATAACTTTCAAATGGAAATTTGAGAAATGTTTGAAGTATAATAAACTGCAAGATTTATGGTACAGATCCCTTCCACCAGCTCTAACCTTGCTAAATCTTCTAGCCTACTTTAGCTTATCAGGAACTCACTCTTGAATTTGAGCATAAAAATTCAGCCACATTCTGGACAGCAAACAATTCAGTCAATATTTTGTCTGCTTAATTTGCAGAACTGGCGGATGTCTTACTCTCTCTGGTTCTCATATTGTTGTGGTCCACACAAAAGCAAACTGTCATCTTTGTTTGTCTGATATGTCTGAATGTATAGGGAATCCTGTAACCTGATCTCAAATTTGCTCTCTCACTTTCTACCCATGCTAAAAGGAAATACATCAGATTTGTATCTAAATAACAACATCAATTAATTATCTTTGGTTCCAATGTACCAAATCCCTTTCACCTTCAAAGTAAAGGGATTATCTATGAAGACAGGGATGGGGGAGGTCTTTTTTAAAGAGCACTGGCAATAAGAAGGGTAGGAAACACTGTTTGAGTTACACTGCCTCTGCTACCAACCACCCTCACCCTACAACTTCCCAAATTCCTATTCCAACTCATACAGCTAGCTGGACTTGATCCCTTCTTGTTCTGAGACTTCAGGTACGTATGATACCAAGAGTGTTCATCTACTGCTTGGTGGTGCTGTTGAAGACACAAAAAACTGCCAATCTCTGTGAGAGGGTTTTCTTTAATTTTACAGAAAGAGACTTACTGGCCTGTTTGAGTAATACAAGATACAACAGACCTATCCATAAGTGATATCAGGGTCCTTCAAATTCTCCAGCTGATGGTTGAGACACAAATCACCTCCATGTGATACCATCTAGTATTACCCTTCTCACTCTGTAAAAGTATCATGCCAAAGAATTTCACAAATGTAAGCATCCCTTGGATGGCATAGCAATAGCGTCATTGAACTAATTACCCTGGCTTGCTTTGCTTTGGGGAAACGGGTTCAAATCCCACTATAGCAATTGATGGACCTTCAATTCAATAAACTACAATGGGAACTGAAAGCAATGTTTGTTTTGCTTGGCAAAAAAACCCATCTGGTTTCTTTAAGCATCTGGAGGTCAGCCATCTTTATCTGCTCTTACGGCTATTGCATAATATACAGAGTCATGGGATTGAGGGTGATTTAGCACTTTGGATCAGAAATTGGCTAGCTATAAGAAGACAGAGGTGGTGATTGATGGGAAATGTTCGTCCTGGAGTTCAGTTACTAATGGTGTACTGCAAGGATCTGTTTTGGGGCCACTGTTGATTGTCATTTTTATAAATGACCTGGATGAGGGCATAGAGGATGGGTTAGTAAATTTGTAGATGACACTAAAGTCGGTGGAGTTGTGGATAGTGTGGAAGGATGTTGCAGGTTACAGAGGGGCATAGATAAGCTGCAGAGATAGGCTGAGAGGTAGCCAATGGAGTTTAATGCCGAAAAGTGTGAGGTGATTCACTTTGGAAGGAGTAACAGAAATACAGAGTACTAGGCTAATGGTAAGATGCCTGGTAGTGTGGATGAGCAGAGAGATCTCGGTGTGCAAGGGCATGCATCCCTGAAAGTTGCCACCTAGGTTGATAGGGTTGTTCAGAAGGTGTACGGTGTGTTAGGTTTTATTGGTGGAGGGATTGAGTTTCAGTGCCATGAGGTCATGTTGCAGCTGTACAAAACTCTGGTGCAGCCGCACTTGGAGTATTACGTACAGTTCTCGTCGCCGCATTATAGGAAGGATGTGGATGCATTGGAAAAGGTGCAGAAAAGATTTACCAGGATGTTGTCTGGTATGGAGGGAAAGTCTTATGAGGAAAGGCTGAGGGACTTGGGGCTGTTTTCGTTAGAGAGAAGAAGGTTAAGAGGTGACCTAATAGAGACATACAAGATGATCAGAGGATTAGATAGAGTGGACACTGAGAGCCTTTTTCCTTGGATGGTGATGGCTAGCATGGGGAGACATAGCTTTAAATTGAGGGGTGATAGATATAGGACAGATGTCAGAGGTAGGTTCTTTGCTCAGAGAGTAGGAATGCCCTGCCTGCAACAGTAGTAGACTCACCAAGTTTAAGGGCATTTAAATGGTCATTGGACAAACATATGGATAATAGGGGAATAGTGTAGGTTAGATGGGCTTCAGTTTGGTGTCATAGGTCGGCACAATATAGAGGGCCGAAGGGCCTGTACTGAGTTGTAGTGTTCTATGTTCTATGTCATGTATCTTACTTTTGACTTCAGATCCACAGTAATGCTGATCGAATGCACTTAACAGACCCCTGAATTAGCTAGCCACTCTATTCAAGGGCATTCAGGGATGGGTAACAAATGTTGACTTTACCATTGATCGCCAAATCTGATGAAAGAATGGAGAGGGGGGTTCAAACCTCTATTAAGTCTCCCCTGACCCTTTCCACTGAAATGAAACAAAAAATTCCAATTTCTTTCCCTTCATTTAACAGAATCTGCTCATTCCTTGTAATATTCTTGGGGATCTACTCTCCACTCTTCCCAAAGTGTTGACAGCCTTTGTGAGACCTAGTGCTCAGTATATGCCATTTGAAGCCTGCAGTGATCTGCATATATTTGGCAGTCAGTTGTTTCTCTGCCTTTGGCTATAAAGTCCACGATTCTTGAGAAATTTTTACAAAATGGATTTGTTCCTTCACTCTCAGCAATTTGAGTACTTGAATCTCCAGGGCTCTTTTGCCTTGAAGCTTTTTAAAATGGTATCTTTCCAGAAGGACAATGCAGTAAGACTTGAGAATGGCACATAGGAAAGAAGTGAACGCATTGGAAACAGCGCAGAAGTGATTTACTGGAATAGTTCCAGAGATGAGAAGCTTCAGTCATTGAAGATGTCGGGGCTATTCTCCTGGAAACCTAATTGAGGTTTTCAAAATCATGAGGGTCCTGGACAAAGTCTAGTCCAAATCTGGCCTCAGTGTCTTGGCCCAATTACCTCCTTATTCTTCAGCTCAGATCAGAAAAAAAGTCAATGTCAGTCTGATTTTAAATACAAGTGTGTTGTCTTTTCTACATTTTTCTTGTAACATTGACATGTTGACACATACTGCCTCCCCCTGTATATTATTGGTTAATTAATGCTGGAGAGTTCAACTATGATTGGGTTTCCAGTACATCACTCCATTAGTAATAGCTTGTTGCTGTTATCTGATTGGGCCCTTTTGGAATGTGGTATACCAAACTCTCCATTCCCCTCTCTGATGAAGGGTCTAGGCTGGAAACATAAGCTTTTATGCTCCTGAGATGCTGCTTGGCCTGCTATGTTCATCCAGCTCCACACTTTGTTATCTTGGATTCTCCAGCATCTGCAGTTCCCATTATCTCTGATCACAATTTTAACCTTACTGCGAAGCCTCTCCCAGGGATGCCTAACCTGAAGAAGTTACCCTCCTCCCTCCGGACCAACCTCAGGGAATGTCTCTCCCTCTGCAACTCTCTTGTCTCCATCTTCGGTCTGCCTCCCCCTCTCTCCCTATTTATTCCAGAACCCTCTCCCCATACCCCTCTCTGATGAAGGGTCTCGGCCTGAAACGTCAGCTTTTGTGCTCTTGAGATGCTGCTTGGCCTGCTGTGTTCATCCAGCCTCACACTTTGTTACCAAACTCCCAATGGTCCCTTGTGACCTTTCACCCCTCAATTATGATGTCAGGGTCTGCTATTTTGTTGAAGGCTACGACAGAGTCTTCTTTAAGATTTCCCACCATTCCAACTCTTTTAGCCATGGTCCTTGATAAGAGATAGGGAGGCCCCTCTCTATTACTCATAACTAGTTTTTAAACCTTTCTTTCTAACATTGTGTTTGGTGTTTTATATGTACTTGTGTGTTAAATATATAATTTATTAGAAAACTATATCTGTGATTATCTTGAAGAATCTTAATTAAAACCTACTTGTAGTACTTAAATTGATTGATTAGAAAAAAATCTTGAGAGAAATAACTAATTGGGATGAAATGTTCTTATCTTTAGGATAGCAAATTATGTTGCAAGTCCAGTCTTATTTGAACAGACAACAATTGTTTTAAGCGATGAAAACACAAGCCTTTTCCATAATCTCTAATTGTGTGACAGTTTGGCAAAAGTGGCATTTGTAAGCCCCAACATCAAGGAATTAGGGTTTCGAATGCACTGCCTGGAAATGTGGTACAGGCATCTTCAACCGAACATTCAAAAAGGCATTTAGATGTCTTCTTTTTGGATAGAAATGGTGTGCAGGACTGTGGGGAATAAAAAAAAACAGGAAACTTGCTTTAGGTGGTGGAGCCAGGCCAGACACGATGGGCCAAATAGCCTCTTTCTGTAATGATTCTGTGAATTCTGTGGTTCTTTCCTTGCGGATATTTTCAAATCCACTCAGAGATGTGATTGCAAACTTCTGGAGTAGATGGGTCTTGAACTTGGTCCTCCTGGCTCAGAGGTATCGGCATTTCCACTGTGTCACAAAAGTCCCCAACTCATCTTGTGTGCTTCAAAATGTTGGCCCAGTCATCCTTTCACTTCTAAGTATGTCATTTTTCTTGTTTGTTTTTCCTCCTTTCATTTATTTGACATCTTCTATTTCTCACTCCCCCCCAAGAAAAGTCACTTTGCACACTCTATTTTCCCTTTTAACATCACTTACCTTCGAGGGAATCTTGTACTCTTGGATGGCATTAAAATGTTCCAAGGTTTGTTTTTGTGAGTGAGTCTTGTAACCATACTCGGAATTTGCAAATAAGCTTTGGCACAGTGGCGTATTAAGTGCAGATGGAACTTACACAGAAAATATTGTTGAAACTCCTTCTCCCAGTCTGCTCTTATCAGCAGGTATTAAACTGTTAAAGTGCTCCAGAATTAGCAGAGAGACACATTTATCTGAGGAAATGTTTCTTTTTATTACAGATACAAGTTCACTCATTTACAGGGGAATAATAAGATCCATTCTTGCTTGATGCTTCAAAGTCTCCATTGATGAGTAATTGGTGTTAGGAACGGAGTTATCTGAACAGATTTCCTTCCCCAAGTGCTTTGAACAATTCTCAGATCTTTGATGAGAGGGTCTTCGGTACTCTCAGCTTCCTACACTTCCACCTTCAAAACATTTCAAGACAACATTTCAAAGAGTTTTTAAAGTGCGACATTTAAGATTGTTGGCGGATTTTTTTTAATGACGTTTTGCAGCTAGGGTCCCATTTACACCAAGAGAATCACCATCAAACACCTGTTTCAAGCAACAAGTTAAAGAAGCCAGTAACATCACTATGGCCCTCTTGAAGGGCCCCAAGTAGAATGAATGTAATCTATAGGTCTATATTATTGCACTTCTAATACAGCAAAACAGCTTGTTTTTATATAACACTGACACATATTTTACATCTCAAATCAGACAGACTTAACAGCTCATATTTGAGTCGGAACTTTATTTCAAAATAATCTAGCATACATCCAGCTCTGTCTTCCAGTTTTTCACCCAGTTTTTTGCGTGCTGGATAATAGGATGTCAATAACCAGGTGGCTGCTTTTGATTAGCATAGATTCGATGGGACGAAGGGCTTTTTTCTGTGTTGTAGATTTTTATAATTCTATGATCTTCAGTCATTTTTGATTCTACGTCAAAGTTTAGCCAATTAGGCACAGTGAACATCAATAGTAAACAGATTCTCATATACCAATTAAACACTAGCGACTGAAGATTATTTTATCCAGCTAAGTCCAAGTTGCATTAAGCATTCTGGAATGTTTTAATTGTGAGACAGGTGACTGCTAGAGTCTTCAAACCAAACATCCAGGACTACAGGCTTCACTGAAATAACAAGGTGTGGAGTTGGATGAACACACAAGGCAGCATTTTTGGAGCAGGAAAGCTGGCGTTTTGGGCCTAGACCCTTCAGCAGAATTCGGATTCTTGGATTCTCCCGCATCTGCAGTTCCAATTATCTCTAGCAGGCATCACTGTTGATCAGACCTCTCCCTCCCTTATCCTACCCACCTGGGATTACACTGAGATGCAGTAAGAGGGAGAAAAAGAAATAATCTTGGCACTTCGGTGACCTGAGTGATTCTATACTGTATATAAATTATCACGTTTTAAAAATTTGCTACTTTTTGCATTACATCTGTTTGTTCAAGTCTCTATGCAGCTCTGAATATAATGATGCAGGCATGATTCTGAACTCGAAGTCTGTACAGGATGTACCATGAATCAAGTTCTGTGTTGAAAGCTTGCTACGACACAAGGAACAAAAGCAACAAGGAGTGTAAATGTCCCCCGATTCCAATGGCCCTCGTCCTATAGCATCCCCATTCTTTCTCTGGCCCCTATGTCCAAAGGTGTCAGTGTGAAGCAGGTACTCAGTGGCATCTGGGGCACAGAGTTATGCAGCATTTGTACGTCTAGCCAATGCAACAGGATAGCCAGGGTTCAGGGACTTCACAGGTCTGTCTTATACAGTGAATGGGTGCGTGTCTAAAACAGAAATTACTGGAGAACCATAGCTGACAGAAAGAGGAAGCAGAGTCAACATTTCAAGTCAAGTCTCCCTTCTTCAGATCTGAGTTCTGAGTTTTGTTTCAGATTTTCAACATCCACTGTTCTTTGTTTTTCTTTGCTCAGGGTCTGATTCTAATATTTTTTAAAAAAACAACCGAAAGGACTGCAGATGCTGTAAATCGGAACCATAAACAGAAGTTGCTGGAAAAGCTCAGCAAGTCTGGCAGCATCTGTGAAGAGAAAACCAGAGCTAACGTTTCAGGTCCGGTTCTGTGGAAGGGTCACCAGACCCAAAACGTTAACTCT